>NC_139001.1:63035980-64235980 GCF_964374135.1 Grampus griseus
TGAACATGCAGCAGGAATAGGGGCTACCCATTTCTGCCCAAACCAGGACTCCTCTAATGGGCACTCATTGCTCTGTAGCTCTCTGTGGGGCTGGCTGAGACTGTCAGATCAACACCACTGTCTGAAGGTCTGCCTGCCCCACTCCTGCTTCCTTCACTTTATCTTTGGCAAGGATAACCACTTAATAAACCTCTGGCCCTCCTAACTTCATCTCAGCATCTTTTTTTCAGGGGACCCAACTGATAGACAACATATAGATGTTGTCACCAAAATGGGAAGAGTGAAAAATTCTATGCTGCATTTTGAGCCAGTGGCCCGTGAGCTGCAAACACTTCCTGGGGACCTTGACCACCACTGCCAACAACTCAGTTCATATTTGTGTTGTGATAGCACAAACTGGTACATCTGCTCTGATTGGGCAGTAGCAAAATCTCCCTGGTGTCCCTGGGGCCTCAAACCAGTAACCGTAACCATCTCTTGGGACCCTGAGGGTTAGTAAGGTCCCTCACAGCTAGTGAGAATCCCCAAAGAGGATTAGCGTTATTCTCTTTCAAGTGATGTAGAAATTGGGTAGGAAAAGACTCCTCTGAACAGCAGGATGAGCTGCCTTGAAAGATATTAATTGTCATTTCCCCGTGAGATTTGGGGAATTAAGCTGATGAAAGGAAAAGCACTCATATGAAAGAGAATCCCTGTAAATTCACTAATTTAAACCAATTGGCTATTTTCAAATTATGTGTTTCAGTTGCTCTGCCTCCATGGACAAGCAAAATGCTCTACTTCCAAGTATTTACCCACTCCAAGCACTTCACTGCCTGCTGAGGGAAGAACAGAATGTATTACACCCTTCCCAGTGGGAGGGGGATGGAAGGACCCATGTTTCCTTCTGCCATAAAGAACGTGCAAACAAAGGTAAACTCAGAAAGGAAAACAAAAAATAAAACCATGAAGAAAATATAAAACCTGGATTCCTTCCTTTTACCTGGTCCATCCTGGGAATCTCTGAACTTCTCCCATGGTTGAATCCCATGGCCAGTCACGTCAACAGAGTCCCTGATAACAACAGGCTCCCCTGACCCCCTTGGTTGGAGGCTGATAATTAACACTGTTAGCAATCCTTACCTGCTCAACCCTTACTCATTTTCTTTCCTTGTCCTATTCCCAGGTTACACAGACTGGATTTAGAAAGTCAGAGAAACACTATACCCACTTTAAATTCTGAGTATAGGAGGTCATTCTATTCAAAGGAACATTGCCACCAAGAAAAAGCCATTTAAAGTGAATCCACTGAAAACAGCACATAAATTTCACAGAAAAGAGTGAATAAAAGGGTCCATCAAGACTTTGTTTTTTGAGAAATGAAATAAAATTCATGAAAATGAATTTCTTTTATCTTCCATTTAATCAAATTTAGGTTATAATTGCAATTATGCTCTAATTCTTAGAACAAACTAAAAATGAAAGAAGCACTGATTGGGAGGGTTACATAATTTTCTTCCAAATGGAATCATAGTAGTATATGACAGTTTTAAAGAAGATGTAAGAAGGCTCGATGGCTTTAACATTTTATCAAGCGTCTCTCACAAGCCTTTGAAATTCACACCTTTCCTTTTTGAAGTACCTATCATGTCACCATCCTTGTTGATTTTCCTTTTTTCAATATTGAATGGTCTGCCAACTCCTTTGGCCATGGCTTAGGTATGTTTTGAGCAGAGATCTAACATGACTTTCATTGACTTCAAGAAATCTTGCACCTTCTGCATCAGATACAATTTCTCACTTTGCAAGTAACTTGCATTCCTTTGACACTCGTCTTTCATCTCACTAGACTGGTGAGGAAGGCATTAATGGCACGAGAGAGGAATATATGAGAGGGCACTAATCTTTTAAGTGGTTTATTCATCACTAAATCCTTTCTTGTAATAATGAACTCTCTTCCTTCTATAATCCCCTAACTGCTGGGAGCCAGTTAACAAAATCCCAGGTAGCCAGGACCATGGTACTTAATTTCAATTAGTCCTTAAAGTTGCTGTACATTCTTTCAGACCTAGGATATTAAATTGGAAATTTTTTACCAGTAAGGAAGATGAGGTCTAGAGATACTAAGGTCAGTGGCAGAGCCAAGGATAAGGCCAAAGTTAGCCCACTCTAGGGTTTTATTCTTCAGACCACACTGCCTTACTGATCCCCTGGGCAGAATGAACTAAAGCAGAGAACACTAGGAAAGGAAACAGAAGGTGTATTTCTATTCTTGCTCATGATGAAAACTCACTGTGGCCCTGGGCAAAGTCACTTAACTCTTCTGGGTTTCGATTTTCTCTGAGGTCTTGTAAAACAGGAGATACTTATGGTTACTGGTTTGGGGCCCCAAGGACACCAGGAAGATTTTGCTACTACCCACTGAAAGAGCAGATATACCAATTTGGGTGGTCACAACACAGTACCTGAACTGAATCATTGGTATTAAATGGTCAAGGTCCCCAGGAAGTGACTGTAGTCCACTGATCATTGGCTCAAAGGGCAATGAGTTCATGTCATTGTTCTGTTACCATTCCCGGGACCTCTCACCCCAATCCCAATGCAATTCCCACATCTTGTCAGGTATGAGCATGGTTTTGTTAAAAAGAAACTACAGACCATCAGATATAGCTTTCTACTACATGCACACCCCTTCCAGTCCAGTCTTTCATTCTCTCTTTTTTTCCCTTGTCTCAAGCTTCAGAAGGACAAGTTTCCTACTTTTAGAGGGCTGCCCTTCCACCTGACTGTTAACCCTCTGGGACTCTGCTTGCTCAGTGTTCTTTCATCATCAGTATCATCGGTCTCTTCCTTTGCACTGACTCAAGGAATCATGGGTGCTTGAGAAGTCATCTAACTGGAACCAGCACTGGATACTTGCCTCCCTTCCTTCAATTCTCTGTAAAGCAGGAGTCTCTTCTTTAATCATGGGTACTTTAGTGACACCTCCAAGTACTCTTTCTCCTCTGTTTTTACAAAGGAAGTACAGATGTCTAGCATTCTATAAAAATCTTTACTTGACACTATATTCAATCTAATAATCATCTTATTTCTTTCCTTCTACACACCACAAACCTTTTAAACAAGGCATCTATGTCCACTCTCTTCTTGCCTACCACCCCCCTGTCCCCTGCTCAGAATCCCTTGCAGGGATCACTCTATAAATAAATTTCTCACTGGAAGGTTACCAACCCTCTTGAAATTGTGAAATCATAAAATCTAAACATTTTGGAAGACATCTTTGACATTTGTCCCAAGTCTCCCATTTTACGGATGAAGAAGAGCACATGCACAGTTTCACCAGTTGTCTCATTTGCCTTGATTCCCGTTGCAGCATTTGACACTGTAGATACTTTCCTTTTTCTGAACAATGTATGTTAAATATAAAATCTTGTCCATCTGATTTTTTTTTTTTTTTTCTGATCAGCTCAAAGAGAAGGCCTGAAAATTTCCTGAGGATAAACTACAACAGGCACAAAGACAAGATGACTATTCACATGTGTTTGTTTCAATCCAGATTCTTGGGTGAGATCCCTATCACCCCCTACTATAACCTACTATAACCGGATTTCAAGTTACTTTCAAGCTGTTTTCATAATCATTAGAGGCTCTTGTTATTGCTGGAAGAATTTAACAGAAATGTACTTAGTCTCCCTCCTGTGGAGTTGAGCTGCTTATTCCTTAGGGAAAAAAAACTATATATTGCTCTTCTACTATAAATGAAGATATTCATTTGGTTAAATGATGACTCTAGGAAGTAACATACCTTACTGTCAAACATTTTTCTCCTTTCTTTGAAAGGAAAATGCATCATTTTTCACTGCCAAGCGGTTCTCAGATGTCAGAACAGTAAGGAGGAGAAGCAGGTCATCGTTACCCACCAGAACAGGGATAGAGTGTTAATTTGAAGATGAAAAACGAACTTCTCTTCCCTCTTTGCTTGGGGGAAAACAGTCTGGATCTGTTCTCAAGTGGTTTGGGAATCTACCGGCTATTTTTCAAGGCTCTCAAGATAGTGATATATTCTGAGGATGGGTAGAAACGATGGTGTGCGTGTTTTAGACATATTTGTAACATCAAGACTCTCCAGGTACAAAAAGTGCCAGCAAAGTACAGTTTTAATGGAACTGTTAGGTTTTCATGTAAATGCAAGGGAACTGCCTTATCAGAAATCTCAAAGCCATTATGGCCAATTTATGTGGAAAATACATCATTCAATTCTATTCCCTTTGCAGCAGGCAGCAATCAATAGCCTCCCTGCTTCTTAATTACTAAGAGAAGCCCCATGAACTCATGGAAGCAGCTGGTGTGATATTTATTTGATGTTGATAAGAGTAAGCAAAAGTTTTACTATAGGATATATTTATATAAAATATATAACTATCTATACAATATATATTTACTTAAGATAAATATCTCACATATATTTATATATGATAAATAATATACATTTATGCACAAATACAGTTTTAAAATATATAAAACAAGAAATATATGATAAATATAAAGTATATATATAAAATATCTTCATCAAATATCTATATCTATCAACTATCTACATTTATCTATCTGTCCACCTCACATATACACAAGAGAGCACCGCTTTATTTCACCTCTTTTTTTGTTAGAAAAAAGTAGGCCAGAAGATAAAAATAAGCAATGATCTTAGTTGTGCATGCAGTTATTTTCAGAATACGGCAATCTTTCATCATCTTCCCCAGACTTTTGAAGGATGGGTAGAAATGAAGTTAAAAAGAAAAAGAGAACAGTCACGCCAGTATGTCTGGTGTGGGCCACCCAAAGTCCAATCCCCCTACACTCTATGCCTGAAAGAGGGCCTGTCCCAAACACTAGCTACAAGGGTAGCACGTTGGGTGGATAAATTATGTAGGGGGATTAGTTAAGACATGTGGGCTCAAGAAAGGAGGGAATTTAAGTAAGCATTACTCTGGCATTATGAATATTTCTCCTTGATTTTGGGAGAAAGAAAATAAAAAGAATGATACTCTATTATATTGAAATAAGTAAACAAACTACCTGGCTGGGGAGAGCACCTTTATGAAAGTGAATTCTGAATTTAGACCTAGAATAAATCAGAGATCTACTGTGAGATAAATCAGCAAACTTACAGCATACTGAGTATTGCACACAGTACTGAGCATACAAATGGAGAAGGAAACATGGTTCCAGCCCTGCTGGAACTCACTCCCTAGTGGAGAAGGGCGACAAGGAAATGAATACCAAACAGTAGCACCAGAAGAAGCACCTCAGGAGAACGCCACGTGATTGCTACTGAGGGCAGGGAACTCAAACATCTAATTAAATTTTTGAGTGGGGTGAGGGGGGCACAATTTGAAATAAATGCAATCCTATGGCTAGAAGAGCAAAGGGGGATCAAGCTCCATGAATAGTTCACTGTTGAAAGAGACAGTCAAGCTCTGTTTCTTCTGTACTTCGTCACGGCAACTTTAACCTATTTTTTGAAGCACCTGACTTATTTCTGGAAGATACTGTAGACTTAATGTTTAGGACAGGGTTTTGAGCCTTTTTAATAAAGTGCTGACTTTGCGAATTGTGCTCCTCACATAAGGTAGTGTTCTGGAAAGTGAAGTAATTTAAGAGGCTTGTACACAAAGAAAAATGCTTTCGGTACTTCATGTTAGCCCCTGAATTGGCCAAATAGGGTGTGTTCACACTGTACTTCAATAACAACTTATTCACGGCTGTATCAAGGTGTTTGCCCTTCAGTAGCAGACAAAAGACAGAACATCCCAGTGTATGTTCATGGGATAGGAACAAGGAAAATGTGGTGGACTAAAATTTTGAGTAATAGAAATACTCTAGTTAACTTAATGATAACCAGAAAAATTTCCTTATTTTGTTTTGTTCATTTATTATGGGTCAAAGCGCATAATAAAAAGTCACTGAAAATATTTTACTAATTTTTGATGGCTCATAATGATGTACTGTTTCAAGTTAACATCCTTACCACTAACTATGATTACAGAGCACAGGTGAGAATACAGAAGACCCAGGTCACTCCCTGGAGGCTATTTGGGGAAATAATCCCCAGTATTTCCTTATTTGATTTTCATACACTACTGGGCAGTAAGATTACAGTTAATAGACTATTCCATTTCAGTAAATACATTTTATTACATTTACATTTCAATTCAAAGACAACCTAAAAATAAAAATGTTAAGTAATTAACATAGCACTTCTTTACCTAAAAATTTAAAAACATTCAGAATTGTTTCAGTCTGGCTATTCTTATATGCCATTAAAAAGCAGAATGTATTCAGAATAACTTCTTCAAAATGTTTTCGTAAGTATTTCAATGAATGCTTCATGCTACATTTCTTCAAATTATTGAATATATAACTCAAAGAGTATAATACAATGTATTAGTAACAAACAAATCAAAATTTCTACCCTGATAACTATTGAAAGGCATAGGTTGGGATTGTGTGGGATACAAAGTAGTCTAAGACACTAGTGAAAATTAGGTTTGTGTTTATATGCTGTCCATTCAAAAAAAAAAAAAAAAGGAATCAAGACAGCTAAGTTAGGTTAGTGCAAGCTGCTCTGAGAGACGCAGAGTTTGCTACGATTTTGCGGTTGGGCACCTGACATAAGTCCCCAATGGTGGCTGGGAACAACTGTCCAGGGTGCTAGGACAGAATTAATTACTACATTGGGACGGTGTTCTGTGTGTTCCTGCTTACTTTCTTTGGTGGTCCCATGGATGTAGGAAAGATGCTCTATTTGTTTTTTGTGGGTTTTTTTGTGGTATGTGGGCCTCTCACTGTTGTGGCCTCTCCCGTTGCGGAGCACAGGCTCCGGACGCGCAGGCTCAGCAGCCATGGCTCACGGGCCCAGCCGCTCCGCGGCATGTGGGATCTTCCCGGACCAGGGCACGAACCCGTGTCCCCTGCATCGGCAGGCGGACTCTCAACCACTGCGCCCCCAGGGAAGTCCTCTATTTGTTTTTTCTATCTGTTCTTCTCATGGACAATTGCTCCCTTCCTACACTGCCCTGGAACCTCTGGACAACGTCCTCTCTTCACGCTGCCCTAATGAGGAGCCACGCCCACCACCAGGCTCCTAGTCAGCCTGCAGTTTCAGTATATCTACATGTTTTATGATTTTCCTTATATATCTTGAACTCTTATATTTCCAACTCTTTGACATTTAGCATTCCAAATTAAGCATTTCTGTCTTATTATCTGCTGTGGACAAAGGCAGCAGTTATTAAATGATTGTGCAATTCTGTTTCCATAAATTCTGTCTGAGCAAAATGATTCAGTGGCTGGAATGCCCCCCTGCTTTTAAAAGTTACTGAGTCATTCCCAGCTTTGTCTTCTTGGATTGGCCTATTCTGTCTTATAAGGAAAGATGGTAGGCTGCAGAGTCTCGGTCATGATTGTGCCAAACCACACGGGAAATTCTAAAATCTCAGCTATTCAGTTAACAAATACTTACTGGTAGTTTTGCAGTGCTGGATGTTCCTGGGCTCATGACCTAATCACTACCTATGTCCCCAACACCCACATTCTGCCTGAGATATAGCAGGCTCACAGTGAAGTGCATCAAACAGATCTGTAAAGAATAAATGGCTCCTTGTCTAGGAGGAATTTGCAAAGTTTTTGCTCCCTGGCCCTAAAGACATAAAAAGTTAAATAATAATACACGGTAAGATACATCCCCCCAAGGAACAGGATGACTCCAGAGATGCTGGTCATACTGTGGTTCTGTATTTTTGGCTACACTGTCATCCCAGAGGCGACAGGGGCATGGATGAAGTTCTGAAAATGAAAGGACACAGCCAGGGTGGTCTCCACTGACAGTGCTCTAGAGCCCTGTGTACTGGGATTGTGTAGGGAGCGTTTCTGGGAAGCTCAGGTAATGGTCCAGACTGGGAAGTAGGCAATGAGCAGTCACGAGCTGGTCCAAGGTTGAGCTCAGGACTGTGACAAGGGGCTTAGCATGAACAGAACAGCCAGTTGACAGAGACCCAGGGACCAGAGTCAGGGAGGTGAGTCTAGCTGGAGGAGAGAATTAGCCTGCTACACAACTGCCCTTTATGGTAACATAAGCAAATGGAAACAGAGCTGATGTGGGTCCTTCATTTGTTACTGCATTTTCCATAAAGCATCACTCTCAAATATGTGAGACCCTTGATCAAATTTTCATATCTCTGGCCTTGGCATTAGACTTTATTACAATACTCAGGTGTTTTTAAACAGAAGAAATGGCCATGTTGAATTTTTTCCATAGATGGTAATGTAAACACATTTTATAATACTTATAGCAAACAATCTTTTTGTTCTTTTCCTCCTTCCCCCAGCAAGATTCTCTGCAGTGACTGGAGGGAGGGAACACTTAAGACATTAATTCTGTGGAGAGAGTGTTACTAGGACGCCACATTTTTTTGTTGACTCAAGTCACAAAAGCAGAAAAGCTTACTTAATTGAGAGCATATTCTCCATATCCCATACCCACATGTAATACTAAGAATATCTTCATGTTTTTCGCCTAAGGTAGACAATACTTCTAGAAAACACCCAAAGGTTGAAAGCATTTAATATGCCACTCCCCACATTGCTTCATTTTTACTCATCAGACTAATTCTTTTTTATTCCTATCTCAGACTTTTAAAAAATAATTAATTATTTTGTTTGTTTTATTGGAGTATAATTGCTTTACAATGTTGTGCTAGTTTCTGCTGTAGAACCAACTATATGTATACATATATCCCCTTCCTCTTGAGCCTCCCTCCCACTCCCCCACTCCATCCCACGCCTCTAGGTCATCACAGAGCACCGAGCTGAGCTCCCTGTGCGATACAGCAGCTTCCCACTAGCTATCTGTTTTGCACATGGTAGTGTATATATGTCAGTGCTACTCTCTCAGTTCGTCCCACCCTCCCCTTCCCCTCCTGTGTCCACAAGTCATCAGGCTAATTCTTAATGGTCTTGCCTACGAGTTGGCAAACTTGTTCTGTAAAGGACCAGCTAGTAAATATTTTAGGATTAACGGGTCACATACACTGTCCCAACCACTCAAGCCAGTGTAGCAGAAAGCAGACAAGGGCAATATGTGACAGATGGACAAGGCTGTGTTCTAGTAAAACCTTATTTATAAAAATAGGCGATCGGCTGATTTGTCTCGAAGGCCATAGTCTGTTGACCCCTGGTCTAGCCCTTCAATATTAAAATTATATTAAAATTATTATGTTTACATGAAAAGAACAAAACATCTCAACACACATTATTTCTATCCAACTCTACCTCACTTTATGAAGGTAGTAACTGATACTAGTATATATACGTATTATTATAAACATGCCAAAATACCTAACAGCCAAAAGACTTAGGTTTCATCCTTTACCTTTCAAATATGTTTAATACAGACCAGCATCAAGGAAAATTTCAGAGAAAATCTGTCAAGAAGAGTCTAGAAAAAAAAAAAATCCAGCTTGTCCAAATTTGTGAACTCTAAGACTAATCTTATAAGATATTCAGAAAAGCATATAAGCCACACAACTTTGGTAAAATATGTCTTGAAAAATAAATCAGAGAAGAAGATGATATTCTCATATGCATCCAGATGAATTTCAAATCTTATTATGGAAAATGGTAAAAGAATGATCTAGGCTCCTCTGTAATATTTTTCTTTTTAACTGCAGAGACTTTCAGAGAGTACAAATCAGCAAATGATTCCCCTACTTTATAAGATAGAAATCCACAGAAAGTAACATTCTGAGAAGCCACGTGCTTCTGTTTGAATAGCAGCAGACCACTGAAGGTACATATTTGATTCTAAGTTTCCTGTAGCCAAGGGGTGGGCACTTGGTGGGACATGACTGGGGATGTGTAAAGTCAACATTAGGCCATAGAAGGAGGCTCTGGCAATTGTGGTATGCCCATTCGTGGCTGGACAATGACTTGTGAATCTGTCACTTGCAGTAAAGAACTAGCCTATTAAAGTGGACACAAACAGATGGAAAGATACACCATTGTTCTTGGATTGGAAGAATCAACATTGTAAAAATGACTATACAACCCAAAGCAATCTACAGATTAAGTGCAATCCCTATCAAACTACAAATGGCATTTTTCACAGCACTAGAACAAAAAAATTCACAATTTCTATGGAAACACAAAAGACCCTGAATAGCCAAAGCAATCTTGAGAAAGAAAAACAGAGCTGGAGAAATCAGGCTCCTGGACTTCACACTATACTACAAAGCTACAGTAATCAAGACAGTATGGCACTGGCACAAAAACAGAAATATAGATCAATGGAACAGGATAGAAAGCCCAGAGATAAACCCACACCCACATGGTCATCTTATTTTTGATAAAGGAGGCAAGAATATACAATGGAGAAAAGACAGCCTCTTCAATAAGTGGTGCTGGGAAAACTGGACAGCTACATGTAAAAAATGAAATGAGAACACTCCCTAACACCACACACAAAAATAAACTCAAAATAGATTAAAGACCTAAATGTTAGGCCAGACTCTATCAAACTCTTAGAGGAAAACATAGGCAGAACACTCTATGACATACATCACAGCAACCCACCTCCTAGAGTAATGGAAATAAAAAAAATAATAAACAAATGGGACCTAATGAAACTTCAAAGCTTTTGCACAGCAAAGGAAACCATAAACAAGACGGAAAGACAACCCTCAGAATGGGAGAAAATATATGCAAATGAAGCAACTGACAAAGGATTAATCTCCAAAATTTACAAGCAGCTCATTCAGCTGAATATATATAAAAAAAAAACAACCCAATCCAAAAATGGGCAGAAGACCTAAAGAGACATTTCTCCAAAGAAGATATACAGATTGCCAACACACACATGAAAGGATGCTCAACATCACTAATCATTAGAGAAATGCAAATCAAAACTACCATGAGGTATCACCTCACACCTGTCAGAATAGTCATCATCAAAACATCTACAAACAATAAATGCTGGAGAGGGTGTGGAGAAAAGGGAACCCTCTTGCACTGTTGGTGGGAATGTAAATTGACACAGCCACTATGCAGAACAGTATGGAGTTTCCTTAAAAAACTAAAAATAGAACTACCATATGACCCAGCAATCCCACTACTGGGCATATACCCTGAGAAAACCATAATTCAGAAAGAGACATGTACCACAATGTTCACTGCAGCACTATTTACAATAGCCAGGACATGGGAGCAACTTAAGTGTCCAGCGACAGATGAATGGATAAAAAAGATGTGGCACATATATACAATGGAATATTACTCAGCCATCAAAAGAAACGAAATTGAGTTATTTGTAGTGAGGTGGATGGACATAGAGACTGTCCATCAGACAGACAGAGTGAAGTAAGTCAGAAAGAGAAAAACAAATACTGTATGCTAACACATATGTAATGGAATCTAAAAAAGAAAAAGACAGAGTGAAGTAAGTCAGAAAGAGAAAAACAAATACTGTATCTAAAAAAGAAAAAAAGGTTCTGATGGACCTATGGGCAGGACAGGAATAAAGATGCAGTGTAGAGAATGGACTTGAAGACACGGGGAGGTGGAAGGGGAATCTGGGACAAAGTGAGAGAGTGGCATGGACATATATACACTACCAAATGTAAAATAGATAGCTAGTGGGAAGCAGCCGCATAGCACAGGGAGATAAGCTCGGTGCTTTGTGACCACCTAGAGGGGTGGAAAAGGGAGGGCGGGAGGGAGGGAGATGCAAGAGGGAAGAGATATGGGAACATATGTATATGTATAACTGATTCACTTTGTTATAAAGCAGAAACTAACACACCATTGTAAAGCAATTATACTCCAATAAAGATGTTGAAAAAAAGAACTAGCCTAACATATACTTGCATTTTGTGAAATTCTGTGACATCCTGTGAACAATAATGGTTACTTCTGCTGGCTCAGGATAGGAACAGTCACTTAGGATTTGAGGGACTAAGTCAACCCAGCTCATGTCCATTATTACATGCTTTGAGAACAGAAGTGACTAAAACAAGATACTTTGCCTCTCATAATTGGAGAGGGCATTTAAGAATTTTATTTCAAAAGTATCTATGCTTATGGTTCCTTAATCTAGACTACTTGGAGGTTTTAAAATGCAATAAAAATTTCTGACCACTTGGCCATAATGGAAATTTCCATCTCTAACAGTAATATAACACCTTTTTACAAAATGCTTAATAGTTATAAAGTACTTTATAGTTCTAGAACACTGCTACAAACAATAGTTTATTTGATCCTTAACATTTCCTGGTAAGGTAGATGGAACAATTACTACCATTCTTCTGTGATGAGTCCACAGATGCAGAGAAGCTACACAGCTGGTTTCCTGACATGCAGTGAGGAGAAGAACCGTGACTCAAAGCAAGCAGTCTCTCTACTGACTGCACCGTGCCCCTTCCCTTTCAGGTTCTTTGTGGATTTGCCTCTTTCGATACCAGATGCTAATGTATGGTTGAAAATTGATGACGCTTACAATGCAGTGTCTTGGTTGGGACAGAATAATAGGGACAGTGATTTAAAAATGACTCTTTTTTTATGTAGCAACTACCGGAAATGTGCCTCATCAACAGCTTTATGGCCTAATTCTTAAATAATATAGTACACTGTATTGTAGGAGGACAATTAAAATTTAGTAAGTACCTGATGAATTGAACTGATGTCAGGAGACCAGAGTCCAGAGAGACTAGGTAAATCATTGACTAAATGAATTGGCTTTCTCTGTACAATAGGAGAAAAACTGCACCTACCTACTTCACAATGAGTTAAGGAGCTCAACTAAGAAAACAGATGTGAGACAATTTGGGATTAAATAGTACCTAATTCACTCAACAAATAGTTACTGAGTAGCCACTGGGAGCTAAGCACTGTGATAGATGCTATAATGGGATTAAGCACAAACTACCCTACGCCAATGGAAACCAAAGCTTCATAAAATATGGAAAGCTGTTAGGAACTTCAGGGATCACAGACAAACGGAGTTGAGGAAAGGCAGGTGCAGATCAACGAACACGGTAACAGCTTACAACGATGGATAGGCTTACTCTCAAAAAGGAGCAAATCATTCACTGTCCAGTTACAACGTAAAGGCTAAAATACATAGACTTTTGAGTAGATGCAGTAACGTGAACCACATACCTGATTTCAAGGATTTAGTATGCAGCAAAAGAACGAAATATCTCAATTTTTAATCCTGATTACATGTTCAAATCATATGATTTTGGATATACCGAGTTAAATAAAACGTTATTTAAACAGATGTCACCTGTTTCTTTTTACTTTTTAATGTGGCTACTAGAAAATTTTAAATGACTAAGAAGCCTGACTTATCATATTTCTTTTGGATAGTGTTGTTCTAGAAGACGTATTACGGCCAAAAGAAAAGTCCGGGCAGTGTATGGTTCTGAAAAGGCTAATCATGGTGTATGATGACTTTGTGAGGCGTGGACCAAAGATACAAGAGAGAATGAGTCAAGTGTCATCAAACACACAAATCACAAAAATTCTGATGGCTTATGTGGGAACACAACTGTAGTCAGGAGGAACCTGCAAGGTATTGCTGGTGATTCCAAAGCAAATGGGTTGAAAACTAAAAGAAGCGAGGGCACAGGAATCATTTTATTTCTCCTTCCAGCTGAAGCGCAAATATTTGAGGGAGAAATAAGTCTATGAAATGCTTGTTAGAACTGAAGTCCAGTGTACCTCCAGCACCTTCCCTCCAGCAGTGAGTGACTATTTTACACACATATACTCTACCTAGAACAATGCTTCATTCAGCTGACAGAGCTCCTCGGTACGTGCAACCAAACTAGTTAATACTGACAATCCACTTACATTATTTACTTCCAATAAATGTTCAGAAAATAATTGATAGTCTCTACGCCCCACACAATCATCAACCAGAATACTGAAGGGACCCGTAGGGATTCAACTGCAAGTGCCCCACGGGAGGCCCATGTCTCATTGAAGTCTCAACACCCAGCCCAGTACTGGTTACACAGTAAGTGCCCAATAAATATTCATTAAATACATAAAAAGTGGTAGTATGTTAGAAGGTAAAAGTCCACACCTAGACAATACGGAAAAGGCAGAAACCAGAAATTTTAGACTGGTAAGCCTACTGCTGCAGATGGATCATCAAACAGATGGGGGTGAGCACTTAGAAATGAGGAGCCAGGAGCCAGAAAAGGCCTCCTAAAACCAAGTCACCCAGATGGGCCGTTATTCTTTATTCACCCCGCCTCCACTTGTGCAGAGAATGACTTAAGTAACAGAGTAAATCTTCATGTTCACAAGACCTTTGACAAAATCTCTTATTACACCTTTTAAAAATATGGAGAAATAGCAGGTATAATGACACAGCAGTTCTAAGATGGTAATGAGTAGAAAAATCATAAAGACAGACTGGTGGTTGAGAGATTGAGGTCAGCTTAAAGAAACAGTGTACCAGGAGTCCCTCTGGGTCAACGTTCTTCTTCAGTGAGTTGGGAGAAACATGAAAGGCATATTTGCAAGTACCATAAAAGTAGCAGGGATAAGTGTGACACTGGATGTGGTTCAGAAGACCCTAATTGGGCTAGAATATCTGAAAACAGCATGATGAAATCTAACAGGAATAAATGTAGGTGGTATGATTAGGTATACAAATGAATCATAATTAGAAATAAAAATACATAAAAATGAAATAAATGTAGGATGAGGGCAATTTGGTCTGGCAGCAGCTCAGCTATTTATCGGATCGCCACCAGTGCGAGGTGAAAGCTCCTTAGACAATGTCAATGCAAAGGCAAGCTGTATCAGAAGAAATGCAGTTCCGAATACAGCTTTTTGTTAGTGGTCTTATATTTTCTATCAGCCAGTCCACATTTGGAACGTCGTGACAAGGATTCTGAGGAACAAAGGAGAACAAGCAGGAATAACTGAAGGGATTAGAGATGCTTTCTGAAGAGAAGGCCTACAGATGATATATTAGAAAACTTCACGTTCTTAAGAGTTTTCAATCAGAAGTGGTAGCGTACACTTTGTCTGTTTTCCAGAAGGTACTTTTTTTTTTTTTTTTTGCGGTACGCGGGCCTCTCACTGTTGTGGCCTCTCCCATCGCGGAGCACAGACTCCGGACGCGCAGGCTCAGCGGCCATGGCTCACAGGCCTAGCCACTCCGCGGCATGTGGGATCTTCCCGGACCGGGGCACGAACCCATGTCCCCTGCATCAGCAGGCGGACTCTCAACCACTGCGCCACCAGGGAAGCCCCAGAAGGTACTTTTCTGAGAAGGGGAGGGAGTCACAGATCTTTTGAGAATCTGATAGAGCCACGGGCCCTGCCCCCCAGGAAAAAAATGTACACACATGCGTTTTACAAACAGTTTCAGGGGGTTCTGAACCAGATTAAGAACTCCTAGCTTAGAAGTTATAAAGACCCAGGTTTCTGTTTCGTATTAAAAACTTATTTCTCCCTCGACCTCTAAAGCAATACTCCTAATCAGGAAATTGAGAGAATTCCTATCCTGGGCAGAGGTGTGGGAGAGCAGTTTGGAGCCAATAACCTATAGGGTCCCTCCCAATTCTAGTATTCCCTAATCTAAAAGGAACTTTGGAATAATTTCATAGGATTAAGACAAATATTTAAAACACTATTTGTTATTGTCATTCACCTTACTAGTTTAAATACTCTCTATGCCCATTACACTCCAGAAATAGAAACAGGATCAAAACAAAGGTCATCCAAGCACTAACATAATTTATGAGACATATCTGACAAGGATTTCATTCACTGGATGCACAACCACAATGGCAGCAGGTATACAGAAATTACTTCTTGTCTCCCAAACAATAAAACATTTCCCTCCACAAGTTGCTTTTTGAAAAACTTGGCTGCGCTAAGGGCCGTGGTAGCAGAAGCCCTCCAGCATTTGCAATATCAGCTCTTGTTGTGTATTTGGTTACAAGGATTTTTCTAAGCAGCTGGTTTATATCATCATCACAGGGCATACCCGTGAGTTATTCATTAGCAGCATTACGTAATTTCTATATTTTGAGTTTATGTTCTAGGTAACTCATTGCTGTCTAAACCTGAAGAGCTTTTGCACCTTAGCTAGAAAGGAGGAGAAGAGATACATCTCAACGTTAACTCCATCCTTACAGGGAAATAAGCAAATGAAAGTACTTGATAGTGATTCTTACTTCTTTAAAATTCAGGTTCTCTCAGAAATCCTAAGCAGGAAAAGTTTTCTATTATTCTTTTGAGATATTTTTCCTGGATTTTGCTTGACTTCCTTCTATTTAAATTCCTACCACTAGTTCTGCTAGTAATCTTGAAAGAGCTCCAATCCTGAAATAATTATAGATGCATTATATTCAAAATTACTTCAATGTTTGCTACCTACAATCATATAAAACTATAATGACATTTTATATATGCCTGTTGCCAATACACAGCACTGCTGCTGGGATACGATTTTCATAATAAGTAAGTATGAGAAAGAGCTGCCAGCCTCAAGGAGAAGGGGTGTGTGTGTGTGTGTGTGTGTGTGTGTGTGAGATTAATTTGTTTACGGAACCTCAGTGATAGATGTTACTCGCTTAAAAGCCCCAACTTTATTTTTGTAATTTCCTATTGGACTGAAAAGGCAGCCCTTCATTTCTCCACTTTCTCCAATTTCCGTTGCTGTCATTTCCCATTCAGATCAATTTCTCAAAATGGAAAGAAATCTGCCATCAATGGTAGACTTTAAGTGATATGGAGGGATCACTTTTTTCTAGAAGTAATAGCCTTCCATAAAAATTAATGACAGTGGACCTATTTTCTATAGAAAGGATTGTCAAATTCCATCCAAATCTGTCATTATCTTTTTCTTAGCTAATGACATCCAGACATTAAGGGGTCAGAGATCATTTTAAGGGTTACTTTTGAGTTATACTTTCCAGTTGCTTTAGTTATAAACGCAGCTGATGAGGAGAATTATACAGGACAGTGGTTCTCAAACTTTAATGTGTAGCAGAATCATCAGGAAGGCGTATCAAAATCCAGATTGCCAGGCCCCATCTCCAGAGTCTGCGATTCAGTAGGTCTGGGGTGGGTGGGGACCAATAGGTTGCATTTCTAACAAGTCCAGAGGTGACAGTTGCTGCTGCTGGGGGTCCAGGGACAACCTTTGGTGAACCCCTGGTACAGGATGATCCCTGATATCTAACTGACTGCAACACCATATTTCCTTTCTTAATTCAAACTTTCATGGCTAAGGTTTTTGAATCATACTCTAGATTGGAGCCTAAAATGGCAGACAGCTTCCTGTGGCTTAAGAACCTACATAAGCCACATCCTTCTCTAACGATCCTGTGGAAAATATCCGTAAAGAATGCAACCCCCTTCTGGAAGAAGAAATCAAGCTGTTTCTTGAGTCCCTCCCTCGCTTTCTTTAAACTTCTTACTAAGTATCTGGAGTGAAATTCAACAGGAAAATGGTTCATAAAACCTATTTGGATGGGGCGCCTTTATTGGAAAGAAGACTGGCATACTCACCAGAGAGGAAATATACCCAGTCGTGTGGTGATAAAAACCATGGCAAACATAACAAACAGGAGATCACAAATTTTCTGAAACTTGGCGTAATTTGCCATTTTGGCAGCCTATGAAAGGAAGAAATGTGACAGATTAATTTAGTTAAATTGATAAATGAAAAGCTTCTTTCAATATGCATGAGTCTCCTTTAAGATATAACCTACCAGAGGCATAAAACTGCCTGCTACTTTGAAATGTCATGCATCATGTATCATATTTATAAATTACCCATAAGTCGAGTGAAATGTGATATTAACCATAAGTAGAACTACTGACTGTCAGAGATTTAATAAAATATTCAGCAACCTGAAAAATTCAATTATATGGTTGATTTCAGGAAAACAGAAAAATATGAAATTCTTGCATTACAGATGATCTTAGCAAGCCAAAGATGCCAAAACAGGAATTTGGCATAAGAGGTCAAAACAGAAAATGCTACATAATCCTTTAAACTTTTAATGAGTCCCAAACACTAAGGTCACGAACTCTATAGAGAATATTGAGCCTTCCTGCATTTTTTTCCCCCTTTCTACTTAGAATGATAGGTTTTCCTTAAACAGGTATAAGGAGTGCTCTGGGGAGACAGTTTCCTGGCTTATCCTCATAAATTTAGAAATGAATGTGTCAAGGTCACATTATTTCAGCGAATCCACTTGGGTATAATTTTCAAATTTACATGAATGGGTCATTTTCTAGATGAAAGTCACTCATGTTCAGAATGTCTGTGAGAAGTACACTAATAATTTATGGTAGTGATTTAAGGGACCACTTTTTATATTATAAATTAGTCGAAGGAAGAAATGCATCCCTTTCTCTACCATCTACTTTAAAAAAAAATTATTTATTTATTTGGCTGCATCGGGTCTTAGTTATGGCACTCGGGATCTGCCTGTGGGATCTTTAGGTGTGGCATGCGGGATCTAATTCCCTGCCCAGAGACTGAACTCGCGCCCCCTGCATTGGAAGCGTGGAGCCTTAACCGCTGGACCACCAGGGAAGTCCCTGCCATCTACTTTTTATAGATGATTCTAAGTAAGAACAGGTGACACTGAAAACATAATTGTCCTTGATTACTGCTTTTTACATTTTCACATATAATTCACAGTACCCACACACAGGGTTATAAATTGAAGAGGTCTTTTAAATTCATAACATTATTTTCTACTTCTTGTAAAGTTAAATTAGCTGAGTCAAACTTGAAAGGATTGTTGACAGTATCCACAGAAGCTGTAATTTAATAGCTTTAAGTAAAATACAAAGCTACCAGAGAAATATATTCCTAAGGGGAAATATCTATTAATTGAGTGGAAGCCAGGATTATGAACTTTTAATTTCATGCATACTTTGGATGTGACACCACAACTTATACTAAGAAAGAAAAAAAGCATCTTCTGCCTCCTTCTGGCTACGTAAACCATGTAGCTTTCTTTTACGTTCATTCACCAGTATTCAATAAAAAAAGCATTAAACATCCATTTTTCTGAAATGTCTAAGCCATAGATTCCACTTTGAAGAGTCAACATATCTCATTATTTGGATATTCTCAAGCATTATTTTATGATGTCAAAGAGAATCCAAATGATGAAGAACATTTGCTTTTAAGCCACATGACTGGGATTTCTGGATTATTTTTCTTTTCTAGATAAAAGTGGTGGAGGATGATTCAACCCACATTTTCTGAATTATGGCTCTGCCAAGCACTATGCCATCCATTTCCCCAGACATTAGAGGTGGCAGATTATACAGGATTGACTTCAAAACTGTATATTGCTATATAAATTTCTACCTCCAAGCATACTTAGGATTTAACCACATGGTAACTGATTTTCAGGAAATTGCCTTTATACTAGTTTTATTTCTCCTTTAAAAAAATGTGCTGAGGGCCTCCCTGGTGGCGCAGTGTTTGGGAGTCCACCTGCTGATGCAGGGGACACGGGTTCGTGCCCCAGCCCGGGAAGATCCCACATGCCGTGGAGCGGCTGGGCCCGTGAGCCATGGCCGCTGAGCCTGCGCGTCCGGAGCCTGTGCTCCGCAACGGGAGAGGCCACAACAGTGAGAGGCCCGCGTACCGCAAAAAAGAAAGAAAAAAAAAATGTGCTGAATAGAATCTAGCTTGACTCACTTAAAAACCATAGCACCAAACTATCATCTGACATATCCAACCCATTAGGACTACTTTTCTGTTTCATAACCTTATAGGGACCAGAGTCTTTAATGAAGTGCTGTATACACTTCAAACCTTGACTAATTGCCTTTATAGCAGATTCAATTTTATGGCCTGGAATTTCTGCTTATATTGGAATAACAAATAATTACTTGAGGGCATCTCTATTCTACATTCACAGTGATAGCACATGCTTCAAAGGGGCAGAACTGTGGGCCAACAGGAATAAAAAATAAACATACCGATTCTAAGACCCATTTCTACATGGAATTTGTACTCTGGTAAGTTCATTTTTGACCAGCTATATAAATTTCTTAGGACTAAAATGAAAAACACTATAGTTATATAACCTTATTGAGTATGTCTCTTCATGGAGGCCATGATTAAGAGTAAATACCGCATCAAAATTTTACCTGGGATTTTATCTTTTGAAATATGCTAGAAGCATTTTTCTTTTTTTTTTGCTACTTTAGTAATTTTAAGTGATAATGGTTTAGAAACTTAATCAAAGTGCAACCAATATTTCCTCAGATATTCTTAATACTTACATGCACAGAAAACATAGTTTTTATATAAAATTTGTAATTCATATATACTTTCACTATAAAAATACTAGGAATAATATGTATATTGGTAATAAAAACTATGACTACTCATTAATTTCATCAGGATGTACTATTACTAACTAAACTGAGCTATATACGCTTCCCAGATAAATCAGTGTGAAACCTGTAACACTAGAAACAAAACCTATTCAAATAGTAATTTTCCTATTGTAAAACACTCATTTCTTAGGTGTGGAAGGGTTAAGGTTTTTATTATTCTATTAATAAAGAATGCTAACTTGGTGAATGTTTTTTGCACACCACTTTATATACTAAAGTCTCACTTTCACCAATTTAACCTACAAAGAAACACTCCGCAGTTTCAAAGCAGTCATGTACTAACTTCTCCCAGCACCATCTATCAGACCCTAGAAAAACTGATGATCTGGGGGATTTCCTGAATTCCAGATTTTGTCTTCTTACAGATGAAAGAAAACTTTTACCTCTAGAAGAGCGTCGGCTGAATCATGGAGACAGAGGACTAGGGTCCCTACTCGGGCCATGTTGTTGACATATGAAAAGGTAATCAAAAAAATAGATACAAGATGATGCAGGAACATGACCCCAAAGTCCTGGGAAGGAGAAGACACAGGCATGTTAGTTAGGACTTTGCAGCAACACAGCTTTTCCATTCATCTATTCAACCATTCATCCAATAATTTTAAGGCTCTCTATGGGCCCAGCACTGGGAACACTAATGTGAGTAAGAGATAGTTCTACACTTTTGAGAGTTTACTGAGTCCTGGGAGAGAAACACAGGACACCAGTGACTGTGGAAAACGTGATCAACACCAGGACTAAGGCCAAATCATAAAGGATGTTTTGTAAGAAGCCAAGGAACTTGAAGCTATGGGAGAAACAGTCATAGGATTTGGTGAATGAAAAATATTGCCTGCCATATCAGTAAACAAAGGATGTTGTAGCCATCAAGCCATCACATTACAGCCTCCCCTAGAGTGAGCCCTGGGAAAACTCAGGATGGAAACAGGATGCCCCCCATCTAGCAGTCAGCTGCTGCAGCCACCCCTGACAGTGCACCCTGAGGAGACTCAGGATGAGAAAGCACAGGATACTGGCCCCAGATAGCTGAGGTGCATATCGAAGGAACGATTCCAGGGAGCCCAGACTCTTGCATCTTCCCATATACAGAAAAGAGCTAAATTCCTTAACTTGAGGTATCTGGTTTTCTTTCACTAACAGTAATCTTTTGATGTTCCGACTACCTGGTGTTTGTTGCAAAAAACCCTATATATTCTGGCTCCCCCTTTGTCTCTTCGGAGCAATCTCTCAGAGTGATTGGAGATGCTCTGTCCCCAGCTTAAGGACTCAGTTTTGTCCGTCATTTATTTGACGATGTGAGAATTATGTTTTATTATATAATTCTCAACTTTTAGGTTGTGTCTTTTTTTTCAGTCAACAGGTTTTAAGCAAAGGAAGGTATTACTTGGATTTGTACTTTAGGAAAATCTTTTGGGTAGCAGTGCAGGTCCAACTAGACCACTTCTCTGACTATGAGTGGCTGGAAATTTGGCATCCTTCTCCTGGAATATGCCCAATGAGATGTTAAAATAAGAATCATAATATGTTGGCCTTTCTGATGGGTCCTACACAAACAAGCTCTCAATTTTAACCATTATCCATCTACAGTCATTAGAAAAAAATAATTGGCAAAAGTAATGGTAAGCTGGCCATCCTCATTTTGGTCAACTTCAAGGAGCTGCTTCTTGGCCCATGTGAAAAGATCATCTTTCTCTGGTACTGATGTATCTTCTGGCCACCTGGTTTACTGTAACATGGAATTTCTGTTGCTTAGAAATGGTGTCTCTCTTACTGATATTTTTACTCTTATTTAATCTGAATTTCTCCCAGAGTAAACTTGAACTTCTCTGGGGCTTAAATGCCAGGACTAGCCCTAATGATGATCTACTTGAAACCATGAAGAAAGAGGACTACTCTCTCATGGGCCATTCATGTAGAGATAAATTAGCCAAAACGAGACGCATATTTTGCAACTGAGGGAGAGAGAAAAAGAGAGCAAGTGTGTGCACATATACATATGCTGTTGATGTCAAACAGTCTGGGGTCTGAAAGGTCAACTATGATGACTTTAAAATGGTTTTAAAACATTTAAACAATATTTTTTGTTTAGATCCTGAAAGTAACTAATGATAATCTGTAAGTAATGAAATATTGCTCCCATTAGGTCATTTTTTCATTTATTTCATTGTATAGCTCCCATATTGAAAAAATTTCCAATTATTTGATTTTAATTTATATAACTTAAACCTATAAAGCTATGGATTTTTCTACCGTTTAAATTCCTGTACTACAGAACTCTTTAAGAATATCATTTTATATTTTATAAAATCAAGCTTTAAATGACAATGATGAAATAAAGTTAAAATGGGTATATTTAAAAAAACACACACAATGTTTAAATGGTTCTGTATACACTTTGGTGAACGTGTCCAGAGGTTACTTTTCTGCCTTGGAAAGTGCCAGACATTTACTGATAACCATATTGATTTATTACTAGGATAAACAATGTATTAGTTTCTTAAATAAGGTCAAATAATTTAAAAAATGAAGTACAACTATTTCTCTTATTTTCAATTAACCTAGTCTCCGTGTTGCCATGATGGTGAATACCACTGTTGGCAGAATCATCTGTCTTGCATTAATTCATTCTAATGGCCACAGTAGAACTACAGTACCAAGTTGTGCAAACTCCTGCCGCCTGTTGACCTACCACTATACTCCTTCCTCCAGACCCACATTTGCATCTAGTTCTCAGCTCACTGGCAGAGAGAAATGAAGACCATGCTCTGAGTTTATTTAATCAGTGATTATGGACAGACTCAACTTACCAGTTTTACCTACTTCTCTTGATTTTCTCTGATGCTTTTGTAGTCTCTAGGATTTTCCTAAAGCATTAGAGTTGAACAATACCAAAATGCCTAAGGCATACGAGAAAAATTGCTTTGATAACGTTTCCCACAGGAGGATGAAATCTCTTCACTACAGGCTGTTATCAGAAATGTATCACCTGGCATAGAGTGATCTACCAGACAATAGCTACTTCAAAACAATGGATCAATTAAAGTGGAGCTAACCTATCAACTGATATTTTATACTGTTTCATAAACATAATTAAATAAAAACACAGAGTGCTAATTCAACAGTTCACTGAGTTTATATTCTCCCATGCTGAATTCACAGATTTTAAAGTCTAACTAGCTGAGTACCTAACCAGAACAATACTTTCCACATTTCTCATTGTTTAGCCCTAAATGATTGCTCTTGATTCATTGAAAGAGAAGAGGTTTTCTCGATTTAATTTTAAAATGAATAAACATAAACTGATTAAAACACGTATGGAGGATTAGGGCCATTTTATAATTCAGTTTCCTAACATGTATCTGATATATATGTCAATAAATAAAACAACGCCCTTGGCAATATAGCAAGGCTGTCCTAAAAACAAAAGCCTTATTTTTCAGACAAAGTTTGCTTTGTGAAGATGATTTTTGCATATAAATCCCCTGGTCCTAGAAAACATTTATGACTGAGGGGCTCAAAGCTATGCTCATTGCAGAAGACCAATTTTCATTATACTGTCATATCTGTATGAACATGAAAAGCATGAATAATGGATTTTGTCTTTTACACTTCTGCTTCAGAAAGCATTATACACAATGAAATACCTTTAATAAAATCCCTGCAATCATTATTTTTTGTTACTCTCATTCCCTCACCCTGACACATTTTTTTGAATAGGCAGTGAATCTGGTCCAAATAACAGTTTTTAAATGAATTGTCAATTTACACTTTATCAGTGCATGGTGGGAAATGCCCATCCTCATGTTTGTTACTGCTGAAAGTGACTGGGTACAGGCAAGTTGCAGGAAACTTAGCATTTTAGGCTGAGAATATTTCCTTCCATTTTCAGTAGCATCAGTTAGGTAGAGATTGTGATTTCTTGTTGGCCCTCATATTGAAGACGGATCCCAAAGTCCTTAGACAAAATTGACGACTGGCCTGGCTACCTGCATCAGTGGTCCCCAACCTCCTGTCATTCTGCCATATGGTTTCTGGATACATTCATAGCTCTAGTCAAGGGGTCCTTCTACATTCCCTTCCTGATACTTACCCTGACCCCAGCCCCTCATTCCAGTGGCTTCTCCTACATTAATTATCAGAGACAAGGGGAAAAAATAGATATGGACTTGACTCAAGCACGATTAGAATAAGCCTAAAATGAAAAGATTCAAGGAAAAGCCATTCATTTTAATACCAGAAGTTGGTAAGAAAACGCTGTTTTTTCCTTATTATATTTCTGAATGACATTTAGCGAACCCAGAACAGAGTCTCAGTCTGTTCTGTGTAGCTTTCACATCAGAAACTCGTAGGTGCAAGTAAACCTGTAGCTACTTGGGCTCCATCCCCGACTCTTAGAATGAGAATCGGCATCCTTAACTCAGTTCTCCAGGGGAATTCTCTGCACAATAAAAGATCGGCATCAAAGGGCCAGAGAGGTCACCCTCTCATTAAGACATAAGTCTGATGTTCTATGTGATGCAACTCCATTTGCAATCGTCAGGCTGAAAGAGGCTTTGAAATAATACTCTGTTTTCAGGAAGCACCAGAAATTCACCTTGATATACATATTTTTATGAGAGCAAAATTAACTCTATTCTCATTTTTAAGCAACTCACTACCAATAAGAAACTTGTTCTCTAAATTCTCATTTGCTGGATAAAGTATTAACAATTTTATGCAGTTTCTTTTGGGAATAATCTTTGTAACAAATAAAGAAAAGCACTGGAGAACCTTCTCAAAAAGGAGTAAGAAGACCAAGGTTTTAAGTGATGGCTGATTTAGATGCTCACGTATGGTGAAAAATATGACATACCACTATGCAAGACAAAGAAAAGACTCTTCTTTCTTGGATGCAAATGACATGTGCCAGCTTTCCCAAATTTAATAAATATCATAAATAAATATCATTAATAAACATACTCTAACTCATGAATAGAAATCAGGTAATACCAAGTCAACCATTTAACAGATTTTCAAACTCTCTATGGAACAGAGGGACAGAAACATAATTTGAAACTGATTTCATTTTATGGCAACTATAGCAGTAATAGAAATCTCTCATTTCTGTGTGTTTTGTTTTTTTAAAACAACAGTTTTCTTATTTGAGTCTTCAAGGTACAAAGAAATGAGCAGGACTTTTAACAGAGTAACATGCTCTTTTTTTCTAGAGATCAATAACACTCTCCCTATTTCTTCCCTGGCGATTGTGCAACCCGGGGGTAAAACTCAGAATGTCGGGGAGCAATGTGGCTGTGCAGGAAGTGTACTTCAAGCCTGTAACTTGGAAACGTGCAGGGGAGAGTGTCCACTCAGGTTCCCCCTCCACTCACGGAGATGGGGAGAACTTCAGATAAAACTTACGTGTGACAAGAATAATCGTAGTTAAATACTTTTCCCATTGAGGGAATATGAAAATATAATAGATTTTCAACCTTAGGCTATGAATAGCTGAAGTCCTGACTAAGAGTATGAACATATATATATTCCTCTTAAAAAGCAAAGAAACAAACGACTACAAAACTGTCCAGGTTGTAAAGACAATGACTGCAATGAAAGTATACTCAGAGTGATTTATAAAAATCAGTTGATTCTGATTTGCCCCATATTAGGCAACTTGAAAATTATACCTTTCTCTTACCAGCGCACGATGCAAGGAGTTCATATAATGTATGTAAATGTAAATGTCAACCTTTGGGTATCTGGAATCTCCCACATTTGCTTGGTTATTATATTTTTAGCTGGCCTTGAGTTTTGGCTCACTCTAAAGAGAACCAGTTAAATGTGCCATTTAAAGAAAGGTATTTCAAATAACAAGTTCTTCAAAAATTGTAACTAAAGTTCGCTCTCATTCTCATGTATAGCCTATGCACTCTGGTGTAAATATTTATGGGAAAATCTGGAAATGGATGAAAAATTGTGATTTATTTGGGAAACGTTTAATTATAAAGTAGAGGAGTCCTGGCAGGAATGATTCAATTATCTCATCTCTAAAAGCAGTCCATGAACAAAACCTCATTCACACAAAATCTAAAGTCAAATTTATTTTTACACTTTTTTTCCCCAATAGACTAGATTTTTCACCTTTGGGCCTAAATATATACAGATTTAGGTCCTTGAGGGAGATACCTGTCTCCTACAAATATAATTCTAAAAATAGTAAGTGCTAAGAAATTAATTGGTTAAAGACTTTAAACTTGCTACTGTTACTATCAAAATGTTTTTAAAATATATACTGATAGGCTTCCCTGGTGGCGCAGTGGTTGAGAGTCCGCCTGCCGATGCAGGGGACACGGGTTCGTGCCCCGGTCCGGGAAGATCCCACATGCCGCGGAGCGGCTAGGCCTGTAAGCCATGGCGGCGGAGCCTGCGCGTCCGGAGCCTGTGCTCCGTAACGGGAGAGGCCACAACAGTGAGAGGCCCGCGTACCGCAAAAAAAAAAAAAAAATTAATTAATTTAAAAAATTATATATATATATATACTGATGTGATGTGAATATCTCTACTAGCTTCTCAAAGCTGACATCCTCACTGTTCACCAAATTTGTGCGTACAGGTGACTCAACTTTAGAGCAGAGAAAGACACACTATGGCCCCCAGGCCAAATCTGGCCCTCATTTGTTTTTGTAAATAACGTTTTATTAGAACACAGCCACATCCATTTGTTTAATTATTGTTTATGGCAGTGTTCTTGCTACAGTGGTAGGGTTAAGTGGTTGCAACAGAGACTATACAGCCTCCAAGTTTAAAATATTTACTAGCAGGCCCTTTACAGAAAAGTTTGATGAGCCCTGCCTTAGAGCCACATCAAAGGCATAACATGGGAAACTCAGCCATGTAATTTGAGATGTGGCAATTGCATAGGCTCAAGGCTGGCTTCATCACATTTTCTTTAAATACAGAATATGTAAGAGGTTTAATTTTCATAGCTATTCAGAAGTAACCCATTATTACTTTCAAAGTTCAGATAAATCATTAAAATAAAAAGTTTTGGCAGGTATCTCCATCAAAATTCTCATGATAAACTATAACTACAACTTCAAGATCATTTTAAAATCGAGGAGCTTCTTCAGAAAAAGCTTGAGCTTTTGTAAAAACAAGAGCTGCCTGTCCGGATGCAATATATTACTCTCTCTACTGCTACATGTGCCATTACTTCAGAGCTTCTGGGAACATACATAAATGAAATAAAGTACTTCTGCGTAAGCAGTGTTTACCCAATCTTTCTCCTGTGTAACATTTGTGGCACATTTTAACATCAAGAAGTCATATAATCTCATCTACTATGAATTATTTAGCTGATATTTAATCTTTAATTGATTACTGTGGAAAAAGATGCAATAAAATTTTATTTGCACAATAGAACACAGTAAGACAGTGCCCCCAATACCCTCCCACTGTGCCTGGCCAGAGCTCAGAACTTAATTTGCAACTCCCTGGAGTCCTCCTCCCTGCTTTCCTTTCCTCTTCCCATTGAAAGTACACTCTCCAAATGCACTCTGCTTTCAAATGATGTAGCTATTTTCCTTAATTATACACACGTCTTTTTTCTCATTGAATCTTTGTATTCAGATGTTCTCCATAACTACAAGTCTTGCCAAATTACAAGCTCCAGGAGTTGCAGGCCTTTATATACATCATCTGGGCTTATATACATCATCTGGGCTCTGTTTAAACTACTCTTGGGGCTTCCCTGGTGGTGCAGTGGTTAAGAATCCGCATGCCAGGACTTTCCTGGTGGCGCAGTGGTTGAGAGTCCGCCTGCCGATGCAGGGGACACAGGTTCGTGCCCCAGTCCGGGAGGATCCCACATGCCGCGGAGCGGCTGGGCCCGTGAGCCACGGTCGATGAGCCTGCGCGTCCGGAGCCTGTGCTCCGCAACGGGAGAGGCCACAACAGTGGCCCGTGTACCGCAAAAAAAGAAAAAAAAGAATCCGCGTGCCAATGCAGGGGACACGGGTTCGAGCCCTGGTCCGGAAAGATTCCACATGCCGGGGAGCAACTAAGCCCATGCTCCATAACTACTGAGCCTGTGCTCTAGAGCCCGAGAGCCACAACTACTGAGCGTGCACGCCTAGAGCCTGTGCTCCGCAACAAGAGAAGCCACTGCAACGAGAAGCCCGCGCAACGCAACAAAGAGTAGCCCCCGCTCGCTGAAACTAGAGAAAGCCCGCGCGCAGCAACGAAGACCCAACGCAGACAAAAATAAATAAATAATTTAAAATAAATAAATAAATAACTACTCTTGGCCCAGCCACACTACTTTGTACAGCTTTTAATGCCAGAAGGGTCACTTCTGAGACATTTAAAATATACTCAACATAACAGTCTTAAGTGATAAGCAGGTTAACAAACTTTATTCTTTTTTTTCAGGAGGAAAAAGGCAAGGGCAACACTTAATATCAAGTAAACCCATTCAGGTTGAAAACGTCCAGAATGATCAGTAGGGGGCAGACTGTGTTCAACTAAAATCAGGACGGAAAAGCCATCATCCTCATATCTACTGTAACGCCCTTGGGGTCCCAAATGACAATACGCCATCAAGGTCTCAACTTAGTGCTTTAGATGGAAGATGGAAGAAGTCTCCTTTAGGTCAGCCAGGTTGGGATTATGTTGTAAGTTGTCAGGAGGGGTGACGGGAAACTCTTATTATTGTCATCAGTCTTCGCTTCTCCTAATCCCTCTTCCTTCAGCAGCCTGAGCTCCCCACCTCCCTTCACAGACAGAACTCTACGTGCAGAATTCACTTGGCAACTTTCTTGCCCCCATGCAGGCCTCTGGCCCTTCAGGGCTTTTTTGTCTTTGTTTCTGTTATCCTGGATGGAATTCTTGTGTATTCTCTTCTTTTCTCCAAGCCCCACTCCAACTTGATTACCTGGTGAACTTCTATCTACCCTGAGATTTGCCTACTAATTCTCAGGCTTCAAAGATTCTGACACTGAGATTTATTCTCAACAACCTCCACATAAGGTAAGTACTCTTCGAACGCCATTTATAAAGAAACTGAGGCACAGAAAAGTGATGTAATTTTTTCAGAGTTACACAGTAAGGACAGGCCACAGGCAGGTCTGCATCCAGTTCTGTGTGACTCCAGAGCTCAGGCTCCGATCACTGTGGGCTGCTTCTCAGAAACACGCACAGAAGGAAAGACAACAATAAGGAATGGGGCAGTGAAAGAGGACACTTTTTTCTTTTTTTTCACATCTTTATTGGAGTATAATTGCTTTACAATGGTGTGTTAGTTTCTGCTTTATAACAAAGTCAATCAGCTATAAATATACACATGTCCCCATATCTCCTCCCTCTTGCATCTCCCTCCCACCCTCCCTATCCCATCCCACTAGGTGGACACAAAGCACCGAGCTGATCTCCCTGTGCTATGGGGCTGCTTCCCACTAGCTATCTATTTTACATTTGGTAGTGTATATATGTCCATGCCCCTCTCTCGCTTTCTGACCTACTTCACTCTGAATGACAGCCGCTAGGTCCATCCACCTCACTACAAATAACTCAATTTCGTTCCTTTTTATGGCTGAGTAATATTCTATTATACATATGTGTCACATCTTCTTTATCTATTCATCTGTCAGTGGACACTTAGGTTGCTTCCATGTCCTGGCTATTGTAAATAGAGCTGCAATGAACATTGTGGTACATGACTCTTTTTGAATTATGGTTTTCTCAGGGAATAGGCCCAGTAGTGGGATTGCTGGGTCGTATGGTAGTTCTATTTTTAGTTTTTTAAGGAAGCTCCATACTGTTCTCCATAGTGGCCGTATCAATTTACATTCCCACCAACAGTGCAAGAGGGTTCCCTTTTCTCCACACCCTCTCCAGAATTTACTGTCTGTAGATATTTTGATCATGGCCATTCTGACAGGTGTGAGATGATATCTCATTGTAGTTTTGATTTGCATTTCTCTAATGATTAATGATGTTGAGCACCCTTTCATGTGCTTGTTGGCAATCTGTATATCTTCTCTGGAGAAATGTCTATTTAGGTCTTTTGCCTATTTTTGGACTGGGTTGTTTCTTTTTTTGCATATTGAGCTGCATGAGCTGCTTGTAAATTTTGGAGATTAATCCTTTGCCAGTTGCTTCGTTTGCAAATATTTTCTCCCACTCTGAGGGTTGTCTTTTTGTCTTATGGTTTCCTTTGCTGTGCAAAAACTTTTAAGTTTCATTAGGCCCCATTTATTTATTATTCTTTTTATTTCCATTTCTCTAGGAGGTGGGTCAAAAAGGATCTTGCTGTGATTTATGTCATGGAGTGTTCTGCCTATGTTTTCCTCTGAGAGATTTATAGTGTCTGGCCTTACATTTAGGGCTTTAATCCATTTTGAGTTTATTTTTGTGTATGGTGTTAGGGAGTGTTCTAATTTCATTCTTTTACATGGAGCTGTCCAGTTTTCCCAGCACCGCTTATTGAAGAGGCTGTCTTTTCTCCACTGTATATTCCTGCCTCCTTTATCAAAGATAAGGTGACCATATTTGCGTGGGTTTACCTCTGGGCTTTCTATCCTGTTCCATTGATCTATATTTCTGTTTTTGTGCCAGTATCATACTGTCTTAATTACTGTAGCTTTGTAGTAAAGTCTGAAGTCCAGGAGCCTGATTCCTCCAGCTCCGTTTTTCTTTGTTAAGATTGCTTTGGCTATTCGGGGTCTTTTGTGTTTCCATACAAATTGTGAAATTTTTTGTTCTAGTTCTGTGAAAAATGCCATTGGTAATTTGATAGGGATTGCACTTAATCTGCAGATTGCTTTGGGTAGTAGAGTCATTTTCATAATGTTGATTCTTCCAATCCAAGAACATGGTATATCTCTCCATCTGTTTGTATTATCTTTAATTTCTTTCATCAGTGTATTATAGTTTTCTGTATACAAGTCTTTTGTCTCCTTAGGTAGGTTTATTCCTAGGTATTTTATCCTTTTTGTTGCAATGGTAAATGGGAGTGTTTACCTAATTTCTCTTTCAGATTTTTCATCATTAGTGTATAGGAATGCAAGAGATTTCTGTGCATTAATTTTGTATCCTGCTACTTTACCAAATTCATTGATTAGCTCTAGTAGTTTTCTGGTAGCATCTTTAGGATTCTCTACGTATACCATCATGTCATTTGCAAACAGTGACAGTTTTACTTCTTCTTTTCTGATTTGGATTCCATTTATTTCTTTTTCTTCTCTGATTGCCGTGGCTATATCTTCCAAAACTATGTTGAATAATAGTGGTGAGAGTGGGCAACCTTGTCTTGTTCCTGATCTTAGTGGAAATGGTTTCAGTTTTTCATTATTGAGAAAGATACTGGCTGTGGGTTTGTCATATATGGCCTTTATTATGTTGAGATGAGTTCCCCCTATGCCTGCTTTCTGCAGTTTTTATCATAAATGGGTGTTGAATTTTGTCGAAAGGTTTTTCTGCATCTATTGATCATATGGTTTTTATCCTTCAAATTGTTAATGTGGTGTACCACATTGGTTGATTTGCATATATTGAAGAATCCCTGCATTCCTGGAATAAATCCCACTTGATCATGTTGTATGATCCTTTTAATGTGCTGTTGGATTCTGTTTGCTAGTATTTTGTTGAGGATTTTTGCATCAGTGTTCATCAGTGATATTGGCCTGTAGTTTTCTTCTTTTGTGACATCTTTGTCTGGTTTTGGTACCAGGGTGATGGTGGCCTTGTAGAATGAGTTTGGGAGTGTTCCTCCCTCTGCTATATTTTGGAAGAGTTTGAGAAGGATATGGGTTAGCTCTTCTCTAAATGTTTGATAAAATTCATCTGTGAAGCTATCTGGTTCTGGGCTTTTGTTTGTTGGAAGATTTTTAATCACAGTTTCAATTTCAGTGCTTGTTATTGGTCTGTCTATGTTTTCTATTTCTTCCTGTTTCAGTCTCGGAAGGTTGTGCTTTTCTAAGAATTTGTCCATTACTTCCAGGTTTTCCATTTTATCAGCATACAGTTGCCTGTAGTAATCTCTCATGATCCTTTGTATTTCTGCAGTGTCAGTTGTTACTTCTCCTTTTTCATTTCTAATTCTGTTGATTTGAATCTTTTCCCTTTTTTTCTTGATGAGTCTGGCTAATGGCTTATCAATTTTGTTTATCTTCTCAGAGAGCCAGTTTTTACTTTATTGACCTTTACTATTGTTTCCCTCATTTTGTTTTCATTTATTTCTGATCTGATCTTTATGATTTCTTTCCTTCTGATAACTGTGGGTTTTTTTGGTTCTTCTTTCTCTAATTGCTTTAGGTGTAAGGTTAGGTTGTTTATTTGAGATGTTTCTTGTTTCTTGAGGTAGGATTGTATTGCTATAAACTTCCCTTAGAACTGCGCTTGCTTCATCCCATAGGTTTTGGGTCATCGTGTTTTCATTGTCATTTGTTTCTAGGTATTTTGTGATTCCCTCTTTGATTTCTTCAGTGATCTCCTGGTTATTTAGTAGTGTATTCTTTAGCCTCCATGTGTTTGTATTCTTTACAGTTTTTTTCCTGTAACTGATATCTAGTCTTATAGCATTGTGGCCAGAAAAGATACTTGATATGATTTCAATTTCGTTAAATTTACCAAGGCTTGATTTGTGACCCAAGAAATGATCTATCCTGGAGACTGTTCCATGAGCACTTGAGAAGAAAGTGTAATCTGCTGTTTTTGGATGGAATGTCCTATAAATATCGATTAAGTCCATCTTGTTTAATGTATCATTTAAAGTTTGTGTTTCCTTATTTACTTTCATATTGGATGATCTGTCCATTGGTGAAAGTAGGGTGTTAAAGTCCCCTACTATGATTCTGTTACTGTCCATTTCCCTTATTATAGCTATTAGTGTTTGCCTTATGTATTGAGGTGCTCCTATGTTGGGTGCATAAATATTTACAATTGTTATATCTTCTTCTTAGATTGATCCCTTGATCACTATGTAGTGTCCTTCTTTGTCTCTTGTAATAGTCCTTATTTTAAAGCCTATTTTGTCTCATGTGAGAATTGTTATTCCAACTTTCTTTTGATTTCCATTTGTATGGAGTATTTTTTCCATCCCTCACTTTCAGTCTGTATGTGTCCCTAGGTCTGAAGTGGGTCTCTTGTAGACAGCATATATACGAGTCTTGTTTTTGTATCCATTCAGCCAGTCTATGTCTTTTGGTGGGAGCATTTAATCCATTTACATTTAAGGTAATTATCGATATGTATGTTCCTATTACCATTTTCTTAATTGTTCTGGGGTTGTTATTGTAGGTCTTCTCATTCTCTTGTGTTTCCTGCCTAGAGAAGTTCCTTTAGCATTTGTTTTAAAGCTGGTTCGGTGGTGCTGAATTCTCTTAGCTTTTGTTTGTCTGCAAAGGTTTTAATTTCTCCGTCAAATCTAAATGAGATCCTTGCTGGGTAGAGTAATCTTGGTTGTAGGTTTTTCCCTTTCATCACTATAAATATGTCCTGTCACTCCCTTCTGGCTTGCAGAGTTTCTGCTGAAAGATCAGCTGTCAACCTTATGGGGACTCCCTTGTATGTTATGTTGTTTTTCCCTTGCTGCTTTTAATATTTTTTCTTTGTATTTAATTTTTGATAATTTGATTAATATGTGTCTTGGCGTGTTTCTCCTTGGATTTATCCTGTATGGGACTCTCTGCGCTTCCTGGATGTGATTGACTATCTCCTTTTCCATATTAGGGAAGTTTTCAACTATAATCTCTTCAAATATTTTCTCAGTCCCTTTCCTTTTCTCTTCTTCTTCTGGGACCCCTATAATTTGAATGTTGGTGTGTTTAATGTTGTCCCAGTGGTCTCTGAGATTGTCTTCAATTGTTTTCATTCTTTTTTCTTTATTCTGATCTGTGGCAGTTATTTCCACTATTTTATCTTCCAGGTCACTTATCCGTGCTTCTCCCTCAGTTATTCTGCTATTGATTCCTTCTAGAGAATTTTTAATTTCATTTATTGTGTTGTTCATCATTGTTTGTTTGCTCTTTAGTCCTTCTAGATCCTTGTTAAACGTTTCTTGTATTTTCGCCATTCTATTTCCAAGATTTCGGATCATCTTTACTGTCATTACTCTGAATTCTTTTTCAGGTAGACTGCCTATTTCTCCTTCATTTGTTTGGTCTGGTGGGTTTTTACCTTGCTCCTTCATCTACTGCGTACTTCTCTATCTTCTCATTTTGCTTAACTTACTGTGTTTGGGGTCTCCTTTTCGCAGGCTGCAGGTTCATAGTCACGTTGTTTTTGGTGTCTGCCCCCAGTGGGTAAGGTTGGTTCAGTGGTTTGTGTAGGCTTCCTGGTGGAGGGGATTGGTGCCTGTGTTCTGGTGGATGAGGCTGGATATTGTCTTTCTGGTGGCAGGACCATATGCAATGGTGTGTTTTGGGGTGTCTGTAAACTTATTATGATTTTAGGCAGCCTCTCTGCTAATGGGTGGGGTTGTGTTCCTGTCTTGCTAGTTGTTTGGCATGGTGTGTCCAGCACTGAAGCTTGCTGGCCGTTGAGTGGAGCTGGGTCTTTGTGTTGAGATGGAGATCTCTTGGAGAGCTCTTGCTGATTGATATTACAAGGGGCTGGGAGGTCTCTGGTGGACCAATGTCCTGAACTTGGCTCTCCCACCTCAGAGGCTCAGGCCTGACACCCGGCCAGAACACCAAGACCCTGGCAGCCACATGGCTCAGAAGAAAAGGGAGAAAAGAAGAAAAAATGAAAGAAAGAAAAAAATAATAAAATAAAAAAATTATTAAAATAATTTAATAAAAGAGAGCAACCAAGCCAATAAACAAAGCCACCAATGATAACAAGCACTAAAAACTATACTAAAAAAATAAAAGGACAGACAGAACCCTAGGAAAAATGGTAAAAGCAAACTTATACAGACAAAATCACACAAAAGCATACACACTCACAAAAAGGAAAAAGAAAAAAAATATATATATATATTTTAAAAAAGGAAGAGAGCAACCAAATCAATAAACAAATGTACCAATGATAATAAGCTCTAAATACTAAACTAAGATAAACATAAAACTACAAACAAATTAGATGCAGAAAGCAAACCCCAAGTCTACAGTTGCTCCCGAAGTCCACTGCCTCAATTTTGGGATGATTCGTTGTCTATTCAGGTATTCCACAGGTGCAGGGTACATCAAGTTGATTGTGGAGATTTAATCTGCTGCTCCTGAGGCTGCTAGGAGAGATTCCCTTTCTCTTCTTTGTTCACACATCTCCTGGGGTTCAGCTTTGGATTTGGCCTCGCCTCTGTGTGTAGGTTGCCTGAGGGTGTCTGTTCTTCGCTCAGACAGGACCGGGTGAAAGGAACAGCTGATTAGGTGGCTCTGGCTCACTCAGGCTGGAGGGAGGGAGGGGTACGGAATGTGGGGTGAGCCTGCGGCAGCAGAGGCCAGCGTGACATTGCAACAGCCTGAGGCATGCTGTGTGTTCTCCTGGGATCCATGTCCGTGGATCTTGGGACCCTGGCAGTGGCGGGCTGGACAGGCTCCCTGGAAGGGGGTGTGGATAGTGACCTGTGCTCGCACACAGGCTTCTTGGTGGCTGCAGCAGCAGCCTTAGCGTCTCATGCCCATCTCTGGTGTCCACGCTGATAGCCACGGCTCACACCCGTCTCTGGAGCTCGTTTAGGCGATGCTCTGAATCCCCTCTCCTCGCACACCCTGAAACAATGGTCTCTTGCCTCTTAGGCAGGTCCAGACTTTTTCCTGGACTCCCTCCCGGCTAGCTGTGGTGCACTAGCCCCCTTCAGGCTGTGTTCACGCAACCAACCCCAGTCCTCTCTCTGGGATCTGACCTCTGAAGCCCGAGCCTCAGCTCCCAGCCCTGCCCGCCCCAGCGGGTGAGCAGACAAGCCTCTCAGGCTGGTGAGTGCTGGTCGGCACCGACTCTCTGTGCGGGAATCTCTCCGCTTTGCCCTCTGCACCCCTGTTTCTGCGCTCTTCTCCGTGGCTCCGATGCTTCCCCCCCACCCCCCATCTCCACCAGTGAAGGGGCTTCCTAGTGTGTGGAAACCTTTCCTCCTTCACAGCTCCCTCCCAGAGGTGCAGGTCCCATCCCTATTCTTTTGTCTCTGTTTATTCTTTTTTCTTTTGCCCTACCCAGGTACATGGGGGAGTTTCTTGCCTTTTGGGAGGTTTGAGGTCTTCTGCCAGCGTTCAGTAGGTGTTCTGTAGTTGTTCCACATGTAGATGTATTTTTGATGTATTTGTGGGGAGGAAGGTGATCTCCACATCTTACTCCTCCACCATCTTGAAGGTCCTCTCCCAAAGACACTTTTGAAAACACATGTAAGTGAGAGACTACCAAATAGAACAAGGTCACTTCTAGAAGACAGGAAGAAAAGGGGGATTAAGAGCAAAGGTGAGGATTAGCCATGAGTAGAAGAGCTTTCTCCTCTTGGGAGGCCAAAGAGAACGATATGAGATGGGTCTGTTTATATTTAAGGGGATAGAAATGGAGGGAATTCACCAAGTCAGGGAGTTAGAGCCATAACAAGCCAAAGTAGGTGTTTTCCCAAGACTCCTAGGATGACTTATGGGAAACCCCCCAAAGGAAGCAGAATGACTAAATCTCCCAATGAAAGTGATACCTTCCAAGCATCAGTGGCACCTCCTGAGAGAGGGTGGGATCCCTGAGGCCCCAGACTTAAGGACCCAGAGCCCTGGACCAGCAGCATTGTGTGGGCCTGGGAGTAGTCTCTCTGTAATGTGGTGATGATGTGGCCCCTTGCACCACGCTGGAAGAAGAGGTTCCTGCTGTCACCCTTCTTGCCCTGGAGAGCAGTATGTGCCACTGCACTGCCCCAGGGCTGTCCAGGGGCTGGTCATCTAACTGTGAGATCTAAAGACACTTAAGAGCCTCTCGTCTGGCCAGGCACCTGGGAGTTTGATTGCTGGAATAAGCTACTAGTTGAGGCAGCCTTTGAATAAAATCTCATAAAATTGCCCCATACAATATTTTTTCTTTCCCAGACAATGCTGTTCCATTGTTGGCCCACCAGCCTGCACACAGCCCTAGGTTGCAATGCTTTGATCACAAATGGTGGCTTACTAAAATGAACTGCCTCTTCTTCCCTTCTTTGATTCTGAAATCACTGTAGTGAGAGAGAAACAGGACAGAGGACCCAGAGTCAGGAATATCTGCCTCGGAAGAAACCTAAGCTTCGAGGGCAGGATATTGCTACTCCAGTCACAAGTGGACACACAGAACACTTTGGTGCCTCTGTGAAAGAGAGGTTAAGTGGCCTGCCTGCCTGTGTCTGCAAGTAGCAGCACTGGGGTTACACAGAGAGAATTCTACATCATCCTCCATCCCTCTCGGGATGTTCAGATGTCATCTGGCATGATTTTAGCTTTTCAAGCAAAGAAAAGAGACGCTGATACAATCTGAGGCACTACCCGAGAGTCATCTCCTTAGGAGAGACTTAAAAATAATCTAGATGAGCAGTTCTCAAATGTTTTGGTCTCAGGAGTCTTTTATATTCTTAAAAATTATTGAGGACACCAGAAAGTGTTCGTTTATGTGGGTCATATCTATTGGTATTTACCACATTGGATATGGAAACTGAGAAATTTAAAAAACATGTAAAACACATTTATTCATTTATTTTAAATGAAGTTCATTATATGTTAATTAACATAATATATTTACGAAAAATATTTTCCAAAATTAAAAAAAAAATCGTGAGAAGAGTAGCCTTGTTTTACATGATTGCAAATCTCTTTGATGTCTGACTCATGCTGGATTCTCATCACTGCATATATATTCAATATGTTTCCCTGTTATTTTGGTTAAAGTATATAAAGAAAATCTGGTATCACACAGTTGGAAAAGGGAGAAGTACCTTAATAGTCTTTTCAGATAGTTAAGGATATTCTTTCTTGATACTGTACCAAAACTCGACAAGAGGGATATTCTTAAAGGTTAGTTGCAATGTGGAATTGAAAACTATATAAATAAACTTTTCATATTCTGTTACATAAAATCCTTTGGTCTGTCTTGACCTTCGAGTGGATCTTTCACTCAGGCATAATTCTGGAGCATCATGCATTGTCACTTGGAAAATATTGGCTCACGGAGTTAATGAGACAGATTGTCACATAGTATTTTAAAAATCACATTTACTAACATCACTATCAATCTCATGAGAAAAGTCTTTAAGTATTGAGACGCTATCAAGGTCATGCTGTTGGACATAAGCTTTTCTAAAAATCTAATTTTTTTCTTGAAAGCTTGAGTTGTATCATTGACAACAATTAATGTCAATGGTTTTACTTGAAACAACCTTGAAAAGTTCACTTTGTGCTTTTCAAGAATGCGTCTACCAAATACACAAGTTGGAATAAACATAGTTTGTCATTCTTTCAAGTAAAAATGAGATTCTTTAGGGGAAAAAAGCAGCTAGTACGTCCCTCAATGCAAACCACTAACTACACATGATTTTTCTTGAGCACACTGTACAGTGTTCTGCCACAGAAGCTCTTTATGCCTCCTTCCCATTTCATCACACAAACTAATTTTTAAAATGTATACTCAAGAATAGAGATTTAATCAGATTAACACTTTTTACTGCTTCAACAAGAGCATTGTCAAGTGAAACTGACATTTTTTTTCTTCCTGCAAGCACACGGCAGCGAGGAACACAAAACTACTCATACTGTTTGGTGCCACTGCTAGCAGTTTTGCTGTTACTTTAGCACGATTAGTGCAAATTTCAATGCAGTAAGAAAGGCAAATGACATCCTAGTATTATGATGAAGTCAGTTTTTATGTTGCAGATCTCCTGAAAGGGTCTCAGAAATCTCCAGGTGTCTGCAGACCACACTTTGAGAACTGCTATATAGACAAATGATTTCCAAAAATTGTTCTAGGAGACGATAATCAGCCAGCTTATTAATAATAGCTGCACAGTCAGGATAAGCTAGGTTATGAGGCAAAAAGAAAGCCCTTAAAATCTCAGTGGTTTATACCAAAGGCCTGTTTCTTATTTACTACATGTTACCAACTGGCTGGACAAAGGGCACTCTGTTTATCACCATCACTCAGGGACCCAGACTGATGGAGCAGCCTCCATCTCAAATGTTACCAATCGCTGTACTAGAGGGGAAAAGAGACTCTAGTGGGTCTCACACCAGCAATTACATTACATTACTGACTGGAGTCCATTCTGCTTACAGCCTACCAGTCACATGGCCCCATCCAACCACAAGAAGGGGCAAGGCTGAGTACAATCCTCCATGTGCCTGAGAGTAGAGAGCTGGCAATATTTGGTGAATCATATTAATGATTACAGTTAACAGCTGACATACATGGTGCATTTGTTATGTGCCAAGCACTGTTTCAACAGCATGTGTCACTTATTTATGCTCTCAACACTCCCATGAGGTCAGTTATATGAACTCTATTCTTTGGATCAGGACACAAAGGTACAGAGAGGGAAAGTAACTTGCTGAAGGTCACACCAAATTAGAAGTGGTGCCGGGCAGGTAGATGGACTCCAGAGCCCATGATTTTACCCTCTAAGAAGCCATATTACCCATAATTTTTCCCCAGTCTAGAAGAAAATGAGAGAAATAAAAACTTTTTCATACTGATAAATGGAAAGGATTGGCCTTTATTACAAGGTGCCTTTTCTCCTTTAAAATATTAACATGTTCTTTCTTTTATGAATTGATGGTAGTAAGTGGTAGGTACTTTTAAAATTTCCTTACTAGGAAAAGTAAAAGGTTGGCAACCTTAAGTTAGTCCCTTTTCCTAATTAATTTTGTTCACTTTAATTGACCAAAAATACGAAAATTTGCGAGCACGAGTTTGGGAGGTTTTTTGATTTGTTTCTGGTCTTAGCACTGTGTTTTGATTCAACCCAACTTTCGTCATTATGTGCTAGGTACTGCTCTGAGTTCTGTCAAGCATTGTACTAGATGGTTTCACGGATATTGTTTTATTTAATTCTATGCCATACTGCTTCCTTATTAAATGATCAAAACATGCATTTTTTTTTTTTTTACCCTAAAGCTAATTGAAGCAGGAAAGATCTGGAGCATGGCAGGCCCTCAAAAGGCAGCTGAAGCACTCATAGCAATGAACACCGGTTATTTTCTATGCAAGTTACTAAAGAGCAAACACAAGCCTGTCAATAAGTTTCTTGCTAAACTTAATCATCATCTTCTCTCTCTCTTAGGGATCTTTTATGAGATGTAGATTTTCTCTCAGGTTAAAGACCAAAAGAGCAACAAGCTGATTTTACCCGCTGGGCCCTGGAACTCGGCCATAGATGATTTCCTGCAAAGGACCCCGAACACGAGCAAGGTTCACTGGCCAAGGGCCCAGGCCATCAAGCCCAACAGCAGCTTAGTTAAAAGGGACACAGGGCTTGGATACAAGCAAGCTGTTCTGAGCTCCATCACAGTCATACTTATTAGCTTCCATTAGAAAATGTACATGTACGGGAGAAATACTCATGGTAAACAGGTGCTAAAAGACAGAATCTTAATAAATATTAAGGCTTGGGAAATAAAAGGTGATTCAAACAATAGTGAATCCCAAGAATATACCTATTGTTTTTGAATAAGGTACCTTAACTATTTCATTTTACAAAAGAAGGAAGGGAAGGAAGGAGAGGAATGGACAGAAAAAAGAAGTAAAAAGTAAGGAAGGAAAGAAAAATCTTCAAAGATATATATATATATACCTTGGTGGCATATAATAGAATACTTAAATTTTAATTCCATTATATTAAATGACTACATCTTAGCTAGTCCCTTCCGTCTGTGGAGATTAACAGTATGTATATCGTCACTGACCAAATAAGTACCAACCCTGGAAATGATCAAGAGAGACAGTGCATTCTGTCACCACAGGGATGAAAGTTCTCCAATTTTTTTTTTTTTTTTTACATCTTTATTGGAGTATAATTGCTTTACAATGGTGTGTTAGTTTCTGCTCCATAACAAAGCGAATCAGCCATACATATACACATGTTCCCATATCTCTTGCCTCTTGCATCTCCCTCCCTCCCACCCTTCCTATCCCACCATCATTTTTAAACTCCAGATTCTATTTGGAAACAGAGCACTTAAAAGAAAAAAAAAAAGATGGCAATACTAGGACGTTTCTAGAGGGGAAGAGTTTGTGAATATAAAAGCCATTTTTAGAAAGACTCATGAACCAATTAAGTCACTAAGAGTTATTTCTGAACTTCATATTTTAAGGTACTGATTCTAACAGCTGGAGGCGTGCATTTGGATCAAACGTTTATGTATTCTGGTGGCTATTTGAAAATGGCTGTTCAAGTTCATTGTCATTTAATAAGGCAACTGTAGAAATATTTTTATAACCTTTCTTTTTTTTTTTTTTTTTGCGGTACGCGGGCCTCTCACTGTTGTGGCCTCTCCCATTGCGGAGCACAGGCTCTGGACACGCAGGCTCAGCGGCCATGGCTCACGGGCCCAGCCGCTCTGCGGCATGTGGGATCTTCCCGGACCGGGGCACGAACCCGTGTCCCCTGCATCAGCAGGCGGACTCTCAACCACTGCGCCACCAGGGAAGCCCCCCCTATAACCTTTCTATTTAACAACCCTACGGATAGCCTTCAGAAGTTGATTTCCATGCTCTGTTGTCAATGGATGTCTTCAAACATCTCTATTCTATAATTAGGAGGCGGGCTGTTTTTAGAGGGTGAGAGTTTAGTTAACAGTTGCAACATAGAAGGTGGAGATGTATTTGGCAGGAGAATATACCATAAATCCTCGCTGATGGCTGGAATGGCAGGTCCTCTGGGTGGGAGGGCAGTGAGGAGGGAACCAGCAGGGACCTGCAGTAACAGTCAGCAAGATGCGAAGGAGAAAAGCATGGGCTACAACTCATTAATGAGAGGTGGCAACAGAGGAGAAGGCCTTCCTTATTAAAACCTGTGTGGAGTAACAAGCACGTACGGTAGTAGCCAAATTCCCATTTTGTGCAAGAAACAAGAATAAGCCAGCTGCACCATGAACCTGCAAAGGTACTCGGACCAAGGGAAGAAGGGAGGGGTGCCAGATGGCTACAATAAGCTATTAGCGTTGACCAGGAAAACGTATGTATCATTAATTTATAAACCTTGACAATATGTACAGGTCTAAATCAATTCCATGGACCTCACTGCAAAAATGCCCCTTTTTGAAGGCCTTCTCTACACTGATGCAAGATAAGTTAAAACCATAGAAAATTATACACTTCGACCCCTGAAAATAATCCACTTATAGTAACTATTAAGAAGATGGTCATTTGGCTTAAAACAACAGAGCCTCTATGAGTCCTCGTGGCTCAGTGAAAAGACATGGTAAATGCATGTTAGGAAGCTCAAGCAAGCAGAAGGGGCTTGCTGACTTCTGGTGCAGCAATGGCTCCCTAGGACTAGGCTCTTGGGGGCCCAGTAACAGTCAGTTTTGCCTTCATTAATCTCTTTGACTTGATGGCATCCCTAATTCTCATTAAGCAAAAGAGGAACTCATAAAATGGCAAAGAACTGCAGAAGGCCTACTATCTCTAACGTCAGGAGCATGGCCAGGCAACACAAGGCAAGAATTGTGGACAATATCTCATCTATGAGTGAATCATGGACCTTCGCTTGGTAAACTTGGGCTCTAATTGATTCCCACATGGCACAACCTTGAAAATTTTACATAAGTTCGTCGGACATCAATTTTCCCAACTACAAGACCAGAAGAATAGTCAAGACTCCTTCTTTGTTATACAACTGTTTTCTGTGACTACCTGGAAAAAATGCTCCTCAAAAGAAAATACAATCTGTATTCTTCAGCCTTAAAAAGGAAGGAAATTCTGACACATGCTACAACATGATGAATAAGACATTATGCTAAGTGAAATACGTCAGTCACAAAAGGACACCTACAGTGTGACTCCACTTAAATAAGGTACGCAGAGTCATCAGATTCATAGAGACAGAAAGTAGAATGGTGGTTGCCAGGAGTAGAGATTGGGTGAGGAGGGAATGGGGGACTGTTGATTAATGGATACAGAGTTTGCTTTACAAGATGAAAGGGGTTCTGGAAACTGGTTGCACAACAGCACGAATGTGTGTAACACTACTAAACTACACACTTAAAAATGGTTAAGATGGTAAATTTTATGTTTTGCATTTTTCCCACAACTAAAGATTTCAAACATAAATAAATAAATAAAATGCACAATGGGCCTGGCACAGTGGAGACCATCAGTCTACAAGTATTGACCACAGGAATGAACAAGGCTCCTCATATAAGAGAGACGAGATCTAATTGGCATATCATCACTCAAGGATCTTTAAACGTTTTGAGAAATGGACCCAGAGCATTTGGCGCAATGAGTAAGGGAACCACAAACTTTGCGTGTCAATGAGTTATCTGCTACGCCTAAGCCTTAGCTCTTGCAGGGACCGTTCACTTCTGAGAATCAGGTGACATATACCACATTAAGACCATGCTGTCAGGAAAGACAGCCTTTTGCCAACCAAGTAAGCCATTGCCATAGGAGAGTGGCAGGAGCGTACCTGGGGAGGCGATGCAGGTACGAGGGCTGTAGACTCCTAAATGCTTTTCAGCTGCCACATGGATATTTTACAATTTGGCAGATTACCCACGTAACCAAGAAATGGAATGTTATAGTATTTCATTCTATCACAATGCACAGTCCTGTTTGCAAAGGAGCCTGGGAGATATCCATGAGTAAGGGAGAAGACATTCTGATGAGTCCCTTTATTCATTCACCCTAAACTTACTGAGCCCCACCATAAGCAGGTGCATTGACAGTCACGAGAGATACAAAGATGAACACATCCTGCTCTTTGCCCTCCAAGTCTGGTGAAGGGAGACAGGCAGGTCACCATACCATTAAAAAGTACACTATGGTAAGTATTGGGCACTGGTAAACTAAACACAGAGGAAGAAGTGGTCAAAAATCATGGGAATGAAGAAGGCTTCAAAGAAGAGCCTGCTTTGGGGCTTGGTCTGGTCTAGGAGGAAGGGGAATAGAGTAGATTCTAGCCACAGGCAAGGTCTTGTAAAAAACAAAGATGTTATGGGAAAAAAATGTGTTTGAACAATGGTGAGAAGATATCTGTAACCAAGACATGTGTGTGTGTCAAAAGAGGGGGAGAAGGGTGGGCGATACAACTACAGAGGTGGGTTTGAATCGCGGTGACAACCCTGAATATCACTCCAAGTAGTTTGGCTTTGACTTAAGGTTTGAGAAACAGAACTCTTAGATGGCAGGAAGACAAGAATGACTATTTAGATAGGAGTGCCATTTAAGAGGCCGTTGTAACAGATTAAGCCAAAGTAAAGAGGACTCTAAACGTGTCAGTGATACTAAGGAAGTAGGTACAAGGGATGGCAAAGAGGAGAGCGAAGGAAAACGTCTAGCTTACATGACTGCCTGTGATAAAGATTACTGGAGGAAGAACAAGACTAGGACAAGATGATGTGTTCGGTCGGGAGCACTTTGTAAGGTTCAGTCTCCTCATTCATAAAAGGAAAATAAATAATAATAAGTGATAATAAAAGGAAAATAAATAATAAGCGATCAGTTATTACTTATTATTACTTATAAATAATAAGTAATAACAAGTAATCAGTCTTCGGGCGGTTGTGAGGATTAAATGATAAAATAACAAGAAGAACACAATACTATCACTTATGATTAGATTTGCGGAAGTGTGGACCCAGAGAGGATTTGGGACAGGAGAGAACCATTTGGGAGTTATTGGTATAGAAGTTATGGTTGACAGTGCTGGAGGGTATGAACCTGGATCACCCAGGGAGATGATGTGCTGTAATCTAGAACCACCAGACCCTGGTGCACGCAAGTATGCAGAGCACGGGGCACTGGGGTGGAGACCAGCAAAGATGACTTGAAGGAATGATCCAAATATGGGAACCTGGAGAAAATAGCTTCACGGAAAAAAAAAATTGAATAGCCAAAAGTGCCAATTCTGCCCAGAAGCTGGTAGGATGAGAACTAGAATGAGTGGGTCTAACACTTAAGAGGTCAAGAGTACCCTCAGCAAAAGCTATTCCAGCGGAGGGGAGGGGTGAAAACCAGACCACAGTTCGCTTAGGAATGCTGTGTTTTCCTAATGTATTTTGACATTAGATAACTCTTTAATTGGGGAAATCTTCATTCTATAGGGCTGGAACACTGAGATTTTACTCTCTCCCCAGGAGCTACAGATACAATTTTTCTTCTTTTTTTCTCTTGTGGTACACGGGCCTCTCACTGTTGTGGCCTCTCCCATTGCAGAGCACAGGCTCCGGACGCGCAGGCTCAGCGGCCATGGCTCATGGGCCCAGCCGCTCCGCGGCATGTGGGATCCTCCTGGACCGGGGCACGAACCCATGTCCCCTGCATCGGCAGGCGGAGTCTCAACCACTGTGCCACCAGGGAAGCCCCAATTTTTCTTCTTTAATTTGGAGAACAAAGGGACTTGTGAATCAGACTGAGAGGAAATTAATGCTGTTAAGATTCACTGTTATACTTTTTCATGGAGAAAAGAACACTAGGTTTGGTGGGGGGGGGGAGAGTGAAGAGACAATGGGAATAAAATATAAAACAGCACAAACAAAAGTAGAAAATTTTCTGTAATAATGCCGAAAGTTGTACTAATGCAGTACTGATGGGAGAACAGAAGTGAGTGCCTTTGAGACTCTATATCCATCTGCCTAGGGCCATGAAAGACACCTGTTTAGAAGCCCTTTACAACACACCCACTCTTACCTTTCTTTTGATATCAGTGAACTGGGAAAACATTAAAGACCAATAAAACGACAGCTCCAGGATATAATAGTAGTGAAGGTCAGGCGTGAGTGGCTGAGGATCAAAGAGAAAAAGGCAAGATTAATAATTAATAGGAAACCAAATCTGTGTGTCAAACATCTCAAGCTCAGTACTGAAAAGTGACATTGTCTTACGCCTCCACAAATTCTGGCCCCATTCTCTCTGTGGATAAGGGAGCTTTGAAGGACGCCTGTAATCCACAGCTTGATGTCATTAGCTTTGTTTCATCTCCAACTAAAAAAGTGTCAATCAGTATGAACATTTGGCATTGGTACCCGATTCACCACTCATTTTAACAATTGCATTTATGGTACTTAGACATGAGTCTCTAAAGATTCCTTTAGGCAACCTGCAAAAAAATTCTAACATATACACAGAAAGAGTAACTCTGGACAACTCCTGTGAGATTCCACAGCACAGGGACCAGGGAAGGTGAAAGAAACTGGAGTACTCTATGGGTCACTGAGACATAGTTTCAAATTCTGCCTTAATTGGAGCTTTCTTGTCTTTAGGAAATGTTCTGTACATTGTAAATATTAAAAAAAAAAAGATAATTCAAAAACATTTATTAAAAGGTCAGGGGGACGAGGAAGCTGCCAAGAGACACCAGACTAGGCGCCCAGCCAGGGAATCTGAGTTTGAGTCCCCGCTCCACAGCTTCAGTAGGGCCTTCGTTTACTTATTGGAAAATGGAGGTGACACCTGCTCTACCTGCCTCACAGGTCCAGGAAGGGGGAGAAGCTCAGGGAAGCAGTGGAAGTCAGTAATATTTATTTTGCACATAAATCCATAAAAACAAAACAGAGTTTTAAAAAACCATTCCTGATGAGTTGTTTTTAATTGTTTCATTGGGTTGTAATGAAACAACTTGCTTTCCCAGAATGAATGAAAGACCTTTGAAACTCATTACATGAACACCTCCACATGGCTGCACACAAGGTGTTGAAACTGAAATGCTTTGTAAACCAATAGCAGCATAATAAGTGACTTTCGCAAGAAGTCAGCAATCACTTAACTACCAACTCTAAGCATGGACATCAAGAAAAACAGTTGTCCCCCTCATTCATCTTTGTCGACAAAACACAGGAGGACAGGATCCTCTCCACTCAGTATACCATTGCAGGGCACAAAGAGAGGGGTAAATGACAATATTCCAAGTATTTAAGACAGTAAACAGCAGTTTGGTCTGTGAATTACAAGTGTGTACAGTAAGTCATTGCTTTCAACGTTGCTTTAGTCTTCATCAGATAGCCCTGGAATGTTCAGCTCTCTCTGACCATGTCATGTTGCTGATTTAGTCTTTCTTAATTTGAATGCACTACATGAAAGAGATGGAAATGCAAACTGGAATCCCCATTTCAACATGTCCCTAGCCTTGAACCTACCCGAGGGGTAACCAACACCAGACCCTACCCGCTAATGCAACACTGTGTGTAACAGAGAACTTGCAGGGCACACCTGCTCCCATTAACTTTGTTAGACCAAACGCATCTAAAAAGACAACCCAAAGAATCCCAAACTCAAAAATCCAAATCGCTTATCACAATGTCCGTCTCTTTATCACTAAAATACCTGGTTGTATTTGTTTCCCTTAAATAATATATCCCAAATGAACTAGAAATTCTAGAAATGGTTCAGCAAGAAATTTCGAGAACAGTCCCAGCTTTAATATTCAAATAGTAACTGAGCTAGGGACCACAACACATGCTAATATTACTGAATTCACGAACAGAGGCAAAGGTATGTCTGTGGGCAGGGATCTGAAATGCTCCCTGTCTGGGATATGATTTTAATCTCATTTTCAATGATGCTATCTTTGTCTACATGTAATGGGACAAGCCCATTTTTCTGAGTTCAAGGAAATAGTGCTTTATTTACATCTTTAGAGGCCGCTCCTAAGTCACAGAGTGAACCAAACTCAGCACGCCAGCTCCAGCTCCTCCCTTGAGCTCTGCCCGCTAGCTGCCGAGACAGGCCAGGGCTGTTATCCGGTCCTCAGTGACCCAAAGCAGACTGCTGTTAGAAAAGGAATTATCCGGGCTTCCCTGGTGGCGCAGTGGTTGAGAGTCCGCCTGCTGATGCAGGGGACACGGGTTCATGCCCGGTCCGGGAAGATCCCACATGCCGCGGAGCGGCTGGGCCTGTGAGCCATGGCCGCTAAGGCTGTGCGTCCAGAGCCTGTGCTCCGCAACGGGAGAGGCCACAACAGTGAGAGGCCCACGTACCGCAAAAAAAAAGAAAGAAAAGGAATTATCCACCTTCTGAAGTGATTGTATCTTACTCTCCAGCAAATGCACCTTCCACACTTCCTCCATCTGCTCAAGCTTTGATTCTAACACAAACTACCTCTCTCACTAGGCTGTGTCCACCATCAAGCAGCAGGGGGTACGGCGGGGGCAAGCAAAGTGGCTGCCCAACCTGCTGGGACCTGCCTGAAACCATGGCTTTGACCTAAGAAAGGTACTTTACATGTGTAAAAACCCAGACGGTAATGTGTCCTTACCTGATAGGGGTAGTTGTACCAGCAGTGTCTTGTATTCCACAGCCAGGGGGTCTGTAAAACATGACAAAGAAACACATTTCACATGTTTTGGAAAAGAAGCGGGAGAAGGGATGTTTATGACAGGTTCTGGCCCCCCAGTATTTGGGGATTTCAACAAACTACCTGTGTGAGAACTGAAGGACTCAGTATAATTAGGAATAGGAGAGCAAAGCCATGAGGATTCCATCATACATTCTCTCTGAGTAATCTTCTAAACTCAACCCGCAGTATTTCAGGCCACTTCTGGGATAGAGTCCTAGCTGGTGTTTTTTAATATTTTGCTGGTCCTGTAGACACATCCCTGCTAGGTAACCAGCCTCAACAGCAGAGCCCTTCAAGTGTCTCACCAAGACCAGCTGCAAATCATCAATCTATTATCAATAAACAATGCTGACAGTTGGTGCAAATCTCCTTGAAACGCCTCCAACTCAATGTTTACAAAGCAACATTATTAATCAATTGTTTCATGCATTGAGTGGGGGTCAACAGTAGGCAGGTACTCTTATTTCAGTAGGACAGCTCTGACTAATTCCAGTTCTGAGGGAATTAACCCTTACAGTACACCCCACGCTCAGACTCATCGTCCAGGTCTTTCGAAGACAAAACAATCTTTCTTAATTTAACGGCAATCACTTGCCTTACCACCTTGTAAAATCAGAGAGAACATCTAAGTATACACACAGATTCCAAATATCTGTAATAAAGAGGGAGGGGTTGGTGTGGATTTGAACAGAGAACTGAACCATCCCATAATACCAGCACAAACTTTCTCATATTTCTGTATTAACTTTATCATTCTTTTTGCATTCCTGATCTATAGCTATCAGCACTTGGTGGTATACATCTATACACGTTTGATACACATCAGTATGTTTCTAACTATTAAGAAACATAATCTATCATTACTACAATCTGTGTTTATATATCTCAAAATGATAATACTGTCATTGAGAGTTTAATGTCAGATATATTTGTACTGACCTAGCCTCTGTATCTTGTCCCAGGCCCTGTAAGATCAAAAGTTGCTGCCTCTGCAGTAGGATAATGTAGTTGTCTCTCTGAAAGCCACAGAGATATCCTTCCACCCGCCATGGTCCTCATCAGCCCTGCACTGATGCGGATGAAGATGTGGAGGATATTAGCTGGTATTTGTTGAGTCCTCCCTCTGACCATACACTTTTTATGAGGGTTTTCCTTCATGATCTGTTATTTATTTAACCAATTAAAAAGTTGTTTCTCTTTAGACTGTCCCATATAAAGGATCTTACATGTATGAACTCATTTAATCCTTACAGTAACTAGTAGTAGTATTTGCCTCATTTTACAGATGGGTAAACTGAGGCCCTGAGTCCGTAATTAACCATCCAGGTTAATTAGCGAGGCAGGGCTAGAGCTGGAAATCAAACTCAGACTGTCTGGTCTCAAAGCCGAACATAGCCACTGTGACCCTAACTTTGAGTCTGATAAAAACTGAACCAGGACTCAGTTTAGGGAGCCAGGTTGAAATAAAAAGCCATGCCATGCCCTAAACCTAATGATGTCCAGGGATCTTTACAGTCCCCTTTCATTCAAGCACTCCCGATTCTCCTTCCATTTTTCCTGCTTTCGCCATTTGCTACCTGTGCTACGCTGTACGTATCACGTAATCTCTCTGCACTTAACTTCCTTGGTGCCTGAGTTGTCTGTCTGTGTCCTCCATTTCTCATGTCCATGACACTGAGGTTTATGAGTGACTGACCTCCAGGGTGATGGTGAAGATCAAATGAGAGAGCATGTATAAAAATGCTGCAGATGGGGCTTCCCTGGTGGCGCAGTGGTTGAGAGTCCGACTGCTGATGCAGGGGACACGGGTTCGTGCTCCGGTCCGGGAAGATCCCACGTGCCGCGGAGCGGCTGGGCCCATGAGCCATGGCTGCTGAGCCTGCGCGTCCGGAGCTTGTGCTCCGCAACGGGAGAGGCCACAACAGTGAGAGGCCCGCGTACCGCAAAAAAAAAAAAATGCTGCAGAGGCTTCAGAAGCTTAATCGGTTATTGACTTATATAAACGACATATATCTGTTGAGGAAGATATAGAAAATACTGAAAATAATTTAAAAAATAATTTGAATTCTCATCACTATTAACATTTATTTTAATGTACAGCCCATTTGGGGCCTTTTTTCTATATAATATAGATATACATGCAGATATGGATAGATTTTTTTTTTTTTTTTTTTGCGGTACGCGGGCCTCTCACTGTTGTGACCTACTCCCGTTGCGGAGCACAGGCTCCGGACGTGCAGGCTCAGCGGCCATGGCTCACAGGCCCAGCCGCTCCGCGGCATGTGGGATCTTCCCGGACCAGGGCACAAACCCGTGTCCCCTGCATCGGCAGGCGGACTCTCAACCACTGCGCCACCAGGGAAGCCCTATATGCATTATTTTTAAATGTGGGCACAACATAGCAAAATCTACTTTAGAGTACAAATGTTAGTTATTACCTTCCTCTCTGATAAAATTGTTTACTATCTCTACAATTAGCTGAAAGTCCCTGAGGAAAACGTATGTCATATTCTTACGTTTATCCCTCCAGGATGAGACACTCAAATTGACAGTTCAGCTTTCATTACTGAATGCTAATGAGAAGGAATGCAGAATGAAATGCAACACCTATAAAAAGCCTCGTAGTCTTTTTTCTGAATGCATCAGTCCCAAGCCCACAGGGCATGTGCGTGCTTGCCTCTAAAGACACAGCAGAAATCTCTTCCAATACAGTCATCCTTCCCATCACAGGCGGGAGAGCAAAGGTACAACTCCCAGTGACCCAGGAAAATCCATCATTTAGAGCTTTCCCTCCTCTGTGAGCTTCTTGGCTCCTTGGTTTTCTTCTAACACCCAGGCTTTTCCCTGAATGCATCAGATGTGCATCACCTAGACATGCTTGTATCATGTGCAGAAACCCGACTGACCTGCAGAAACAGTGGGCGAGTCTTTGTCTCTCAGTGGGTCCCACCCACTTGAAGCAGGAGCAAAGAACACTGAGAATTTGATGGGGCTACCAAGGCCATAGCTCAGCCTGCAAGCCTGTTTGCTAAACATTTAAGTAAGCACTTTCACATACTTATTTCACAATGCGTGTTCACATATACTTCCTACTTTGACAATACTAGATATTAATATCATCTTCTATGTGCTACATTTTTCTAGGATCTCATGTTATGGCTCCCAAAACTCTTTGAGACAGAACAAACACCATGTTTCCCAATTTACAGACGAGAAGACAAGTCCATGAAATGGTGATTCTCCTAATTTCTAATAGCTCAACACTAACATAGGTATCTGGATTGGCTGCTTACATTTAATGCATTAGGTATAGTATCTTTAGTTTCAACTGATACCATAAACCTACTGTTTTTTAAATCAGTTTTTCCAGATACCTTTTTAAGAATCATTTCCATGTTCATTTGATATCAAAATCTGTATAGGTAGTAACATAATTAAGAACATAAAAAGCTGCAATATTTAGATGTCAAGAAAGAATAATCGTTATGAAAAAATACACTGAAAACCCTCATTTTAGAAGGATGGGCCTAGCATCTTCCTACATAATTAGAGAAAAGCTCTGTACCTAGGACAGTGCAAGGTGATTCAAGCACGTCTTCTGAAAATAGAAATGCCTTTTTTACATGGCATTACAATATCAGGGGACATTATCAACATTGGAAAATTCCAAAACCCAATGATTCTCAAATCTTGGCATTTCAATAACTTAAGATTCACTTTATTCTCCCTCAGACATATACAGTTAAATAATGATATGAAGCACGTTACCGATTTTACAGTATTTTATACATATTATCTCATTTAATTCTCATAGCAACATTGTAAGTGCTCAAGATAACATAGCGTGCAGGTACCATAAAAGACAAAGAATATGCTGCTGTGGAGGCTCCTTAAACTATTAAAACACAGGATCTGATTCAGTAGGTCTGGCTTGGGGCTGAGAGTCTACATTTTTAACAAGCTTCAAGGTGATGCTTGGACCCTGGACCACATTTTGAGTAGTAAGGTGCTAGAGGAAAGTAAGGAGGGTGATCCAACTTGGTATTTACCAGGTGTAAGGCACCTTGCTAGGCACTTTGTTATAATATTTCACAATTCACTGTTAGGTGAATAAATTAATAAATTATTTCTAATCTTTACAATAGCCAAATGTGAAGCAGAAATTGTTAGTAAAACACTATTTAGCTGGAGACAATGCTTCTCAACCAACTTCTGTGATTGCTAGAACCACACATCTAAGCTCTGGTGGAAGAGATGTGAGCAGAATTGACACATGGATGCTGCCCCTAAAAGTAAATGTGAATGAGCTGTTCTCACCTTTTCTCCATTCCCACTGGAGGGAGATAATAAGAGCTGGAGCTGTCATCTTTCACCCTGGGATGGAAGTTTCTGTTGAAGTTGATGTTGGAGGCCTCCTACTAGCCCTGGTCTGCTTACCTCTGGATTATATGTGTGACACAGATAAATTCCTATCATCCTCTCATATCTAAACTACTGTGTTGTCATATACATATATATATATATATATATACATACACAGTAGTATAGCCTGTATTCTCATTAATAGAGTCATCCCTAGGTATTCTCGGGGGATTGGTTCCAGGACCCCCCGTGGATTCCAAAATCCAAGGATGCTCAAGTCCCTTATATAAAATGGCATGAACAGTCGGCTCTCTATACCCACGGGTTCTTGCACCCGTGGATACAGAGGGCTGACTGTATACGCATCAAGGTAAGTATGATTATTTTATAGACAAAAAGCAATCTCAAAGAGGTACCATAACTAACTGAAGGCTACCCAGCTGGTAAGTAGAAAAGCTGGGACACAAACTCAGGCCAGCCAGATTCTTCCATTATAACTTCCCAAGGTACTCTGGATGTACAAAGAATGCATAATGAAAGAAAATCATGGATATTTGGAATTGATTTATCCATAACTAAGAATCAATAATTGAGCTATTACCTAAAAATATTGAATTTTCGGGTTAGAAAGGACCTCCAAATCCTGCTTAAGCTACAAAAGAAATCACATGTCCCAGATGGCTAGCCATGCCTCTCACTGTTAAAGAGTTCCATGATTATAGGTCATTCACAAGATCCCTCAGATTTACTTCCTACTTTTTTCTTTCTTTTTTTTTTTTTTTTGGTCAACAGAAATTATACCAAGTTTTTTTGTTGTTTTAGCATCTGCTATGGACTGAATTCACATATTCAAGCCCTAAATCCTCAACGTGACTGTATTTAGAGACAGGGCCTTTAGGAGATAATTAAAGTTAGATGAGGCCATAAGGATAGGGCCCTAAACCGATAGGATTGGTGGCTTTATAAGAAGAGGAAGTGAGAGAGTGCTTTCTATCTTCACATGCTCAGAGGAAAGGCCACGTGAGGACTGCAGTGATCAGGAAGAGAGGCAAGCTAGGAAGAGAGTTCTCACTGAAAACCAAACCTTGCCAGACCTCGATCTGGAACTTCCAACCTCCTGAATGGTGAGAGGTAAGTTTCTGTTGTTTCAGCCACACAGTCTATGGCATTTTGCTTTGGTAGTCCAAGCTGACTAACACAGCATTGTAAGACAACTCTCTATAAAGCTCTTAAGGTACACATCAACTAATTTCAATTTAAGAAGACTTACAAAACATCTGAAAAAGACTAAGACAGACAGTAACAGAGTGGATACAAAATGACTTCTAACACTCTCGATTTAAATCACAGTGTATAATGGGATTTTTCATTATACAGTATAGGCACATCTGCTCCCAGACACATCACGTGAGACACAACTTGGCCACAAGCACATCCATCAATAACACAGTGTCCCAGGGGAGGCTTCTGAGGCTCTTCTCACCCTGAGCAAACCGAACCCCAGCACCAGGATGGAGGTCAGATGTGCTGCTGGAGGTCACCGAGCAGTCATCATTTGCCTTTGGACCAAACGCATAAGACCTGAGTGCTATGCATTCTGTGATTTTTTTTTTTTTTTTTAAAGTAGAGAAGTCTTTTTTTTTTTAAGTGTCAGTAAATGTGTGTGTGTTTTTTTTTTTTTTTATCAGGTTGCTTCTTTTATCAGTTGTTCTGTAGAGGTTTCATAGTGAACAGAACTAGCAGAAATAGATCAGGTCTGATTATTTCACTTCACCATCTGGAATAAGACAGGCTTGTTCTTATTTTATTGTTTTTAAGTTCCATTTGATATACTTCTTAAAAATAATAGTTAAAAAACAACAAATGTACCTTTCAGTTTCCATGCCACCTATCATGATGATGGATCGATCATCTGACATCAAGAAGGCCTTGTTCAAGCCCATAGAACATACAACACTAAGGGTGAATCCTGATGTAGACTATGAACTTTGGGTGATTATGATATGTCAGTGTAGGTTCATCAGTTGTGACAAATGTACCGCTTTGGTGGTGGATTTGATGGTGGGAGAGAATATGCATGTGTGGGGACAGGGGTACATGGGAAATCTCTGTACCTCAATTTTTCTATGAACATAAAACTGTTCAAAAAAAAATGAAGTCTTAAAAATCAAGGCTAACTCAGATCACTGACATTTATCATGTCACTGTGAACTAAAGGAATAATTGAGTTCGAAGCAAAAGACCAGACAAAAGGATGCTCAGTTAACCAGGCAAGTGTTCAATGATTAAACAGAAATATAAATATACATACACACCGTTTTTCCCCCAAGAATCAGTAGGTACCTACGGCAGAACGAATAGTAGTTTCTTTGAATTAATAAATATTTTGATTTAATAAAAGAACATGAATCATATAAAGTATTAAAAGCATTTCGTTGCTTCATCAAAAATGTGAAAAATGTGTGGGTCTTTACCTGAAGTCAGCATCTTAGAAGCAAACTTTCATCTTTCACTATTTCCATCCAAACTCCTACATGGCTTTCATAAAGCCCTGGTATGACAACTAACAGTGAAGGAATACAGCCTAAGAGACATACTGGCCTCTGAATAGTTTAGGTATGAAATACATAGAGCCTTGGATTATGTTTTTAAATGCCAGAAAGCTAGATCCCTGAACTACTCTGAAACTTCTTTCACTGAAACTACTCTGAAAACACTTCCACTGAGTTATACTTAAATCTTATACCTTTGGCTTATATTGAAGATTTACTGTAAGAAATAAACATGAGAAAAATGTTTCCTTGTCTGCAATGAGTTTATATTGGAAAGGTTACCACTAGGTAACCACTAAATTCAAATACATAAATTCAAATGATATTTTTCCTTTTAAATTTAACCCAGGGGGGAAAAATACTTCCCATCGTGAATGCTTTGTATGTTTCCTGTTACCCCATTATCTTTTTACCATGGTTTTGGGAAGCTGAGATCTAATTCTGAAGCTCAGTCACTGCAGTTATGATTGTCTCAACATTTTTGCTTATTTTTCCTTTTGTGTGTAACTTTTTGATGGTAATATCTATATTAATAATTTTATTACATAAACATTGCAAATTCTTTTTAGAAATGTTGAACTGTATGATTTCAATGAATATAAATCAAATCCATTCAAAATGATAATCTACAGTTTTCATTTAATACATATTTCTAAGTAACTCATAATGGAAAGAAATATTTTGTGCTTTGTGAGTTTAAAAACTGATCAATAAACTGTATTTGGTGGTACAGATGAACCGGTTTGCAGGGCAGAAGTTGAGACACAGATGTAGAGAACAAATGTATGGACACCAAGGGGGGAAAGCCATGGGGGTTGGGGGGGGTGAGGCGATGAATTGGGTGATTGGGATTGACATGTATACACTGATGTGTATAAAATTGATGACTAATAAGGACCTGCTGTATAAAAAAATAAATAAAATTTAAAAATTAAAAACTAATACTAAACTTTCTTTGGGTTATTTGTATGGAAATATGTTAATATAAATGTAAAAAAAAATTGTATTTGGGATGAAAAGAATGAAGCCAGAAGTCTCTGACAGCCTGAAGACGCGGCTGGTCAGTGATGAGTAGACTAGAACGCTCCCCAGCATGCAAGGGGTACACTTTCCTCCTTTCCTGGGTCAGCAGATATGCGACTGTAAATCTACAAAGCAGAGTGGTGACCCCTCCCTAGAGGCCCTTGGCATCTGCATTAGCTTTGAAAGCTCTTGTGATGTGCAAATGTAATTTAGACTTGACCCCATCCATGGCATTATATAAAGATAGCAGCTTTTCATATTGATCAGACTTTAAAACAGATGCTAGTCCTCAGGACCTAGTCAAGTATGTGCCTTCAGCACATTCAGCAATCAATTTAGAAAGTAATTTGCAGATCTGCCAAGCATACAAAAAACAGAAGGAGTTCCTCAGAGATGGGCTCTAAGCTCAAAGGGTCTCTCTGTAGGCTTCATCATACAGCCAAAGAGAAAAGAAATCTAAGTGGCATTTCCATGCCTTTTAAAACCTTCCAGCCAGTGGTTCCCAACTTTTTCTGCCTTTGCTCAGCTGAGGGTCTCCACGTATACCTCACAGTAACTATGGCTGTGATTCTCAAGAGTCTGGGAAACAGGAAGCTTAAAAAGGCACATCTCTTATTGATTCAGATGTGTACTCTCCTCCAGGCCAGTGAGAATCACTGCAAAGTAGAATGGACAGATTAATTCCATGTTTAGAATAGAAATTAGGGATAAAGGAACCAGATGACGAAAAGAGAAGATGAAAGAAAATGAGGTGGAAAGACCTATAGAGAAAGGAAAATGGTGAGAATGTCAACACGGGGAGTGGGTTAGGTGGGGGGAGAGACGTGTAGAGAGGGAGGCCAGTGCAGAATGTGGGAATGAAGCCAATTACAGTGGCTACTGCGAACAAAGAAGAACAAAAGAGTGTTGCTCACCACCCACTGAATTGCGACTCACTGCAGTCACCCACCGACACAGTACAACCCTGAGAGGAATTCAGGATGAAAACAGGATGAGGCGCTCTGTGCTTTGAGTAAACAGACCCCATGGATAGTTAGATGGATATCTCAGGAAGAATTTCAATGACCCCAGATTCTTGCATCCTCCCATACATAAACACTAAAATAATTAACTTGAGATGTCTATTCTTTGTGATTAGTAATAATCTTTTATGAAGATGTATGCTTGACAGCATGTATTTCCTAGCCAAAAAAAAAAATCATATATAAACTGGGTCCTCCCACCTCTTTGGAGCAGTTCCTCAGAGCTATCTCCCAGGCTATAGTCCTCAGTAAGGCCCTGAATAAAACCTAACCTCAAAACTCTTATGCTGTGTGTTTTTCTTTAAGTCAACACTATTAAGGAGCACAAAATTAGTCAAAAGATCATTTAAGGAAACAATTTATAACATATGACAAAGGACTAAGATCTCTAATATGTAAAGAGCCCACAAACATTGATTTAAATATTTAAACATCTGATCAGAAAAATAGGAAGATACAAACAGGGAACACATCAAACAAAAGAATATGTGACCAAAAACATATGTAAAAATTACAGGTTAAAACGAGACAGAATTTTTAACCTGGTCTGGCAAATTATCTGAAGAGGTTAATACCCAGGGGTTAGCAGTGTATAGGGAAACCAACACTCTGCAAATTGGAATAAGCTTTCTAAAAAGTTATTTGATCTTTAAAATCTGCACATCCTTTAATCCAGCATTTATTGTAAAAAAAAAAAAATTAGACTCAGAGTAAAGACATTTGTATGTGGATTTCCATTGCAATTCCTTTTCTAGTAATGAAAAATTGAAATAAATCTAATTGTTCAATAATATTGAACATTGGCACGTTCTTAGCTGGGATTCTGTGGGAGCAGACTCTGAGACTTGGGTGCTGGCTAGGTATTTGAGAGGTGATTCCAGGAAAACAGAACTGGAAAAATGGAGAAAGTGAGATGGATGAAGGAGAAAATCCAATATGGTTTTCAGAAATGAGCTGGTTATTGCACCTCAATTCCGCTGAGGACCTCTGCAGAATTACAGAGCATGTATCTTATAACCGTCCCAACACAGGACGGGAAGCTGTGGCATTTATCCACCAACTCTCATACCCCACCGGTGAGGTTCCAGTATCAACGCCTCCATATGCCTAGGTTGTACCTTCCTGTGTCTAGGTAGCATTTGCAGCTTTGGAGAAAGCAGAGCAAAGATGTGGCACAGCTTATATCTGATGTGGGACACTGTCAAAGTGCATGGAACTGTCCGCTACAGCCATGCGAATATCAGATGGGCTAAGGGGACGTAACTAGCATATTCATATTTTCAGTTAAAATCAAGTTACAAGTAGAATATACAGTGTGCCTTATGTTTAAAGTAGATATATATTTAGACACACACACACACACACACACACACACACAAAATATGCCTGGCAGGATATTTACCAAAAGTTAATTAGTGTTTATCTCTGAGTAATGATTATCTTGAATGCTTTTTTTTTTTTTTTTTGCGGTACGCGGGCCTCTCACTGTTGTGGCCTCTCCCATTGCGGAGCACAGGCTCCGGACGCGCAGGCTCAGCGGCCATGGCTCACGGGCCCAGCCGCTCGGGGCATGTGGGATCTTCCCGGACCGGGGCACGAACCCGTGTCCCCTGCATCGGCAGGCAGACTCCCAACCACTGCGCCACCAGGGAAGCCCTTGAATGCTTTTTACTTTTTAAAAACATGTTTATATTTTAATATTAAATTACACAAAGTAATTGTAGCTGTAATTTTCTACAATGAACAGGTCTTATTCGAATAATAAAAAGAAGCTAAGTCCATGTACCTTTAATAGGTCTGATTAAAAAAACACACATTTGCTCTATATTCACAAATAACATTAATGGTATTAATTACTAAAATCCTCAAATTATTCAATAATTCTAATTAATTTTTTTTTTTTTTTTTTTTTTTTTGCGGTATGCGGGCCTCTCACTGCCGTGGCCTCTCCCGTTGCAGAGCACAGGCTCCGGACGCGCAGGCTCAGCGGCCATGGCTCACGGGCCCAGCCGCTCCGCGGCACGTGGGAACTTCCCAGACCGGGGCACGAACCCGTGTTCCCTGCATCGGCAGGCGGACTCTCAACCACTGCACCACCAGGGAAGCCCAATAATTCTAATTAATTTTAAACTAAAAGCTAGTACATGAAATAGCTGCCTTCAGAATATTTACATGTTGACAGTGATGTTCAAGTATAAACCAATCATCAATAATTTAATTCTAAATTCTCCATTAAGAGAAAGTGGAAAGGGGAAAATAATAAGATGAAAAAATAATACAGAATAAACTTTGCACTAATTACAGTGATGATCAATCTTTGCCACCCAGCCCACCTACTCTCATTCTGAAGATCCTTATCAACCTCTTTCTTACCACTTCTAAACCAACTTGCCTACATCCTAATATCTTTGTGCTAATATTATTGCACCTTCCTCATTCACTTGCTCTTTCAAGTACTGAGTTGCTACCATAAATCAGACATTCTGCTAGGCATGAAGATACAATGGCCAAGTTCTCCATCCTCCAGGAACTTACCATCTCCTGGGTAATCAAAATAATGACAAGTCATAGCAGAGGTAAACACAGGACACAGAGGAGTAGATATAAAAAGATACCCAGCCCAGTCTTGAAGGGACAGTGGGAGGGGACAGCTCCACTAGTGGTGCCACAGTAGTTGAGGCCAGAAGGACCAGCAGAAGATGGTGAATGGAGACGGAAGAAGAACTTGAATTCCTTATCTTTCAGGAACCATGTCATATTTCCAACATCATTTTTTCCTAATCATCCCTTTCCTTGCGTTATTCTCTGAAGGATTAAAAAAAAAACAAACCTTAAATGCCTTCTCCTCATTTCCAACTCAGAAGGTAAAATGTCTCTGCCTGGCTGTCCATGTTCCTGTTAGGTTGGCTGTCCACTGTGACCAGGCAAGGCTAAGTCCACTCTTCCCAATAAGCAGCGCCTGCTCTCTTCAGACCAAGCACCTTGCTGTGTGTGTTCCATTAACTCCCATCTCCATGCCTTAACTACTCCGGCACCTTGTATCTGGCTTGTCATCCCCACCTCACTGCCTCCTGATCAGTCTTCCAGGTGCTATTTTGTTGGCCTCCTGGGGCCACACAACCTCCTAGAGGCTACTAGCCCCACCAGGAATGGAGGGCTGCTGATACAAGTGTACCTGTCCTGTATACAAAGGTCTTCTCACTCCTACCTTTAACATTTATTCAGGACAGAGAGAGACAATAATACAAAGGTGGGGAAAACATGAAAAAACAAAACACTGAACTTAGAAGAATGAAATGTGAATGAAAACTTGGCTGTTTATTTTTCTTCACAATGGCTTTTATTCTGAATTGAGTATTTGTAGACACTTTCTCGAAAATGAACAAAGTGAGCCTGTGACTTCAAGAAACTCAAATGATAGCATTTGCTGCCACTGATAAAATTCAAGCTTTCAAGGAAATATTAGTATTTTGGAAAATACATATGGGCTACTATATGCCTAATAGCTTCCCATTTGTTAAAAACTTTTCAGAGGAGATTAGTGAAAACAATGACAAATATGCTTCTGTTTTTGCTTTTGATATTTATAATAACATGTCAACACTTGTAAGATCTGTATAACTCAGTGAACCAATACTTTCCAAATGACCAATGCATGATGTTAAATAATCATACATGGATGAAAGGGAAAGAGTAACCAATGGATGTTAATGTAACCAAGTACAAGAATTTCACTGACATTAAAGAAATGACTTTTGAGTTTTGGCATCATATCAAAGAAGAAAATCTACAGTTTTCTGGAAAACACTATTAAGATATTTCTACCTTTTACAATTTCATATCTTTGTGAGGCCAGATAGTCACCATATAAATTAACCACACAGACACACACACACACACACACACACACACACACACACACACCTGTGACAGACTGAATGTAGAAGCAGGAATGAGAACCCAGCTCTCATCTACTAAATCATAATTAGAGATTATCTCAAAAACCTCTAAATTTTGTTTTAGAAAATAGTTATTTTTCTTAAAATGTTATTTGTTACCATGTAATGATTTCTTGCTATTTTAATTAAATTCATAATGCTTTAAAAATTTACCAGTTTTAATTTCTAATACAATAAGTATCGATAGATATGACTAACAAAAACAAAAGCTCTTTAAAGTCCTGTATGATTGTTACCACCAGCGTAAAGCAGTCCTGAAACCAGAAAGTTTGAAAACCACTGCACCAAGGACGGCAGATCAACAAAACAAAAAGAACCAAGTTGTCTGAAGATGGTGTGGAGCAGAGCTGCCCCGCTGGCCCAGGCCACTGATATTTGGCCTGTCACATGAGGCAGAAATGCACTTTGTTCTTTAAGCCATTGTGCTGCTGGCTCTCTTTGCTACATTACTGCTGTAGCTTAGTCTTCATCCTGACCAATTCAAGGCACATATGGCAACAGATACACGCTGGGAAGAGCCCTGGTTCCCAGTAAACGAGTTCCTTTAAATCTATTCCCTGACTAAACAACCACAGTATGTGCAATGAATGCCACATCACCTGTATCTGATACTCAACTCGATGCATTTCTTCCTCCACACTACCCAGCCCTTAACACACTAAAATAAGTCTCAAGAATTCAAAGCTACCGAGTCAAATCAGGTGAGTGGGATCACGGAAGTGATACGATATTTAATCAGATAATCCATAGAGGTGGGAAGAGAATAAGGGTTAGCCTTTGAGACAATATAGTTGAAGAGACCTTCAGAATTTTCACAAGTCATCAATTTTTTTTTTAAATGAATTTACCTTGAGCTAAGGTCTATCTACTTACAAATCATCTTCCTGAGAACACTTTAAAGGAATTACATAAGAGAAGAGTGAAAAGCCACTGCTTGCTCTCTTTTAAAAGTACTGGGCACTTCAGGCTTGATTTTTCTTATGTATGAAATTTGACTTGCTTTTTAACGTGTTATCTTGTCACCATGTCTGTGTATTATATCTGAAAACCCATAATAGGCTACATTCTATGAATCATGAATCCAAACATATTAAGTAGAAACAGTCCTATGTTTCCTGAACTCCTAAACTGCCAGTAATCTTCTGTCTAGATATTGCCATAAATGGCTATGGAAGACACATATTCTACATGAGAAATATGTTAGAAGAAAAAATTGTATCACGCTATCATTATTTGAGAAAGCTGCAAGAAAACACAAAATTCAGATACTTGCAAAGCAGCCAAGTCCCTGTAACATTCAATTATGTTAATCGAGAACACCACTTTTTGAAAGGCAGGGGAATCTAGAAATAGAGAAATGAAAGTTCCTTAATTTCCCAACCCCTGCAGTCACTGAAAGAACACATGATGGGGAAGAGAGAATCAGAAAGGACATAGGAACCCCTCTGTCTGGCCTCAGTCTGCCGTTAACCAGCTGAGTGACATTGGGTAAGTCGATTCACCCACCTGGTTGCTCATGTGTGAAATTAGGAGTTGGACTGCATAGTTTTTATGATACCTCAAGCCCTAAATTTCACCATCCTCTTTGCCCCCGCTTTTTTTTCTCCCAAAAGACAAAATCCTGGTTTGCTGTCTCTGATCTTGTTGCAGACTCTGACACCTCACAAATGGAAACCCAATATCAGAAGAAAACCCCCTTTTTCTTCTTTGTGAAGAAACTCCAGTTACCCACTGCAATTTAGATTTTTTGAATCACTGACAAAACTCGGTCAGTCTTATTAAACACAATCAGAGCAGTATTAGTAATCAATATAATAAAAAGCTCATTTTGCCCAATTTGATGATGTGTGAATAAAAGTTATAAAGTTGAGTAATTGCTTTTCAGTGTCCTTTATCTGTGAGGCTCAAGGTTTATATTATGTTTGGTATTGAAGATTAAAATTTTCTAAATTAAACACTGATGAAAATTTGATGATGATATTTTAATTTAGGCAAATAATTACTCCCTTTGCTTACGGCCACTTTCATACATTAAAATTCAGAAGGGAATTCACAATTCAGTTTACCATTACTCATTACTAATAGGACAAATGATCAGACTATACCCTTTAAATAAGTGGTACATCCTTATAGATTATTTATCTTCTAATTATGACAGAGAAATTATCCTCTGAGTTGCTGAGTTAATTGCAAAGAAGGAATTGGTCTTCATGCAGTTAAGTTTCTGATGTTAATCAAGCCTGTTTTCCTGTCTTCCCAGCTTCTGATCTTCCAAAGATATGTAATTATTTTGGGGGGAGGGGAAGCTGAAAGATATAAGTTGGATAGATTAATGCAACTGAATTATATCAAGGGGCTGAACCAGCAATTTAGAAGTGGTTTGCTGAATATAAAATAAAGTTTTCCCCTAGATGAATAAAGAGAGCATTTTTTTTTTTTTTTTTTTTTTTGTGGTACACGAGCCTCTCACTGTTGTGGCCTTTCCTGTTGTGGAGCACAGGCTCCGGACGCGCAGGCTCAGAGGCCATGGCTCACGGGCCCAGCCGCTCCGCAGCGTGTGGGACCTTCCCGGACCGGGGCACGAATCCCTGCGTCGGCAGGCGGACTCTCAACCACTGAGCCACCAGGGAAGCCCTAGAGAGCTTTTAAAAATCAATGAGGTGGAAAGGCTGGGTGATTAATGAAATGTGCATGATACTGAAAATGTAATCTTAAATTATCTATTTATCTGGAAGCAAAAACAAGATGGCCAAGTAGTCACAGTATATCACTGACCGACCTTTCTATGGAAATAGAACCAGGTTCCTTTTTACCTTCTGTTGTACACGCATAACTTGGAGATATTGCAGGTTCAGTTCCAGACCACCGGAACAAAGCAAGTCACATGAATTTTTTGGTTTCCCAGTGCATACAGAAGTTATGCTTATACTATACTGTAGTCTATTAAGTGTGCAATAGCATTATGTCTAAAAGAACAATGTATATACCTTAATTTAAAAATACTTTATTGCTAAAAAAATGCAAACCATCATCTGAGCCTTCAGTGAGTCATAATCCTTTTACTGAGGGAAGGCCTTGCCTCAAGGCTGATGGCTACTGACTGAGCAGGGCACTGGTTGCTGAAGGTTGGGGTGACTGTAGCAATTTCTTAAAGTAAGACAACAGTGAAATGTGCCCCATCGATTGAGCTTTCCTTTCACAAACGACTTCTCTGTAGCATACAGTGCTGTTCTGATAACATTTTACCCACAGAACTTCTTTTAAAATTGGACTCAATCCTCTCAAATTCCGCCACTGCTTTATCAACTAAGTTTAGGTGATATTCTAAATCCTTTATTGTCATTTCAACAATCTTCACAGCATCTTCACCAGGAGTAGATTCCGTCACAAGAAACCACTTTCTCTGCTCATCCATAAAAAGCAACTCTTCATCCATTAAAGTTTTATCGTGAAATTGCAGCAATTTAGTCACATTTTCAAGCTCCACATCTAGTTCTCTTGCTGTTTCCACTATATCTGCAGTGACTTCCTCTACAGAAGTCTTGATCCCCTCAAAGTCATCCATGAGGGATGGAATCAACTTCTTCTGAACTCCTGTAAAGATTTATATTTTGAGCTTTTCCTGTGAATCACGAATGTTCTTGATGGCATCTAGAATGGTGAGTCCTTTCTAGAAGGTTTTCAACTGACTTTGTCTAGATCCATCAGAGGAATCACTATCTACAGAGCTCTTGGGTGACCAGGTGCATTGTCAGTGAGCAATAATACTTTGAAAGGAATCTTTTTTTCTGAGCAATAGGTCTCAACAGTGAGACCTATTTTAAGCCCCCTCAACAGTGGGCTTAAAATATGCAGGAAACCATGTTGTAAGCTGGTGTGCTGTCATCCAGATTTTGTTGTTCCATTTATAGCATAGACAGAGAAGATTTAACACAATTCTTAAGGGCTCTAGGATTTTCACAATGGTAAATGAGCATTGGCTTCAACTTAAAGTGACCAACTGTGTTAACCTCTAACAAAAGAGTCAGGCTGTCCTTTGAAACTTTGAAACCAGGCATTGACTTTTCCTCTCTAGCTATGAAAGTCCTAGGTGGAGCCTTCTTCCAAGAGAAGGCTGTTTTGTTTACACTGAAAATCTGTTGTTTAGCGTAGCCACTTTCATTAACTATCTTAGCTGGATCTTCTGGATAACTTGCTGCAATTTCTACGTCAGCACTTGCTGGTTCACCCTGCACTTTGATGTTACGAAGATGGTTTCTCTCCTTAAACCTCATGAACCAACCTCTGTGAGCTTCAGACTCTTCTTCTGCAGCTTCCTCACCTCTCTCAGCCTTCATAGAATTGAAGAGAGTCAGGGCCTTGCTCTGGATTAGATTTTGGTCTATGGGAATGTTGTAGCTGGTGTGATCTTCCCTCCAGATCACTAAAACTTTCTCCACGTCAGCAATAAACTGTTTTGCTTTCTTTTTGTGTATTCATTGGGGTAACACTTTTAATTTCCTTTAAGAACTTTTCCTTTGCATTCACAACCTAGCTAACTGTTTGGTGCAAGAGGCCTAGCCTTTGGCCTACCTCAGTTTTCCACATGCCTTCCTCACTAGGCTTAATCATTTCTAGCTTTTGATTTAAAGTGAAAGACATGCGACTCTTCCTTTCACTTGAACATTTAGAAGTCATTGTAGGGTTATTAATTGGCCTAACCTCAATATTGTCATGTCTCAGGGAATAGGGAGGTCCCAGGAAAGGGAGCGAGATGGGACAGCAGCCTGTCAATGGAGTAGTCAGAACACACACAATTTACTGATACCAATTAACTCAGCTGTCTTATGTGGGCACAGTTCGTGGATCCCCAAAACAATTATATAATAGCAATATCGAAGATAACTGATCACAGATCACCATGACAAATATAATAATAATGAAAAAGTTTGAAATATTTAGAGGATTACCAATTTGTGACATAAAATTTTTGAATTTGTGACACAGAAGCATAAAGTGAGCAAATGCGGTTGGAAAAATGGCACTGATAGACTTGCTCGACGTAGGGTTGCCACAAACCTGCAATTTGCAAAAAAGAATATCTGCACACAGTAAAACAAGGTATGCCTGTATTTTTGAAGTGCTTCTTTGTTTTGTTTACCTCAGCACCTATGAATTTCTGAGTTCACTGATGTCTATGCTATTAATCCATCAATGTAGTTTGGTTCATGCTCTCATGAGGTTATATTTATTACTTGCCAAACACCTGATTCTTCAAGCACATACACTATCAGTTACAGAACTCGCCTGTGTAAACGAGTGAAAAACAAGGCCATTTATTGTACTAGAAATTGGCAATGCAGAAAAAGGCTATGAAGTTGAACCAAGCTGGAGCCATCTGTCTCCAGGCAAAGGTATACACATGACTTCATGATTTCAGTCCACAGTTCCAGGGACTACAGCACAGAAAACATGCATGAGGTAATCTTTAAATGGGAAACAGCCACAGACAATGACATTCTACTTGCTGCAATACAAGCAACTTTAGTAACTGAGCTGAGAGCACACACTATTCTGTTATCATTGGGAAGTATTATCTAGAAGACTCACTTCAAGCTGAAGTGTAATTATCCTTTAATAAATGCATCACTGAGTTAAATGACAATGGTATTTTGGCTCTTCAATTAGAGTTTCCAAGATAGTCTAATGGAGGGGTTCTGCCACTATAAATGTATCTTCTCCTCTATAGGGTATCTCATTTCGGAGTGCTTAAATATTACTAGGGACCAGTTCCATACATACATGTTTTATATATAAACTGAATGAGAATCCATCAATTTACCTTCTGATTCTAGAACATACACCCTGGAAAACTGCCCCATTTTTTATACACCATTGGTTACAAATAGAAATAATGTACATCTTTTGCCTCTATTAATAATACATCTATTATCTTTATAATACAACAGTATTATAAGAGCATTGTATTATATGTAGTTACTGTTCCACTGAACAAAATGTAATCTAAGATAGAAACTGTAACATCAAACTGTTTTATAATGGGACTGACTGTAATTTTGTCCCTGGAAAAACTAAGAGGACACCCAAGGAGAGGAAAATTACAGTTAGTTCAAACAGGAAGTAACCAAAAACTGTCTAAATATAGGGAAAATGGGCATCTGTAACAAGCTCCAATAATAACAAGAGGAAACCACAAGGGAAGGTCAGCTGTACCATGGATTTCCTTAGTTTAGGATTACACTTATCTAAATGATACCACTTTAATAAGTGGTGTAAAAAATAAACTGAATGCTGAGACCATTAAATTCCTAATACATTCTTATTATTTATCATGCAACAATATTCACTTAGCCAGCACCTGCTCTGTGCCTGGTCATATTCTAGGCACCAGGGATTCAGGAGTGAACAAAACAAACAGAAAATCACTGTTCCTGCAGAATTTATTTTCTGGTGGAGGAGACTGACAATAAACAAGATAAATAAACAAAAATATGTATGTTATATATGACGAAGGCTAAGGAGAGAAAATCCAGCAGGAAAAAGGATATGAAACGTCAGAGGGTGTGACGGGGAGATGACACTGATAGAGCAGCTAGGGAAGGCTTCACTCAAGTGGGGACTTTTGAGTAAAAACTTGAAGGAAATCATTCTGTCACTGTAACTTTCACTTTTCTGTCCTGACTATGTTACCGTTTAGTTTCTACCTTCAGTTATATGTAAATAAAGTAAACCAGTCACACAGAGGGGGAGAAAGCATGAATAAGGAGAGAAGAGAGGGACATCTAGCTTTTAACTGGTAATAGCTTTTCCACTGCTTTCTAAATCTATCAGTCTGTGTGTCATTTTTGTGAGTATTAAGTTGCATCCTTACGGGTGGTCCTGGCTAATTCCATTTACGACTTTGCTGAAAAGAGCACTGAAATGGGGGTGATGTGATGGGGTGGGGGTGATAGTTACTGAGACCCAGATCTTCAGCAAGGCTGGCATTCTCTGCCAAGTTAGAGGATGAAAAGGAAAAAAAAAACCACTGCAGATAAATCCACTGTCCTACTGCATGGAACTGCTTCCTCCTTTAAATTGACATGTTGTCAGCTGTCAACTAAAAATAGTGCGATTTTCTGTTTCAATTCTCTGCTGTAAAAAATGGCCATGATGATCACAGTACCAGGTTTTATGAAACTGAATATATATAGAGGCAAGAATTTTAAAAGAAGAAACATCTTAGGAATGGAAGTCACTGATTTTATTTCTTAGCTGACCCACATCACAACATACTGTGATAACAGAAGACAACAACAAAGGGAGGAATATAAAAGTGAATTCATTGGAGACACCAGACTGGGAGTATAATCAGGATTCTGAAACTGTTTTTACACTGAAGATACTACATGATGAATACTTAATTCTTCAATACTGTGTGCTTGACCCGTATATCTAATCATTCAGGTCTTTAAAAAAAAATTTGCGGGTTTCCCTGGTGGCGCAGTGGTTGAGAGTCCGCCTGCCGATGCAGGGGACATGGGTTCGTGCCCCGGTCTGGGAAGATCCCACATGCCGCGGAGCGGCTGGGCCCGTGAGCCATGGCCGCTGAGTCTGAGCGTCCGGAGCCTGTGCTCCGCAACGGGAGAGGCCACAACAGTGAGAGGCCCGCGTACCACAAAAAAACAAAACAAAACAAAACAAATCTGCTGTTCCTATACCACACATTCTCCTCATACAATCCCGTATGTTGATCCAGACCCTTTATGACAATTTCCCATTTTATGTTTCAGAATAAGCCAGGAGCAGATGACTTCATGCAGTGGTTGTTATTCCTGGGAAATACATAAGGGGAATAATCTCTGTTCATCAAATGCTGCAAATACATGAGGGCAATGACCAGAATCACTTTTATTTTTAACTTATGGATTCCTGGGATCGACTCCAGACTGAATAAGACAGAACCTTTGGGGGGTTATTAGTGTAAGCAAGCTCGCTGGGTGGTTCAGATCTAATGCAGCGTTAGAACTACTGCACTGAGGTAAGCTGCTGAAACCTACAAAACCTACAACACATAATGTGCCGAGTGAGGAATTCTACAGAAAAGCAGTTGGTCACCACCTACTTTAGCTGCTCTGCATGTTCCTACCTTTCTGTGAAGAATGGTGTTCGGGTTCTAAGTATCAATACTTCATGTGACTTGAAAAGCAGGGGAGCAGAAAGTGAAACTTGGAAGGTGATTTTACCCTTTATTTTAATAAAGATACCTTCTAGAATGGCAACCATATAGCATACGTATCTGAGACATGAAAGAAACACCCGATAGGACCAGTGATAATAGGCTTATTCTGCCCATTACAAAGACAGTTTTATCTATCCTGAGCAGTTGCCCATACCAACGTTATTTTCCCCTTTCTTCCTTAGTGGTAGAACCCCAATTTTAAGTTGAGCACACTGTCTCCTGGAAAAACAAAGAGTCATGGGCTTCCCTGGTGGCGCAGTGGTTGAGAGTCCGCCTGCCGATGCAGGGGACGCGGGTTCGTGCCCCGGTCCTGGAAGATCCCACATGACGCGGAGCGGCTGGGCCCGTGAGTCATGGCCGCTGAGCCTGCGCGTCCGGAGCCTGTGAATCGCAACGGGAAAGGCCACAACAGTGAGAGGCCCGCGTACCGCAAAAAAAAAAAAAAAAAGAGAGAGACATTTCTAAGCCTTCTTGCAGCTAAGTATCTAGCTCTGTGTCTCAGTTCTGGCCTATGAAGTAGAAATGGTGTGTGAGATGTCCATAGAGCCTCCTTAATGAGAGGTGATTGAGCTGGCAAGCAACTTTTTACCTGTTCACCTTTCCTTCTTCGGGGGAACTGTTTCATCGAAGTGATGGCTGGCATTCTAGCAGCCATTTTGTAGCAGTAAGTAATCTTGAAGATGGAAGCTGTGTACTGGGGTACTGTAGCAGAAAGACAGACTATCCCTTTATCCTTAATGACATGATGGAGCCATCATATCAGACTGTAACTGCCTCCCTCCAGACTTATTTTATATGAGAAATAACCTTTTTTCTTATGTAAGCCACTATTATTATTATTATTATTAGCTATATGCTCCAAAGCTAATCTTAACTAATATAATAAAGAGGAACACCAAGGGACTTACAAAGTCAGAGAGTGATTTCAGTGGTATATAGTACCCATCCTGTGAATTCTTAATACACTGATATTGTTTCTAATATCCTTAAAAAAGCAGGTTGCACATGTATAACTCTAAGCTTGTAAAAAGATTTAATAGCATTTCAGCCTCGTGTGGAAGCAATATGGTAAAATAATTTACCTAATCTCTGTACACTGAAGAATAATTAGTGTAAGAAAAGATTAGAGTTGAAAGTGGAGAGCAGGAGATGAACTAGAGTGCCAGGTCACAGGAAGAGTCATTGACACGTGCTGTCTTGTTGACCATGGTGTAGGGGATAAAGAGGAAGTGAAGAAGACCCCAAGATCTCTGGCTTGGTTGACTGCTGCAGATGGTGACGTCCATAAATAAGATGGGGAACGCCACAGGAGGAATAAAGGGTAAGGGAAGAAAACGAGTTTGGTTTTGACTTTGAAGAGCTTTTGAGATGCTTATGGGATATAAGTGCAAAGTCCAGGAGAAAGTTAGAAAACAGTCTAGAAATCCAGGTTCACTTGTTATTCTGCTTTTAAAAAATATTTGATGATTCCACAGCAATTATTCAATGAAGCCTGAGTTCCCTACCATGATTTCAAGGTAATTTACCACCTGGCTTCAACCTACCTTTTCAGATTTATCTTTTAACATCTCTCTTGCCCACAAGGCCCCACCAAACACAAACGCAAACCTTATGCTCAGGTCACATAAAACTGTTCATGGTTTTGCCCAAACCAGCTTCATATTTCTTCCGTAACACATATCCAACTTCGCTGCAAGTATCTCTTTACCTGTCTGTCCCACATGGGACAGAACTATTTGAGGGCCTAGCCAACTATCCTGGATAGAGCACATCGAAGAGATAAGCACTGTAATACTTGGTTAATGAACAGAGGCTCACGCGCCAAGCTTCCATGTTTTTGCTTACTCTGCTTTCCTTATCTGGGACATGGAAAGGAATCAATGATGACCCCGAGGGGTCAGGGTTGCGTAAATGATACAGTGGTGCCTGTTATCTGGAGAGATCAGATCAGAAAAGGATAGAAAAAAATGTCCAACAGCTAGCAGGAGTAGGGGAGTTTTATATAAAGAAAAGAAGAAACAGATGCACTCAAGTCTCATGACTTTTACCTCACGGGGCAAAAGACATCCAGAGTGCGGAATGGATAGCTCGTGCTCAGTAAAGGAGGGCAGGAGTACAACAAGGAAGAAAGCACCGGGTTTCTTGAGAGGCAGGAGTGGGCTGGATCCAGAAAAGCGTGACAGGAATCCTTCCCAGGCCACCAGAACACAAGAGCCACTTCACTTATAAGCTAGCTCCATCAGCAGCAAATGGATGTGTCACTCTCCTCGCTGGTCCTCAGCTGTGCTTCTGAACTTGACAAAGCTCATTGCTAGAGAAGGTCTCGGTTTTTCCTGCCTAAAGGTTTTCTACCTGCCACGAGGTCATCACAAACTCCACCATTTGTTGGACACAGCCAGTCCCAATCCAGATATATAAATTTCTTAGCTTCTCCAATTTGGAATAAAAAGGAAAAATAAAATAATGGCATACTGTAGTGTAGAAAACAGAGGAGCTTTATATGTCAAATGTGAAAGTTTCTGCCAGCTCTCTGTGACACATACTCTTATTTTTGCTGAGAATTTACAAAGATTATTGAACGTGTGTACGTTCCTTTTAATTAGTGGGACACCATACAATATAAATGCAAGATTATGTCTTATTAGAACTATGAAGTACTGACAACATGAGAGCTGATTTGAGCTCTTGTGAAATAGTGTATTTATACTTTACACACATCTTTCATGTCTTTTATGCATGGCCCTGGAATGTGGTTTTAGGAGACACTTAAAAGAGAAGAATCGGAAAACAGAAACTCACAGCATCACTCATTCCTCACTCAAATTTAAACTGTGTCAGGGTGTTGGTTCTCAATGCAGCCTCATTATAAAGACACAAAATGAGTATTATTTGATCCAACAGTCACCCTCCTTGGTATTTACTCAAATGAATTGAAAACTTACATCCACATAAAACCTGTACACGCAAGTTTATAGCAGCTTTCTTCATAACTGCCAAAATGTGGAAGCAACCAAGATATCAATGGTGAATGGATAAACTGTGGTATATCCATACAATGGAGTATCATTCAGTGATAAAAAAGAAATGAGCTATCAAGCCACAAAATGTGTGGGAGGAACCTTAAATGCATATTGTTAGGTGAAAGAAGCCAGTCTGAAAAGGCTACGTACTATAGTTTCCAACTATAAGACATTCTGGAAAAGGCAAAACTATGGAGACAGTAAAAAGATGAGTGATGGCCAGGATTTGGGTGGTGGGGGGATGAACAGGCAGAGCACAGAGGACTTTTCAGGCAGTGAAACTGTTTGGTATGATCCTGTAACAGTGAATACATGCCATCACATGCCTGTCAAAACCCACAGAATGCACAACGCAAAGAGTTAACCCTGAGGTAAACTATGGCTCATCGACTGTAACAAAAGTAACACACTAATGCAAAATGCTAAAACGGGGGAAACTGGAGGGAGGAACAGGGAGTGGGTACAGGGGAACTCTGTACTTACTGCTCAACTTTTCTCTAAACCTAAAATTCTTCAAAAAATAGGCAATTAAATTTCTTTGAAAAGAGAACATTACCTTACAACCTTCAAGTCATTTAATAACTAATTCAGAACAGCATTTTGTCAACAGTTAGAGAAAGCAAGCAGCTTAGAAGATAATCTAGCATAATAATTCAGAGTACATATAACTTCGTGAGCAAGTGGCATGCTCTATTTCATTTCAGTGAGAATTTGTTGAGCAAAACTGTATGCCGGTCACTGTGATAGGTATGTGGCATACGGCAGTGAACACACAAAGATAGCTGGCCTTGAAGAACATATGTTCTACTGTGCAGAGACAGACGATAAAATATAAACCAACAGAGAAAGTGAGAAGGGGACGAGTGCTAGAGGAAAAAGAAAAAGGAGAGGGGATAAGGGGCATCAGGGTTACTAAGGTGGGGCTGGGGAGTAATTTCCTCATCTGCTGAAGGGGATATAATAGTTCCCACCACCTGTGGGTGCTGTGGGTTCCAGGAGATCTCCCACGTAAGATGCTTCAGTAGTGCTGGGCACACAGAAAGTGCTGTCAGTAAACGTGACCTCTTATTACTATGATCATTGCTAGGAAACGGCAGCACGTTTTTGAATAACTTTTATCATACCCACCATATTTTATTTCCTGATTTTTTTTTCTTGAATTGCTATAGTAGAAGCAATTATCGTGGGAAGTCCAAAATCCATACACTTCAGGAGAAACAAGCACTTGTTGAATTTGTGGTTGTTTACTAGTAAAAACCACTTTTTTATTAACCTTTCTTCTCACCTCTGCCAAGAAATATCATATAATCACATGGACAGATCCTAGAAAAGATATTGGTAACTGTATTTGTGCAGACTGGCTGTATATAACGGAGTAAGTCAAAGCAACAGAGATGTAAAACAAGGCAGGCGCTCATTGGTTACATAGAAAGTCTGGAGCTAGGCCATCCAGGACTGGTCTCATGGTTCCACAAAGTCATCAGGGACCTGGATTCCTTCTGGCTCACTGCTCTGCCACTCCTAGGGTGTGGGCCTAGTCTCTACGGTCCAAGAAACCTTCCAGAGCCATCACATCTATGTGGCAGGAAGCAGGAAGAGATAAGGAAGGTGCTCGAATTTTCCTTCAAAGAGACTTCCCAGAAGACACTTCCCACAGCACTTCTCACGCATGCTATTAACCAACACGTTGTCCTGGCTCCTGGTTGCAAGGGAGGGCAAGGGTTGTTTGGCTGGCAGCACTGCCTCCAGCTAGGATGCGAGGGGAATGGGGTCTGCGAGGTGACAGTGCCTTTTCAGAGGGGTGAAGCATAAGGGGCACGCCACTTCTGTGAATGGCTGGATGGAGCTCCCATGACTCCCACGCGAAGGGAGAAGGATCCTTTCTCTCTAAAGATTGTGCATTGTTGCAGAGAGCAAGGGCAATTTGGTGGTAATTACTTGTTACTGTAAAGTAGACTTGTTTTTTGTGTGTGCGTGTGCGTTTTTTTTTGCGGTTCGCGGGCCTCTCACTGTTGTAGCCTCTCCCGTTGCGGAACACAGGCTCCGGACGCGCAGGCTCAGCGGCCATGGCTCACGGGACCAGCCGCTCCGCGGCATGTGGGATCTTCCCGGACCGGGGCACGAACCCGCGTGCCCTGCATCGGCAGGCGGACTCTCAACCACCGCGCCACAAGGGAAGCCCTGTTTGCTTTTTTTAAACCGACCCCAAATCTATCAAAGACAAAAAGATTCCAATAAATTTTAGGACTGAAGAAAGATTTAGATTTTTAAGTTTGTATTATATATGATACTACAAGAATACTTAAGCAAATTATGGTAAATCCACACACACAAAGGTTTATTATGCAACTGTTGAAATAACATTGTCAAATATTATTTAAAGACATGGGGAAATACTTGTCATGTAATAAGTGAAAAGGCAACGTACAAGATAATGTTAACTATGCGACACATGTATATGAATTACAGTGAAGAAATCAACATAAATTAATTTTATACAGTTTCCAAAATCTCTACTTAGAAAATATGTTGAATTTTAAATTAGAGTTGTTTTCAAAAGTCTGTATTGCAGTAGCAGTTCTGAACTGCCAGACTGCCTTTGCATTTTCCCATGATCTTCTGCATTATTTTAGAACTATAATCCTTAATAGTATAGAATTTCAAAACTCCAAAAGCTATGAATCACCAACGAACTAATAATGTACTTTAATAAGTACTATCACTTTTAACTTTGGGAAGAAGGGGGGAAAATACTCCTTAAGTGTTCAACTGGATGATGTGTGAAAGCATTACTACAAATCAGTAGCTCAAAAGCATTGGGTTTTCAAAGAAGAAAACCACCCAGTGCTAAATAAATGTGAAACAATATCAACTTCCTAAAGATTTGAGCTGAAGCAGGTCCCATCTTTACCAGGAAACTCTAGTCTAACAATATGCTCCTTTTTCATCCGATTTCAGGCTTTCATTTATCACTGGGATAACATATATTTTTTTGGTCCCCAGCCTTATTTTGATAATTTTGTCTATGCCTGACCACTCTAGATGGCATATTTCAATCTTCATTTCAATAATTGTTAAGTATCTACTATGCGTCAGCCACACGTTTGACAGGAGGCTCCTGAGACTTGACAACATGTTCCCTGCCGCGTGGGAGCCTGGGCGAGGCGAGCCTGGCTGAGTCTAGCTTTCTTTCCAGGGTGTTTGCTCTACAGCTGCCCCTTTCAGCGGCTGCCTTGTAGCCATCCTGTCACAAACTCTGCTCCTCCTTTTACAGCATCTCCTCCCCACCATTTCATTTACTATTTAACTGTACAACTGTACTGGCCAAAAGAAACCGTTGTGTGGAATCCAGGAATCATTTAGTATAATATAAAACATAGCAAAATATGTTAAATGTATTGGCTCCAAAATGATTTTTTAAAGTTGGTAAGAAAAAGTATATTTTAATTAGCAAAAACAGAAACAAAAAAAACGAAAGTTAGGTTTATAGGAATATGAGAATTTGTATACAATTTTAAAAAATAGAGCATTGAATGGTACACCGAGACTCAAAGATCTCAGCCAAAAATAATTACTACTGAGAATTTAGTGATTGTAATGGTCTGTCCCGATGCGTTGCCAACTGTTTAACTAGAGAACAGAATATTCTTATTTAAAAGAAACATCAATAAAACTGTAAGTCAATCAATTTGCATAAATCTTTTGGTAAAAATAACCTAAAAACTACATCCATTGATCCTTAGCAATATAATACAAAAAGATAGAAAAAAAAGAAGCCCAAAGGTACCACCAATGTAACGTTTTCCATGAAGCACAGCTGCATGTAGCGTCCTATGCAGACATTTGTACTGCATCCCAGTGGGAAGCCCACAGTATTGATGCTTCTGTATCTTGTTACTTTCTGTATCTGGCTCTCTGCAGGGATTCTGGTTTTCAAAGGTGCTGGTGATTCTTAGCTAAATATCCCTGGTAACTTTACATTGCTGCCCTAATGCATGCAAGAAAGACAAAATCTAATTCTAAACCTGAGGAGTGAAAATGTCAGGATTAAATTCGCTCTAGAGAAACAATAACCCTCTGAACTACTAATGAATAACTAGAAATACAAGCAGAAGATAAGAACTGTCAAGTGTCTTCCTGAAACCTTAAATGTGGAGAAAGGTTTTGTCAGAGATGAAAAATGGGGACCACTGTGCTCCTTTCCACTCATCGCCCATAACTTGTAAATTACAGCCTGTCTACAAATGACATATTTGGTACTTGGGAAATTATTTATAATTAATAGACTTCACAATTCTCCAGCTGATAGTCTAGCAGGTAATCTTACATGCTTAACTGAAATGATTTCTTAATCTTCATTTCATTTAAAAACCATAATTAAGAACATCAATGATGGAAATTTCAAATAAGCGTTTTTCTAGCATGTTCATTGTTGTGATACAACTATACTTGAATTTAATTTAGTTTCTCCTTTTCCCTTGTTTTCTTGAGTCATACCTGCATCCTCTCAAGACACAGACACCCCAGAACTGCTGATCTAACAAGCAACCCAGATTGTTCTGACCACACAGGATCCTCGACCCCTACCTCCATTCCAGATAGGAACCCCCTACAGATTTATTTAAACACACCATTCTTTGTTCTGTTACATGAAAATCAGGAGACATTTCTAATTATTATGCCTCTATGATTCAACATCAAATTTCAAGAGATCAAAGCATATACTCTAGGACAGAGGTGGTCAATTTTGAAATTGCTTCAGGGTCAAATTTATTTTTCCACCATGCAACAAAATTATCTATCAAAAAAAAGACAGAGATGAATTTTTCTTTCAAAGGGCTTCAGAACCAAACTGAAGCAAAGAGGAAATAATGAAAAAGATAATGTGACAGTGACAGACTATGTGAAATCTTTAGAGAAAATGGACACCCAAAGATAATGATAGCATTGGTACTGTTTTACTCACAGAGGAGACATGCTATTCAAAGACTTCCTTTTTAATTCCTATGAATGTGTTTAGAAAGTCACAGATAGGGGTCAGGATGTATTATGAACAAAACTTTTCTTACCGTATGTTTGTTTTATATTTCTTTCAGAGGTTAGAACGTAGTTTAAAAACATTTAGATAAACGTTTTTAAATTTGTTTCAATCACACCCCTCAGAAGAAAAAAAGAAAAGAAATGCCTTTGACAAGGCATTACTAGTTATAGGTGAAAACATCACCAGCGACCTTATAAAAAGGCAAGATTGCTAGAAAGTAGAGGGGAAAACTCATTAGATGATAGCTGGTCAAACAAGTGGTAACATAAAGAGGAGGGTCTCTCAAACCTCCTTTATTTGGGGAAGGGAGGAAGCGAGGTTCTAGGTTCTCTTATCTGTAGAAGTCTTAGGGGCAGAAATCATAACCTCATTACAGTGCTCTCAGAACCCAACCCAGTGCCTCACACATAAAGGCTGTGCAATAGATGCGTTGAATGTTTTGCTGAGTGAATTTCCCAGCCAGCCATGTACATATGTACAGAATTTCATTTCTAGTCCACAAGTTGTCCACGTGCAGGGATAAGGACCTCCATGCCCTCGCTGTTGTCCTGGCAACAGAAAGCATATGCTCACTTCAAACAGAGCACTTCCACATTCTTATTCCATAATGGACTTTTCCCCTCCATTAAAATAGAAAATAATCTGTTTTCTGGACTTTGTGTCACAATGCAAGACTCAAGTTCCATGTTGGCTCTTTTCTAGAATATTCTATACAAAGAAAATGGCATTCATTTCTTCATCTAAATGTTCTCTCATGTGGGTGACTGTCTTAATTATATGTTGAATGCTCACTCTGTGCTAATCATTGTGCCAGTCACCAGGGACATTATGATGAACAGGCCACAACCCAGGCAAAGAGTTCACAGCTCAGGTAATTTTTAGAAAAACCAGACAATATAGTAAGATAGTATTAGAATAACATTAGGTACCATGAGGAGTGATAACACTGCATACTTTGAAGAGATGGGAAATGGTGGTTGGGGGTTAGTATTAACCTTTCTTTTATTTACATATCTTATGATAGTTTCTCTAGTTAAAATAAAAATTTTAAAGTAATGTGATCAACGACATATATTAGCTTGATTCTGTGATTTAAAATAACGCACATATGTTATTTATGCATAAAATATCTTCCATATACACAAGAAGTACTGAAAAAACTAAGGGTAGGAGTTGGTGGGGTAGAGGGAAGGAGATTTTTCATTTTTATGCTCTTCTATACCATATGAATGTTTTCCATACGGCATGTATAATTTGAAGTTAAAAATGACTTTTAAACGTGAAATGAAATAAAAAGAAAAGATAGTGAGAGATTGAAGGCAAGGGTGACAAAACCATAATGACAAATCAAAGGTGAGCTACAAACACGATTATTAGCTTTCTAGTGATCAACTCAAAAAGGTAAAGTTTATAATGTCCAGGAAATAAAAGCCAGTAATTTGCTCAGGGAGTTTACCTATTCTCATTATTAAGAACTGAGAGAGATTTCTCCTAGCAGTCCTCATGAGGAAGATACCATGTGACACAGAATATCCTGATAATATGCTCATAATATCCACAGTGACAGATTTCATACAACTTCTGCTTATAATGACACCCAACGCACCAAATGTAACTCCCAAAAGCATTTCTGAAGGGGGCCAGTTCAGTGTAAAGGCTCTGGAACCAGACGGCCTGAGTTCAAATGACGGTCCCAGCACATAACTTTCTATAAGAACTTAGACAAATTACTTGACTTTTCTGTACCTCAGTTTCTCTATCTGCCCCATAGGGTTTTGTAAGGAATAAATGAATGAATACATACGTAAATTTTAGCAAACAATCCACACTGGCTAGTTACATACACGTCTTTGAATTTTCTCTCACCTAAACCTTTAATAGGGCATTAAGCATGCCCAGTCCTGGGGACTGTGGTCCTTGCTGGCCATGTACAGGCTCCTTTGCCCCAGTAAAGTGTTCCCTCTTCTGCGGAGGGTCAGGAGCCCAGCACGGAGCAGAAGCCAGAGAGGACCACCTACAACCTGACATGAGTAAGGGAGTAATCGGGAGCAAGGTCAGGTTATTTCTTAGAAAATATGATGAATATGTTTCAACACACTAAGATGAAGGCAGTAGAGGCCTCAAGGTTCTACTACATGGGACAGCTCAAGTCTACTTCCCTGGGATCCCCTCTAGGACCCTAAAAGAGATAATTTGCTGCACAGAGTTGTGTATATTCTGTTTATATTATTAGTATTACTTATATTGAGTATAAACTATGGACTAAGCATTGCTCATTTAATTCTTATAATAAGGCTCTTAGGTAGGTCCAATTATCATCTGATTTTACAGGTAAGGAAACAGGCACAGAGAAGGTAACTTGCAACATGTCACCCACCTAATAAATGGCAGAACCAAGACTCCATTCAGTCCAGCAGACTGGCTCAAGCCTACTCTCTTAACTGTGGCACTGTATTACACCACGCATTACACAGATCAAAGTTACAAAACATCCACCACGTATAATATACAGCACAAAGAATATGGCCGATAATACTGTAATAACTTTGTATGGGTACAGATGGTTACTAGACGTATCAGGGTGATCATTTCATAACGTATGCAAATGTCAAAGCCCTATGTAGTACACCTGAAACTAACATAATATTGTATGTCAACTACATTTCAATTAAAAACAACCCATAATCTAATCTACAACAAAGTCAAGTTTCACACACATTTTCTAGTTAGTTCTCCAACATAATAACTACCAATTGTTTCAAAATTCTTCCTATCTTTAAAAAAGACAGGACACAAACCATGAAGGTGCTTTTTATTGTGATAATTTATATCATGGTCTTTTGCAGCGTATGAGGAACTCCTAGTGGGGGAAATAGCTATGGCAGCTCGGAATTTTTTTTTTTTTTTTTGCCAAACCTTGAACACCTCATCAGACAGATGGTTGTCCCAAAGATATCAGCCATTGGATGAGTCACTGCCTGAGACGTACCCCGCACAGCTTACTCTTGAACGGTCCCGGCAATATGCACAGTATTTCCCATGTACTCACTAACCAAATCAGAAAACCCCACTATTAAGGATCCATTCCTTAAGGATAATATCATCCATTTAGTTATAAAAAAAAAAAAAAAGAAAGAAAGAGAGGAAAAGCCAATTGTCCTAGGAAGAGTAATACAAACTATAATCAGCCACTGACACTCTGGTGTCAGAGGCTTCCTTAATGACTGTTGAAAGCAAGGCCTTCCAGGAATTTTTTTTTTTTAAGTATTAATAGAAGATTTAGCGAAGAAATGGGTACGTACTTGCAGAAGCAATGGGTGCCTACTTGCATTTTTGGTCATCAAAAATTCTGCACTAATATTTTAGAAACCATCAAGATGTCTTCAAAATTCCAACACACTAATATACAAACTGTATTTCCCAGAAAGCCTGTTACTTTTAGAAAAAGCATAAATTTTTTCGTGCTGTTAATTCACATGTCCTGTTTTTGGTTGGAAACATGTTCAGTGTCCCCAGGAGGCTAGGTATGGAGCCAATACTGAGGAAAAGAAAGAAATAAGGGTGCAGAAAAGAGCGGCAAGATGACTCTTAAAGTAAATTGTTTAATTATTTTTCTCCAGTCAGCCCTGTTAAATGTTCAGGAAAGCATTCAGAAGGCAATCCTTCTCTTCTCCAATTGTTTCTCCCCTTTGTCCTCTATTTCACATACAGCAATTTGCTCTTTTTGAACACATCAGATAAGCCATACCCTTTTGGGACTTTCACATGGGTTACTGAAGTGATAAAATGAGAAAGTATTTACTCATCAAAAATTCCTTCTCCACTAAACATAAACATTGGTTTATGATACAGCTTGCCCACCATGGTGAAGTTCAGAATAGCCATTCTAGGGAAATTAGTAACCTGCCCACGCCCCTGCCAATGTCCTGACATTTCCATTTGGAAAGTACACTCAATTGCCTTAAGGATGAAGCATAAACTGAGACGTAGTGAAAGTGGTATAATGAGAATAATTCCAAATTCTCCTTCAATCATCTTAACCTATGAAATATAAATAGTATACAGATTTTTCTAAAAGTTCACAACACTATGATAAGCCATACAAGTATGTACAAATAAGTACTGTTACCTGTCCAGCAGCAAGTAAAACAGGTGACAGGTGAACCAGTTGGCACTGTGTGGTCAGAAGAAACTCTTGGAAATCTAGAAGTTTATCTTGGAATTTTGTCCCTTCAGTCTTATTTTCTGAACTTTGACTTTATGTACTCTTGACTTTTCTTTTGATTCTATATTTTATCAATTCTGAAAACTTAATGTTTATCCAGGTTGAGACAGGCTTTTTTTTTTTTTTTTAATGTATAAATAACCATAGGTCTAGGTCTTTCAGCTGTTTTAAAAGAAGGAAAAACCCAAAGCCAGAGGAGTTCAGGATCTACCATGCAAACTCATCCTCTGTAAACAGGACACACTATCCAGAATCCCAAACTCCTGAGAATATTCTTTGTTGGCAACTCCCGAATGTGCATTTATTATACATATTTCTTGCTTTGCTCACAAGTCAATTCAGGATGAGTGCTATCAACACCTTTGGGTCAATGACTGCTTTGGAATAAGAGGCTCCACCATCAAAGCTCTCTTTCTAACCCTCGGGAATCTATTTAGGAGGAAAGCTCTACCAACCTCAAGAAGACTAACACTCAACATGAAGCCCACAAGCAAGTTGGTGCTTTTCTCTTGGAGGCCAAAATGCACACTGCCCTTATGATTAAGGATATGTATGTACATGGTTGTGGTCTAGCAGCATGTAACACCCAACTTAGGACAGGCAGGCTTAGGTTAAAACCCTGGTTGTGCCTAGATGTTTGAAGAAGGGACTTTGGTCATATTAATCTCCCTGGCCCTCAGATGCTTCACCTACCACAGAGTTCTTGAGATTATCAATAAGAGTAATTCTCTGTGCTTTATAAAATTAAGCATGTCCTATAAAAGCATGAGCTAAGCACTGGGATCATTACTTATCTTCAAGTAACAGGACCTGAAATGTCATGACATAAAATATTCGACTTTCACATGAAATTCCACCACTCACTGATGGCCACAGCATACTCAGAGCTGGTTTTGCACTGGGGTGGCCACCATGATTCATCCATATGCTTCTATATGTCTTGCCTTCTGAGTTACAGCATACATTTTTTTTTTTTTTTTTTTTTTTGCGGTACGCGGGCCTCTCACTGTTGTGGCCTCTCCTGTTGCGGAGCACAGGCTCCGGACGCGTAGGCTCAGCTGCCACGGCTCACGGGCCCAGCCGCTCCGCGGCATGTGGGATCTTCCCGGACCGGGGCACGAACCCGTGTCCCCTGCATCGGCAGGCGGACTCTCAACCACTGCGCCACCAGGAAAGCCCTACAGCATACATTTTTAAAATGTGTAGTAAAGTCACAGACCTTCAAGACAAACAACACCCATAACCGTGACTTTGGCAACACCTTATTCCAGTGACTAAGAACAAACTTCAATTAAATCATTTTATATGATATTTCATACAATATTATTATATCAACTTGTAATTTCTTTCTCTAGGCTCCAGTGTTTTTGATTCCCGAGATGCATGAAGAATCTGAGTTTACGAGTGCAAGTGCTTAGTAATTTAAAACCAAAGGTTTACAACTTTAAAATTCATAGGAAGATATGTGGAGAGAGATACATTACATAATGGCTAATAATGAGAATCATCTCTTCCCAGTGACTTTTCTTTCCAACATTAACACAGTGCCAAAAGGGCCATCTGACAACCATTTCCAAGCAGATGACTTTCTAACTATTTATTAAAGAGAAATATTTTCCAGGTCCCGAGGCCTATTGCTAAGACAGGGATTTGTAAGTTCCAAGGCGTTTATTGGTTCCGGCAGAATTTTACTGTCACAGTTGTTAGCTTTGCTGGCTGTGACAGCACTTCTCTGTTGTAGTAGTCCGCAGAAGAGATGTCCTGGATTAGTAATAAAAACTAGGGGAACCAAATAACAGTGATGAAGATTTAAACATGTAACAGATAATTGAAAACAATAACTCACAAATATTTAAGATAATTAAACTAGTGTAGCACACCACAAAAGGTCCTCAGGCCATGCAATTTTAGGACAAGGTTTTTCAGTCTTCTCTTTCAAAGGAGAACTGTAATCCTTCTTTGTATTGCAGGGAAAAAATTCCATCTGCATATGAACATCCTTGTTTTATAACTAGCCCCCTGATGCGATCTAGATGGCCATTAACTGTATCAGATCCATCCAGTTGAAAAAGGTCCCCCATCAATAAAGGTGGAGCAGCCATTGGAAATGGTGGCTGCGGTGAGACTGCTGGGGTGCAGCCTGGCATTTACATCTCTCCCCTTCAGGGTTTCATTAGGAAAACAGTCATTTACAAACAGAATATTTAGTATATTCCATCGTTCTCCCAAGAGACTTGCAAACCTTTAAATGATTTTCTTTAAAAACGTTCTTTCACTTGTTTTATTTTAGATTCCACATATAAGTGAAATCATATGGTATTTGTCTCTCTCCGTCTGACTTGTTTCCTTTAGCATAATTCCCTCTAGGGCCATACGTGTTGTTGAAAATGGAAAGACTTCATTCTTTTTTATGGCTGAGTAATATTCTCCGTGTGTGGGGGGGTGGGTGTGTGTGCGCACGTGTGCACCACATCTTCTTGATCCATTCATCTATCGATGGGCACTTAGGTTGCTTCTATATCTTGGCTATTGTGAAGAATGCTGCAGTGAACATATGGACATAGGTGTGCATGTATCTTTTCAAATTTGTGTTTTAGTTCTCTCTGGGAAAATATCCAGAAGTGGAATTGCTGGATTGTATGGTAAGGTAGTTATAGCTTTAGTTTTTTGAGGAACCTCCATACTGCTTTCCACAGTGGCTCCACCTATGTATACTCCCACAACAGTGTACAAGGGTTCCCCTGTCTCCACATCCTTGCCAACACTTGTTATTTGTTGTTTTGATGAGAGCCACTTTGACAGGTGTAAGGTGATATCTCATTGTGGGTTTTTTGGTTTTTTTTTTAAGCGGGCCTCTCACTGTTGTGGCCTCTCCCATTGCGGAGCACAGGCTCCAGACGCGCAGGCTCAGCGGCCATGGCTCACGGGCCCAGCCGCTCCGCGGCATGTGGGATCCTCCCAGACCGGGGCACGAACCCGTGTCCCCTGCATCGGCAGGCGGGCTGTCAACCACTGCGCCACCAGGGAAGCCGTCACTGTGGTTTTGATTTGCATTTCCCTGGTGATTAGTGATGTTGAGCATCTTTTCATGTGTCTGCCATCTGTGTGTCTTCCTTGGAAAAATGTCTATGTAGGTCCTCTGCCCATTTTTTAATTGGTCTTTTTTTTTTGATGTTGAGTTTGTATGGATTTTTTGTATATTTTGGATATTAACCTCTTATCAGATACATCATTTGCAAATCTCTTCTGCCATTTAGTATGCAGCCTTTTTGTTTTGTTGATAGGTTCTTTATAGAAACAAAGTCATAGATACAGAGAACAAACAGGTGGTTGCCAGAGGGGAGGGGGATGGGAGAATCAGTGAAATAGGTGAGGAAAATAAAGAGGTACAAACTTGCAGTTACAAAATAAATGAGTCACAGGGATGAAATGTACAATGTGGGGAATATAGTCAATAATAATGTAATACCTTTGTATGGTGACAGATGGTAACTAGACTTATAATGGTGACCATTTTGTAATGTACAGAAACATTGAGTCACTATGTTGTGTACCAAGAACACAGTGTTTGTTGTAAGCCAATTAAACAAATAAAGAAAGAAACTCACAGAAAAAGAGATCAGATCTATGGTTACCAGAGGTAGGAGGCAGGGGGAGGGGAAATTGGATGAAGATGGTCAAAAGGTACAAACTTCCAGTTATAAGGTCAGTAAGTACTAGGGATGTGATGTACAACATGATTACTATAATTAATACTGCAGTATGCTTTATATGAATGCTGTTAAGAGAGTAAACTCTAAGAGTTCTCATCACAAGGAAGAAAATATTTTCTTCTTCCTGTATTTTGTATCTATATGAGATGGTGGATGTTCAGAGCTTACTGTAGTGATCATTTCATGATGTATGTAAGTGAAATCATTATGTAGTATGCCTTAAACTTATAGGGTGCTGTATGTCACTTACATCTCAATAGAATTGGAAGGAAAAAAAGTTCTTTCATATTTACCTTACTTTCAATGACCTGATTACGCTACTGCCTAGTTTACCTTTAAAGAAGCCAGACTTCGTGCTCATGTTATCCACTCCATGTAGCTAAATACACTACACATATAAAGGCTGAGGGTTGGACACAGATGTCTATGGATATTGTCAATATCAAATGGAAAAAGAGAATACAGTCCACTGGTCACAGAATTAAAACAGGGATCCAAGTTATCTTTCCGACATGATTTTTCATTTACTCTTACAAGGAATGAAACTGAATGAATGTGAAACAGTGTGTGTCTGTGTGTTGGTGAGACAGATCAAGAGGAAGAGTATGATTCCCTCAAGACAGTCTCAGTTGGCTCCCTAAGTGCTTAACGTGAGGGGATGAGGGAAGAGCCAGAGTTCCCAGGATATTTTCGTCGTTGCTTATGTAACAATAAATTGGTTTTTAGTTATTTTATTTATTTATTCACTTATTGGTAGCCTCACATTATTTTACCTATTTGTAAATGTCTGACTAAACTTGAATTACAACTAACATAAGGATGGTTTAAAAAACAAATAGCAATTCATTATTTTTTTTTCCTTTTCTTAACACCCCACCCTGTTTATTTAGCAGGTAAGGACTCAGAACTTACAGACCATTTAACGTATTATGCGGTTTACTGAACGTGCTTGAGTTTCCTTTGAAAGCCAAGGATCAGAGCTGAGATAACGACCACGTGACTTAATCCGTATGCTCAAGCAATAAATTAGTAACTAAAGTAACATTTAGCCCTTGATATTAACTAGCTATTCATAAATTTGCTCCTTTCATTAGCTGGTAGTCCATTTTTAGAGGTAACATTTTGATTATCAATGTGAGTAGAGGCAAAAATTCAGAGGTCAACTGGCCTCCAAGAGTGAAATTTTTCAAATTAATGAAGCTTCTGGCCACAGATCCACCGGCAACCCTAATGACTAGTTTCTATGAACCGAGTTCTCTTATTTGATTAGCATCATTCCTGGCTGTCAGCAAATGCAATCACAATTTACAGTCGCTTAACAACCATTTTTTAACAGGTCTCACGCGATGGCCGATGGCGGATGACATGAGGATTATCATGAAGCTGCAGAAAAACGAAGTGAGATAACGTAGGAAAAGGGGATTTGTAAACAACAATATACTGCACAGAACTGATTTACCAGCTAATAAATTATCAGTCGCTATAGTAGCAGGGCCTTGTGCCTGATAACTGGGGTAGCAACCATTCTTTCAAAAGACCCATATTTGGAAACAGGACCAGGGCTTAGATGTGTTAGACCTGCCTCAAAACGAAGTCACTTTAAAAATCCTAATTAAGTGATTTGCTTCCTCCTTCTTCTCTTTAATTCACAGAACTAATTTATCATTGTTCCAAAGGCTATGGAGACTATAGTTAACGTGAGCATAAATGATCACTTTGGAAAAGAAACGTTGTTTGGCCCTAACACATTATCCTTAAGAGGAGGAAGAGAAAGTGCTACCTTAATATGACATGAAAACCTAGGTAAAAACAGAGCTGGGACTGCCATACAAAACTGCATCCCTGTGACAGGCGTCACTGTAAAGCATCACAAGTCCACTTCTCTTTAGTCGTCTCAGTACTGCTATATATAAATTAGTTACCAAGTCTAATGATTATCATTTAAGAAAAATTACAGCACAGATTAAGCATTTGCTTCCCAAGAAGACCCCTTCATTCCTTTACAAATAGAAACTTTTTCTCCCCAGTATCCCCATTTCCCTTTCTCTTCCCACCCAATCTCCTCAAGCTACTCCTGCCCACTCCCACTCTGCCCAGTCCACAGGATTGCCACAGTCCTAAAAGCAGAAGGAACATTTTTACCTGTGTTGTTCAAGAAGATGATACTGATTAAAAATGAGATATGTGGAAATGAGTAATTGTTGGTGCTTTCACAAAGATGGTTTTATTCAGTAGCAGGAAGAACAAAAATGCATATTCACAACTGTACGGAAATCCTGTGAAAAAGACTGACAAAATAATTGAAGGCCCACATTAATGCCCATGTAGTGGCCGACGGCATAGACCTAGTAAGTAGAATCCACAAACTGTGGAAGTCGAATAAAGTAGAGAAAAGCAACCAGATACTGCTTCTGGAATGTCATAAATAGATAAAGCGAAAAAGGTACTTTAAATTGCCCCAGCAACTCTCTGTGAATTAATTTGGTGGTGATTTAAGTGCTTCAGGAGTCAGGCTATTTCATTTAAAGACGGCATTGATATTTGTTGGGAGGGCCAAAGACGTACAAAGAAACTGATGAGCCATTCTCACTGCTCAGAGCAGGAGGGAAGGCTGTAGGAATCAAGTAATAAACTCTGTTAATGATTTGGTGGTGAATGGACAGACGTGACGACAGGGTGGAGGGCACTCTTCCCCCTGGCTCTCTCCTGGGACTAACACACTCCTTGGCATTTGTGGCTCCTGCCCCTCCCCTGCTCACACCAACTCCAATGCCTGCAGGAAAGAAAATGGAAAATCGCGATATACTGTATCCTACCCAAATGGACAGACATTTCTTTGGCTTTTTTTTTTTTTTTTTTTTGCGGTACGCGGGCCTCTCACTGCTGTGGCCTCTCCCATTGCGGAGCACAGGCTCCGGACGCGCAGGCTCAGCGGCCATGGCTCACGGGCCCAGCCGCTCCGCGGCATGTGGAACCTTCCTGGACCAGGGCACGAACCCGTGTCCCCTGCATCGGCAGGCGGACTCGCAACCACTGGGCCACCAGGGAGGCCCTTCTTTGGCTTTTACCATCTATTCCCCTAATGTCCGAATTAAACCTGGAGCAAGTAAGCAACTACAGATAAAATATTAGTATGGAGAACAGCAGCTCCTTTTTTAAAAGCTAAAGAATGTTCACAGTCCTATTTCTTTTTTCCCTTCTCTATTTTTGAAATGTCTCATTTCTTAATAACCTTACTTAACGTAGCCATCAGTTTAATCTCACTGACCTCACAGACAAATAGCAGATCTGGTTCAACAACTATTTATTGAGACTGTATTTTCAGAAACTGACCTTTGGTGCTTTCAGTAAGGCTGGGAAAGGACATTGGTAGCCATGTGACAAGTACAGCAATCAAGCTCTTCCGAGTCCACTTTGGAGGTGCAGGGTGTTATGGGGCAGGGGAGGTAGGGACTTAGGACAGACAGCCCAGAGGGAGGAGAGGGAGAGGAAGGGGAAGAGGAAGGGAAGGGAAGATGGGCGAAGCTTGAGCAAGGCTTAACGTAATCTGTAGGAGGCAACTAGGTCAAGAAGGGGTGATACCATTGATGTCAACCACTGGCAAACAAACAGAGTTGTTAGCAGGGGGCAAAAGCCGATCTTTCCCATTACAAAATGAAATGTTCTACTTTCTAGCACAGTAAGTTAAAAGCTATATAAAAATAGGACTTCTGGAAACCTTATGCTCATATAAATTTTAGTAGAACTTAAATACTTTTAAAACTAAAAATATTCTTGCATTTTATCATTTCTCTCCCATCTTTCCTGCTATAAAGTATCCACAGGAAGACATAATGTAATGTCAGTGAATAAGGTTGCTTTTAAGGATCTGACTGAACATGGAAATGGAGTATTTTTACTGAGAGGCCATTTAACAGTGATGAATGTGGGCAAAGAATCCCAGGACCTGGGGCTGAATGCCAGCTCTGCCACTTCAAGTTACTTAGCCATTTTGAAACTGTTTCTTTTCTCTTTTAAATGGGGGTAATAACACACACATCAGAAGGTCAGGGAGAAGATCAATTAAATACCACAACACAGGGCTTAGCACAGAACAGCACGTGGCAGGAGACTGAGGAAGCATGTGCCTGCCAGGGCTGAATACCCTTCTTTCTCATTCCTTCAAAGTCAGCTGCCTTCTCTCCCCTAAATATCACAGAACTAAAAGTATATTCTTAAATTATTTGTATTATGGACTAAGTATAACTTTAAAAAAATAAAGAGAAGCTTTTGTCTCTTAAAATAAAAGGATTCACTATTTTCACTGAAATGTGGATATCCCTTGGTTTTTTTCTCTTCCTGCTAAGTTAGAGACCCTAAATGGAAGAGAAAAAAAGTGTTTTCTACCCCTGTGAAAACAAATCACAACAGAAATAGCTACATCTGGGGGGGGAGGCAGGTTAGTAGCAGCCATTCTTCTGGAAAAGAAACAGGAGAAATCTTTTTTAAACATTCACTTGTTTCCCGCTCCCCCGCCCCGACCCCTTTTAGAAGCAACTTTTAAATGCAACTGAGAAGATTCTGTCTCCTCTTTTCTCCTTTTAAAAAGTCAACACTACCTCTTCAGTACTGGATAGGCCTTTATAACAAGCAGGAAATGCTTTACCTGTCTGAAACTGACAATTCTGGGGGGAGTACCTGACACAAAAATCTACAGCTGAGACACAAGAGCCCATTTCTCCAACGTAGGGGCCAGTGACAGGGACAATGGCTGTCGTGACTGTTACAGTGGCCAACACAGGTCCCCCTGCCTCCAGTTTTTGCACTTCTAATTCATTCCTCACACTGCAGCCAGGTGGCCTTTCTCTAGTTCAACTGTCTGTCACCTCCTTATTCTTTCTTTCCTAACTAAACAGAAGCTCAATTCTTGACCTGGCAAACACAGCCTTTCACTGTCTGTCCCATTTGCCTCCCAGCATCATCATGCTTGCTGTGCCCCCTTCTCTTTTGCCCCCAGACACACTCCCCGCTCCTCAAGTTACAGCCTTACCACTTTCTATTCTTCCCCAACACTGTTCTTCCCTCCACTTCCTTTGCTCATCACCATCATCAGCGGAAGTCTCCATATTTCATCCTCAACACCACATCCTAGTGCAGTCTTCCCTGAACACCTTGTCAGAAATTCTCATGTGCTACCTGATGTCATATACTTGTGAGCAGGTCATATTTTCCATTAGCCTGTCAACTCTTTAAGGATAAGGATAAGTGTCTCTTCCACAGAGACACTTGAGATTTTGTGCTATCTCAGTTCTTAATAAAAATCAAAATTGTGTTATAAAATTTAATTAAATTCTCTCTTCATGACTTTTTAAGATAGTAGAATAACATGAACATTTATTGCAGAGGCAGATGTGTTACCACCTGCAAATCATCTCCACTTTCATATAAGAAGCAATGAATGCAAAATGACTCCAAATTTAAATGTGCCAAATGACATTTCTTTCTGAATAGATTAGTGACTGCCTTCCAAGAGATCAGGAGAGAAAAGTAGGAGATTTTCACAGCGAGATAGGCTGCATAATGGCCTCCAAAGATATACAAGTCCTAATCCCTGAACTTTGTAAATGGTACCTTATATGGCAAAACCAACTTACAGATATGATTAAGATAAGGATCTTGAGATGGAGAAATTACCCTGGTTTATCTGGATGGGTCCTGACTATAATCACAAATATCCTTATAAGAGGAAGATAGAGGGAGATTTGACTACAGAAAAGGAGGAGGCAATATGATGACAGAAGCAGAGACTGGAGTGATAAGCTTTGAAGAAGAGGAAGGGGTCACAAGCCAAGGAATACAGGCAGCCAATGGGAGCTGAAAAGGCAAGTCAACAAATTCTCCCCTAGAGCTTCCCAAAAGAACCAGCTCTGCATGTACCCTGACTTTTGCCCAGTGAAACTGATTTTGGACTTCCAACCACAGGACTGTAAGAGATTAACTTTGTGTTGTTTTAAGCCACTGAGTTTGTGGTAATCTGTTACAGCAGCAATAGAAAACTAATACACCTGGTAAGTGAGTATTTAGCTTTTTCTGGGTACCACACTATAACACAGCAGTTCTCAAAGTGAGGTCTCTGGACCAGCATTGCCATCATCACCATTCGGGTACTTGGAAATGCAAATCCTCAGGCCTCATCCAAACCTACTGAATCAGAAGCTCTGGGTTAAGCCTAGCCATCTGTGGTTTAACAAGCCCTCCTGGTGATTCTGAGACATGTTCAAGTTTGAGAACCACTCCTGGAACGTTTTTTCTTTGAACTTGGTAATTAATATAGGGTGTCCTATATTTTAACAGGATGAAATAATCGAATAGAATATCACTTCTTTGAAACAAATGTTATAGGAACACAAAGTGAAAAACAGCAAGCACACCCTAAATACACTGTAGCACAAGTAACAAAAAAGTCTTAAAATCCGCAATAAGAGAAGCCATCGCAGCGAGAAGCCCGCGCACCACAACGGAGAGTAGCCCCTGCTCGCCGCAACCAGAGGAACCTGCGTGCAGGAACAAAGACCCAACACAGCCAAAAATAAATCAATAAAAATAAATTTTAAAAAAATAAGAAAAAGAAATAACAACATGAGAAGCTATTACCAATCTAAAGTCTATTTTATCTGTGCTTAAAGGTTTGAACCAGCAGCAGTCGACTATGAATACAATCACTGGCGTTAGCTACTAAATAAAATACTTTTTCTTAGCAAGCAAAATAGATTTAAAATTAATGGAATCACAAATTAGTACTTTTTCTCACAATTTCTCTATCATTCAGAAGGAGTCCATTCTGTATTTCTATCAATTTCTTGGCCTAGAATCGCCACGTTCAACACCTGAGGATAAAACCTTCAATGTTGTACTGTGTGATTCTTTTTTTTAATTCAAATGTATGTCAGGAGGAACTTATAAAAGGAAAAGAATAGCATTTCCAAACTGATACCTAAAAAGAGCCATTAGGTACAACTTTTGCACAATATTACTACATGACACCTATTTTTTAGAAAGCCAGACTTCATACTATTAATACAAGCATCTATTGATTGAATGACTAATTAATGTGTCACATGTTGATAAAAGATGATCACAATAATCAACTAGAATCAAAATCTAAACTCTGTTTTTAATTCCTACACTCTCATCTACGGGGCTACAGAAGTTATGTAAGGAATCTGTAGCACTCTTTTTCTTTGTGGTAGTAGCTGGCAATCATCATTTTGCCAATCTCTGTTGACCACACTCTGTGCTTATCAGTACTTCTTGCATTACGCAGAAATCAAGTAGAGGAGTCCACTGTCAGAGGTTAAAAGACTGGTTAATAAGGAAGGCTAGTGGGAACTCATTTCCCAGCCTTGGACCTTGTAAATTAGGTCAACAGGTCCCAAATCAAATTGCATCCATAGCATTTAGTAATTTCATTTTTACATGGCCCTTTTTTCATAATTCACATGAAATCAAGAAAATTAGCAAAGCACCACTTTTTCTCAATTTCTTTACAGCTTCAACCATTAGTTTAAGAAAAAAGCTGAGGTGAGGGTGATAGGAGCCATGATTAAGAACAAAGTGAGAAGAGCTATTTCTTGATTCATACCTCATATACCAATGATGCATGCACACACAGGTGCGCGCCCATGCGCACACTTCATATACCAACGACGCTCAGGTGCACGCACACACACACAGAGCGTGGCAGTCTAGGTATTACCTCCATTTGTATTGGAATAGCTGGTGCCAAATATAATTGTTTTGCTTATGCTGAATACCATGCACCCTGTTAAGAATCTCTGTTAGGATATTTTATATTTACTTTTAACTCCCTAATCAAGGATCTGCTACGGAGAGGAACACATCCAAAGGAGAAGCTGGCAACTCACAAAAGTGCTATTGCCTGGGAAAACAGACTATGTTTACTTATACTGTGGTTACTAAATGTCCCACTAGTGCCCAAGTCACCATAGAAACAATTGCTAGAATATTACCAATTTACCTTGAGCAAGATGGGCCTGACTGTATTAAAGACAAGAAGGTGTAATGCGAATGGTTACTCTCCACTCTGCCATTTCATGGTATCACGAGGATACTATGTACTATAAAGGAGAGTGGAGAATACTTGATCTTTCAGTTTGGGGACCTGAGAATTAGTTTGATGCACCTGCATACACTGTTCACACACTGTAGTAATGGAATCCCTTAGACTTCCTGGCGCATCCTTCAGTCAGCTCCTAGCAGTGAGACCCTGGGTATCAGTCACCACAGCTTTACTAACTGGATTGTATACACTCACACACACACACGCTCCTTTAGACATAAGACAAAAATACTGGAAATCCCCAACCAACTACTCAAAACTAACACTCTAAGGGTAGATCTGGTTGGATGTACTAATCACATAAGAGAGAGAGAGTTTGGCCAGAATTCAAACTACCTACCAGTTCAGGGAAGGAAGTTAATTTTATTAAATTTTACTGCCACCCTTCTGTACAATACTAATGGGAAATAGGGTAACCACAAACAGTGAAAATTCTCAGCTAATCTCCATATTTGATTTCAGTCATTAATTTTAAGTTCTTTTTCCCAAAACCTTTAAATAAAACTGTTATGAAATAGCAAAGTTGCATATTTTTAATTTTATTACTCAAGTTTTTGTGAACTCTCTATTGTATTCTTAGCAGGATATTAGGCAGCATGGGGAAATGAGCAGCTTATAGAACTAGATGGAAAGAAATCTGAGATGAAAGTACACAGATAAGACACTTACTACTTAAGTACTGGATGATATTATACAATAATGATAACAATAACTCCTATTTATTGAACACCTTTCATGGCTCACGGACCAAGCTGGGTGTTTTACATATATGCAATATGTGCACTAAATGAGAGATTTAAAGGGCTTTAAGTTATAGGTTTTCCATAGTGAGGTGGATCTGTGAAGAATCAGGGCTGGTAGGCTTTGAGTTAGGATGAGGAAGGTCATTCTAAGTAAGTGATGCTACAGAAGTGAACCCAGTGGTAGCAATGGGACCAGCCAGAGTAAGACAAAAGTGGTTAGAGCAGTGGAAAAACACAGAGACTATGGGACAGTTTTTTGTCCTGTTTGCCTTTGTCAGAGGTGCTGATAACCACAGGAAAAGCTGGGGAGTCTGTTCAGTGCAGTCTCTACAGGAAGCTAGGGCAGAAACCTCAAAAATAAACCAAGGGAGGCAAGAATACACAATGGGGAAAGAATAGTCTCTTCAATAAATTGTGCTGGGACAACCAAATATCCACATGCAAAAGAATGAAACTGGATTCTTACCTTATATCATCACAAAAATCAAAATGGATTAAAGCTTTAAACGTAAGACCTGAAACTGTAAAACTCCTAGAAGAAAATCCAAGGCCAAAGCTTCTTAATACTAGCCTTGGCAATGATTTCTTGGTTATGACACCAAAAGCACAGGCAATAAAAGCAAAAATAGACAAGTGGAACCACATCAAACCAAAAAGCTTCTGCACAACAGAGGAAGCAATCAGCAAAGTGAAAAAGGCAACCTACGGAATGGGAGAAAGTACTTGTAAGTCATACATCTAATAAATAAAGGGTTAAAATCCAAAATACATAAGGAACTCCCCTGCAACTCAATAGCAAAAAACTCTATTCAAAAATGGGCCGAAGACCTGAATAGACATTTCTCTTAGGACACACAAGTAGCCAACAGGTATATGAAAAGATGCTTAATATCACTAATCATCAGGAAAATGCAAATCAAAACCACAATGGGGTATCACTTCACACCTATTAGGACGGTTATTATCAGAAAAACAAAAGATCTTTTGTTTTTCTGATAATAACTGTCCTAATAAGCAAGGATGTGGAAAAAAAGGGGACCCTTGTGCACTGCTGGTGGAAATGTAAACTGGTACAGCTACTATGGACAAAAGTATGGAGATTCCTCAAAAACATCATATGATCCAGCAATCCCACTTCTGGGTATATACCCAAAATAATTGAAATGAGGACCTCAAAGAGATATCTGCATATTCATGATCACTGCAGCATTATTCAAAATAGCAAAAGAAATAGAAAACGAATATCTACTGACAGGTGAATGGATGACGAAAATGTATATAGATACAATGCAATATCACTGGAGCCTTAAAAAAAGAAGGAAATCCTGCAATTTCCGACAGTATGTATGAACTAGAAGACATTAGGCTAAGGGAAATAAGCCAGACACAGAAGAATAAATACTACATGATCTCACTTTTACCAGGAATCTACAATAGTCAAACTCACCGAAGCAGAGAAAATGATGATTACCAGGGGCTGGGGGAAGGAGAAATTAGAGAGGGGTACATAGTTTTACTTATGCAAGATGAATAAGTCTTAGAGATCTACTGCAGAGCATAGTACACAGAGTTAGCAGTACTATATTTTATACTTTAAAATTTCAGAGAGTAGGTCTTATGTCAAATGTTCTTATAAAAAAAGGGGGGGAAGGAGGAAATTCTAGAGGTGGTAGATAAGTTTAGGACACTGTATATGGTGACATTTCATGGGTATATACTTATCTTCAAACTTATCAAGATGTATACATTAAATATGTACAGACTTTTAATACGTCAATCATACTTCAATGAAAAATAATTGTATGAAAATAAAATAAGAAATAAATGAGAGTAAATCAGTTAAACTGACTAAAACCAGTTTAATTGAAAGAAATGTCTAAAAGGAGATGATACTCCAACAGGTGGGATACCTCCCTGGAATCTGACAGTGAGCAAGTTGGGCAGAGAGGGGTGAAGTGGGACTACAGGGGAAGACGAGTGGTTTGAGCAATCATGTTGCTTGCAGAGGGTTAGAACAGTAATGGAAGGAATAGTAATGTCAGTGTCTGGTTAGGCTCTGCTGGAGAGGGTTAAGGATATAATTTCACCGCCATTCATAGATGGATGAGGCTGGGAGGGTGAAGGTAACTGAACCGACTCTCCACCATTATCCTTAGAGTTCCCCACTCCATTCATTCACCCCTTGGGGTATGTGGAAGAGAAGGGGAGGGAACACGAAGAAGACATGAGGAAGAGGTAGCGTCACGTGTTACTAAGATGAGAGGCCGTAGATCGGGTCAGCGGGGAGGCCGGATGCCCCTTCCACACAAACACCAGGTCTCTTTACAATGAAGACACGGAGAAGAACTAAGCCCTCTTCAGCTGTAAAGGCCAATCTCTTTAAAACAACAGTCAAGTCCTCCCCAAACACATTACCAGTTTTATTTCCCAATTTCTCCATCATGTAGTCTCAAACAGACCCTGTTTTGTTTTGTTTTTTCCAGTTTTCCCACTCTGTTCTCTCCGCCTAAGAATGCTTTCACTAACCCCCCTGTCAATGGCAACCCATTCATTAGGGCTCAGACTAAATCCTATTTCTCTGTAGTTTTCTTCAATTCCCTTAATTGGATCCCTTTCCCGTGCTCAGACAGAACTCTGTACTTCTATCATTTATCGCAAAGTCTCATATCGTAAGTATTTAAAGAGAACTCTTAACTCTTCTACCATACTATAACTCCTCTACCATACATATAACATCCTGGAAGACAGGGATTATTCCTTCCCTCTCCTCTTCCACCTGCCACTATGTCTTGGCAGAGCAGACGTTTAATAAATGTTAGCTAAGTTGAATTAAATACGTATGTCATTGATGATTCCAGAGAAGGGAAGAACAGTACTAATATTGCTCAGGGACCCAGACTGCCTTGCTGTTACATCCATGAGGCTTAGCATATTCCTTGTCATAGGTAGGTACTCAACAGATACTGAATGAAAGAATGAACAAATGAACAGAGATCAGTATCTCCCATCAGTAATAGGCAGAAGCTCTTGGAAGAGCCCTTTAAATAACATCTTTTGATCCTCAAATGCCTTGTGCCCACATTTGCACTCAGCAACATGCAGTGGCTGCTTTACATGGCAGCTACAGGAAGACCAGACACCATTATTAAGTTTTCTTACTGAAGTGTAACTGACATACAGTTAGAGTGCACAAACCTAAGTGTACAGAAACTTGACATATGTCTATATGTGTATACACTTAACATCACCTGTCTACATAGTCAGGACACAGACACCTACGTCACCACCCCCCAGACCAAGATCTAGAAGATTTTTACCACTCCAGCAGCCTCTCTCCTGCCCACTCCCATACAACTACCTCTGTCACTACAGATTCATTCTGCCTGAAAAAATTATTTTATTCCTTCCACGGTTCACTGCCTTATAGAAGCCTGAATTCCTTGAGGACAAAATGGCCATCCTCCCTGTGCTTTGGAAAAGTCATTCCGAGGTGACTGGTATCACCAGACTGCTGCTCAAAAATTCCTAAAACAACGACGGCAATGGCCTCTAGCAGGGAGGCCTAGTCTCACGTGCATTAATAAAGGAGAAGGCGGCAAAAACCAAACAAAACCCTAAGCCATTTGTCCCACCTTACAGAAAACTGTAGCTGAGCCAGTATCCAGATGCTCCTTGAGCCAGTTTCTCAGAGCCGCACGTGCAGCTATAATTAGAGCATGAGCCGGTCAGCTCGGAATGCCTGATGCTCTGCTCCATGTTCTTGTCCTAAGTACCCTCACCCCACCTCTCACAGCCAAGACTGGGTCTTCCCCGTAGAGACAAAACACCAGTTGCAGAAGTAGAACATCTCATTACTTCTCCCAGAAAGCTGTTGTTTTTAAGCAAAGAACATCTGGTTTGTTTCATTACGGTTGATGAGGAAAATGTTTTATTATGATGACCGTTGTATGTGAAAGCCATTAGCTCTCAAATTTTAGTAAAACAAACCTTAAAAAGAATGCTTTCTTTTTTGAATTCAGTAAAGAATTTTCCTTTAAGTGTCAGCTGAGGCTTCAGCTAATGCAGAGTGAATGTGCACATACAGATTTTGATACATGGATCAATATTTCGTACCAAATTACCTGAACTCTTCTGAGAGTGACTAGATTTCTATTCCCCATGGAAACAGGAGAGGAATAGCAATGCAATCCAATTCTCAGCCACTGCCCTCAGCCAAAGGAAGCCTGTAGCACTAGCTCTGTTACAGCATATAAATGAGGACCAATGTGTTTCACAGTCAAGTTCAGCTCTAAACTTTTTGAGAAGTTTAAGTCTATGCCTTTAGGGCACTGTCTAATAATGAACGTCATATTTAAATCAGGGTTATTTTAGTAGCCTCTGAACTATAAGTTAGTTTTCCCTTTATTTCTAGAGTTTCTGAAAAGTTGATATTTTATTGTGGGAGCTGAAAAGATAAGATTCATGGTTTGATCAGGCACCAAGTCTACAAACCCTTGTATAAATAACTACCTAAGAGCAAGTATCACTTAGTAGGGCAGCAGTCGCCACTTGTACTTGGGAATCCACACAAGCACCTCCTCCCACATCAGCTTCATGAACTCCTGCAAGTCCTGAAATCTTTCTACCTCACCGCCTGAAGAAAGTTTTGGGTGTGAAATGACCTTCTCTCAAGACAAAGCCTGAACACAAAGCGAAAACGTGGGTAAAAGGCTTCTTGATGCTCTTTACGGAAAGTTTACACAACCAAAATCAAACTATTGCCATCTCATTAAATTAAAAGCTAAAAGTTATAACCTCAGGGCTGATGAAATGGTTTTATCACCTGAACAAGTTTTAATTTATTCTAGGCAATGAACAATTTCACATTTCCCAAGCTACAGAAAACACTGAGTTGTCCCAACCAAGTTCTTACTATGAATAGTGTATTAACAGTTTGCTAGTCACATTGCAGAAACTAAGCATCGTAGAAGGACAGAATAAATTGTATGGCATAATTACATTATTTGTTTGTATAAAAAGGGACAACTATACCCAGTTGGAAAATTAGTAGACAGTTTCTAATAAGATCCCAAAATACTAAGAATACACCAATTCTCGGCTTTGCCGAAGTGAGTTCATTTGAAAGCAGAAAAATGAAGCAAATATGATGCTTAATTTGGACCTTCTGAATGTAATCGCTAAATTTAACTCTGTGCTCTGAACATGAATACAGTTCAAAGACGGAGCCTTTGCTTTTCCTTGGTCACTGGTTAATCCTCGTCAACCCAGAAGATCTAGTCAGTGAGTAATTAAACCTGGATACAAGTAGACTATATGGTCAAATATACCTGGATTTAAATCTCAGCCCTGCCACTGACTGGCTATGTGACCTCGGACACATTACTGAACCTTTGTTAGTCTTGGTTTCTTCATGCATAAGGATGAGAAGTTACACTGTATAACACATGAGGAATGAATGCTAAGTGATCAACGTAATGCCTGGCCCACAGTGAGTGCTCAGCACAGTATAGCTATCATTATTATGATAATGATTATTATCAGTGATGCAAAATTTCATCCTGGCTATGCACTAAGCCAACAGTGTTTTCAAGGCATTACCCCACTCAAAGGAGGTGGGACTTTCACTGCAAGAGAAGTTTATTTTAAAGTACTATATGGAGAAGAATTCCAGATTATCTAATATAGGCCATGTAAATCTGAAAAAGAGCTTAAATCTTACCAGAATCCCACTGGAGACTAAAAAAGTTCCTTAGAAAGTCTATGCTAGGCCCATTCTGGGGCATTATGGGCAATAAGATCTCAGGGAACCCCCAAGAGAAAATCCAGAGATTAGGGCTGTGAGGACTAGGCAAATGGGAACAGATGGAGTCTTTTTGATGAAACTTTTGTATGTCTTTGCCTTTGAAGTGGAATTCAACTTAAACAAAAGTTCTCCTTTTTAAAAGTTACAACTGCAAACTCTCTCATAACCCACAATTTCATAAATTATGCATAATCATTTCCACCCTAATTCCTACATCTTAGGGTTAACTTTTTTTTTTTTTTTTTTGCGGTATGCGGGACTCTCACTGTTGCGGCCTCTCCTGTTGCAGAGCACAGGCTCCGGATGCGCAGGCTCAGCGGCCATGGCTCACGGGCCTAGCCGCTCCGCAGCATGTGGCATCTTCCCGAACCGGGGCACGAACCCGTGTCCCCTTCATCGGCAGGCAGACTCTCAACCACTGTGCCACCAGGGAAGCCCAGGGTTAACTTTTTTAATAAAAAAGAAACTAATAAAGATATTTGAAAAATATTAACCATCCACAGTTCCTCTCTAAAAGGAATCTTAACATTTTTACCTATTACATTCCATTTGCTATATATATATGATTATCACAGCAAAATGTACAAATGAGTTTGTTACTCATTTTCATGTAAAGTTCTACTAAATATTTTACTAGAACTATAAATAATATAGTAATTTTATAGTTATTATTTTTAAGTAGTTGCATGTTATTTTGCCACTTTGATAACAATTTAAACAATTCTAATATTAGACATTAGGATTGTTTTACATTCTGTTTTGGATTTGCTATAATTTGCATGCAAATGTATCTGTATGTATATACATATGCATTTCTTTAAGTTGCAATAATAACTTTATACATGTATATTTTTTGCTTCCATATAATTTGTTCCTCAGGATAATTCATAGGAGTTGAATTGCTGAGTCACAGTATATGAACATACTTAAGGTGATTCTTCTATATCGCTATTTTGCTTTCTAAACAGGTACCAGCTTGCCATATGATACGCTATTTCAAAATCTTCACTGAATTATGCGATAAGAGTTTTTTAAATGTTACATTATATATATATTAAAAAATACTCAAATGAAAAATAATAAAAATAGTTACGTAGTCTACATTACTGATTTTAGAGCTGTAGCGATTCAGTCCCAGAGAGACTAAGTAACCTGCCTAAGGTTGCAAAACTGATTAATGCCAGGTCTTCTGGCTCCTTCTTCAGTGTCCTCACTGAATCACATTATCCTCAGTGTCTCCCTGGCCTCAGAATGTTCCCTTCAGATAGGATACCAGCCACAAGTCGACACAGAAGGGCAAAGGAAAGGTATGAGGGAATCAAAAAATATTCAAGAGGATAGATGTAGGTAGAAGGGGAAAAGGCAGATACAGTAAGGAGAAGCCTTGAAGGACAATTTCCTTGGGTCACGCCAGATAATTTCCATTCCAGGAAGCGCACTTACTTATTTGCAAGCATCAAAGCATGGTCATGACAAAGGATCTCACTGGACTAGGTGGCGCCAGCAGCACAATATTCAAAAGCTTCATGTCAAAGCACTGCAGGAGACATAGGCATTCATAGTTCTCAACAGAGCCCCCTCTAAATCAGCACTAATTAGTGTTATGCCTTACATTTTCCAAGTACAGTATAGCTTCACAGCATCCCTACACACAAGCCGAGGAAGCCAGGGCAAGCATCATCTTGCCATTTCACACATGAAAAAAATGAGGTTTCAGGGAGCAAAGGTCCTATTAAGCACAACAGGCAGAACAGAGACTGAAACTTCAATCCTGACCTCTAACTTAATGTTCTCCCATAGTGATATGACTTGTATTTCTTAGTTAGGTAAATTTACTAATAAAAATTTAAAATATTCCTTGAACTGCTAGATTTTTGAAACTTGTTTGCGAATACTTTTTTTTTTTAACCAACCTAGAAATTTTAAAGACCACAAGACTGGCTGCGATTTTTGCCTCAGGCAAGTCACTTCATCAAAAGTGTTTTCACCCCTAGTTAGCTATGAAGTCAACATAATAAGTGGCAATTTGCATAGTTTTAAAATGTAATACAATAAATTACAGTAAGTTGTCAGAGTACATCACAGAATGCAGCATAATGGGAAGTTTGGGCTAGTTATTAAGATATTGTGGATACATCTCAATAGAAGCAGAAAAAGTTTTCGACAAAATTCAACATCCATTTATGATAAAAACCCTCCAGAAAGTAGGCATAGGGGAAACTTACCTCAACATAATAAATGCCATATATGACAAACCCACAGCCACCATCGGCCTCAATGGTGAAAAACTGAAACCATTTCCTCTAATATCAGGAATAAGAAAAGGTTGTCCACTCTCACCACTGTTATTCAACATAGTTTTGGAAGTTTTAGCCACAGCAATCAGAGAAGAAAAATAAAAGGAATCCAAATCAGAAAAGAAGAAGTAAAGCTGTCACTGTTTGCAGATGACATGATACTACTATACATAGAGAATCCTAATGATGCTACCAGAAAACTACTAGAGCTAACCAATGAATCTGGTAAAGCAGCAGGATACAAAATTAATGCACAGAAATCTCTTGCATTCCTATACACTAATGATGAGAAACTAAGGAAACACTCCCATTTACCATTGCAACAAAAAGAATAAAATACCTAGGAATATACCTACCTAGGGAGTCAAAAGGCCTGTATGCAGAAAACTATAAGACACTGATGAAAGAAATTAAAGATACAAACAGATGGAGAGATATACCATGTTTTTGGATTGGAAGAATCAACATTGTGAAAATGACTCTACTACCCAAAGCAAACTACAGATTCAGTGCAATCCCTATCAAAGTACCAATGGCATTTTTCACAGAACTAGAACAAAAAAGTTCACAATTTGTATGGAAACACAAAAGACCCCGAATAGCCAAAGCAATCTTGAGAACGAAAAACGGAGCTGGAGGAATCAGGCTCACAGACTTCAGACTACACTACAAAGCTACAGTAATCAAGACAGTATGGTACTGGCACAAAAACAGAAATATAGATCAATGGAACAGGATAGAAAGCCCAGAGATAAACCCACACACATATGGTCACCATATTTTTGAAAAAGGAGGCAAGAATATACAATGGAGAAAAGACAGTCTCTTCAATATGTGGTGCTGGGAAAACTGGACAGCTTCATGTAAAAGAATGAAATTAGAACACTCCCTAACACCATACACAAAAATAAACTCAAAATGGATTAAAGACCTAAATTTAAGGCCAGACACTATAAAACTCTCAGAGGAAAACATAGGCAGAACACTCTACGACATAAATCACGGCAAGATCCTTTTTGACCCACCTCCTAGAGAAATGGAAATAAAAACAAAAATAAACAAATGGGACCTAATGAAACTTCAAAGCTTTTGCATAGCAAAGGAAAACATAAAACAAGACGAAAAGACAACCCTCAGAATGGGAGAAAATATTTGCAAATGAAGCAACTGACAAAGGATTAGTCTCTAAAATTTACAAGCAGCTCATGCAGCTCAATATCAAAAGAAACAAACAACCCAATCCAAAAATGGGCAGAAGACCTAAATAGACATTTCTCCAAAGAAGATATACAGATTGCCAACAAGCACATGAAAGTAAGCTCAACATCACTAATCATTAGAGAAATGCAAATCAAAACTGCAATGAGATATCACCTCACACCAGTCAGAATGGTCATCGTCAAAAAATCTACAAACAATAAATGCTGTAGAGGGTGTGGAGAAAAGGGAACCCTCTTGCACTGTTGGTGGGAATGTAAATTGATACAGCCACTATGGAGAACCGTATGGAGGTTCCTTGAAAAACTAAAAATAGAACTACCATTTGACCCAGCAATCCCACTACTGGGCCTATACCCTGAGAAAACCATAATTCAAAAAGAGTCATGTACCACAATGTTCATTGCAGCTCTATTTACAATAGCCAGGACACAGAAGCAACCTAAGTGTCCACTGACAGATGAATGGATAAAGAAGATGTGGCACACATATACAATGGAATATTACTCAGCCATAAAAAGGAACGAAATTGAGTTATTTGTAGTGAGGTAGATGGACCTAGAGTCTGTCATACAGAGTGAAGTCAGAAAGAGAAAAGCAAATACCATATGTTAACACATATATATGGAATCTAAAAAAAAAAAAAAAGGTTCTGAAGAACCTAGGGGCAGGACGGGAATAAAGACACAGACCTACTAGAGAATGGACTTGAGGACACGGGGAGGGGGAAGGGTAAGCTGTGACAAAGTGAGAGAGTGGCATGGACATATATACACCACGAAACGTAAAATAGATAGCTAGTGGGAAGCAGCCGCATAGCACAGGGAGATCAGCTCAGTGCTTTGTGACCACCTAGAGGGGTGGGATAGGGAGGGTGGGAGGGAGACGCAAGAGGGAGGGGATATGGGGATATATGTATAGCTGATTCACTTTGTTATACAGCAGAAACTAACACACCATTGTAAAGCAATTATACTCCAATAAAGATGTTAAAAAAAAAGATCTTGTGGAGACACTTGAGCTGGCTCCAAGGAGCTAGTCCCTCGCTGAGTTCTGACTCCAGGAAGGCACTAGAGGGAGGGGGAAGACTGCAAGAGGAAGCTCGAATGTGCTCCTCTCTGTTTTGCTTCCCATTCTTACCACCACTCCCTCAGCCCCACCCTAACTGGGTCCTCCAGCAATGCATCTGCACCCCAGCAGTGACAGTTCATCCCAGTGGTAGCAGCTGGTTGCCCTTTTTCCTCATTCTCAGAACCAGCCTCATTGTGGTTTCTGAGACATACCAGCTGGTCAGCGCTTTCTTGTCCAGCTCCACGGCTCCTCCTTGGAGCATCTAGGTTCCAATAGCTCCAGCCTCTTCCTATAAGCCCCCGTCCTCAGAGCCGTAGCCTCTTCCTGCCATTACCACGTCCATGATACCTCAGTGCAGCGCTGATCAAAATGCTGTGGGCAGATGAGCGCCAGTCCTTGAAGCGTTTGTTACTGTTTCATTAGAATGTCAATTAACTATATCGTGAAGAGCGCTGTTCATTTCAGCTGACTTTCCTTCAGAGGTAGACTCTCCAAAAAAGAAGCAGTGAGTTGATTTACATTCAATTCAAGCTCCTTATCTCATGGCAGACAGGTAGCAAACAGCAGATCGATTGCTCTGAGTACATAGTCTTGGTGGCTCCCTCTTGGTGAATGATTCTTCACATTACAGTCACCCCAAGAATCACTCCTGTAGTTTCTGTCTCCTAACGTGGACCCCGACTGATACAGAGGTTAGGTATAGATATATTTTGAGTAACCTTTATTTTAATCATACACATGCATGTGTACAAAACTGTGATATAAAATGCACCATATGGTCAAAAAGTTGGAGATATATTAGCCTAACATGTAGATTACATGGAAAAAAATATTTACCTAAGTCCCAATTGCACATATATCTAATGACCTTCCTGTGACACTATAGTTTTAAAAAATAAGTAAAGAAACCCAAAGAAAAGTATTCAAAGAACTCCACTCAATATAAACCTCCATCTACAAACGAGAAAAAAAGGTAACAGTAAATGAGAGATAACTTACTCTATTTTTAAAGGCTTGACATATGGTCCCTTTCAAGACCTAGAAAAATGTGTTACTCTGTATGAGTACCTTGTGCTCTGGGACTTCAGAGCACCTGAAGTAATTCTGGGTCTTCTTTCATGAAAGTACTTGTCTCTGTTAATCATATTCATGGGGCTAAGGGTCACTTGTGTCAGCAATTACAGGAGCAGACTATTGAGACAGGCTTATGTCTTTCAACTATTTAAATATTTCCTACTAACCCAACAATGACTTTACTTAATAGCTCAGTGACATGTCTGTAAGATCAATGCCTTCTAGGGTCTACTTCCATCATCAGAGTTAACTGCTATCTGTAAAGGGGGCTCGGAGCTGAGAAAGCAAAGACGACATATATGTACACCTGTTAGCCCCTCACCATAAATGAGGCTCATCCTCTTATCTGTCATCACGAAACTACAGAAAACATTTTGTTGATTTCATATACATGACACACAAACATGCTTTCTTTACAGGGTGTCTGAAAATATGGGGCCAATTATTTCATCCTTTATTACAGAACTATTCATAGGATGACCACATAACTTATCACCCAAACTGGATCAGTACAAGAGGGAGGTAAGTGCCCGGGACCCTGAGACAACTCATGTGTGAAGTCAGACTGTGTCTTGCTCCAAAGATACATTCACACATCAACTACAGGAATTATGACATAATGGAGGGGAAATCAACGCACAGTAAATAAAATGATAAAAAGGCAAGGCGGAAATAGAGACAAAGATGTAGAGAACAAATGTATGGACACCAAGGGGGGGAAGCGGTGGGGGTGGTGGTGGTGGGATGAATTGGGAGATTGGGATTGACATGTATACACTAATATGTATAAAATAGACAACTAATAAGAACCTGCTGTATTAAAAAATAATAAAATAAAATTTAAAAAAAGGACAATAGATAAATATTTCTCTATGCTTCTAGATACCTTGCATATGAAAACCATTTCTATGTGGCATAAGGTCTTATTCCATGATGTATCCTTTCTGGAAAAAAGCTGGAATATTTTAAAAATTAAGCACACATGGCAACCATGAGAATGCACCTGTTAGATCTTGTACTGGTGGGAGTGTGGCTGACTCAGGGCCCCGCTGCTGTGCAGTAAAATCCACAGCAGTATTTGTATGAAGGCCCTGCTGCCCGCAGGCTGCTGGCAGTCTATGACTGAGCACAACAGGAATACTACAGCAAGCCCATTTCTTGGAGACACAGGTCTCCTTTGATGATCAACTGTGGCTCCAGGACTGCCCAGTGGCCTGACTGAATTTTTCTCAGAAAGGCACAGCAAGCAGTCTTAGAGGCTCACCCACACTTTCCTTCTTTCCCTCTCTCCCGCACACATAGTCAGACATACATTGTGGTCTGAAGGCTCTTCCAGCCTCCCGGCCAACTCCCTCCCCATTTTCTCTTATAGACACTTCCCCTAATCAATTTCTTACACATTTAATCTCTTCTTGGTGTCTGTTTCTCAGAGGGTTCAGACTAAGACAGCACAAGCGTGTACTGACATAAACCTAGTTTATATGTATTTAAAAACTCTCAACTGCCTTATTTCTCAATACAAAGAATATTTTTAAACTGAGGGCACTTAAATCGGTCATATATATACACTGAAAATCTACGATGACTTGGTAAACCCAGGAAAATATATGCGTTCTCCCCACAGGATTAAGCCAATTCAAATTGGAAAGGTTAACAGCGTTTAATAAAATTTAAGTATTCAGCCTGAATGTATTTGAATATGGCAGAGAAAACTCAAGCTATTCTTATACTAGAGATTGATACCTCATAGCCCCATCTATAAAATGAGGTATTTCGATGAGAGGCATGATAACATTTCCATCTAAAATTCTATGGTTTTCAAAATTTTTTATTAATTGATTTGTTTTTTATTTTTTAAGATTCTCTATCATGGGTGCGTGGTACTTTGCATTTGGTAAATATCTCTTTAACGGGAGCACAGAATTTCAGGGTAGAAAGGGTAGTTAAGGTTACTTAATACACCCTAGAAGATGAGACGCATCAGATTCATTTGACCTAAAAGCAGAAGAAAATTGGACAGTGCAAGTTGCCTAGGTATTTTTCTAACAGCACATGTAATGATCCACATTTTGGATGCTGGGAATAAGAAGCAGCTGTGGCCTTTGATATTTTAAAACTGGTCCACTACCCTGCTATTTTATTTTAAAACATTCAGGGTATTGTGAAAATTGGAATTACCTTGTTTTGACTATTTCTGGTGCTGCCTTCATAATAATTTCTTTTCCTTTTGGTTAGATGGGCAAATATATTGTCCATTCCAACAAGTTAACAGAAATAAATATTTTAAATATCCGTTAAGGTAAGTATTTAAAGTTCAAAACAGAAACAACGACTACATTAGGTTAAGTCTGCTAACTTAACTAAAGGAAGTCATGAGGTTAAGGTGGGCTGGGAAAGTGGGGAAAGTACTAGGATAAGAGATAGCAGCGTGCATTTCACTTGAGTTTCAGCCCTTTCCTAAACTCACTGTATGACCTGTGGAATGCCATCTACCCTCTCTGGACGTCTGCCTCCTCAGCTGTGAAATGAAAGAGCTGGACAAGATAGCTTATGAAGTCCTTCACAGTTAGCTCATATGGAGTCTATGCACACTTTTCTATCTTACAGTATGACTAGACACTAAACCGTACAGCTCATCCAAAACTGAGTGCTTCTTAGAGAGTATCAAAGGAAGAAACCCCAAATACAAATTAATCCAACAAGAAGAACAACATCTATTTCTCCTTTCATTTTTAAGCATTTGTTATATCTAGAGGCAGCTGAAAGGAAACTGTTACAGTTTAAGGAACAACGATTTCCAGGCAAACATTCTATTGACAAGCCTTTTTACTGCCTTCTACAGAGCCACGGAGGACTAGGGGATGAAAACTACTCTCATTCCATTCAGTCTGTGTAGGGACGGAATGAAGCAGAGCTAAGTGTCAAAGCGTTTCCTGTTCTGATGACAGATGGCCAGGCTTGCTGAATGAAAGCTTTTAAAAGAGACCACATCCTGCAGATCTAGGCAAAAGGGCAAAGAAGTGCTCCTGGCTTTCACCAGCTCTCCTTGCTCACCATCAAAGCCCTTCACCAACAGAACCCGACGTGAATTCCAAACCGTGACCTCAGTTAGCAACTCGACATTCCCATGAAGCCCAGCTCTCCCATGTCAGCTGAAATTCCATCCAAAGCTATTTCCTCTTCCAAGGTAGTCAAGTTGGAAGCATAAAAGCTCTACAGCCATTCTTTCTATTTTTTCCCCTAGATACATAAATCTGAAAACTAGAACAGTAGGGTTCCAAAATAAGCACTTTCCACCACATTTATTTACCCCAGTTGAGAATGTCTTCATACTTAGAAATCTTACAGAGTGAAGTTCATTCTTTTAAATCTATTCAAGTGACCTCTGGGCCATGTAGTCTTATTAAGTGAAAAATAACTGCAGTTACTAAAGGAAAAGACAAGTAAAAAGAATTATTTCCTCTAGGAAAATATGATATTGGGAAACAACTATTATTTATAATAGAATTTGCCACGGGCGGACAATATCTTACAACTCAGACTTGAAAAATGAAAACGTATTTGCAATTTTCATATCAACATTGACATGAGAATTTACTAGTAAGGCGTGCCACTTGGCCCAATGCCCCAGTTTGAAATTTTTTTGCTAAATAAAGATAACACTGATATCAATTTAAAGGGTAATACCGTAAAACATTTTAAAAAATAATTTCCCATTTTCTGCCAACTCACTATGGCATGACTGTGAGAACGTCTTCGTGAGACTTGAAGTTAAGCAGCCTAACTTGTTACTAGTGCCATTAAGCACTGAAATGAAGAAGAAAAAGACTATGACGCCCTCAAAGAATTGCTTTCATAGGTAAAGGTGCCTTTGTTCATGCAGAAAAGCAACACAGCAGCCAGGGAACACAGTCTATAAAAGGAATTGAATTTTCCACTGGCAGTTGGTGTTACCCTGTTGGTAGCTTTGCAAGACACTAAACTCTAATTTCTACTGATAAAGGCTACAGTGATAACACAAAATGCCAAAAGTGATTCTTTCAAGTTGTGTGATGTGTGATGTGGAAACTCGAAATTCTTTCCAAGCCTGAGATGGATTTTATAAGGTTCTAATGCCCATAGGTAGCAAATAACCAACTAGCGTGGTCAATACGCTTAGTAACATCTATCACTGGAAAAACAAATTATTTTCAAAAGTTATTTTCGGCAGATGCCTGAAAGTTGTTTACTACAAAGAATGAACGGCCAATCTTTTTATAAATCAAAGAAAAATGTACAAATAATTCTTAGCAAGTGTGTTATGACTGTTTACAATTCTACTACTGCCACAACATAAAAAATGATAGAGGCTTACAGTTACATAAGAATTACATAAAGTAACTTGACAGAGCCTACCTTTTTCAGGAACCGGACTCCATAGGTAAATACATAAAGGCCAAATGAAAATTTCCACCTGTGGAAAGTTTAAAAAAAATTCTATGATATTCAATTTAAATATTTCACAGCACATTTTGAAACACGTGAGTGAAAAAAGTCTGTTAAATGAACCCCCCCTACACACACCTCTGCCCCAACCAGGGATTAAACTTAATGAGCGATTTCAGTTCTGGCTAAACACATACACTTATGTGCATGGCATACTGTAAATATTTAAAATATTAATAATTACATTCATAAAAAATTTTCTTTCACTCAGTTATTGTATTTACCCATCTTCTCTTCTACCAACATGTGAATTTCCTCTTGTTCATCGCTCATGAACGAACAGATTTTACAAACATGAAGGTATACAAGATAGCTTTGAATTCTTTGCCTATTTCAGATATTAAGTAAATGATTTAACTTCTGTTCATATTTGTTTTAAAAATAAAAGGTATAACATTTTTAAATCAGGTAACATATTTTTCCTTCATCTTTTAACTAATTTTTATTGGCATCTTTCTGGATATTGCTAACGGAACCCATTTGGCATCCAAATCATTCATCTGATGTGCAACTGTTAACAACAACCTTATACCATCCCAACCTCTATGTCTACCTGTTAGACATTCACTTTTTTAATGAGGAAAAAATTTTAAGTTCCCTTTCAGTGACAAATGAATTGAATGTTTAAATCTTTTAAAATACGAGACTTTGCAAACACAAAAAGCAATTTGCCTCCTGACAAATTAAAGTTGACTAGTCTTGTTCTCCTTTGTGTTCATTTACAACTTGTAACCCAAGGTACCATGAACAGCATGACCTCAGGAATGCTATTTAGTGAAATCAATCAGTTTTTAAAGGCATAGCTATTCACACTCAGAAAATATAAGAAGTAAAATCGGGAATTGAGTACCAGGGTAAGAGTTTTTTTGTAGTAACCGTATATATACACACACTATGTATATAAGTTATATGAAGTCTCGTATTCAAACATGCTGGAATTCATGTCAGAACTAACACTGAGAGAAGAGCTTTGAACTGCAGGGTTGAAAATCATCAACTAATCATCCATAAAGCCTGAATTCAGGAAGGAACAAAAAGCAACGATTCTAAAACCTCTTATAAAAGCCCTCTTGTGGGCTTCCCTGGTGGCGCAGTGGTTGAGAGTCCGCCTGCCGATGCAGGGGACACGGGTTCGTGCCCCGGTCCGGGAAGATTCCACATGCCGCAGAGCGGCTGGGCCCGTGAGCCATGGCCGCTGAGCCTGCGCGTCCGGAGCCTGGGCTCCACAACGGGAGAGGCCACAACAGTGAGAGGCCCGCGTACCGCAAAAAAAAAAAAAAAAAAAAAAGCCCTCTTGTAAGGAAGGGCAGTTCATATACTGCAGTATCAAAGTCAAGGATTTAATTTTTTCTTTTTTGGTATTATCCTTTTTTTTTATTATTGATATATATTTTTTTACATCTTTATTGGAGTATAATTGCTTTACAATGGTGTGTTAGTTTCTGCTTTATGACAAAGTGAATCAGTTATACATATACGTATGTTCCCATATCTCTTCCCTCTTGCGTCTCCCTCCCCGCCACCCTCCCTATCCCACCCCTCCAGGCGGTCACAAAGCACCGAGCTGATCTCCCTGTGCTATGCGGCTGCTTCCCACTAGCTATCTACCTTACGTTTGGTAGTGTATATATGTCAAGGACTTAATTTTAACCCCATCTCCATTATCAATTTTTGGTGGTTATGGGTGAAAGTATCTGTGTGCTTCCTTCTGTTGGGATGTACAAATTCTAAATCAGAAGTTAAGACCAGGGATGGCTCCAAGGGTGTGTAACTTGTGCAGTTACACAGGGTCCCATGCTTGGTTTAATGTTTTGCTGTCACTATCTCGAAATTCTTAGTAATTGTTGAACAAGGGGCCCCATATTTTATTTTGCATTGGGCCCTGCAAATTATATAGCTGGTTCTGGTCGAGATACATAGATTCTCCTAACTTCGAGCAAATCTACTAATATCCCTTGATCTCAGCTCCATCTCTATAATGGGAGAGTGGGTTTATATTATACTGGGTTTTTTGGGGGTTTTTTTTTTTGCAGTACGTGGGCCTCTCACTGTTGTGGCCTCCCCTATTGCGGAGCACAGGCTCTGGACGCACAGGCTCAGTGGCCATGGCGCACGGGCCCAGCCACTCCACGGCATGTGGGATCTTCCCTGACCGGGGCACGAACCCGTGTCCCTGCATCGGCAGGCGGACTCCCAACCACTGCGCCACCAGGGAAGCCCTATTGTACTGTTTTTGATATTTACACTGTTTTGATATATTGATGGCCTAAGGATTTGGTGGAACAAGTAATCTCCACTTCTCTCGAGTCCCTCCCACTCCTGATGGTATTAAACCAACCAACTTCATGCATTTGCAAGTCATTTTTCTGGTCCCTGAAGACAACTGAATTTGCAACTCCTAGATTAAATGATTTATAACAGCTGTTTCAGATCTAAGACACTCAGATCAGGCAGTTTTTACGGATAACAAAAAACTTTATGGAAGTCACTGAAATCCCTACAATCACTCATGTAACTACATTTTCTTTCATAAAATAACCCTGCTTTCATAAGACATAGGTTGTATTACAGGAACATGAATGCCTCCATCATTTGAATAACAACCTGTGATGAATATCTATAAGGCAGACATTATTTCCACAAAATATCTACAGAAGCAAAATTTTCAAGCATTTTGCCACATTCGGAAAGTCCTTTTTTTATTTGTGTAGTTTCATGTAAGTTACAGTTTTAAATGGTGTCTAGCTACCAGCCCCTGATACAGCCTCTCTCAACCTCCCACTATAATATCTATGAAAAGAAAGGTGGATGCAACCACAAAAAAGGAAGAAATTACCTTCAGCCTACTGCAAGAATCAGAGAATTTTACAGCAGAAAAAAAGAATAAAATTAGATTTAAAAAATGTAATTAGAGGCAACAAGAAACAAGCTATGGGTGTTAAAAAAGGAAGTAGGAAAATCTTAGTATATCTTCCTGTCTCCACTTTCTGCCATTTGTACAGAAATGCAAAAATCTGCCAGTCAGAAACCTAGACAGCTCTCTGTCATGAATGATACTTTTTGAGGCAGCAGGAGAATCCCTCCACCCCATCAATTAGTGACTGTTCAAAAGATGAGTGAGAGGGCTTCCCTGGTGGCGCAGTGGTTGAGAGTCCGCCTGCCGATGCAGGGGACATGGGTTCGTGCCCCGGTCCGGGAAGATCCCACATGCCCCGGAGCGGCTGGGCCCGTGAGCCATGGCCGCTGAGCCTGCGCGTCCGGAGCCTGTGCTCTGCAATGGGAGAGGCCACAACAGTGAGAGAGAGGCCCGCGTACCGCAAACAAACAAACAAACAAACAAACAAAAAGAAATAGAGACACAGATGTAGAGAACAAACGTATGGACACCAAGGGGGGAAAGCCTTGGGGGGTGGGGTGGGGGGGTGATGAATTGGGAGATTGGGATTGACATGTATACACTGATGTGTATAAAATCGATAACTAATAAGAACCTGCTGTATAAAAAAATAAAATTAAAAAAAAGAAACCATTGTCATGCTAAGAGAAATATAGTTAAAGAATGTTTCTTTAAAAACTTAAAGATGATGCCTGGTTAAAGATGGCAATGTGAATGCATGAATTTACCTGTGTGCCTTTATGAATGTAGCACTAAACAGGCAGAAGAGGAATTTTGTTAAGGAAAACATAAACTCAAAAGTACTCAGAAAACAGGAGTGAGGACAGCCACCCCATTTTGGAGCCTGGTTGCAGAACCAGGAGCTGTGGGTCCCAAGCTGTGGGTGGAGAATACTCAGAATCACCAGAGAGTCCCAGAAAGATTCCAGACGAGGAAGCAACTCTGCTAGGAACCTCTATTGGGAAGAGAGGCCTTAGGGATTAGCTTGCCCAAGTCCACACTGCTGCTAAGTGGCAAAACCAGGACACAAACCTAGTGCAGCACTGACTCGAAAGCCCCCTCTCAAATTCCACAGAATTCACGTGCATTTCTCTGCCTAGATGTGTCCCACTACATATATTTGGACATGGAAATCTCTTATATCCATCAGGCCTGAAAATTAGAATGGAAAGCTAGTAAAAACCACCACCCACTGAATCTGGTTTATTGTCCTTATGCAACAAGGCTGAAAGGGCTCTTTGTGAAAATCAAGACTACTAAAATGTGCCATAAAAGCAGGGAATCAGAGCGTTGAGGTCTTGTGTGTTACTGCCAGGTGTCACCCACGTGGCAGGTCCTAATCTATAGAGACAGAAGCAGAGAAAGACAGCCAGAGCAGCCCCCTGAGCTCAACTCAGCACACCATCCTAGAGAGAGGAAGGTAGCACATGGGCCGTTTTCTTTACAACATTTCTGGAGTGCTTGCTCTGTGCTAGCAGCTGTTCTAAGCACTTTATAAGTAGAAAGTCATTTAGTGAAACTATTCCACACAACAAGGTAGGTCCTATTAACAACATCCCTAGTTTTTTTCAGACGAGGAAACAAGCACAGTGCGGTTTAATGACTTGCCCAAAGGTCACACAGCTAGAGAGGGAGAGCACGGGGACTACGGACCAGGCAGCATGGCTTCAACATCCCAGCTCTTAAGCATTAGGCTCTGCTGCCTCTTCCTGATTTTATACACCTGAAAACTGAAGACAGTGTATTCAGCTGAAATGGTGTTTCTGACCGAGGGGCCATTCGTGGACACCACGTGATGAGAACGCTCTCTGTCCTGATGAATAGAAACTGGCTGCTTGCAAAACTGGAAACAGGGAAGGACTGCATTGGGGATTCTTTTCAATACCAGGGCCCTTAAACAATACTGAGCTTGTCCACTAAAGTCACCAGTTATTATCCGGGCGCCCTTCTCCATCTTATCCACTCATCCTGTCCATGTACTGCAACACTATGCCTCCTTTGGGATTTGTGTCAAATGCTAGTTACACCAAAAAGCCACCTTTTCTCAATGTTGCAACACTGAAAGCATTGTAATTCTCTGACGGTGTGTTTCTTACCTCCTTACCTCGTCTTTGATTACAGCCACAAACCTCTGACTTGCTTGTGAGTTCCAAGTGGGTGCGACTGAATCTTACTTATCTTTGTGTTTCTGACAGCAAACAGAGTGTCTGATGAGAAATAGCTCCTAAATTGACATCTGAATTTTTATTAACGGTATGAGTACTCCCCTTGACTTCTCTACTTTTGGCTTTATTTTAAGCAAAATTGTCCTTAATCAAATAGTTTTATCAACTATTTCCATAAACTGTGCAAAATTTGTATAGGAAAGGGAAAAGACATGCCAAATGCTGCTAACAATTTTTTACATGACACAAAACAGGAGGAATTTGGAATCAAAGAAAGTCAACTCTGGAATGGTCTAAATAATAAAAAAAAAATACTGTATTGAGTGAAAAACTAAAATACCTTGTTAGGACACACAAAAAATAGCATATAGTTCCTTTGATTCTGATTGAATTTATTAATTTTGAGACATTTCCATTCTAGCTGTTCCATAATCTAAGGTAAGAAAAAAAAAATCATTGCTTATCAAATACATAAAGAAGAGTGAAGTAGGGCTTATATCTGTTTTTCATAAAATTTAATACTTAATATAAACATGCCACTATATCTTGCAAATTATTACAAACAAAGTGAAATTATGGAGTTTGATAAATGAGAATATATTTTGAAATAAATTAGTATAAATTTTGTATATTGATACAGTCGTCCCTCAGTATCCATGGGGCATTGATTCCAAATATCAATATCAAATAACAAAACCCAAGGATGTTAAAACCCCTTATATAAAATGGTGTAGTATTTGCATACAACCTATACACATTCTCCTGTATACTTTAAATCATTTCTAGAATACCTCATACAATGTAAATGCTATGTAAATAGTTGCTAGTACGTGGCAAATTCAAATTTTGCTTTTTGAAACTTTCTGGAGTTGTTTTCTAGTTTGTTTGTTTGTTTTTGCGGTATGCGGGCCTCTCACTATTGTGGCCTCTCCCATTGCAGAGCACAGGCTCTGGATGCACAGGCTCAGCAGCCATGGCTCACTGGCCGATGCAGGGGACACGGGTTCGTGCCCCGGTCCAGGTGGATCCCATATGTCGCGGAGCGGCTGGGCTCGTGAGCCATGGCCGCTAAGCCTGTGCGTCCGGAGCCTGTGCTCCGCAATGGGAGAGGCCACAACAGTGAGAGGCCCTCATATCGCAAAAAAAACAAAAAACAAAAAACAGTTAGCAAGTAATGAATTTGGGGATTCAAATCCAGGCAATCTGATTCCAGAGACCACATTCCTTTCTACTAAATATCGCCTCTTTATTTTAACACAAAAGTTAAAATAGAAGGTTCTTTTTCTTTTTTTTCACCAAGAACATTACTCTATAGCTCTTTCTCCTATCACATTAGGCAAAATCAGTGGAGTTACTCTGACAGCTGCAGCCTCCACTTTCAAGCTCCTTTTCAATACTAAGGCAGGAGGACAAGTAAGACTTTCTCTGTTGTCTTCTCTTCCTTTCTCCACAAACGTAAAGCACACACTCAAGGTGAAATGACCTGGCTACAGTCCTAGTTAGAGCTGGTGTCATGAGTGAATGCTGCATATCCTAGTAGGACAATAGCTCACCGAGGGCAAGGATTTGGTCTTATGGGTGTTTTATTGTAACATCAGTATATTTCTGTATATATAAATCAGAGTTATCCATCTCCCATTTTTTACGTGTTCAAACACAAATTTTTCTTAACAGTCTTGTTCTACCGAACAGCCTTGTTCTTCAGTGATCCCTGGGAGTCCATCCACACCCTTGTTCTACCGATGAAAACATCAGGTTCAAAGAAAGGTGTAACTTCTCTACATTCCCAGGTAACTTGGTGAAAGAAAAGAGGTCTCCCCAGTTTTCACACCAGGTCTCCTTTGTTCACATCTTGTGTCCCTATGGCCTTAAAGTCAATTCTCTAAGGAGGTAGTGTGATGTCCATTAGTGCACAGACAACACATTTCACAAATTAAGCCAAAACCTAAATTTTTTTTTACAAAGCCACAGGTGTCAGACTTCTATTTGTTCGTTTGGATGGTTGGTGGGTTGGCTGGACTCTTGGTTTGTAGAACAAAATAAGGCCCCTCAATTATATTTTGCATTTAATAAGTCTAACAAAGCCATCAGGCATCATTGAATCATGTTTATGATGCAGACACATACTTCTTTCTTGTTCCACAGGCTTTTAGCCAAAATACCTCCCCCAAAAGATGAGTTTTCTTTACATTTAGAACACAGGATTTTGAAATTAAGATAGACTCAAAGTCTTAGTTAAATAACTGGTAGGTTTCAACTGAGAACATTTTTTTTAAGACGTAATGATTTTTAAGTCAGTATTCTCCTTTTCAAGCTGTTACTGGGACACTAATTGTATTACTTGAGCACAATAGAGATGTTCATCAACTAGGGAGAAAGTAAATTGACTTTAGTTTGAAAAACATCCCATATAGCTTAAAGAATGAAACAAAGGTGAGATTAAAGATTCCTTTTTTGGAAACTCTGGTATACAATCTAATTTCCCAGAATAGCCTTCAAACTTTCATTAGTTTAGGAATCCAAAGAAAAACTCTAGCTAGGGGAAAAGATGTGACTCATCCCATGGACTGATTATGCAGACCTGAGTTTTTGCCATAAAGCAAACATTTCCTGAAATTATTTCTATCTCCATCAATAATTAACTCTGTGACTCCAAATAGTTTTCCTCATCTGCTCAGCTGGTTCTCTGTTTGACAAGCAAGTCTTATCAATGCAATCACTGAGGTTGGAGGTAAGTCAAACCTATTCACTTCATTTCCAGGGCAAAGGTGAACTTAATTTGAGCAGAACTGTCTTCACTAAACCACTGATTCAAAGAACAGGTTAAGCACTTACGTAAGTTTGGTAATATGCAAAATAACGCTATATCTTTCATGAATATATATACTTATATACACACACATATATAGCATAAAAATAAAGAAGGAAATATAAACACCAAATTCAGGATAGAGATTGCCTCTGGAGGGTAGAGTAGACAGAGAAGGGGTATACAGGGAGCCTCAGCTGCTTCTGTAATATTTTAATCCTTTAAAACAGGATTGGATAGAGTTCAGAGGGTCTTTGTTATATCAGTCTCTGTATTTAAAAATACTTCATTATAAAAAAAAGGTAACATGAATAAGAATTATGTTCAGTAAAAACATATAAAATGACTGTCTTTTTCTTTTCTCACACCTAGAAACTATGAATGGCTTGTTCTTTATGTACCATCAGCCCAAGCATCCTTTTCTAAGCATTATAACTAATTTTACTCTTTTCCTGTCATTATATTCATGCTTTTAGGGCTAAAATTGCCATTGGAAATGTTTCAGGTATTGTCTGCATTTATGCTGACTTCTATATCTACTGTGCTCCATTTCTTAGACTTAGCTATGATTTAGATATTGGTGTGCTTTTTTTTAATGCTTTGTTTATAAGTTCTATCAGCAGTCAAATTTTACTGATTCTCTCTTCAGTTCTCTATTGAGGTCTATTCTTTTATCTCCAGGTTGACTTCCCTTGTCAAGTGCCCAGCCAGGTGGAACTCAGCATCGCTGGCATTTGTCCCTTCCCATGAGTCTTTCCAACACCAGTCCCAGGCCTCTACACTCTACTCAAAACACATCTGCGAAAAACCAGTCTCCACAAAGTACACTTCTGTTAGGTCATTCTGCCTATAAAATATTTCTCCTTACTCTTATAATTCCCCTGAATATAGACTAAACATATAATTGTGAGCTTAAAGTCCATTCATTTATAATCAAGTTTGAAAGGCCATGATTTGTGGAAATCAGAAAAAGATAAATGAGCATTTTCCAGCTAACACTTGTCTAGAATAAGGATAAAGGAAGGAATAAAACCAAGACTGCTCTCCTGTTGCCAAAAATAAAATTAGTCAATATGACTTTGGAACATGCACTTGCAAATGTCACAATTCTTAAGCATGTGGGTGAGGCAAAAGTAGCCAAATATTTATTACCATCTAGCGTCAAACTACTGTCGTGTGCCCCTTGAACATCAAGTGCTTTCATAGTCTCTATGTAATTTTTTTTCTTTTCTGAAAGCAGACTGAAGACAAGGAGTCATTTGTTCAGATGCTGTGATTGCACAGGAAAGACACAAATGGGAACTAATGGTACTTCAGTTTGCAAAAGGTACATACTTTTGAATTTAAGAAAGAAATGAATTGGCCCCTCTCTACTGCCCTGTTTGGTGTCAACTTTCTGCCGCAGGCTCTCCTGCACATGTCATAACTGGACGAGAGACTAAGCAGCAGACCGTTCACAGGGATCGGGGTGGAGACCCTCCTTACCCTTAAATCCTGCCTACAACTCTAATATAAAATTTCTTTAGTTTCCTCATCTGAAAATGGGGATAAAAATACCTATTTTTTAGGGCTGTTAGAATTTAATGAGAAGTGAAAGAAAAAATTAAAATACAGAGAGAGGTGCTCAGGAATGGATCCTAGGATGCTAACTAGGCTCATTCTTAACTCACTTGCCCTGACACACCAGTCTCACCATGCAAACATTAAATACCATAAATCATGGCTCACCTCCTGGAGTTTGTTTTTTTCTCATCTTTTTTCCACCCACATCCACACCTCTCATCCCCCAGCTCCTTCAGCCTGTTCGCCACCACACTCTCTACCTGGACTTTTAAGTTGTCTGTGAAGAATACCCATGTGTACATGTAGATGTTTATGTATGTCTATATGTATGTACACACATAGATACATGTATTATGTAAATATAGGTATATGTATGTGTATATACACACATATCTATGTATATGTATACGTATATTCATGTACATATAAAAGTTAAATCCAAGAATGTCAAGGATCTTCCAATTGGAAACAAATACAGGTATGTAGGCTTCTGACCTAGTAGCCTCTACTTGGGAGGATGATGTTCTTGCTCCTTCCTCTATTAGAGAAAGAAACATAATCAGACAAACAATTTGTAATCACTGAGGTATTTTCCAGAAAAGTCAGTCAACCTGTACTCCCATTTAAGAAAATAAGCCATTTCACAAAACTGAACCTAGTTACAACACACACAATGAAATTTTTGGCTGACTAGTTGATGCCATGTGAGTTGTATGCTGATTGAAAGGGTAATGAGTTGCCCACACACCAGCTATATTCATACTGTGGCATCTCATGGTTTTTTTTTTGTTTTTTTTTTTTTTGCGGTATGCGGGCCTCTCACTGTTGTCGCCTCTCCCATTGCAGAGCACAGGCTCCAGATGCGCAGGCTCAGCGGCCATGGCTCACAGGCCTAGCCGCTCTGTGGCATGTGGGATCTTCCCAGACCGGGGCACAAACCCGTGTCCCCCGCATCGGCAGGCGGACTCTCAACCACTGCGCCACCAGAGAAGCCCCCACCTCATGTTTTAATTAACCTCAACCCTCCTTTCACTATGAGCATTGGAAGACAGTGGCACTGAGCTGCCCACTTCCAAGTAGCATCATGCTACCAAAAACTGTTAGCATTCATAAATGAATTCGGTAAAGTTGCAGGATATGAAATCAAGGTACAGAAATCTGTGATATTTCTATACACTTATAAACTATGAGCAAGAGAAATTAAGAAAATAATCTTTTACAATTGCATCAAAAAGAATAAAATATCGAGAAATAAATTTAACCAAGGATGTGAAAGATCTGTACACTGAAAACTGTAAGACACTGATGAAAGAAACTGAAGAAGACACACACAAAAAAGAAAAAATATTCCAGCCTCATCAATTGGAAGAATTAATAGTTAAAATGTCCATACTACCCAAAGCAACCTACGGATTCAATATAATCCCTACCAAAATGCCAAGGGCATATTTCACAAAACTAGAACAAATAAATCTAAAATTTGTATGGAACTACAAAAGATCCTGAATGGCCAAAACAATCTTGAGAAAGAATAACAAAGCTGGAGACAACATACTCCCTGATTTCAAACTATACTACAAAGCTATAGTAATCAAAACTGTATGGTACTGGCACAAAAACAGACACATAAATCAGTGGAACAGAATAGAGAGCCCAGAAATAAACTCACACATATATGGGCAACTAATCTACAACAAAGGATCAAAGAACACAGAATGGAGAAAGGAGAGGCTCTTAAATAAATGGTGCTGAGAAAACTGGACAGCTACATGTAAAAGAATGGAACTAGATCATGATCTTACACCACAAACAAAATTAACTCAAAATGGATTAAAAACGTGAATGCAAGACCTGAAACCATAAAATTCCTAGAAGAAAACATAGGTGGTAAACTCACCAACATTGGTCTTAGAGATATTTTTGTGGATCTGACTCCAAAGGCAAGGGAAACAAAAGCAAAAGTAATCAAGTGAGATGACATCAAACTAAAAAGCTTCTGCACAGCAAATGAAACCATCATCAAAACAAAAAGGCAACATACTGAATGGGAGAAAATATTTGCAAATCAATACTGAATAAGGGGTTAATTTCCAAAATATATAAAGAACTCATATAACTCAACAACAACAACAAAACAACCTGATTTAAAAATGGGGAGAGGATCTGAAGACATTTTTCCAAAGAAGACATACAGATGGCTAACATGTACGTGAAAAGATGCTCAAAGTTGTCAGTAATTATCAGGGAAATGCAAATCAAAACCACAATGAGCTATCACCTCCAACCTATTAGAATGGCTATTATCAAAAAGGTAAGGAATAACAAATATTGACAAGGATATGGAGAAAAGGGAACTCTCATATACTGTCGGCAGGGATGTAAATTGGTGCAGTCACTATGGAAAACAGTATGGAGATTCCTCAAAAAACTAAGAATACAACTACCATATGACCCAGCTGTTCCACTTCTGGGTATTTATCCAAAGAATAAGAAAACAGTAATTCGAAAAGATATATGCAACCCCATGTTCTTTGCAGCAATACTGACAATATCCAAGATACAGAATCAACCTAAGTGTCTATCAATGAATGAATGGATAAAGAAGATGTGATACACACACACACACACACGAATATTATGCAGCCGTAGAAAAGAATGAAACTTGTCATTTTTGACAACATGGATGGATCTTGAGGGCATGATGCCAAGTGTAACAGACAGAGAGAGACAAATACCATATGATCTCACTTACATGTGGAATCTGAAAAACAAACAAAAGCAAGCTCACAGATACAGAGAACGGATCAGTGGTTGCCAGAGGCAGGGGGAGAAATGAATGAAGGGAGTGAAATGGGCAAAATGAATCAAAAGGTACAAGCTTCCAGTTATAAAATTAATAAGTCATGAGAATGTAAAGTACAGCATGGTAACTATAGTTAACAACACTGTGTTGCATGTCTGAAAGTTGCTGAGAGGACGTCTTAATAGTTCTCATCGCAAGAAAAAAAAATCCTGTAACTACGTATGGTGACAGATATTACCTTACTGTGGTGATCATTTCACAATGCACATATATAAACACAAATCATTATGTCTCTACACCTGAAACTAATATAGTGTTGTATGTCAATTATAGTTCAATAGAAAATAACTAAAAAATAAACTAGCATCATGATCTCTCGTACTAGCTAGCATTACATGGTATGACATACTGACAGTAAACCTATACTTAGAAAATAATAAACGGCATGAAACAAAGGGATAAGCATGAGATTTCCAATCAGGAAACACTGTAATCATCCTCTGATGCTCTCAAAATGACCTTGGGCAAATTCAAGTCTTTTCTGGGGAAGCAATCAGACCTTTAAGTCTCTTTGAACTCTTATATGTTGAGTCTTAGTCATATTTTGATCCTGCAGTATTTGACAAAACTGGCCATTCTCCTTTGCCTGAAAAGCTGTTGCGTTGCTCTTTTCCTCTTTTGTCCCAACTCTCCAAAGTCAGAATACCCAGGGTTCCATCCTCAGCCTCCTTTTCACTCCATATGCTCCCGCTAGTGAAATCACCCACTCCCCGTATGCTGTGCGATAGCTGCCTCTAACCGGCTTTATAAGGCTGGATACCCAAACACCAGACCTCTCCACCAATACAGGCACCTTGGGCTCAAGATTAAACGTTTCTTATCTCTCTCCCAGAAATCCACTCTGTTTCTGACATATCTTTATCAAAGACATTATTATCCACTAAGTTTCCTCTCCTCCTCCTTCAACCCCTATCCCCCATCAGTCATCAAATCTAAAAGTTCTACTTTGGAAATATTCCTTTCATTTAACCTCTTTGCTCTATTCCCTGGTCCAGCACATGTAGTTTTCATCTCTCTTGAAGGGTGGGCTAGCCTTTGCCAAGCTCCACAGACAGACATTTAAGCCAGGATGTCAAATGATTGATTGAATCATGAGAAAAAGAACAGTCGCACAGTCCAGAAAATTTGCTTTGGCATGAATGAGAGTTTCTCTTCCAACAGGCAAACCTACACAGAAATCCAGGGTATCATCAGATTGATTGCAAAACAGAACAAGAAGAGTTGGTGATCTGAAGATGGGCCTAAGGCACTTTCGCCGAAGAGCATGTCCTCCCATTTCAGAAGCCAACACTCCTTTTCCCAGCTGCTTTAATAAGCTCAGACAACCTGTACCTCAGAACGTCCCATTATACCGTGCCTGCACCCCTGCCCTCTTCTCAGCTGGGTGAAGCTAATCAAATGTTGCCCTTAGCCGGGCCTGGAGCCACCTCTTTAAGGGGACTTGACAAATCTCATTTCTAATCCATCATATGTTGATTCCTTTTTTTTTTAACCTTAACCCTAAGTTTGGAAATAATGAACACATACTTGTCTCCATGTATTGCTCACAAATATTACCTCTCAGGTATCAGGGATGCTTTCCATCTTCTGAATAGCCCATTCACCTTTATGCCTCAGCCTCTTTGCTCATACCTTTCTCTCCTGGGACTTCTTTTCCTCTTTATCCAGCTCAACTTATCATGACCTTTCTGAAATTTTCCCTGGTCTCCACCCCCCAAGGCAGAAGTGTTTGTCCCCATAATGTACTATTTTAATATTAATATTTATTATAGTTATCCTTTAAGAGACCAACCACCAGTTGAATTTTCAGTTCTGAGTGAAAGATCTGTGCCTTAATTCTGCCCAGGACTAACATTAGGGAGGCTACGTTTGCACTGTCTGGGCTAGAATACTGGATCCATCATTTTCAAACAGTCTTTGTGAGCATGGGTGCTCCCTGTGACTCTATCACCCGGTCTATAAAATGAAGATAGTAACACCTATTCAAAGGGTTTGAGAGAGGATTAAATGAGACAATACTTGTAATGTGCACAGAACAGCATTTCAATGCATGGCAAGTGTTCAATAACTTAACTATCTTTACTATTTTTATATAGCATGTATATGACAGATTCCCCGTAAATGATTTCTGAATTAAGTTTTATGATTAACTGTATGAGCCAGTGCAGCCACACCACTAAACTGCAACATGACTTTAGGACAGACATTTCGTATGAGATTTGAAGATACAAAGGTAGAGGAGGCCTTCATTCTATTGAAGTTGTTAAGCAGTGGGTCAGTGGGTCATGTAAATGAGACTCTCTGTTGCTTCTTTATTAAGTTTATGTGTCAGAATTTGGCTGACTTCTTATTTTTCCCCTTGTTTGCAGTTTTAAAGTTATTGAATATTTAATGCTACAAAACCACTTGAGATTGCTGCTACACTAAATCTGAACATTGTACAAGCAGCTCTGAAAATGTTAAGAGTAAAATTTAGTAGAGCTGGGAAGTGAAAAGTACAGCAGTGAATTTCCATGCTAATGTGGTGTTATAAATAAAATATGATACATGGAGTAATCAATCACTGAACATGTACAGATGAAGAGAATGAGTTGATGTTTATTCAGGGTTTTTTTAACTCCTTTGCTTTGAGATATTTTATAGCCACAAAATTATAGATCTGAACTTCAAGGTCATCACCTAAAACCTGTAAACCCACAGCCTCTAAACAAGAAGTTGCAAACTTAAATTCTTCGGGGACCAGGCCTGTTAGACAAACAAGGAGATGGTTAGGCTAAGCTCTCGGTACCGGGTGAATGGCCACTGGCACTCAGTTTCCATGTTGGCAATGGGACAGGAGGTGCTCAGGTCTGTGGCAATTTCAATACCCTACTGAAATAAGGGTCAGTCAAATGTCAAGAAAAATCCAAACTCAACTGTGGCCAGATTTTTTCCATTTTTCAGAGAAAGCTGGCAATCTGATATGTTACATATTTTATATGAAATCTGATTTTTTAAATAAATGCTGGCAATTAACTCGATTGAAAAATAAAACACCAAACAGGCCAAACAAAATCCATCTTGAAGGCTGGATGCAACTTGGGGTCACCAGTTCACAGCAGTTGCTCTAAGTTTTTTACTCTCATATGTGGCAGAAATGGGTGGGATGTTTTATTTCTAACCCTTACTCTCTAAACTACATGAATAAGCCAGAATGAAACTCTTTGCTTTCCTGAGGCATGGAATTTTTGTGGGTAAAATTTCACCCTCATTCTCTAATGACCTAATGAACCCTTGCTTGGTTCTTAGAAAATGTCCAGCAACCAAAACTGGACAGAAGTCAAATCAAAGAAATTCTATTTGTAACTATGCTCACAAACAGATAGCCATTCATTAAGGAGGATAAATTGAGGAATTATGAAATGCCTAGACATATGGGAATCGAAATATGAATAGGTCACAGTCCCTCTCTCAAGGAGCTGACAATCTGCTAAGCTGTTTCTTGAGGGGCTACAGCTGCAAATCTAAGGGAGCCTTACCTATTTGAGGTCATCATTCACATCCTCTGTCTGCACTCCCAGCTTGGGACAATACCCAAACAGTAATCTTTATTTCAGGATCATCCTGCCCTGGTGTCACTAGGCAAAAATGCCTGGAAAACTCAGTCCTTTCACATCAGATCTGGAAACGTTGTTAAGATGGAGATGGTGTCATACCCTGTCCCTTCTCTCCATGAGCTGAAGAGAGGGACTGGTGAGTAGAGATGCAGTGGGGAACCAGGCAGAAAACCCAAGAAAAAGTTCCACTGGGCCCAATGTCCAAATCCTCAGTGTTTCCCCAATGTCCAGATCCCCTGAAGACTTGTGTATTAACACAGAGCAGGAGAAATGGTCAGGAGATCAGTGGCTCCAACACAAGGGAAAAGGGGGCTTTCATTATGCGTCTGGAAGTCCCTGCCCCATGTTAGTGGAATAATGGAGGAAAAGCTCATGGGGATGCGATATGAGAGTGACAGGGCCTGTTCTGGTCCCTTTCTGAACCTAAAAGGGAGTTGGGGCTAAAGGATTCTTGACATAATCAAACATTTATCGGAATGAACTGTTATATTCTTGTATTTCCTTTCCTTTTCAAATAAAAAGGTTAGTAAAGGTATATTAATGTTCACACTTGGAGAAACAACAATAAAAATAATTATTACAAAAATGTTTATCACACTGTCAAAGTTTTGATCATAGACGTTTTTAAGTCTGAAAAGGTATAATGAAAGGAGGAAGGGCAAGGGGAGTGGGCAGGTGGGGATGCAGGGAGGCAGTCGGTAAGACAGTTACAACTAGAGCTACGATAGCAAATCAGTCACTCATAGGTGACGGCAAATATTAACGGGAAAACAATTCAAGTTATAAAATAAAATGTATTCACAATTTTCCTGGAACATCTATACTATGTAATTCAAGGCAGAGATATACAATCACACAGACAAATTGATTTTCAAGTGGTTCCTTGTAATCACTTGTACGTATTTGGGATGTAATGGCTAATGTAATAAATACACATTCTTTCTCTGCTCCACTGCATGCTTTAGAGTAACATTATTTCCTGGAGCTATAAAAGCTCTTTCATGTAGAACCTCAGGTTAACTGGGGTAGCACTGCCAAGAAAGGAGACAGATTGAGAAGCAAGCAGGTCCTTAGGGAAAGAATCGCATGCAGATTTTCTCAGAACCAAGGACTTCTTTCTAAAGGGGTAAATAATTAAACCCCATAGTATTCCTGGAAGTGGCCTCTGCCTGCAAGATGTTGCCTATTTTTAGCCAGACTGAGGTTCCTAAAAGAACAATTCTGAAGACACTTTTATGACTTGACTCTGGTCTTCAAGGCTTTCAATAACCAAATCCCACCTTTAGACTCCTACCTTGGTCTCCACTAGCCCAATGTGTGTGTCTCCTGATATATCAGATCTGGGCCTGCTGCTGTCTTGATCCCCTTCATCATCTGTCCAAAACCACTCTCCTCTACAAGACCTCACTTATCACCTCCTCTGCAAGACTTTCCTTCTTTTTCCAACCCTTGCTCCACAGAAGATTACAGGATTCTTTTGCTCTGTTTATCATCCCCTCCTTAACATCATAGACAAACAAACAAACAAACAAAAACAAAAAATATCCTAGTGATGACCTACTATTTTCTGGCCACATGGCAAACATGGCTTGTCTGAGGTCACACAGTAAATACAGGAGCGGGGGACCAAACTCAAAATGTACTTAGGATGTCTGACACAAAACCCCTATGAGTTTTGTGCAACAGCACTCTGCCTATCATTTAACAATAACAATGACAATAATAAAAATAATAGCTAACACTTACTGAGTAATTACCAACGGATACACTTCTAAGCACTTTACATGTTCTAATTCATTAATCCTGACAAGAAGTAGGTATTACAATGACTCCCATCTTAGATGTCGAAGGAGACACGGAAAGATGGAGCAACTTGACTGAGCTCCCATGTCTTGTTAAGTGGCAGAGTCCAGGCTCTTAGCCCACCTACCAGACTGCCCCATCTACTGGCTAATAGTACCATCTAACTGCTTCCTAAGACTAGTATAGCTAGTTCTTATGTTCAACTGTTCTCACTATACTCCCTATCATTCTTTTTATATCAGAAAGAGAAGTCTTGAGAAAAAAACAAAATGTTAAAAGGGATGAGTGCTGGGAGGAGGTGGGAAGAGGAAAGGAGAGACATGGCAAAGGAGCAGTTTTATTCCTTGGTCTGAAAGGATGAAACCCTTACGCTATCCTCAAGATGAAACTAACCATCAAGTTGAAACTAACCATCTTCTCCTTTACTGATGTCCTTGAAGCCACGTTTGACAGCCACAAACTAAATGGAAACGATGGAGTAAACAGATATAGGTACCAGGTCAGCCTGCAGGTACCTAGAGCCCTGGCACAGTGTGGGTATCCAAAACCCCCAAAGGTGTGACACTACCACCAACCCAACCCCTCACTGATTCACTGCAGGAGTTCTACAAGCTCCTACAAACCTCAGTTTTGGAATATAATAACTAAAATATTGGACACTACTTCCATGTCACGAATTCACAATTCATGTTTCAAGGGGCACTGCCCTTCAAAAGACACCATTAAGAAAATAAAAGTCACAGACTGGGTACAAATGTTTGCAAGCCATCTACTTGATAAAGGATTTATGTCCAGAGTATTTAAAGAACTGTCAAAACTCAAAAAGAAGAAGACAAACCCAATATAAAAATAGGCAAAAGATCTGAACAGACATTTCACTAAACAAAATATATGGATGGCCAATAATCACATGAAAAGATACTCAACATCATTATTCATGAGAGGGATAAAAAAATTAAAACCACAATGAGATACCACTTTACAGCCACTAGGAAGGCTATAATCAGAAAGACAATACCAAGTATTTTCCAGAATGTAGAGAAACTGGAACCCTCATACACTGCTGATGGGCATATAAAACGGTGCAGCCACTCTGGAAACCAGTTTGATAGTTTCTTAGAAAGTTAAACCTAAATTTACCATATGGCCCAGCAATTCCTCTTTTAGGTATCTACCCCAGAGAAACAACAACATGTCCACACAAAGACCTGTATGTGAATGTTCATAGCAACATTATTCCTAATAGCCAAAAAAACACAAGTAATCCGAACGTCCACCAATTGGTGAATGGATGAACCAAATGAGGTCTATTCATCCAAAGTACTGATACATGCCACAAGATACATGAAACTCAGAAACATTACGAGAAATGAAATGGAACAAGCCACAAAAGAATACACACTGGATTTCATTTATATGAAATGTCCAGAAAAAGGAAACTCTACTGAAACAGAAAATAGATTAGTGGTTGTGAGTGGCTGGGGAGAATGACAGCAAATGGGCACAAGTGTTCTTTTTGGACTGATGGAAATGTTCTAAAATCGAATGGTGATGCTTGTACAACCCCGTAAATTGACTGTAGAATAACTGAGTGGTACCCTTAAAATGGATGAATCTTATAGTATGCAAATTATACCTCACTAAAGCTGTTAACCACATAACAATGCCTCTGCTCCCTGGTTCCCTTCCAGCAGCTCTCACTGAACGCACAACTGGCTGTCCTGCTCTCTGTCATTATTCTGTCCCCTCCACAGGATAATCAGCTCGCAACTGAGGTTCTCTCTCTGATGCACTCAAAAGCACAGAGCACTGAAGGACAAAGGTGCCCAAAGTATTTCATGCTAGAAGCAAACACTTAGGGATTGTTCCGCTCAGTGTGAGCCCTACAGCCGACTCCTTCATGTAAGAGGGCACTCTAGAATTCTCTTCTCCTTGTACACTTCCAATTGTGAGGAGTACTGGTTGATTTTTTTTAACATGTGGCACCAAACCTCTTGTGCCCCCCTCCCTGACTCCTGAAAAGATTGCAAAAATATGAGACATTTCTATTAGAAGATACTAGTTTTGATAACTTGGAAGAGGAATTTAAAAGAATGGAACAAAGGGGTATGAGTATTTCTTATCATCAAAATTAGGAGAGATGCCTGTGACATCATTCCCTAGACTAGGGGTTGGCAAACTTTTTCTGGAAGGCCAGAAAATAAATATTTTAGAATTTGTTGGCCAAGAGGCAAAATCAAAGATATTAAGTACTTATATAACCATTTAAAATGTAACCACTTAAAAATGGAAAAACCATTGTTATCTCACAGGGCATACAAAAACTGGAGGCAGGCCAGACGCGACTGGCCGTAGTTTGCCAACCCCTGCCCTAGACACACATGCGTATCACACCCCACCCATCTTTGCAGACCTCCTGGCAGACCTCCTGGCAGACCCCACCCATCTTTGCAGACCTCCTACTTATATAACCATTTAAAATGCAACCACTTAAAAATGGAAAAACCATTGTTATCTCACAGGACATATAAAACCTGGAGGCAGGCCAGAAGCGACTGGCCATAGTTTGCCAACCCCTGCCCTAGACACACATGCGTATCACACCCCACCCACCTTTGCAGACCTCCTGGCAATGTGGAATCAGAGCTCTGTGAAGTTGTGCATTTGAAAGCCATAACCTTTTAAGCAGCCCAAACCTACTATAAGCATAAGCTGCTGCTTGTTTTCAAGGTGGAGGGGAAATGAGGTTAAAGGAAAGGACTAAAACCAAAGGCAAATCTTAATTAAGATTAAGAAGGGTTCCAAGTAATGTAACAAATTTATATCTTTGTTTGGTCTTCCCTAAGAGACTGAGGATGACTCCCTTTAACACATTTGATTTCTAACAAGTTTTTTTCACTTTCATTTCAAACCCTATCTAACACAGTCCTCCATAATCCCACTGCACAAATAAACCAAACAGGTTTACTGTTTCACTCCTTATCTCAGGGCCTCGGTCAATAGAATGCTGATATTAAGACCTAGAGACAGACTTGGGTGTAGACTATGGCCAGGAGAGAACAGAACCAACCCACAGACGAAGCTCACCTGCCTAAACTCCATTTTTTACACCTGGCTCTAGGATTAAAGGCCTTCTGAGGAAGCCCCTCACTCTGAGCCTCTATTGCCTTAGTCTCCTAATGACCATGGTTCTTTGCGAATTAGGCCAACAACTGTAGCCTGGCTTTGCGTCTGAAGACATCACATCACAGAAGCTATAGATACAATCAGGTCTCTCAGTGACATCTGTGAGAAAATAGGACCCGAAGAAGCCGAGCTACACCTGTGGCCCAGGTCACAGGTGAAAGATGTTAAGAGGGTGCTGCATAGCTGCTGGGAGGGCGGCTGCCAGTGCATGGAGAAATGAGCATCAGTGAAATCCAGTACATCCACAAACATTAAAATCTCTTGTAAAATCAAGGCACTATTTAGCTAAATCATTATTTGATTTTATTGTTCAAAATTACTGCCCAGATGCTAACCTACCTACGTGCCTATTGATAATCATACCTTGTGCGTATTTTCCATAGATTTTATAAATATACTCATTGGGGTACCCAGTAGCTCTTTCCAATCCCTCCCTTACCAAGATAACACAAGTAGCCATCTAAATGGGTGATTCAATGGGGCTGAGAAAAGGGAAACGTTCAAATATGGAGGGAAGGTCTATACTCTCCCCACCCTCAATGTGCCTTTGGGCACACTTTCTCTTTCCCCAAACTGATAAGATACTCAGCAAATACATCACAGTATTACAAACATCACCCAGACATTCAAAGAGCAACCCAGTGAGCAGCAGCTAATAAAGAAGTCAGGAACTCTGAGCTTCTGTTTCTCCTTCCATAGGATGGAAGATCATTGTTACAATATCTCACTACATGGGAAAGTTGAAGTGGAGTCCCTCAACTATACAGAAGTAGATAATCTATACATTTCACAAAATGTAAGTTCATGGAATAAATTCTCTACAACATGTTTCCTGCTGACTTGGAGACTGTTCAGTGCCCCAAGGAGTTTCCCTTAAATTATAGCATTATAGGGAGATTTATTCTATTCTATTCTATTCTATTCTAGAATGCTGACCTGTTCAGATTTGAGAGGCTGGGGCTGGAAGTCAAGTATTGTCTATATCCCAGGGAGTGACTACTAAGGTCGAACCCCAAACTCCATTCCTTGATGCACACACAAATAACTACAACCCTGAACTTCACTAGATCAGATTTTTCCCTGTCCTTGATGTTAACTCATGAGACTAATGAATGCAATTTAAGTTATATCCATTGACTGCATTGCATGTGTAGATATTTATTACTTATTCTTCTCTGCTCCCTGGGAGCGAACAACACATCTGAGTTCTTAGTATAAACTCGCTCTGCATAATTCTGGGAGCTCAAAAATGTTATTTGACTACACAGTCCTCTGTACAAAAAAGTCTATACATGTAGGTAGGTTGATCTGGGTGATTTTTTAATTTATTAAAGCTCTAAAGACTTGGATTAAACTAAAGCTTCTAGAAATGGGCCAACATCATTTTAGCACTTATACATTTAGAGAAGATACTGAAATTATAGGGAATAAAGTACTATAGCAGGCAGGTAATTCATGTATCTTTTCTCTAGTTGCACTCAGAGATATATTTCTACAGAAATGTCATATGTAGAATAAATACATAATATTTCTAAGTTCCTTAATTTTTGCTAAACTAATTTTTAATATGCCACTTGATCTGAAAATGGTTGTGAAAATCAATCTTCTTATACTTTTTAAATTAAAGAAAATAAAAAGAATGAACTGATGCCTATATTAGTAATATTCTTGGTATTTGTGACCACCACCTTCTTTAATTTCACTATTACCATCAAAATATGTACATAACATACTGACTGCCTCCCAGACTCCTGTCTAAATCAACTTCACTGACTTGGCATTTCATTTAAAGTATGTTATGACTTTGTGGTTTAGAAGGGCAGTAAATTTTACTTTATCTGTGCTTCCTTTTCTGGAAGTCCTTTAAAATATTCTGTTCCTGTGTTTTCCAGCTGAAACTTGCATGCAAATATAAGGCCTGTGAATTAAGTTTGTTTTTAAAAGGTACCAAGATAAGGCCAAGAAATTGGCGTCTCCCTGAGAAGCTTTAATTTCCTCCCCTATAAACTGAGGTGGCTGGACTACGTGAATGCTAGTGCTAGGAGACTGTTTAATCAGAAGTGACCACCGGTCTTCTTCAGAAAGCGGAGGTCAACAAGGGACCAGCAAATGAGCATGCAATACTGCCAATAGATACAAAGTAACTTTAAATCATGAGTCAACATGAAGGAAAGAAATAGATCAGGTGTACTGAGAGCTGCAATTGTACTGGGGGCTCCTTGAAAATTGCTTCCCAGATGAGGCCATGACCTTATGTGGGAGACTGTGCCAATATCTTTTATGGAATTCTAGATGGTAAGAGAGAGCCACCTGTTATGTCAGCTGACAATGGATATTTTTATCCACCTTTGTGAAGGGGAGTAGATGTAGCCAATCTGCCTAGTTGAATCATAGGGCGTAGGCTGAAGTATAATAAGTACTGGGTGGTGAGGGGTATGAAGAAACTGATAGAGAAGCCTTGAATTCCATGGTAATAATTCCACATTTGCTCTGGAGAGCAGAAATAAATCAATCTATGAGGTCTATTTGGGTGTGATGCTTCTAGATACATCGAAGATAGTTTGTAGTATACTGGGAAACAGACGGGGTGGTGGTTAACTTTGCCCAGTACCACAGAAAAGTAGGAACTGGACTTGGGTACCAGTTATATGTGAGCATTATAAAGGCATCAGATCAATTTCATTCAATCCTCAAATTTATTGAGTGCAAGGCATTGTATTAGAAGCCATGGGAAATGGAAAGATGCCTTTAAGGAATGTACAGTCTAGAACCTCCAGTCAAGAACTCAGGAAGACACATGAGAAATCCTATCAAGTTGCCTTCAGGTTTCAGAAGCCAAGTGGCTGAGCAGTAGAAACACTTCAAGGCTGAGAAGACATATGAAGAGGGTCTGGAGCAACAACACGGATCTTGAGGGTCTCTTGCTTGACGAATACGGTCGTTTCCTAATCACAAGGTAAGAAGTTGAGTAAGTGTATCCATGACTAAGCAGACATCACTGTCATTTATAATGTTTACGGTGAGAAGCGAAAAGAGGAAGGCGAAGCCTTCCATGTGCAAGTTACAAACACTATAACCACCCAATGAGGAAAGCTTTACTGTATCACCAGTCAAGGGGGTCTCAGAAAGGCTCATGTGAAGGGAACCCAGACTTCAACCCTGGTGAATCTGACTCCAAAGCCCACTCCACTCCACCAGTATGTTGCCAGTATATGAAAATGCTACTACTAGAGACAGAAAACCTTGGTGAAGGAATGATTGGCTATAAAAATGCAAACATCCCTGGGTCAAATCACACATGAATGCATTACAAGTATTAATACTCTTGCTAAATTAATTTGTAAGGAAGTTGGAAGTGTATCTTTGAAGGCTAATAGAGGATTGGCTGGAGGGAAACAGGGCAAGAGCCAGACAGAAGAGATTTTTGTATCCCTCCTGCATGCTGAGTCCTTAGTAGCAAGAAGGTTCTGGATAAGAGGAAAGAGGTCAAGATACAATAAAGACTCATCTCTCTTTGTCAAATAGAGTTTGATGTAGAAGCAACGTAACAGTAGCCAACACAGGTACTGAGTATTTTGTTCACATAGCTAAAATATCTCTAAGTTCAAAACACAGCTAGCTTTCTTCCTTTCCTACCTTCCTTCAAAAATCCTTTAAGGAATTGTCTCCCTAATCCACAAGAAAATCAGAATTCACCTAATGATCACAAAAACATTCATTACACTCTTCAGAACGTGCCAAGTCCACAATCACCTACTGTGTTTTCTTCCTGACTTTCTGAACTCAGTCCTAGTTTCCCAAATATACCCTAAACTTTCCAGCTTCCATGCCTTTGCTCGTGCTGTTTCCTCTAACAGAAACCTCCACCTACCATCTCAAAATACCTCGCTTCCTGGAGAGCCCATCCCAAACTGTGAAGCTCATCCTGATATTCTCAACCTCATGGGCATGCCCCCTCTGAACCTTTGAAGGGCTTACTTTATATTTCTCTTTTTGCATTTATTCATTCTCCTTTGCCCTGAAGTCATTTTTATTCTTGTCTTATGCCTACTACCAGTGTGTTAAACCCCCTTTAAGGGAAAGAGCTTCTCTCTGTATCACCAGCTCCACTTCGTGCCATATTCAGAATTCAATAAATAGTTGTGACATTGAATTAAATCTATCCAAGACTGTCAACCTGGTTACACATGGAAAGTCCAAGACAAGGTTCTCAATATAAAGTGGGACTTGATGTTCTAGAAGGGTTCATATGGTTCTCAAGCTCTATCTTAAAACCTCAAATATATATAAAAACCACATATAAAAGTCTCAAACAGATGACACATATCTCAAATGACTGTCAGCAAATGATCTCCTTCCTGAACTTACTTCCAGAGAACAATGTTGTTTAATCTAAAAGATTTGGGGGGAGGGGCTTAGTGACTGAACTACTTAAATTCAGAAGTCTTTCAGAACGAGCTAATAAACCTTGGCAGTTCACAGTTGGATTTACTCTGACAATATTCAGGTAAAATTATATCGATGTCTCCTTTGTTCTTAAGCATACCTGCACTCTCAGTATTGACAGAAGCAAAGACGCAGAGAGCAAAATATAGAAAGGATAAGAATTTATTGCCCTTCTTCGAAAAACTAATGACCCATGGGAAGCATTTCTAGCATAATCACGTCTAAAACACATTTATAACTATGTTTTACATGTCCCTAGAAGGAATGGGAGCGAGAAATAGGATTTGAGGAGAACAGGGAAAAAAAAAAAAAACACACACACACACACATAGTGCAACTGTACCAGTATTCTTCCTCCACCCAGAAAAGCAGCCCTGTTCCTGTTTTCCCATCTTCTACAAGGCAATCTGGGTCAATCTGCTTAAACTGTCAGAGCCTCAGTTTCCTTAAATGTAAAAAGAAAACAGGGGAGGTAGAGGAGGGAATCCTTCTATCTCTTTATCTACATCTCTGGGTTGTTGTGATGATGGAATTAAATAACACTCACAGAAACTCCTTGAAAAATACAGAGCTATACAAATGTCAAGTGCTGTTATCACAACCTGCCCACTTAGCCTCTTCTGACACGTCTTTTCTCTTGCTAAATAAGAGAGCCTGAAAAAGGTCTCAAGAGAGGAGAATTAGAGTTATGATCATTTCCAGTAAGATTCTTCTCCTGTATATACTTCCTCCCCCCAAACTTACCAGATTATCCGAAGAAAATGCTCAGATTTTGGTATTCATTCTCCTATGTCATCTGACTACAGTACTTGACACCACTTTTAAATGGAATTAAGATAGATCAAAAGACCTATATTGGAGAAGTGAAGATTAGTAAAAAAGTCTTACAAGCAGTCATTAGTTTTGCTTTCTGTAACTGGTTGGGGAACTGAGATCTATTTTTCCACTAATTCTGTAGCTTTATTTTCTATGACGGCACTGTATTTTTGGACTGCCACATACTATTAAGGTTATACAAGCACCATATGAAAATCATTAGCCTATTTAAATTTCCTGTTCCAGTAAACCACATCTTTGCAACTGTTTTTTTACCTTTAAAAAACATATATGGGGCTTCCCTGGTGGCGCAGTGGTTGAGAGTCTGCCTGCCGATGCAGGGGACGCGGGTTCGTGCCCCGGTCCGGGAAGATCCCACATGCCACAGAGCGGCTGGGCCCATGAGCCATGGCCACTGAGCCTGCGCGTCCGGAGCCTGTGCTCCACAACGGGAGAGGCCACAACAGTGAGAGGCCTGCGTACCACAAAAAAAAAAAAATATATATATATATATATATATATATATATATGAATTCAAAATGAGTCATGTAGCACAATGTTCATCGCAGCTCTATTTACAGTAGCCAGGACATGGAAGCAACCTAAGTGTCCATCGACAGATGAATGGGTAAAGAAGATGTGGCACATATATACAATGGAATATTACTCAGCCATAAAAAGAAACGAATTGAGTTATTTGTAGTGAGGTGGATGGACCTAGAGTCTGTCATACAGAGTGAAGTAAGTCAGAAAGAGAAAAACAAATACCGTATGCTAACACATATATATGGAATCTAAAAAAAAGAAAAAGGTTCTGAAGAACCTAGGGGCAGGACAGGAATAAAGATGTAGACGTAGAGAATGGACTTGAGGACACCAGGAAGGGGAAGGGGAAGCTGGGACGAAGTGAGAGAGTGGCATGGACATATATACACTACCAAATGTAAAACAGATAGCTAGTGGGAAGCAGCCGCATAGCACAGGGAGATCAGCTCAGGGAGATCAGCTAGGTGCTTTCTGACCACCTAGAGGGGTGGGATAGGGAGGATGGGAGGGAGACACAAGAGGGAGGGGATATGGGGATATAGGTATATGTATAGCTGATTCACCTTGTTATAAAGCAGAAACTAACACACCATTGTAAAGCAATTATACTCCAATAAAGATGTTTTAAAAAATATATATGAATAACAAGAAAATAATCAGTTGTCCAAAAAAGAAGAAAACCCTTTCATTAATCACTATGCCACATATACTGAGGATTTCTTTTCTTTCCCCTGCAAAGAGAAGGGTGTCATATATTCAAGTCCTTACAGTCTTTTGTTTACAGAATAATCTCTCAAGTACTTTATTTGGAACAAAGAAGTATTCTTTGAATGAAGATACTCAAATCTGAAACAATCTCAATCAAAGGTCAGCTGATGGAATCATCTATTTTAAGGAGGCAAAGAAACTGAATAAAAGCTTAGTCATGATCTATAGGGTTGTAAGCTCACAATTGTTCATATTATTAGATGTCATTGTAAACAAGCCTTTTAAAGATCACTTTAAAAACAGTACAGAAAATGGCTACATTTTGGAGCTCTCCAATATACACCTATAGACAGGGAACAAAAAAATCCGAAATGTGTGCTAGGGACTGGGATAAACTTTAGAAATAACTTCATACATGTATACCCAAAACATGAAGGTCTATGCAGTTTAGATAGGAGTGAAGAGATGGAATCTGGCACACTATACCAGGTGACTTCAAAATAGCTCAGTTACATTAAAGACATGATATCAAAGATGCAAATGTCGTCTCTGAATAAATTATTACCTGAAAGTGAATAGAAAAAAACATTATTTCTATATAAAGACAGTAAATAATATGCTATGAATGTACGTCTCATATTATTCCATCTCCAAAAGTTTATATATCCAAGTTGGCCCCGAAGTATTTTTAATCTTATTATTGGGAAGCTGGGGACCTGCCTTACATCTGAGGGTACCCTACCTTCACGCATGTATGGGCATCTATAGAAAAAAAAACAGAAGCTAATTTCCCAGTACTGTGAAAGTGAATGAGTGATGAGTTAGAATACTGAATTCAATGCTCAGCTACTAGATTCAAGAGAGAGCAAAGACACAGGGAACAGAGTATTGTATTTTAAAGACAACAGGGGATACTGTTCATCACTTTTGCTGTGAAGAAAGAATTCTCCCACTCAAACTTTCTATTTGAGCAAAACTCAAATACACAAAAAGCTGCACTAACACCAAAACATTTTTTGTTAACTAAAAATTTTGTGTACTAACAGGGACACAAAAGTTCAGTAAATCAAGGCAATAGAAACAAAGGCATTGAACTAATTTTGAGTTTTTCCTAACCTCACATTTTCCCACTCCCATTGTACTCTGCTGAGGCCACTTTTCTGCATTTCCCTGAACAAAAAATCATTCTAGAGGGAGGCTGAGAAGTCAGGTAAAAACTGACCCAAGAGCCCAAACTCCCCTCCCCGCCACGTAATTTATTAAGGTCTCATTTTGCATGATTATACAACCAACAATGAACCAAATGCCCTCAATGAGATCAAAAGCAGTCACTCATTTTACACCAAACTGCGTTTCTTCCCTTTGTGACTCATGAATAGAACCCAAGTCTATTAGCCAGATGTGTGAAAACGTACCAACAAATATTGAGCTCTGGCAGCTATTATAATTTTTTTTTTTTTTTTTTTTTTTTTTTTTTTTTGCGGTACGCGGGCCTCTCACTGCTGTGGCCTCTCCCGTTGCGGAGCACAGGCTCCGGACGCGCAGGCTCAGCGGCCATGGCTCACGGGCCCAGCCGCTCCGCGGCATGTGGGATCTTCCCAGACCGGGGCAGGAACCTGCGTCCCCTGCATCGGCAGGCGGACTCTCAACCACTGCGCCACCAGGGAAGCCCCATAATAATAATTTTTAAAGTCTTGCTACTTTGGGCACCTTTCCCTTACATCTGGAAGAAAACATGAGGCCCATCTAAGTCTATGTACATTAAACAATAAATGCTGTCAAAAATAAAAACCCATAAAGTTCTCTTTAATCTCCTCCAGGAAATCTTAAATAACTATGTAAACAGCAGCATATCTGTCTTGCCAATTGTCAGGCAACATGCATACAAGTCAAACGGTAGGAGATGTTACTGAACGTCTGTATGAAGAAAAGGTGAAGGTGATATCAATTCAAACCATTAAAATTCATTTGCTGTGCTATATCTGAACATATATAATAATAATGTTAAATGAGAGATTTTTTCATAAGTACCATCAGCCTCATATTAAACTTAACATTTAGTGCGACATCACTCAAATCAAAGTCGGTATCATAAAAAATCCAATGTAAGGAAATACAGCATTTAAAAAGAAAAAAAGAGTAAAGGGGGAAATGAATGAACGCAATTATGGCATTTATACTTTGGTCTTTCATTCATTGATTGTTACAGTTCTCAAAGTGCCTCAACCTTTACCCTTGGTCTAAATCTAAAATCTCTCAAGCAGAAACCACATGAAAGGAAAGTGCAGGCTAAAACCTCAGACTAAACAATAATTCCTCTCTTCAGACTGAAAATTGTTCTCCCAAACATCTCACCAGCAGACAGTCAGGAGTTAGGAGTGGAATTATTCCGAAGCGCTGCATGTGAATACATCTGCTCCTTGTACTCTTGTGTAAACACTTGCCCTGGTGAAAAACTGGATTCAGCAAACCTCCCTAAGGGCAACCAGGAAATGACTTGAAAATACGGGTGCTCACACCCAGGCAGTCTGCCCTCTCCTAGGCATCTTGATTCCTGGTGTCCACCAGTCCTCAAAAACATCCCCTGCAGGGCAGGGGCAGCATCGATCGCACTGGGTGCTGACCCAGGAGCCTCAGGTGAGATGTTTACTTAGCAGGATACTCTCCTTAGAAAGGCAGGGACTCTCTGCAAACCAGAAAGTGTCAACCAAACAGCCCAAGAGGGCCACATCGCAGGGTGCAGGGTGGGGGTGAGGGGAGCTCTTGTCTTTGTAACATTGATGGTTTAAACTCCAACTGAGGGCAATGGTCAGTTCTCTGAACTTGAGAGTTAGCTGCAAGCTGTAGTCCCACATCCTCATAATCCTGAAATAGCACTAGGCAACTCTCTTCATCTCAAAGGAAGAGTCAATCAACAAACCATCATATATTCACTAAGCATACTTAGCATACATTTCCTCAGTCTAGCTGGGGAGAAAACAAAACAACTAAGATAGATGGAACAAAAAGGGAATAATTCTAAATAGTAGCTAATGGCCACAACTGGTAATTATTATTATCACAGGGTTCAAAGAAGAATGTCTTCTCGGAGAGATTCATGTGAGAAAGAGCCGTAGAGAGGGTTCATGGTAACAAAATGACTTGGGCTGAACCTGGAAGGATCAGAGGGACTTACATAGGGGGAGGAAGGGAGAACAGCAGAGCTAAGGAGGGGAACCAGAAATAAGCAGGGATGTGCAACAAAGGGTGAGGGACCTGTTTAATCTAGAAGATAAGGGGGTGGGGCTGTGTGAGAAGAGAGAGCACGTAGACCTAGATTCTAGATGGCCATACGGTGTGGAGATGGACAGACAGGTAAGGAGGGGATGAAGAAGAAGAGGTGGGATGGGGAAGAATTAAATAGAAAATAATAAATAGAATGTAACGCAAAGAGATGTGTGTGTTTATAACATCTCAACCCCCTCCATTAGAATGTGAGCACTGTTACTTCACCACAGTCCCAGGATACAGCTTGTCACAAAATGATACAGAAAACCAAAGACTACTGAAAGGTTACTCTGAGCCACACTGTAGCCCATGACTTACATATATGAGCTATTCATTGAGAGTTTGTACTGTTTTCTTCATCTGATGAACGAGGAGACCAAGGATCAGCAATGTGAGCTGCTGCGCCGGAGGTCATATTGTTAGGGAACCACTGATCAAAACCTCCCGCCTTGGCCTTGGCCAGGCGTGAGGATAACCACTTGCCTGAGTTGTCTCACAACAGAGGTCCCGGTAAGGAACACGGTGCTGCCGAAGAAAACTAACAGGGAGAATTTGGGAGGGGCCAAAGAGAGGGAGGAGATACCAGCCCATGATACCGTCCTGCCAACCTCCCAGAACCCTTTGCGCTGGAATCCATCTTGGCTGAGAGATGCATGTGCCACCAGGAAGGACCCTAAATCAGATCAAGTATGGGCCAAGCAAGATCACTGGCCAGAGACAACCCGGAAAGTAACCCCATTACCATAAAACCTGAGACTGCGAGCCACGCGACATGGCAGGGCAGTCCACCTGGGTTCCCTGACCCTGCTGCTCCCCTGCCCAAGCGCCCCTTTCCAATAAGGTCTTTTGCTTTGTCACCAATGCGTCTCCTCAGACAATTCGTTTCCAAATGTTAGACAAGAGCCCACTCTCGGGCCCTGGAAGGGGTCCCCCTTCCTGCAACAACGTGGGCCTGGGACCCCACAGTGCATCTGAGAATGGAAGATCCTCCAGGGCAGGGCCTGTGTTCAGTCCACTGCTGCATCCCCATCAGCTAGAACAATGCCTAGGGTGCACAGCAGACACGCAGTACACATTTCTGAATGAACGAAACTTAACCAGCATTCATCTTGTCTTGCTACATAACAAGTATTCCTATTACGAGTGAGTCACTAAATGAAGCAAGCAAGCACAAGTGCTTTTTTACATAAGACACTAACAATAAAGGATTCAGGAAATTTTAAAACACTGCCATAGAAATAACTCTTGTAAGTTTAATAACAATACGCTCACAAAGCATAATTGTTTCTTTATTAAAGGCAAATATTCAGGAAGTTATTTGTATATAAAATGAAATAATCATGAACATTAACATAAGCCCAAAGGCACAAGATCTAAAATAATTTGGAGAGATTTAAAGTAAAACAAAAATATCAGAGAGTTGGTAAATTTCAAAGTACAACTGAAAGCAACCTGGCAATACCATTCTCAGGGCTTACTGACACACAAAGCAGAGCAATGAGGTGTTTATGGTAACACTTAGGGCTGGTTCATGTTTCCAGGGAACAGGCATTTCTGTACTAAGACAAAGGACTCTTAGTGTAGAGTCCCATGAACCACTAGGAAGTTCAGGCAGTGGGCTTCCCTGGCAATCTGGTGGTTAAGACTCTGTGCTTCCACTGCAGGGGGCGTGGGTTCAATCCCTGGTTAGGGAACTAGGATCCCACATGCCACATGGTGCGGCCAAATAAATAGGAAAAAAAAGAGAAAGTTTAGGCAAAATTAGTGGATATGTATAAATATAAATTTTTCTGGGGATAAATTTTTATCAGATTCTGAAAAGGAATTGGGAACTTTGAAAAGTTAGGATGTACTGCAAAGTTTTGTAACATAAAAAACGCAGGAAAAACTTCCTAGTTGTAACAAATTCTTTACAGCCAAAGGCTTTTTATTCTAGTGAAACCATTTTGGACTTCTGAACTCCAAAACTGTAAGATAATAAATTTGTGTTGTTTTAAACCACTAAGTTTTTGGTAAACTGTTACAGCTGCAATAGGAAACTAAAATAAGTAATAACACCCCAAGTGGGTCACCTTAGTGAAGCTGTTATTATAGGAATGGTGGGGTTTTTTTTAACATCTTTATTGGTGTATAATTGCTTTACAATGGTGTGTTAGTTTCTGCTGTACAACAAAGTGAATCAGTTATACATATACATATGTTCCCATATCTCTTCCCTCTTGCATCTCCCTCCCTCCCACCCTCCCTATGCCACCCCTCTAGGTGGTCACAAAGCACCGAGTTGATCTCCCTGTGCTATGCGGCTGCTTCCCACTAGCTATCTATTTTACGTTTGGTAGTGTATATATGTCCATGCCACTCTCTCACTTTGTCCCAGCTTACCCTTCCCCCTCCCCATATCCTCAAGTCCGTTCTCTAGTAGGCCTGTGTCTTTATTCTTGTCTTGCCAGCCAAAGCAATCTTGAGAAACAAAAACGGAGCTGGAGGAATCAGGCTCCCTGACTTTGGACTATACTACAAAGCTACAGTAATCAAGACAGTATGGTACTGGCACAAAAACATATATAGATCAATGGAACAGGATAGAAAGCCCAGAGATAAACCCACACACATATGGTCACCTTATCTTTGATAAAGGAGGCAAGAATATACAATGGAGAAAAGACAGCCTCTTCAATAAGTGGTGCTGGGAAAACTGGACAGGTACATGTAAAAGTATGAAATTAGAACACTCCCTAACACCATACACAAAAATAAACTCAAAATGGATTAAAGATCTAAATGTAAGGCCAGACACTATCAAACTCTTAGAGGAAAACATAGTCAGAACACTCTATGACATAAATCACAGCAAGATCCTTTCTGACCCACCTCCTAGAGAAATGGAAATAAAAACAAAAATAAACTAATGGGACCTAATGAAACTTAAAGCTTTTGCACAGAAAAGGAAACCATAAACAAGACCAAAAGACAACCCTCAGAATGGGAGAAAATATTTGCAAATGAAGCAACTGACAAAGGAATGGGTATTTTTATCATAACACTGATGGGCTCCCAGGCGCTTCCTCCAGCACAGAGTAACATAAGTGTCGAGGAAAATCTACTCCCCCACCTCACTGGGAAGGGGTAAAAGCTAACCTCTGCATCTAAACAGTTACTAGTCATGGACACTAAGCTCCCACCATCCCTGAAATCCCTCATCCCACTGCCCCCAGTCCTCCATTCCCTCAGTAATTCTCCAGGGGACCACAACAAAGGCCTGCCTTCAACCCACGCTGCACGTTGCTGTCAGGTTCATCTTTATTTTCCCTCCCATCAAAGACTCTTCTAGCTCAGAACTTTTAATGGCCACCATTGCCCCCTGGCTAGATTCTGCTGCTGGCTTTCAGGACCCTCCCCCCATGAGGCTCCACCACCTCACCAGCCTCATCTCCCTTCCCACAGCCTGAGCTCCAGCCAGAGGGCTAGATACAGGCTCTTAGGGCTTTCCTTGGCTAGAGTACTTTTTCTACCCATTCTCACTTTTTCACCTGACAAAATTTAATCCATTTTGTTGGCCTATCTGAAACACCACTTCCTCTATCAAGCCACTGTATCCTTAAAAACATTGTTCTCTCACCCCATTTGAAGCCCCATGGCCTCTTCTAAATAAAGTGCCTAGCACAATGCCTGGCATTAATACATTCCTCTCACTTGGGACATTTATTTTATTCTCACCTCATCCCTGCTCCTAAATCCAAAGTTTCATTAAAATTGTCTCACTTATATTTGGCGTGATACCCAGTTGACAGATGCCAACACAACCGACTTAAGTCTGGATACCAGATGCCATTCTGTATCCAGACTTAGGGGATCCATGGGGAGGACCACTCTATTCCTACAGAAAGTGTGTGTACTTCTCCCTTCAAGGTCCCCTTACCTAAAATCTGAGGAGGTTTAGGAAAGCCTAGGTTATTATTTCTTTTGAATTATGCTTCTCTGAATTCAAGCGTTTCATACTTTGAAAACTTTTTTTGGAACCTGCTTTTACGTATCTTTATAAACAATAAAATTAAACCAACAAACATTCTTAAAGGGGAAATAAAATATTTAACAAAGGGCACTGCAATAGCCAATAGTTAAAGTGACACAATTTACGTGACTGTGAAAAAAAGAAGGTCTACTATGAAAAACAATAAATGTTCCTCAATGAAGGCATTAGAGAATAAATAATGTTGACTTTAGGATGAAGTTAAGACTAGTCGTTGCATAAGCATTAGTTACAGAGTATTTCAAGGATAAGCCACACATATACTAGGTAACACTGCTAACCCAAGTTATTTAGACGTGAGATATCATTTAAATACCAGTAATCTCAACTTGGGATTCAAATTCTCTGCTGTCAGCCATTTTTCACATCTGCTAGTGAAGAAATTATTTTTCCTCTAGGGACAATGTGAAATTTCATGCCACAGACAGTGAAATTGTTTGGCTTCTACTGTCTTCTAGAGACAATGGGAAATAGCACCAACAATATTTTTAAATGACTTATGAATAATTTTAAAATCATCTTTCTCTTTTTAGAATTATAGGTATTTTGATCAAGCAATGAAATTACTTGGACTCTATTCTAAGGATACTCCAAAGTACAGGGGAAAAACATACACAGAGATGTTCATCACTCACAGAGATAAACCTGACACCTGACCCATTACAAATGGCTCTAAGACACTTAGAACAACAAATATATATTAAGAATGTTCCTAGGTAATAGGAGAACAATAAAATAAACCCTGGGACATCCACTAGATGCAATATTATATAGCTGTGTAAGTAAGCACTTAAACAGAAGGGCACTGACATGGGACTCTGATGCCATGTGAAGCAGCATCATGCAAATCCCACCTGTCCCTCTACAGGTGGAGAATACAGCAAGTGATTTTGATTCATTCCTGTAATACACCGTCCTGGTTATGGACTTTGGGCAAGTTACTCAGATTCTCTAAGTCTCAACTTCTTTGACTATAAAATGAGCACAAAAAGTGAGCCTACCACACATGAGCATTGTGAAGATTTAATAATCCCCTAATGAACAGGGGATGCTTGGCCCAACATTGGCCTTTAACTAATAGTACACTTGCCAGTCTAGTGCTTTAAAATAGCAGAAGATAAAACTGTATATGCAATATGATCCTGCAACTATAGTAAAAAACATAAAATTATACACTGAACAATGCTTTAACTAATTATATTAAAATATTCCCCCATTTTCACTTTTTTATTTTCTAAAATTCTATAATTTTTATATATTCTTATATAATGGGGATAAAAAGCAATCAATTTTACTTTAAAACTTCATCTCCAAGAGACTTACATTAGGGACTTCCCTGGTGGCGCAGGGGTTAATAATCCGCCTGCCAATGCAGGGGACACGGGTTCGAGCCCTGGTCCGGGAAGATCCCACATGTCGCGAAGCAACTAAGCCCGTGTGCCACAACTACTAAGCCTGTGCTCTAGAGCTCGCAAGCCACAACTACTAAGCCTGTGTGCCACAACTACTGAAGCCCGCGTGCCTAGAGCCCGTGCTCCGCAACAAGAGAAGCCACTGCAGTGAGAAGCCCGCACACCACAACGAAGAGTAGCCTCCGCTCACCGCAAGTAGAGAAAGCCCACGCGCAGCAATGAAGACCCAATGCAGACAAAAATAAATAAATAAATTTATTTTTTAAAAAAGAGGACTGCATTAAAATGTCTGTGCATACATACACACACATAATATATACACATACATATACATAATGTATATATAGGTTTGATAGTTAATTCAAATATTTTTATTTAGTAATTTTTCTCTCATTGACCTGATTTATAGGATAGCATATTTAAACTAGTTACTCAAGTTAGAAATGGCTAAAAGATCAAATTAAGCCACGCCTTTCCAACAAAAGGATAGGCTTTATTCTTCTGTTTCTTTTAACTATGACCATGACCTCTTTCAGCTGCCCAGGTAAAAGAAATTACACAGCAAGAAAGCTCTTGGTAATTTGGACAAATGCACCAGGTCAGATATTTAGCTGATTTGTTGGACTCCCTGAAGCTGGCCTTGCCCAACTGAGACCTCTCCCAGGCTGGGTTCCAGTCATCTGCTTAGTTCTAGAGTCTCCTCCCGGGGACTGCACTTGTTTAACAAATTTGAGGCAGTCAAGGTCTTTCAGACAGTGAGGTCTTCTTTGAACTCATGGCCTGGGTGACTCAGCTTTTAATTCTACAACCAAACATAAAATGTATACACCCTTCAACCCAGAAATTCCAGTTTTAAGAACTTATTCTGCTAAAAAAAACTAACATGAGATACGCACTGAAGAATGTTCCTTGAAGCCCACTTTTCAATGCTTATGCCAATAAGGAACTAACTAACAAATTAAGTTTCTGCCAAATGCAGTCATTAGTCAGAATGACGTATATCTGTACATACTGAACTAGAAAGATGTCTTTACTAAATAAGTAAGTAGGGCAGAAGAAGTACCAGAACAAAGTACAAAGCATGAACCCTTGTAAAACTTATATTCAGATATACAAAAACATGGAAATACACATTAGAGATTAATTCTAAGGCATGCATGCTATTAGAGCTAGGGGAAAGCTGAGTTGTTATCACAAACACTTCTAATATTATTTTATTTGCTTCAATGACTGTATAATGACAGAGGCTGTAATAGCAGGGTACTAGGAGCCAAAGCCCCAAAACCATGGTGCCTGGGCTCAAATCCCAGCTCCACTTCTTACTAGCCAACACTTTGATTCTTCTGTTTCCCCTTCTTTCAAATTCAGATGATGATATGACCTCCCTCTAGGATGCTTATAGATTAAATAAATTATACATTTAAAATAAAGCCCTCAACCTCACACGTATTAAGATGTCTACCACCCAGAAACGGAGAGAAAGGAGGGAGGGAAAATAGCAAATGTTGATGAGAATGTACAGAAATTAGAACCCTTGTTCACTGTTGGTGGAAATGTAAAATAGTGCAGCCTCTATGGAAAACAGTATGGTAGTTCCTCCAAAACTAAAAATAGAACTACCATATGATGCAGCAATTCCATTTCTGCCTATATACCTAAAAGAATTCAAAGTAGAGTCTCAAACAGATATCTGGGGACTTCCCTGGTGGTGCAGTAGTTAAGACTATGCGCTCTCAAGGCAGGGGGCCCAGGTTCGATCCTGGGTCAAGGAAGTAGATCCCACATGCATGATGCAACTAAGAGTGCGCACGCCACAACTAAGGAGCCCGCCTGCAACAACTAAGACCCAGCGCAACCAAATAAATAAATATTAAAACAAACAAACAACAACAAAAACAGATATCTTACGCCATGCACATAGCAGCATTCACAACACCCAAGAAGGAGAAGCAACAGAAGTGTCCATCAAAGGATGAATAGGTAAACAAAATGTGGTCTGCACATAAAATGGAATATTATTCAGTCTTAAAAAGGAAGGAAACTCTGACACATACTAAAACATGGGTGAACTTTCAGGACATCATGCTAAGTGAATAAGCCAGGCACAAAACTACAAATACTGTATGATTCTACTTATATGAGGTACCTAGAATAGTGAAATTCATAGTGACGGAAAGTAAAGTGGTGGTTTCCAGGGGCTGCAGGGAGGAGGGAACGGGAAGTTACTGTTTAATGGGTGTAGAGTTTCACTTTAGAAGATAAAAAGAAATCTGGAAATGGATGGTGGTGATGGCTGTACAACACATGTACTTAACGACAATGAACTGCACACTTTAAAATGGTTAAGCTGGTATATTTTATTTTATGTGTATTTTACCACAATTTTTTATAACTTTAATAAAATAAAAACTAAAGCCCTTAGAGCAGTATCTTGCCCAAAATAAGTGCTTAATAAATTTTAACACTAATAGAGATTGGTTCAAGATAGCAGAGTAGAAGGACGTGCTCTCACTCCCTCTTACAAGAACAACAGAATCACAACTAACTGCTGAACAATCATCAACAGGAAGACACTACAACTCACCAAAAAAGATACCCCACATCCAAAGACAAAGGAGAAGCCACAATGAGATGGTAGGAGGGGCACAATCACAATAAAATCAAATCCCATAACTGCTGAGTGGGTGACTCACAAACTGGAGAACACTTATACCACAGAAGTCCACCCACTGGAGTGAAGGTTCTGAGCCCCACGTCAGGCTTCCGAACCTGGGGGTCCAGCAATGGGAGGAGGAATTCCTAGAGAATCAGACTTTGAAGGCTAGCCGGATTTGACTGCAGGACTTTGACAGGACTGGGGAAAACAGAGACTCCACTCATTAAGGGCACACACGAAGTAGTGTACACATCAGGACCCAGGGGAAGGAGCAGTAACCCCATAGGAGACTGAACCAGACCAACCTGCTAGTGTTGGAGGGTCTCCTGCAGAGGTGGGGCGGGGTGGTGGGGGTGGGGTGGTGGTGGTGGTGGTGGTGGTGACCGTGCGTCACCGTGAGGACCAGGACACTGGCAGCAGAAGTTCTGGGAAGTATTCCTTGGCATGAGCCCTCCCAGAGTCCACCATTATCCTCACAAAAGAGCCCTGGTAGGCTCCAGTGTTGGGTCGCCTCAGGCCAAAGAACCAACAGGAAGGGAACCCAGCCCCACCCATCAGCAGACAAGTGGATTAAAGTTTTACTGAGCTCTGCCCACCAAAGCAACAGCCAGCTCTAACCACCACCAGTCCCTCCCATCAGGAAACTTGCACAAGCTTCTTAGATAGGCTCATCCACCAGAGGGCAGACAGCAGAAGCAAGAAAAACTACAATCCTGCAGCCTGTGGAACAAAAACCACATTCACAGAAAGATAGACAAGATGAAAAGGCAGAGAGCTATGTACCAGATAAAGGAATAAGATAAAATCCCAGAAAAACAACCATATTAAGTAGAGATGGGCAACATTCCAGAAAAAGAATTCAGAATAATGATAGTGAAGATGATCCAGGACCTCAGAAAAAGAATGGAGGCAAAGATCGAGAAGATGCAAGAAATGTTTAACAAAGATCTAGAAGAATTAAAGAAAAAACAAACAGAGATGAACAACACAATAACTGAAATGAAAACTACACTAGAAGGAATCAATAGCAGAATAACTGAGGCAGAAGAACGGATAAGTGACCTGAAAGACAGAATGGTGGAATTCACTGCTGATGAACAGAATAAAGAAAAAAGAATGAAAAGAAATGAAAACAGCCTAAGAGACCTCTGGGAAAACATTAACCACAACAACATTTGCATTATAGGGGTCCCAGAAGGAGAAGAGAAAGAGAAAGGACACAAGAAAATACCTGAAGAGATTATAGTCGAAAACTTCCCTAACATAGGAAAGGAAATAGCCACCCAAGTCCAGGAGGTGGAGCGAGTCCCATACAGGACAAAACCAAGGAGAAAAAAAAAAAAAAACCAAGGAGAAACACGTCGAGACACAGAGTAATCAAATTGGCAAAAATTAAAGACAAAGAAAAATTACTGAAAGCAGCAAGGGAAAAATGACAAATAACATACAAGGGAACGCCCATAAGGTTAACAGCTGATTTCTCAGCAGAAACTCTAAAAGCGAGAAGGGAGTGGCATGATATACTTAAAGTGATGAAAGGGAAGAACCTACAACCAAGATTACTCTACCCAGCAAGGATCTCATTCAGATACACTGTAGAAATCAAAAGCTTTACAGACAAGCAAAAGCTAAGAGAATTCAGCACCACCAAACCAGCTCTACAACAAATGCTAAAGGAACTTCTCTAAGAGGGAAACACAACAGAAGAAAAGGATCTACAAAAACAAACCCAAAACAATTAAGAAAATGGTAATAGGAACATACATATCGATAATTACCTTAAACGTGAATGGATTAAATGCTCCAGACAAAAGACACAGGCTTGCTGAATGGGTGCAAAAACAAGACTCATATATATGCTGTCTAGAAGAGACCCACCTCAGACCTAGGGACACATACAGACTGAAAGTGAGGGGATGGAAAAAGATATTCCATGCAAATGGAAATCAAAAGAAAGCTAGAGTAGCAATACTCATATCAGATAAAATAGACTTTAAAATAAAGAAGGACACTACATAATGATCAAGGGATCAATCCACGAAGGTAATATAACAATTATAAATATATATGCACCAAACACAGGAGCACCTCAATACATAAGGCAACTGCTAACAGCTCTAAAAGACGAAATCGACAGTAACACAATAATAGTGGGGGACTTTAACACCTCATTTACACCACTGGACAGATCATCCAAACAGAAAATTAATAAGGAAAAACAAGCTTTAAATGACACAATAGACCAGATAGATTTAATTGATATTTATAGGACATTCCATCCAAAAAGAGCAGATTACACTTTCTTCTCAACTGCGCATGGAACATTCTCCAGGAGAGATCACATCTTGGGTCACAAATCAAGCCTCAGTAAATTTAAGAAAATTGAAATCATATTAAGCATCTTTTCTGACCACAACACTACGAGATCAGAAATCAATTACAGGGAAAAAAATGTAAAAAGCACAAACACATGGAGGCTAAATAATACGTTACTAAATAACCAAGAGATCACTGAAGAAACCAAACAGGAAATCAGAAAATACCTAGAGACAAATGACAATGAAAACACAACGATCCAAAACCTATGGGATGCGGCAAAAGCAGTTCTAGGAGGGAAGTTTATAGCAATACAAGCCTACCTCAAGAAACAAGGAAACTTTCAAATAAACAATCGAACCTTACACCTAAAGGAACTAGAGAAGAAGAACAAACAAAACCCAAGGTTAGCAGAAGGAAATAAATCATAAAGATCAGAGAAGAAATAAATGAAATAGAAACAAAGAAAACAATAGCAAAGATCAATAAAACTAAAAGCTGGTTCTTTAAGGAGATAAACAAAATTGATAAACCAATAGCCAGACTCATCAAGAAAAAGAGGGAGAGGATTCAAATCAATAAAATTAGAACTGAAAAAGAAGAAATCACAACTGAGACTGCAGAAATACAAAGGATTATAAGAGATTACTACAAACAACTCTAGCCAATAAAATGGACAACCTGGAAGAAATGGACAAATTCTTAGAAAGGTATAACCTTCCAAGACTGAACCAGGAAGAAATAGAAAATATGAACAAACCAATCACAAGTAATGAAATTGAAACTATGATTAAAAATCTTCCAAGAACAAAAGCCCAGAACCAGATAGCTTCACAGGTGAATTATATCAAACATTTACAGAAGAGCTAACACCCATCCTTCTCAAACTCTTCCAAAAAATTGCAGAGGAAGGAAAACTCTCAAACTCATCCTATGAGGCCACCATCACCCTGATACCAAAACCATTCAAAGATACTACAAAACAAGAAAATTCCAGACCAATATCACTGATGAATATAGATGCAAAAATCCTCAACAAAATACTAGCAAACAGAATCCAACAACGCATTAAAAGGATCATACACCATGACCAAGTGGGATTTATCCCAGGGATGCAAGGATTTTTCAATGTACGTAAATCAATCAATGTGATACACCATATTAACAAATTGAAGAAGAAAAACCATATCATCATCTCAATAGATGCAGAAAAAGCTTTTGACAAAATTCAACACCCATTTAGGATAAAAACTCTCCAGAAAGTAGGCATAGAGGGAACCTACCTCAATATAATAAAGGCCATATACGACAAACCCACAGCAAACATCATTCTCAATGGTGAAAAACTGAAAGCATTTCCTCTAAGATCAGGAACGAGACAAGGACGTCCACTCTCGCCACTATTATTATACATAGTTTTGGAAGTCCTAGCCATGTCAATCAGAGAAGAAAAAGAAATAAAAGGAATACAAATTGGAAAAGAAGAAGTAAAACTGTCACTGTTTGCAGATGACATGATACTATACACAGAGAATCCTAAAGATGACACTAGAAAACTACTAGAGCTAATCAATGAATTTGGTAAAGTAGCAGGATACAAAATTAATGCACAGAAATCTCTTGCATTCCTATACACTAATGATGAAAAATCTGAAAGTGAAATTAAGGAAACACTCCCATTTAACAGAACACTAAAATACCTAGGAATAAACCTACCTAGGGAGACAAAAGACCTGTATGTAGAAAACTGTAAGACACTGTTGAAAGAAATTAAATATGACACCAACAGATGGAGAGATATTCCATGTTCTTCGATTGGAAGAATCAATATTGTGAAAATGACTATACTACCCAAAGCAATCTACAGATTCAATGCAATCCCTACCAAATTACCAATGGCATTTTTTACAGAATTAGAACAAAAAAAATCTTAAAATTTGTATAGAGACACAGAAGACCCCAAATAGCCAAAGCGGTCTTGAGGGAAAAAAACGGAGCTGGAGGAATCAGACTCCCTGACTTCAGACTATACTACAAAGCTACAGTAATCAGTACAATATGGTACTGGCACAAAAACAGAAAGATAGATCAATGGAACAGGATAGAAAGCCCAGAGATAAACCCACGCACCTATGGTCAACTAATCTATGACAAAGGAGGCAAGGATATAAAATGAAGAAAAGACAGCCTCTTCAATAAGTGGTGCTGGGAAAACTGGACGGCTACATGTAAAAGAATGAAATTAGAACACTCCCTAACACCACATACAAAAATAAACCCAAAATGGATTAGAGACTTAACTGTAAGACCGGACACTATAAAACTCTTAGAGGAAAACATAGGCAGAACACTCTTTGACATAAATCACAGCAAGATCTCTCTTGATCCACCTCCTAGAGTAATGGCAATAAAAACAAAAACAAATGGTACCTAATGAAACTTAAAAGCTTTTGCAAAGCAAAGGAAACTACAAGCAAGACAAAAAGATAACCCTCAGAATGGGAAAAAATATTTGTAAACGAAGTCAACTGACAAAGGATTAATCTCCAAAATATATAAATACCTCATGCACCTCAATATTAAAAAAACAAATAACCCAATCAAAAAATGGGCAGAAGACCTAAATAGACATTTCTCCAAAGAGGACATACAGATGGGCAAGAGCACATGAAAAGCTGCTCAACATCACTAATTATTAGAGAAATGCAAATCAAAACTACAATGAGGTATCACCTCACACCAGTTAGAATGGCCATCATCAAAAAATCTACAAAGAGTAAACGCTGGAGAGGGTGTGGAGAAAAGGGAACCCTCTTGCACTGTTGGTGGGAATGTGAATTCATATAGCCACTATGGAGAACAATATGGAGGTTCCTTAAAAAACTAAAAATAGAATTACCATATGACCCAGCAATCGCACTACTGGGCATATACCCAGAGAAAACCATAATTCAAAAAGACAAATGCACCACAATGTTCATTGCTGTGCTACGTACAATAGCCTGGTCATGGAAGCAACCTAAGTGTCCATCGACATATGAATGGATAAAGCAGATGTGGTACATATATGCAATGGAATATTATTCAGCCATAAAAAGGAATGAAATTGGGTCATTTGTAGAGACGTAGATGGATCTAGAGACTGTCATACAGAGTGAAGTAAGTCAGAAGAGAAAAACAAATATCGTATATTAATGCATATATGTGGAACCTAGAAAAATGGTACAGATGAACCGGTTTGCAGGGCAGAAATAGAGACACAGATGTAGAGAACAAACGTATGGACACCAAGGGGGAAAGCGGCATGGGGGTGGGGGTGGGGGTGGGATGAATTGGGGGATTGGGATTGACATGTATACACTGATGTGTATAAAATTGATGACTAATAAGAACCTGCTGTTTCAAAAAAAGTTTTTAACAGTAATAAATAAAGTGAAACTATCATCATATTCCACTTTTGTATCTTAAAAATGAGATTTTCAACAACTAGGCTAAGATGAAAATTCTCACCTACCCACAACTCAAGTTCTTTCAACAATTTTATATTAATCTCACTAACTTGGCATGAATATCAAATGCCTTCAGTGAAGCTTCTTTCTTTAAACTGTTCCCCCTCCAGCAAGGCATTGGTTTTTCACAGCCAGGAGCTGTCACTTAGCTACTACCTCTGGCAAAAAGAAAACAGAGGAGAAAAAGCATTTGACATCACTCGGCACTGAGGCAGAGGCCAAGAAACCCTATTACGCACGCACAAGCCTTTGGCAAGGAGAAGCCCTGCTCTGCTCTTGTTTTCAGCTCCATCTCTATCTCCTAAATTGGTGTCTCCCAGCCACCACCAAAGTAATACTGTCAAAGTACGCAGCATGCTACCATATTCAGTAGCTACTGTGGGGTAGTAGTAAAATGGTAGTAAAATTGTCTCAACAAAATGTCTCTTTGGCCTGCGAATTATTTTGAGCTAAAAACAGTCAAGGCCCAAAAGACTCAGGAAGAAACTCTGACCTTCCCCTTGAGTGCCTGAAAGAATTCAGACAGACAGCCTGTTCACATCATAGAGCTATCACCAGACATATCTGCAAAGAATATGGGCAAGGGGTGGTGGGGAAACTCTAGGCAGAGTCTAGAGATCAGAGTCCAGGCTGTGTCCCATTATCTCTACAATGTCCAGCAGCACTTGTTTATCAACACTTGCTTTTCCAGCTCCATGTCAATCACCTTCCCTCCCCTTTGAAGTCCCAAACCACTACCCTCAACATCCTCTTTTGTCTTTAGTTGACAATGGCATTTAAGGTGAGGGCTTCTGCCATTTTGGCAAGTTTCTCAGTTTTCCTGAGTCTCTCCCAGGTATACATGCTCTTAAACTTTGGCTTGATTTTCTCCTGTTAACCTTGTCTCTTGTCAATTTAATTCTCAGAGCAGCCAGAAGAACCTAGAAGGAGAGAGGAAAATTTCTTCGTCCTCAGCACTACCACAGAATATGATCTCCCTGGTAATTTTTAACATGATATCATGAGATCCACAGAGAAGGATATCTTGAAATGTAATACGCATCCCAGTATGGATAGAACAGAATGAGCTGTATGGAGAAATCAGAATTGAAAGACATATTGATTCAGATTCAACTAACATTTATGAAGCACCCCTAGTACACAAAAATGTACCAAGAGATTTGACACATTGTATAATTTAAAGCTCACCACTGCCTTCTGAAGTACGTAACATTATACCCATTTTCTAAGTCAGGAAATGTCTTCTGAATTCCTAACATTATTTTCTGCTTCTTGGAAAGTTGAATTAGCTGAGTCACACTTGAAAGGACTGTTGAGCCACTTCGTATTTCTCCCTTTGGGTTCCCTGGCACCGGCTCAGCTGTGCCTACCTTGGCAGAAAAAGCAGGGGAAATTACACTGGTGTTTCACTTTCTAACTGCCCAACGTTTGAACATAAAAAAGATCAAATCTAAATAATGCCTGGAAGGGGAAAGAAGTTACAGAGCGAGACAAACAGTCCCACATTTGCCAAGGGTCAGCCTTATCTTCTTCCCTCGTGGGCTGGAACTCTATGAGCCTCTGGTTCTTTCCTCTGGCATACCTAGCAGCCACATTCTTCTAATTTATTTCAAACACTTTTCCTTTCACTCAAACCCTGAGGCCAGAACATAATCACAACAAATGACCACAACAGCAGAGAGAGTTCACATTCAGAGCCACAGGCACTGTGAACAGCCCTTTACCTGCATGAATCTGTCTTAAACCCAAGTTACAGATGAAGAAACAGGAGTCTTACTGTGGCAAAAATGGCTTGGCCAAGGTCACGCTTCTAGTAAGTAGAGTCCTTGAATCCAGGTCTGCCTGAATTCATAGTCTGGGCACTTAACCATTAGACCATTAACTTTCGAGGGAGAGACAGTGACAGGCAAAGAATGCAGAACATAAGCTCCTTGGGGGCCGCCACTGTGTCCCGTCCATCACGGCCTCTCCTGCACCTATCGTCAGCAAACACTAGGTGCCCGACGAATATTTATTAAATGAATGAAACACCACTGTAACATGGAGAGTGACCAAGAAGCTGGTCTCAACATCACCCCCCGGACTCAGGCAAGTGCTGTTTCCTCTGTATCCTGTGAACAAGCATCTCCACTGTTATTAATGGCTGGGCCCCAGAGAAGCAGTGAGTCTCGTGTATTTCCTGAAACCGGTCAAAGAACCTACACCACTCACATGCTCACTACCATTTCAACTAGAAGAATCGACCGCTTCTTATAAGCACAAAAAAGATGGATTTGACCTTTGCTTCTGTTAAACTCTCAAGACAGGAGTTAAAAATCTTGGTCACTCTTTCTGCAAGTCTCTTCCATTTAGAGTGTTCCAAAGACTGACAATGAATGCAGCCATTAATTCTAGAGATATTTACTTACATATTTTCTACTTCCTCCAACCATTTCAAAGGAAAATAATCTAAGCCCTGCTCTTAACCACTTTATTTTATGCTATAAAACAAAACGCAAATAAAACATGATTTCTTGCAGCTGTTTTTGTTTGTCAATGTCTGGGGTAGGAACATGGAAAGACCTGGCCCCAAATTCTCCAGAGCAAATTGCAAGCTGGCGCTTCCCAACTTCAGTGAAAAGCCGCCTTGAAGTATGTGAATAGATTTTAACTCAAACGGTATTATCTAACCCTAAGTCACAGGTATTCACACCATTGTCTATTTCGACAGTCACTGGGATAAACTGATGAGCCCCTAGCACCCTAAGTTAGGGGAGAGGTCCCCAGCGAAATGGGAAAATTGTGTAAAAAGAAATGAGGAACGGTGGCCAAATTTAGTCTCGGTGAGACCCCCCCCCCAGAAGCTGGGCACATGTGCTCCTACAATTTGGTCATAGATATATTAATATGATATCACTATGTCTGTCTGTCTCACACGTGCCATACATGCAGACTCCACTGGGAAGTTTTTCTGTGTACCTATTACCAAAAACACAACTGCAAGGGGTCTAGTATTTTCTATAGACAGATATTACACAAATACCAAACACATGGGAGTTGAGAGACCTAAAAAACAGTTTTCTTTTAAAGCCACAGTTCATTGCAGCTCACTGGGAATACCCGTTATGTCAGTGACTCCACAATAAAAGAAAAATGAGTAATACCCAGGTCTTTAGAGAAAGTCAACACTAAAGGTGGCTTTGAGAGAAATTACTCAGGAATTCAACTCCATAAAATTTACTTACAATTAGTTACAATCTCAGTGGTTGTGAGGAGAAAGAAGCATGGGTGTGTTAGGATCAGTCACACACAGATTGACTCTCATTATACATCTCATTTTATACACACACACACAGGCAAATTAATTCACCTTTCTGAATTGGGGTAAAATCATCTATTCAATGGGAGTGTCGCGAGGATTAAATAAGATGACACAGGTAGAAAGCATGGCACATAATAGATATTCAATAAATGTTACATGCTATCATGATGGCAGAGGCCAGGTCATGATGGCAAAATGCTGTAAGAAATAATTACCAAAGAGAGAATATTCACAGTGCCTAGGAAAAGTCCCAGCACAGAGTCACCATTCATTTTATTGAATGAGAGAATGCATTCCATGTCCATGGATGACAAATAATGCTACATCAGAGTGGAAGAGCAAATAAAATACATGAATAAATTCATCTTATAGCCTTCCAACTAACTGCACATTCTAGGCAATCCAGTCCTCTGAAGGTCCTGCTTCATGCCCATTATCCTCTTCCCAAAGTTCAAACAACCCTGACAATATTAAGAGTTGGTATTTCTGAACTATTCTCTGAAGACCTAATGGCTGGTTTGGTCTTAGGCCCAAGGGGGCTACCCAAGAGCTCAGTTCACTGTATCTGGTTAAACTGCAGCCCTTTCCTCAAAGTCAAAAGAGAAAGTAAACACAGAAAGAAGCAAGGAAGGTTGAACAGATTGTATGATTGGCTGAAAACTAGCTGCAGTTGGCTTTGCCCCCATCCACATAGAATTGGGGCTGTTTCTTGAATGTAAGAAGTAAAGCATTTCCTGCTCTCCAATCACTTTCCTGGTGGAGTCTCTATCCTTGCCAAAATGACATGCTAATCAGTCCTAATACACTACTTGTTTGTACCTGTCTCTCTTTTCCTCCCTTCTCCACCAATATGCCACACTGTCACCAATGTATATTTCTAAGGTTTAAAATTTTACTCAAGATTCCCATCCTGTAAGAGAGACTTTGCTTAGCAGTCCTAACTTGATCAATCTGTGCTGAATATAACCAACATTCCCCACACCACTTCAATTTGATTATATTCACATCTGTCTGTGCATCACTTTGTGAGAGTAAGCCTTGCTCCTACATTGTCTTCTGGCACATATTAGCCAAAAATCTCTTTCCCAGGTCGTGCCTAATACACACCAGGGAACAATGTAGGGAAATCTGTATCTTCCATGTCTTTGAAAGGCCATGTCCCTCAAGACCTTTCTAAAACCACAGCTGTACACTGTGGCTACTTAGCAAAGATGGCTATTTCACTGCTCATTAGGAAAGTTGTAGTATGCAGTTTTAGGAAATCGCTGCAGTTAAAATTGGGAATCATACTGGATACAAGGCCAAGCTGACCTTGTGTAACTTCACATCAACATTAAAATGATGTATCACATAAAAGTGTATCCAAGTTCTACTTTTCAAAGTCCTTTATCTACCACATTCAAAACCTTTGTATGCACAGCACACCTAATGTTTTTTCATTACATGATACTTACCAGATTTAAGATCTTATTAATACTTCCTTCTCCAGAAATAGCAAGCTAGGCTATTCAGACCAATCCCTTGCCACCCTGACCTATTAAAAACAACTAAACTTCTCAATTTAAAAAATTCTAAAAGCAACAGGGTGACAAGATAGTAAGAAGCTATTGGGACAAAAATCTAAGGGAAATTGGGAACGCAAAGACCTAAGTAGAGCACCAAAGTTCTTTTCACCTTGAGGGCATCTGCCACAGTCAGTAAATCTGGGTTTCTGTTTAGGCAGCCTCCTGGAGAGAAGAGGAAAGAATCAAGGTACAAAGTGGGGGATATTATAGGAGACATTGTCCATGTTAAGATGGTACCTCAAATGATTACATACATAAGATGAGTGGGAACCATACGTAAACGCTACTTCTACACCTAACTATGGGAAACTATAGGGAGGGTTGCTTTTGCACTAAGCAGGATAGGAGAAAAAAGGAAAAGGAAAACTATTCCATGAGAAGCTGTGATCAAGACCCACAACCATGACTGAAACCTCAGTTCACTATGCCTTCGTGGTCCTGGTGATCTTAACCATGGACTTGTTTTAAGTGATAGAGTGGTAGTATCTGAAAATATTTGACAGAAGCAGTTGCATAAACTCTCCGGAGAAATGCATCTTCTTCCTAGGCCTCACGACTCACCCCAATACTTTTTAAGAACAAAGGGCAGCACAAAACTTAAAAACATAAGGAAAGAAGTTACCACAAATCAGAGTCAGTAAGAGACCCACAAATATTGGAACTAACAAATATAGATTTTAGAACAGGTTTGCTTACTCTAGGTAAAGAAATAAAAAAACAGGTAAAATGTACCTGCAGAAAACAGGAAATATTTTATAAAAAATGACCAAGCAGTTTTTTACTTTGCTGTACACCTGAAACTAACACAACATTATAAATCAACTATATTTCAATAAAAAATTTATATGTAAAAAAAATGATCAAGCAGGTTTTTAAAAGGCCAAATAGAACTTCTACAAATAAAAGATACAACCAAATTAAAAACTGGTTGGAAAAGGAAATAATAAATTAGAAAGAGTTAGTAAGAGAGTTAGTGACTTGGAAGACAGGTCACATGGTATTTAACATACAGCTAGAGAAACAAGAAATGAAAAATATGGAAAAAAGTTTAGGTACATGGAAGATAGAATGAGATGTCTAAAATACATTTAATTGTAGTTACAAAAGAAGAAAATAGAATAGGGAAGAGGCAATATTTGAAGAGGTTATGGTTGAGAATTTTCCAGAACTGATGAAAGATAGCAATCCATCAATTTAAGAAGCCCAGAGAATCTTAAGAGTAATTTTTTTAACTATAGTTATACATAGAATACTGAAAATACAGAAAGATGAAGGCTAAGAGAAAAATCGTGAAGCACACAGAGGAGGGAAAAAAAGGCATTACCTTCAAAGTAAAACAGACCTACCATCAACTTCTCTATAATGTGAGCAAGAAGACAGTGGAATGATATCAACAATGTGCTGAAAGAAAATAACTGCTTATCGTATTCTGTACGCAGAGACACAACTTTCAAGAATGAGGGGAAAACACATTCATTTGCAGACAACAAAAACTAAGGGATTTCATCTGTAGCAAACCTTAAGAATCTTCAGACAAGAACTGAATGACTGCAAATGAAAGGTCTAAGGACAGAAAAAGAATGAAGAATAAAGAAAATGGTAAATATGTGTGCAAATCTGAAAGAACATTGACTCTGTGTGGTCATAGGTTAACAATGTCTTAAGATTTAAAAACACAGATAGAATGAAAGGTATGACAAAAAAACATGAGTCACGAGTGGGTATATGGAGATAAAAATATTCCAAACACCTCAGATTTTCTGTGAGAAGGGTAAAAAAATGGATTAATATTTGATTTTGATAACTTAAGTATATCCATTGTAATTTTTAAGGTAACCACCAAATAACTTAAAAATTGAACTTATCATTTCAAAACCATCAGGGAAAATGGAATCATAAAAATAATAAAGCAAAAGTCAAGAAAGGAGAGATAAAGAAACATAAAACAGACAAAGCAATAGAAACCACAAACTAAGATGAAGATTTAAAATCATTTAAAAGTAATGATATTAAGTGATTATGGGCTAAGCTCCAGTGGAAAGAGAACAAATATTTTCAGACTGAATTAAAACAAAATCCTACCATATATTATCTAAAGGAAACACATTTAAACACAAAATTACAAAAGGATTAAATAAAAATTTGGGAAAAAACGATTATGCAAATAAACATTAAAATAAAACTGATGTGGCTACATTAATATGAAACAAACTGACTTTAAGGTAAAAAGCACTATTAGATATGAGAATCACTTCATACTAATAAAACATTCAATTTACCAGAAAGTCATTACAATTTTAAATGTGTATATACCTAACAGCATAGCCTAAAACATATATAATGCAAAAACTGACAGAATTACAAGGATGAACAGAAAAATTAATAATCATAGTGGGAGATTTTAAACATTTTCCTCAGTAACTGACAGAATAAGCAGGACCCCTCCACAAAAAATTAGAATACAGGAGATTTGAGGATCATGATTAAAATCTTCAACAAATGGAAATTATACAACACTATAATCAACAATTACAGAATTCACATTCTTTTAAAGCTTACAAAGAATCTTTGTAAACACTGACCATATACTGGACTTTAAAGCAAGCTCAACAATTTCTAAAGAGGAAAATCATACAGAGAACGATCTTCTATCACAAGCCAGAAATCATTTAAAAATAACTTGAAAATCCCAACATATTTGAAAACAAAAGCACATTTCTAAATAATTACTGAATGAAAGAAAAAAATATACTAGAAATCAGAAAATTTTACATAAAGTAATAATCAAATGCAAATGTTAAAAATTGTGGGATATAGTTTTTATCCCACAAAAAAAATGTCTTAGCTGGAACGTTAATTTATGGTTACCTTAACTATACCCAAATTCTCCACCTAGTCATACAGTAGAGAAACTCATGACAGTGTGCCTAGAAATGTATACAAGAATATTTATAGGATTATTTTTTTTATTTTTTATTTTTTTGCAGTACGCGGGCCTCTCACTGCTGTGGCCTCTCCCGTTGCAGAGCACAGGCTCCAGACACGCAGGCTCAGCGGCCATGGCTCACGGACCCAGCCACTCTGCGGCATGTGGGATCTTCCCAGACCGGGGCACAAACCCGTGTCCCCTGCATCGGCAGGCAGACTCTCAACCACTGCGCCACCAGGGAAGCCCACGATTATTTTTTGCAGAAGCCCCAATCTGTAAACAACCCAAGTATCCAACAATGGTAGAAGAGATCAGTATACTGTGGTATGTTTATACAATGAAATACCATGCAGCAGTGAAAATGAATAAACTGCTGCCTATTACACATACAGAGTCAGCATGGATATACTTAGAAGCACACTGTGGACCAGAAGAAGCCACAAATAAAAGAAAATGTAGTAGCATATTGTTTAGCCTCCATGTGTTTGTATTTTTTACAGCTTTTGTCCTGTAATTGATATCTAGTCTCATAGCGTTGTGGTTGGAAAAGATACTTGATACGATTTCAATTTTCTTAAATTTACCAAGGCTTGATCTGTGACCCAAGATATGATCTATCCTGGAGGATGTTCCATGAGCACTTGAGAAGAAAGTGTATTCTGTTGTTTTTGGATGGAATGTCCTATAAATATCAATTAAGTCCATCTTGTTTAATGTGTCACTTAAAGGTTATGTTACTTTATTTGTTTTCATTTTGACTGATCTGTGTCCATTGGTGAAAGTGGGGTGTTAAAGTCCCCTACTATGATTGTGTTACTGTCGATTTCCCCTTTTATGGATGTCAGCATTTGCCTTACGTATTGAGGTGTTCCTATGTTGGGTGCATAAATATTTATGTCATGTTTTCTTCTTGGATCGATCCCTTGATCATTATGTAGTGTCCTTCTTTGTCTCTTGTAATAGTCTTTGTTTTCAAGTCTATTTTGTCTGATGTGAGAATTGCTACTCCAGCTTTCTTTTGATTTCCATTTGCATGGAATACCTTTTTCCATCCCCTCACTTTCAGTCTGTATGTGTCCCTAGGTCTGAAGTGGGTCTCTTGTAGACAGCATATGTACGAGTCTTGTTTTTGTATCTATTCAGCAAGGAGGGGGCTTTCCTGGTGGCGCAGCAGTTGAGAGTCCGCCTGCCGATGCAGGGGACACGGGTTCGTGCCCCGGTCCAGGAAGATCCCACATGCCGCGGAGAGGCTGGGCCTGTGAGCCATGGCCGCTGAGCCTGCGTGTCCGGAGCCTGTGCTCCGCAACGGGAGAGGTCACAGCAGTGAGAGGCCCGCGTACCTCAAAAAAAAAAAAAAGTGGGAACCTGAGCTGGACTCTGAAGAAATGAGAATGAGTCAAAAGCAGAGTAAAAAGGATGGGGCCAGGGCCTGAGTCAGACTGTGCACAGAACTCTGAGCAGTGACTTATGACTGGAGCGTAACATGCAAAGAAGGGATTGGGCAGGTACTGCTGAACTCTGTGAACTTGAGGCCATGGGGAACCAAGGTTCAGGCCATTTACAAACCTTTGCAGGCCCTAGGTCTCTAATTTGGAGCTCCACCCTAAAGCATATTAGGCATATTATCTTGTATCCACATCCCATATTAATGTTTTGTCTGTTCAAAAAAGTTTTAATAATTTTTATAACTTTCAGGTTAAGAATTGTTATCATAAAGAGATGGCAGAGTGTATACATCGTAGTTAAAGCTGTATGACAGATACAGGTAAATTCATTACAGTATTTTCTCTTCTTTTGCGCATATGTTAAAATTCCTATAATAAAAAGTCACAACTGAAAGAATGGTTATTTTTGCTATTGAGATTAAAACTTTATTATATTTATAGAAAAATTTTCGATTTGAGTTGAGCCATTAAATCATATCTTGCAGACATTTAATTAAACATTTAATAATTTTATAGGCAAAAAAGGATTTTATTTGAGATAATTATCAGAGGCAGCAGACTACTTTTTAAGTATCAAAAGAGTTATACTCATGGGATTTTATGAAAATGCATCCCTTACCAGTTTTTTATTCGCTTGATTGTCTTCTAACGAATTCCTTACTTTTAAAGGGAGAAACTTAGATCGAAATCACTTAATGAGGATACAATGTACAAAGTATAAAGAGAAAAAAATCGGGGGAAAGTGCTGCTTGCCTTTTTTCCTTTTTCTCTTTTATTTATATGCAGATTTAGAAAACTGGCTGGCTGGCTATGGGCATATCTGGATGTGTTTCTCAAAAGTAAAAGCCTAAATGAAATAAAAATATCTAACGCATCAAATCACCCAAAGCTCAAGTGGAATCCATGCGGCAGCTTAAGAATCTTCAGCATGTGGTACAGAATTTCTTAGGATAGAAGGGAGTTTGGAATGCAACGTCCTCCAATTTAACAAGAATTTACTACCTCAGCAGCTCACAGGACAATGAACTAAAAGATATAATAGTGCTTTATTAAGATGGGAACATTTTCCTTAAAGGTAACCGTATGCAAAATAGGCTCTGTGGGTCAGTTCTGTCCCCTCAGTATCTCCAAAGTTACAGATTGACTGAAGGACATAAGTGACTTGCCCTCCCTCCTTTAAACAGTAAATGTAGAAAGGATAATTAGTAAATGCTTATTGGTTGTCTTAGTCAACGCTGCTGCCATAAAATACCATAGACTGTGTGGCTTACACAGTAGACATTTATTTCTCACAGTTCTGGAGACTGGGAAGTCCAAGATCAAAGTGGCAGCAGATTCGGTTTTTGTTCAGGGCTCTCTCCATGGCTTGCAGATGGCCACCATCTAGCTGTGTGCTCACGTGACCTCTTCGTGTGAGCAGAGAGAGCGAGCTCCGGTGCCTCTTCCTGCTCTTATAAGGGCACTGATCCCACCATGCAGGTACCACCCCCATGACCGTTTCTAACCCTAAGGCCCTCACCTCCAGCTACCATCATATTAGGGGTTAGGGCTTCAACATATAAATTTTGGAGGGACACACACATTCGGTCCTTAACACTGGTTAATACCAGTTCCACAGTCTGGTCTGATAAACGCCTGCAGTGAAGCTGCACCACCAGACACCTGAGCCAGGGCTCTAAACCCCTGCTTTCTACCTAGCTGCCCACTTAAGTAGCCATTCACTGCACGGTGAAGGCGTGTCCCAACCCAGCAGCTTTGGGCACTGAAGAGTGACCTCACTCTACTGACACTTCTTTCCTAGAAAAGGCAATCTATAATGCCCCACGCCCTCCCTGCCTGCCACCCCACACACAGATAAACATACTCCATCCAAAGAAATGAATCAATACACTTCCAGACAATTATTTCACACTTTCTCCTCTCTCTTCTCAAAATTCCAATACCTTGTCCTCCCTCTTTACTGTCTGCTGATTACCTCGTTTCCTATTTCACTAAGATGGTAGAAGTGATCTCTTGACTTCTCCCAACGGCTCAACAGGACTCTACCTGCCTGCATCCCGGCTCAGGTTCTCTGGCTTCCTTCCTGGCCACGCTCCTAATGAAGGCAACTGGTACGTGGGCACCGCATCCCTGCTCCCCCTGACTAGGCAGGGATACAGCTCTCGTCATCTCTCCCTCTCTCACATCATCCATTTCTCCCCCTCTGCTGGATCAGTCCCACTGGCTCACAAAATATGCCGTAATTTTTCCCTCCTTAAAAAAAGTCTTATTGTAAATCAACTGTACGTTAATTTACAAATCAATAAAAATTTAAAAACAAAAGAAGTTTTAACCCCACATCCCTCCTTGAGTTACCACCCTCTTTCCCGGAACCACTCTTTTACAACAAACTCCTTGGAAGTTCCCCATATTCCATTTTCTCTCCTCCCATTTTCTCTTGAGCCTTCTTAGACTGAGGTTTCACCCCCGCCACTCCATCCAAACTCCTCTTGTCAAAGATACCGACGACTTTCATGACACCCATGACCAAATAAAATGGTCTCTTCTCCGTCCTCGACTTACATGACCCGTCAGCCGTGTCTGACATCGTTGGTCGCTAGCACCTTCTTCCGGCTTTCTCCTGCTTACTCTCCCTCCTTCACCATTTCCTCTATTAGCTCCTTCCTAACGCCACTGTCTCTAACACGAGCACACCCCCAGGGCTCAGGCCTCAGATGCTTTCTCCTCTTATCCTCATTCTCCTTCTGATCTCACAGTCTCTGGGCTGTAAATACCATCTATTACAATTCACTGACAGTTGCCATATTTATACATGCAGATGTGTCCCTAACCTCCCTATTCATACACCCAGCGGCCTAGGACACCCCTCCAGCATGCACAAACTTGACACAACCAAAACTGAGACCCCAGCTTGCTCCTAGACCTGCTCCTCTCTCACTTTCCTCAACTCAGCAAATGGCAACTCCTGCCTTCGACCTGCTCGGGCCAAATCCTGCGGGGCAACGTTGAATCGCTCACTTGCTCTCACATAATACAACCAATCTCTTGGCAAATTCTGTTTGGCCTGAAACTTACATAGATCTGAAACTTACATAGAAACAATACTAAAGCAACTAGGGCTTAATATTAACAACTGCTGGACCTGGATAAAGTTTATACAGAATTTCTTATGCTAGTCTTAAAACTTTACTGTAAATTTAAACTTGTTACAAAATAGGAAAGTTAAAATGAAAGAGAAAGGTTTAAGAGACATAACAACTAAATACAATGAATGAATATTGATTAGTTTCTATCTAGAAAGAAATAGATATAAAAGGCATGTCCGGGATGACAACTATGGAAATCTGGATATGAGCTATCTATTAGTTTGGTATGATAATGGCACTCTGTTTCTGTAGGAGAACATCCTTCTTTCCTGGAGATTCATGCTGAAGCACAAAGTCTCGTGACATCTGTAATTTACTTTGAAATGGTTTACCAAAAACGGCATAGGTAAAGCAAATAAGTCAAAAATGTTGATGAATATATGGGTGTTGGCTAAATTTTCCCTTTTTTATGTTTGAAATTCTTCAAAATTAAAACTTTTTAAAACTTCCTAAACTCTTCTTACGACTTCCACTACTACTACATTGGTTCAAAGCCACGGAGAACTCTCCCTGGATGACTGCAGTAGCTTCTTCTACCTGGTCTCCCATGCATGCCCCTCTTATCTCCCCACAATCCATTCTGAACACATCAGCCAGTGTGATTCACATTAGGATGTTAATCAGACCACATCCCCACCATGAGTTCAAAACCCTCCAATGGGTGCTTTCGCAGAGTAAACACTACAGTCTTTCCAGGGATCTCAGGGCTCTGTACCATCTGGCCACCCCCTGGCCACCCCTTACCTCACCTCCTACTTCTCTCTCCACCACACGCCCTCAGCCCCATACACCCCTGACCTCACATCGGCCAGGCACGCTCTTCCTCAGGGTACTTGCACCTGCACCCCCTCCACTCAAGAGGTCTCCTCACCTCTTGGGCCTTGGTCCAAATGCCACCTTCTCAACTGTGACTTCCTGACAACCCCTAAACGCTCATACCCACACACACTCCTGATCTTTCTTTCAGCTTAATTTTCCTCCAGAGTGCTCCAAGCCAACTGATATCCTATATATTTTATTTACTTGCCCATTGTTTCCTCTCCCAGTGAAATGTAAACTATGTCCCAAGCACTTCAGGACTGCTGGCATACAGTAGGTACTCAAAATATATTTGGGCAATGCATGAAACAAAGACTTGGCAAATAATCCGTAGAAGGTTGTTAGCGCTAAAAATGTGTTCACTCGTGCTGAAAACATTTATTGGGCACCTTCTATGTGCAAGCACAGTCCACGTGCTGGGTATTCAAACAGGGGTAAGATGGACTTTTGCCCTAGAGGAGTTTATAGGTTAGCTGATAAAAACAGAAGTAAGAGCAGTGGACTGTCATTGTTATTATTAAGGGGGTACAGAAAAGTGGGAACTGTCCGGGCTACTAGGGGAAAAAGAGAATGGGAGTATGATGCCCCCTTCGTGGAGGAGGTAAGGCCACACAGCTTTTAACGATTTGCTTCCAGATCTGCTCTCGCTAGACACTAAGCACAGTGCCTGCCATAAATTCCTCACTCACTAAATGCCCAGATTTGCTCAGTGAGGGTAAGTAAACAGAGTCTTGATGGGTGAGCAGATATCTGTCAGGACAAGGAAAGGGAAAGGGCATCCTGTGTGGGGGGGGGGAGGGGGGGTAACAGTATGAGCAAAGACCAAGGGGCAGGAACCGGCACGGCACGTCTACCTAGCAGTACAATCCAAAGAGGGATGGATTTTTATAAATCCTCATGAAATTCTTAAGAAAAGCCAACACTTGTTCAAGAAATGAGTCCACACAGAGGAGGTCCTTCTTTGCTTCAAGGGCAACTATAGTGCTGCTACTACTCATCATTAGTATGATAACAGCTAACGTTTATTTAAGTGCTTGCAAATGTGAGTGCTTTATATGTCCAGAAAAACTTTAGGGCCTCATTTGAAATTTGAAGTACTATTTTGACCCATGTTAAGTTTCAAGACACTGATGCAGGGTGAGTCGGTAAGTAATAGAGACAGGCAGGTAGAATGGGCACCCCAGACCCTGATGTCTGCTTGCGCCCTGTGTGCCCTGACTTCTTCGCCAAAATATAAGCCTCCTGATTCCACCACAAGGGCCGTATCCTGCTGTTCTGGAAAAGTGAAGGACTTTGGTGCCAAATTTCATTTCACTTTCAAAGTCAGAAAGCCAGAAAACCACGTTCTCTCTCCAATCTCCAAGAAGCTTTTCTTAAAAGGGAAGAAGTTTTTAATTATTATTATATATTACTATATATAATTTAAATTATTATAAAATAGAAATAAAGCCTAGATAAAACGCAAATGGGACACTAAGGTATTACACACACTTGGAGTAGTAGCATTTGACTAGGTAAGGGAATTCAATTCATTTTTGCCCGCCTTTAACACAGAAATTCAGACTGATCAAAAGTAATTACTTGGGCTTCCCTGGTGGTGCAGTGATTGAGAGTCCCCGCCTGATGCAGGGGACGCGGGTTCATGCCCTGGTCTGGGAAGATCCCACATGCCGCGGAGTGGCTGTGCCGTGAGCCATGGCCGCGGAGCCTGTGCTCCGCAACGGGAGAGGCCACAACAGTGAGAGGCCCGCGTACCGAAAAAAAAAAAAAAAAAGTAATTACTTTTCTTGAACTCTTACTATGTGTTAGGCATAGAAACATAGAAATTATTTTAGGTCCTAGGTACTTCATAGAAATTATTTTATTTAATCATTATGACAAGTCTGCCAAGTTTTTAAGATTATTAGCCTTTTTACAGATAGGGAAACTGAGGTTTAGAGAGTGAAGTAAAGAAACACTGTCATTTATCCATCAAGGAAAGAGGTCCTAATTTTCCAACTAACATCTGACACAGAACCCAGCATGTAGTAAATGCTCAAAAATGTTGACTGAACCACAAAAGTATTGGGAAGAAACAGAAATAAGAATTTTAAACTCGTGAAGCAAGAGAAGCTTTTAGACTTTAGTACACCAGAGGTTTGGCCAGGATTCATTTAAACCCTTCATAATTCAAGATAAAAACAGTATTTTATTTTGAATTGATCAACTTTAAATGATACACACAGGTTCAAGTCCTACTTCAGAATTAGAATCAACAAGGATGGAAATAAGCTCAAATTGGACACATTTTCACAACTAAAATTAATAATGGGAGAGAAAATCACAGATGAGAACTACCATCTGACTGAATCACAGAAGAAAAAGAAGAGCGTCCTTTGAAAAGGACACGTAAAGAACAAGTTTGGAGGAAATTCTGCATCTGGCCACTTCTTGAGGTCTGTATGGACCTATCAACTAGTGTTACAGGTACAAATTTAAGACTCTCACACCTTATCTCACAAAATAGGGCATGTACCACTGAGAATTTCTTACTTGGTTTCCATTTTCCTGGAAACGGTATCCCAATCTTCAGGTCATTGGGTTGGACCTGAGAAAAGCCGGAAAGCACTTCTACAATGCCTGCCCCCTCCAGCCGGTCATCTATGACTGTCCCCACCCTCCCACCCACAGAGAAGAAAGGGACACCTAAAAGAAAGCTCAGTGATGGCTGTGGATGAAAGCTGGTTTCCATTGATAGGAGCACCAGATAAGATCCAGCATAAGTAATGAATCTTCACACTTAATGACTCTCCCAGCAACCAGAACAATAATAACCACAGTGAGGCTTAGTGGTACACACTCCATTGTAGGAAGGTCTGGAAGAACCCCATTACAAGATGGTCACTTGTTATTCCACGGATATCACCAGATAAATATTGTTCCTCGGTATCCAAAGATTTAAATTCCATAAAGATAATTCAATATTTTATATACTTCAATATTAATTCTGTCACTCAAATCCATCATAAAATGCATTTGTAGTATGTAGATACTCTCTACATGGACCAATTCTTAGATTTGTTTATCTCAAATTTGGTTTGCGAACCCAAAGTACCCATTATAACATGATGACTCAGCCTTGTCCCCAGGGAGTGCTACATACGCATGTAGCCCTTTGCTAAATTGTTGTGTCTTTTTCCCCTCTTACACTCTGAGTACCAGAGAACAGCAATTTTGTCCTCTTTACTTGTAAATCTCCCAGCACCTAGCCCCTGCCACATAAAGACCCTTTGTAACCATCTGGGAAATTGAAGTGAATTAAGTCCTGTGGGCATATGACTTTTTTCTGGATTTTCTGGGACAATCTAGGTTTCAAATATTCCCAAAAGCATACACTGTCCCCAAAAGCCTACAAGCATGCTCACGCTTTCCTGACTGCACGTCCTGGTTTGTTTTGTTTTTTTAATGTTGGACCCTGACTACAGAGTGCTGAGTTTATGACACATAGCCCGTTATCATGGGTCCCATACCCTGATTTTTTTCTGTAAAATATGACACAGTTGGTATAGCCAATAGTGAGGTGATAATTTAACTTGGTTTTCTTTCTTTTTCCCTTAGATGTTTAATTTTTGCATGTTTGTGGCAGGACCGGGGTCGGGGGAGGAAAGGTCATCATGCCAATTCTATGCACTATATTATCCTCTTCAGAGGACCAGACAAAGGTTGGAAGGCAGACCACACAAGGAACACAGGAAGGTCCCTGCTCAAAATCATTGCTATTACGTATTTACCAATGAGAGATTTATGTTCAATGAGCAAGGTTTTTTTTTTCCCAACAAAAAGATAAACAAAAGGGTTCAGTCTTAGTCATACATTGGTATGAGGCACTGCTAATAAAAGCCAATTCCATTCTTAAATGAGCCAAGTACTTAGCAAACATGGGATTTCTGTGAAGAAAGGTAAAGTGAGGACATTTTAGAAAAAGGTCAGATGGCCCTAGATGTGTAGAGAAGAAAGGGTGGGAAGAAATGCCCAGGGCCTCAGCTTGGCAATAGGGCTGCAGTCACCTCTTAGCTCTTCCTCTCCTCCTCACCCTTCAAGCTGAAGTTCCCCAAACCCACCATACTCCTCAGGCGTTTTCCACTTCCTGAAGCAGGCTTTGGCACCCTCACTCTTGCTCTACCTGGCCAAAGTAATCACCCTTAAAAATTCAGCAGTGTCACCTCCTCCAGCAAGCCTTTCCTGCCCCCTTCTTCCCCATCTCAATCTTCCCTAGGACTACACGTACATCTTAGAGATATAGTGGGTTCCGTTCCAGACCACTGCAATAAAGCAAATATCACAATAAAGTGATTCAAATGAATTTTTGGCTTCCTAGAGCATATAAGTTATGTTTATGCTATACTATAGTCTATTAAGTGTGCAATAACATTATATCTTTAAAAATGTACATATCTTAGTTTACAAATACTATATTGCTAAAAAGAGCCAAAACACACTAGTAACATCAAAGATCACTGTTCACCACAACAAATATAATAATAATGAAAAGTTTGAAATTTTGTGAGAATTACCAAAATGTGACACATACATACAAAATGTGACAGGAAGTGAGCAAATGCTGTTGGAAAAATGATCCCAATAGACTAGCTCGACATAGGGTTGCCACAAATCTTCAATTTGTAAAAAATACAGTATCTACGAAGTGCAATAATGCAAAGCCCAATAAAGCAAGGTATGCCTATAGTGTATTTGAAAGACAATAAACTTGAGCTTCTTCTAATTAAACTTAGTCCTCTAGTCTCTAGAGGTTCAATCCAGCCACTGATCCAAATAATTTATTCTTTCAGTAGACATTTCCTGGGGTCTCACAAAACACCAGGCATGTGCTGAGCTGTGGGAATGAAAAGATGAAGAAGACAGTCCCGGAAGTCATGGTCTTGGTCAGTTTAGTAACAGAGAGAGATGCAAATAGTGAAAATAACAAGTCTCCAAGTGCACTGGTACAGAATTACTAACAGTGCCAAGAGAAAGCAATGAAGTCTGGTCCCAGGCTTTCATAAACTGGAGGTGAAGAGGAAAGAGAAAAGAGGCTGTGATATGCAAATAAAACACCACAGTGCCCCTTTTCCGTATTTGCTCTGGATGCGGTAACATATAATGTTCCTGAGCTTTCTCTAGCATTGTGCAGTTGAAATAACACAAGCTCCTGGATTTAGGCAACGCTGGGTACAAATCCCAGCTCTGTGGCTTACTAGCTGTGTGAGCTCTATAGGTACTTTCGCTGGACGCATCTTTGCCTTAAACATTTTCGCTGCATAACTAATTGGCCGTACGTAAGGCAAGGCAATTTGTTGTAAAAGATAAAATAACCGGTTGACAGTTGGTCTCATTTCTCCATGGATGCAGTACTCCCATTTTTATATCACATAAATCTTAGCCCTCATAATGGCCTACACAGTGGCACAGAGTTGAACCCACATTTCCCATAGAACTCTGCAACAGCTATTGACAGACAGGTGACAATATGTCAAGAAATAAAACGATCCTGTTTTTCTTTCTTCTTAATGAAGGAAGAAATTTTAGCAAAAAAGAAAAAGTACAATGCTGAACGAGGAGACGAATCAATAAGGAAAAAACATTTACACTATGAACAAAAACTTCAAAGATAAGTGCTTAGGTACAACCCACAAAATAAAATCAGTTATCTGCACAGCATTGCCATGAATCTATACACATTTTAAATGTACTCGAATATTTTGTATTTTGCAATAAAGTCTTTTTATTTTTGTTATTCATTTAATTTTTTTATTCACTTTCACTATTACATCTTTGAAGGCAAAATTGCCTTATGGCTAATTAGTTACGTGGCAAAAATGCTTGTGGCAAAGATGTTTACAGCAAAGATGCTTATGGTGGAAATACCAGACATGAGCTGTATGGTGCTGGGTGGGTTACTCCACCCTTCCTTGCTTTGGTTTCTACATGGGTAAGAAAGGCTTTTAAGACCTAACATATGACAGATGGTGGTTGTGAGGGTTAAGTGTAAAGGCCCCATTACAGAATCCGGAATATAACATAACCTCGGTAAACAACTCTTTCCCCTCCCTGCTGGGGGTCTGGTTCTCCTACCAGCATTAGGTGTTCACTGTATCTGCAAGAAAACCTATTGTGACATAATCAGATATAAGATGAAAATATGCAATTTCATTACATCTGTGGCTAAATACACCGAGTACAGGCATTATCAGAACGCTGCAGAATTAATCGTCATGGCCAAGACTTGTATACTAACCTCTAATGCCAACTCTGCTGCTAACCTTGGCCTGGGTGTCGGTGCACCATGTGTGTGGCACGGCACAATTAACTTTCTACACAGTTGAGCCCTAGGCACAGTATATAGCCTCCCATCAGTTGGCAACTGCTCTGAGACAGTATATAGGAAACATTTTAAAAACCGGCCAAATTTAAAGTGATTTTTCTGAAGTACTTTAATTCACTCAAATCATGCCAGCCCTACTGACACAGGCAGCAGCTCAACTTGCATTCAGAATGAAAATCATTGGCTTTAATCACTTTTAGCTAAGTTTTCCAATCTTATGGACAGCTCATTATGAATTTAGATTTGGGGAGGTCTGCAAATAAACCTTAAAGACTTGCTTCCCCCATAGTCACTTGGAATCTGTTCAAATCTTCCCAAAAGGGACATGGCTGGACCTCCTGTTGCTCTGTTCCAAGTGCCCACCGTTCCCACCACCACCACCTGACATACAACACATTCACCCCTTACATTACTAGGTGCTATACTCAGACATCAGGAGTCATATGCCATGTCCCAACTTTTAAGACAATTACAGCCAAATTAGTAATGACAGAGGATTCTTTTAAACCTCCTGTCTGCCCCTGGCTAAGGAACGTGGCCACCATGAGCTAATCACAGAAGGGCGAAGAGCCAGGAGGAAACAGAAGGCAAGCGCCCCTGTAACAGCAGGAGGGGGTAGGTGAGTGCAAGGGATGGGGTAGGGTGGAAAGACAAAAGAGAATGAGAGAGAAAGAGAGGGCAAACCAGACTGGATTCCCAAGAGGAAGCCACAAAGTGCTTGCTTCTCAACAGTCTCAACTACGGTTCTCCTGATGGCAAATTGAGATACAAGACCCAGAAAACCCCATGGCCAGGGCCATAAGGAAGAGGCCCTAGAAAGGAGCCACATCACTTAAGTATTCCAGCTTATGGCTCCCTACCTAAGATAATGAACAACTTAACTAATAACAGAATCAACTGCCCCAAACAGCCCACTTGAAAGGGAACCAGGCACTGACAGACCCTCTCGTTTAATCCCCAGAATGACCCCATAAATAGCAGTCATCTCCCCTTTACAGAAGAGGCATCTGGGAAAGTTAAATTATTCGCTAAGGGTAACGGAGCTTGAGCCACGACATGAACCAGGTACATCTGATTTCCATCCTCAAATATGTTCAAGATCCATTGCCCCCTTACCCCTTCGCCTGCACTTAGGAAGTAACCAAGTATTACGTTTAACAGCAAACTCCTGTCCCCAGAAGCCACGCTGACCTCCTAAGGCTGCTCAGACTGTCCTGGCCCCAGCAGAGAGGGCTTTACCAAAGCCAGCACTGAGGGGATCCAGCCTTATTCCTCCCACCCTCTTGGCAGAAACAAGCTGTGTCCTCCTCAGAATCACCTGGGCAAATTTTAAATCTCTGTGGTTCGAAGATATTCACTGTGTGTTCTGACATCTCTCATGTGGTGCTTCAAAAGCCTGGGCTTCCAGAGGCACAGCGGGCCTGGCTCCCTGCTGAAGTAGGACACCTTTTCTCAGCCGCTTCTGTCACATCGCTACTCAGCAGCCAGCCAAAGGCTCCGATGCTCTGAACTCAGATAGAGGTTTGGCATCTTTTTTGTATGCTGACATCCCTGTGAGCCCACATGGATCCTGCCTCCTTGGGGTTCCATAGGATGAAAGAGTTTTGCTCTAAACTGAGAAGCTGCTCTCCTTGCATCTCCTTGGATTTCTCCTCTCAAACACCAGAGCCACCTCTGCTAGGGAATATGCCACGGCCAGTGCATGGTTGTGTCAGGCTACAGTCCTCCCTCGGTAACCATGGAGGATTGGTTCCAGGACCCCCACGGGTACCAAAATCCTCAGATGCTCAAGTCCCTTTTACAAAGTGGCACAGTACAGTCAGCCCTCTGTATTTGCGGGTTCCACAGATCCACAGATACAGAGGGACAACTGTACTGTTTGTTGCTTCTCCTGTTACACCAACTTGACTTAACAGACAATTCAATGATGTTGAAGGTAGCTAACATTCACCACCCCCTTACTATGTGCAAGACATCTCTCTAAACACTTTATATACGTTAACTCATTTAGTCTTCACAATGTCCCTATGAGGCAGGCACTATTCATATGCCCGTTCTCCGAATAACGAAACTGAAGCGTAGGGTGGTCAAACAACTCTCCCAAACATCCCACATACATCTTTATGTTAGAGAGGAGACTCAAACTCATACTACCTGGCTCCTAGAGCTCACGACACCATAATGCTGCTGTAAACCATATGCTGAAACCATAAATGTCTCCCAATATTACGTGAGCATAACACGAGCTTCATATCTGCTTACATGCGATTTAATCTGCCAGAAACACTAGGTGAATGCAGAAAACTGTAATGAGTTGAACTAAGCAGTGCAGGAATACACAAAACACACACATACCACACACACACACACCTCAACATCTCCAAGCTGCTTCAATTCACACATGTTGTGAGACACATCCACCTGTGTTACAACTGTCCCTCCCATTTCAGATCACCCTCCTTCCACCCCCTCACAGCAACTTATGAGCTGTAACCCTTCCAACACTGTTTTGGACTGAACTGTATTCCCACTAAATTCATATGTTGAAGCCCTAACCCCTAATGTGACTGTATTTGGAAATAGGCCTTTAAGGAAGTAACTAAGGTTAAATGAGGTCATAAGAGTGGCATCTTATTCCAGTATGACTGGTGTCCTTATAAGAAGAGGAAGGGACACCAAGGATGAATGTGCAAGAGGAAAGACCATGTTACGACACAGGGAGAAGGGGACCACATGCCAACCAAGGAGAGAGGCCTCTGGAGAAATCAACTCTGTAACATGATCTTGGACTTCCAGCCTCCAGAACTGTAAGAAATACATTTCTGTTGTGTAAGTCACCCAGTCTGTGGTATTTAGTTACGCAGCCCTAGCAAACTAATATACCAACACCACCAAATTACAAGCAGTCTTCAGATCCTTTTCGAGGTATAAGTGCCATATTTATCACAGTCTTTATGTATTTCTTAACCATTTAACATGTGTAGAACTGTGCTATTTTCATCAGGTTCCTATCTTTATTTAAAATGTGTCCCTGATGATGTTTCGAGTGCTGTGCCTCGACTCATTTTTCTCATAAGCCCTGTATTGTGCTGTTATGTTTTTTGGTGCCATTTTGCATAGTGGGGCAGTTTTTAGGAACGCATATGTCATGTTACAGCACAAGTGGCTGGACTTATAGATCTAAATGATCTATAGATCCTGAAGATAAAGCATCAAACATCATGTTTCTACAGCCTTCTTCAGGCACCCAAGAAGGGCAGGCACCAAGCTCAGATACATAGCATGTATGTGTATTTGTGTGGGTACATCTATAGAATACAATACCATATAGGTAAAAAAAGTTAAAGTATTTATATCTGGGTGGTAGGCTTTGGAGTGTTTTTTCCCCCAATTTTTTAATAAACATTACCTCTACATTTAAAAATTCTCTATAATCAAAGTTGACTGTAATGATTTTCATGATCCTGTTCCAAATCAGAAATAAATATCTTTTAACATAGACTAAACAACAATAAGAAATGGCATATAAATTCAAAAACTGGCAGACAAGAATTAAATAAGAACAGTAGGCCTTACTAAACTGTTATTCCTCCATATACTCTGTCCTTTTCATCCCTAGCCATGTTGAATCAAATTACTGGAAAAAATACAGAGCCTTGAGAAATTTAGGATTTAAAGAAAACTGACCAGCAGTACCTCAGATACAGACAGCTTGGCCAAAGCATGGCCTCTCTGATATTTTTAGCAAAAATCTGTTTTCCTTAATTAGCCAGTACACATGAATTAGAGGCCTAGCCATATACCATCAAGGAATGTGAGAGGCTTGATCTAAACGGAAAACCTGAGTTCACTTTTCACAGATGGTAGGTGTGGAGCAGAAAGAGGGGAAAAGGTTTCAAAAGCTTACTCAAGGCAGAAGAGTAAAGGGTCTATAGTTCAATTCATCAATCTTCAAAATTTCTATAGTGAAAGTGATACCGTCTTAATAATACTAACAACTTCAAAGAGGGCCTGACTGAGCTAACGAAACAGCACAGCATCAAGGCACTGTGTCCCAGAAATATTACAGATGGGCATACAGAACTGTTCTAGTGTTTCTATTATATAGTGACACTCTGAGCAATGGTGACTGTGCCTGGTATCATAAGACCATATTCTTTTTCTTGAAACTCTGACAGAACTGCTAATAGTATTGTAATCCTCAAGCAGGATTTAGCAAACTATGGCTGGCTGGCCACATCCAGCCTGCCATCTGTTTTCATATAGCCCATAAGTTAAAAACAGTTTTTAAACAGTTGAAAAAATTTTTTTAAGAATAATGCTTCAGGACACATGAAAATGATAAGTTCAAACTTCAATATCCATAATTAAAGTTTTATTGGAGCCCAGCCACATACATTTGCTTTGTCTCTGGCTGTTTTTGTTGAGACAATAGCTGAGTTGTAATTGTGACAAGGTTCATGTGACTGAAAATATTTCTTTTCTGGCCATTTACAGGAAAAGTTTGCTGCTCCCTGTTCCAAAGTTAAAACTGACCTCGATACAAGCCATAGATTTAAAACCATTTAAAATAGTCAAGAATAGTCTTGAACACCAAGATATTCACGGGCTCGACCAAATTTGAACAATAACTAGATGTGTAACTACATACCTTAAAAGTTGTTCATCGATCCAAGGACTGTTGTGTATTAATGGGAAATAATCACCATCACAACAGTAACAAAAGAACTCAGTCCTGTACTTTTCAAGAACTAAGAGGTTGTCCTTCAATTTTATGATTCATTTTTTCCAGACTCAGGATCAGCATCAATGAGTTGCTTATCATATATCCCAGTACTAAAAAAATGAAGATGCCATTTCTCTAGAAGATAAGACAATACTTTCTTATTCTCCCCTTCAAAAACTACATCGATCTTCAGGAGAACTTTGGTGCTAAACTTTGTAAATGATGTCATGATCTGATGGAAAAAATAATCAAAGCTGAATTTTCTCTTTGGCAAAATTTCACCCATCATCAGACTGTAGAATACATGGAAGATTCTAGAACAGTTTACAATAATTCATTTGGGTTTTTTTTGCAAACAGGTGGCGGGGTTTTAAAAACTTGTTGAATATATTCACCACACAATTTCCTGAGATCAAAGACCTAAACAGCCCTCTTCCCTCTCCCCACCCCCATCAATTATTAGGCTCCACTTTCCTACTGAGGTCATAAGACAGCATTGCTGACCTGTCCAAGTAAAACTGCTACCAAATAAAAATAGTGACTGAGTTGGTGGCATGAGGGTAACTAGTTAAGCCACTCTTTCCTCTTTGCTGAGTTATCCTTACTTCAGTGGAATCACAAATTAAGAATGTCACAGAGGGGCTCCTTTGCAGAAATAAAGTCACAATTCCAAAAGGGTCCCAGATTTCGGTCAATCTGCTGCCACTGAACAGAGCATCCAACTATGGCAGCGTGTGGGGTAGTTTTAATCAGCATCAACTCTAAAATGGAATTCCTAAAGAGAAGACAATCTTGGGCCCTCATCTTACAATAAGAGTCCACACGGAGCAAACTGCAACCCAAATAAATTACAGTTGACCCTTGAACGACATGGGTTTGAACTGCGCAGGTCCACTTATATGCAGATTTTTTTTCAACAGCAAATACTAAAGTACTGCCCTATCCAAGGTCGGGTGTATCTGCAAATGCAGAACCATGGATGCAGAAGAACCACAGATATGGAGGACGAAAAGGAAAATCACACGAGGATTTTCGACTGTTTGGAGGGTCGGCCCCTGACCCCTGCTGCTGTTCAGAGGTCGACTGTAGTACCAATCTGTGGAGTGTGAATACTCCTTGCCCTATACTTTCAGGTTAACATGTGAGAGATTTATCTGTCCAGTCAATTGGAGACTGATCAAATGAAAGCCATATATAATATGTACTCCTGATGCGTGCTATTAAATGTACTGCACAATATTCAACAATGATGAGCACGGGTGCCCTCAATGAGAGAGAAGCCACTTATTCTGAAAACTTTATTTTTTATTGCAAATATTATTTATTTTTATATTATCTTGATGCAGTTGTTGGAGGAGTAAAGCCAAACTTTAGTAGCGTCAAACTGTGATCCCCCAGCTAAATGGCTCCCACTTAGAACCAGTTTCCCCTAAAATGTCTCACATGCTATCTCATTTTTACAAATCCTTCACTCCCTCTTGAAAATCTCTATTTCAGTTGCCAATAAGGATTTAAATGCTTCTGGAAGAAACATTCGTCAAAACTAACACAGCTGTTGATGACTGACATCAGGCATGAAGGAAAAAAAAAAAAATCACATCCGTGTTTCAACACACTACTTGCTGAACAATTTCTACTTGGTCCATCTGCATTAAATGGGTGTGCCAAAAATTGGACACACCAGCAGATGGCTACCAGCACTGTTTGGCATGCCTACTGGTGCTGTTCTACACTGCCAAAAGACGAACTACGACTCCCCTGAAGGGATTCTATAGTTTCTAAAATAGTAACTTATGTAACAGAAAAACTATAGAATCTTTTCATTTGGGCTCTAGATCTACAAGCCCCAGATTTGTGCTGTCCTCCTTTCTAATTTGATTTTTTAGTACTTCTGAACAGCAGTCATCTCCTTTCAGAGATTAGTGGTTCTTTTTTTTTTTGAATTGGTTTATTTAAATTTTACAGAAACCTGATTAGATTTAAGTATGTAATTATAAGTTCAGTAACAATTCTACAAAAATGCACATACAATGCCAGAATTTCTTAAAAGTAACTAATATCATATTCTTGTTTTGCATTAAACATGTAAGACATGTCATGTCTTCCTTATGACAGATTAGTGCTTCTTAACCAGGCATGTGTTATCATATGTACTCAGGGTATTCCTTCCAAGGTAGATATGTCCAGACCCCACTTGGGTCACCACACTGGATCAGACATCATGGGGTGGAGCTTAGGCATGTGTATTTTGAAAAGCACACCAGATGGTTGTAAAGGGCATCCCTGGTTAAAAACAACTTTTCCAGATCGTTTTTTATACTGACAAGCAAATAACTATGACATACACATGTGTACACATAGACCAATATAATTCTGCTTAATTCCTCAGGGTGTTGTCTAAATGTTCTCCTTTGCAATCTTAGAGTTGTAGAAAAATCATTAAGTATTTTTTTTAATTTATTTATTTAATTAATTTATTTTTGGCTGAGTTGGGTCTTTGTTGCTGGGCGCGGGCTTTCTCTAGTTGCGTCAAGCGGGGGATACTCTTCGTTGCGGGGCACGGGCTTCTCCCTGTGGTGGCTTCTCTTGTTGAGGAGCACAGGCTCTAGGCGCATGGGCTTCAGTAGTTGTGGCACGCGGGCTCAGTAGTTGTGGCTCACGGGCTCTAGAGCGCAGGCTCAGTAGTTGTGGTGCACTAGTTGGGGGCTTAGTTGCTCCACGGCACGTGGGATCTTCCCGGACCAGGGAACGAACCTGTGTCCCCTGCATTGGCAGGCGGATTCTTAATCACTGCGCCACCAGGGAAGCCCCAAATCATTAAGTTTTAAAGTAACAGATCATGGAGACAGTAGTATTTTAGGAAAATTTTTTTTTTGTAGCAAATAAAATATCTATGAGTATGAGATAAAGAAGAGACCTGGGAGAGCAATTAGGATCGGGGCCATAGGAGTTGGCTTTACAAAGAACTAATGGAAGTCAGTGGATAATTGGGTTGAGTTTCCAGCTCTAACAGAATAGAGGCATAAAAATAGGAGAAAAGGGGAAGTCAGGAGTAGAAGCAAATCAGAGTTGCCTGGGGGAGACAGCAGAATGATGGCTCAAAAGAAACCTCTGCACTGGACACATGGCTTTGGAAGTTGGTGAGAGGAGAGAACTTCTACAGAGAGGGTGGAAGACAGGATGAGGAAAACAAAGGGTTAAGCTGGAGAAGTAGCCCATTAAAGACCCAGGGAAAATGTAGAATAAACAATGCAAACAAAGAAAGGCAAGAGTAAAACCTAGTGGCAACTCAGAAGCCAAGGAGGAAAAGAGTTTCAAAACAAAGTTCATGGGGCTTCCCCGGTGGTGCAGTGGTTAAGAATCTGCCTGCCAATGCAGGGAACACGGGTTCAAGCCCTGGTCCGGGAAGATCCCACATGCTGCAGAGGAACTAAGCCCGTGTGCCACAACTACTGAGCCTGCACTCTAGAGCCCGTGAGCCACAACTACTGAGCCCGTGTGCCACAACTATTGAAGCCCGCGTGCCTAGAGCCCGTGCTCCACAACAAGAGAAGCCACGGCAGCGAGAAGCCCGCCCACCGCAACAAAGAGTAGCCCCCGCTCGCCAAAACTAGAGAAAGACCGCACCCAGCAACAAAGACCCAACACAGCCAAAAATAAATAAATAAATAAATAAATGTATTAACCAAAAAAACAAAGTTCATCAACATAGTCTTCTGAAACAGAGAGGTCAAGGTCACCGGTATGGACTCAAGTTCTAGTCCCAGGAACCCTGCTGTGTGCCCTAGCACACAGCTGATCTTTCTCCTTTAATCTCTACTTCCTGTCCATACCAACCGTACAGCACACATATACGTTTAGTTTTTTAAATCCATCATGGAATTTAAAAACTAAAATATCTACACATATGCAGATATTCTGTCACATCTCATACAAAGCTTCTTGAGGGAAAAAATCACAGTCGATACTTTACACACCGTCCACCCGCAATGTGCCTTCACATCACCATGCCTCCAGCTATCATTTAGAAATAGTTTTAACTAAGTATTAACTATGACCATCCTGGTGATTGTGGTATGCAGATAAAGCCCAGCTAAATTCAGGGAGAAGACACATACACCAGTACAGTGTCAAGCCTTGCTATTCAAAGTGTGGCCAATGGACCAGTGGCATCACCTGGGAACTTGTTAAAAATGCAATTTCAGCTGCTATACCAGACCAACTGAATCAGAATCTGCATTTTAACAAGATCCAGGTGACCGACTCCTATGCATACTGGCCTAGAAACTGGTGTCAACTCAGTACAGTATGCAAAGGGAGAGCACTGGGTTACCAAAGAAGTTAGTTGGAGGAGGGAAAGATGGCACATGAGTTTCAGTGCACAGGCATGTGCTTAGATGCTACTTCGTCTGCTCAGACCTGCATCTCAGTGTTGGAGCCCAGGCCCTTTGCATATGTGGCACAACCAGGCCAACAAACAATTCCGGCTTTTGATCAGGAACCCAGATGCATAAATCCTTCTTCCATTAACTGCCCCTAAGTTCATTATAGGAAGGGCTTATGCAGATTCTATCTGCTAGGTTGTTTTTCCAGGCTTTATAAATATTCTGACCTCCTGAAGACCCTGTTTACGCTCCCCATACTTATCCAACCCTAGGATTTATATTATTCTGCGTCTCATTCGTTTCTCCCATAAAATTAGGTTCCCCTCTAGGCTTTAGATTGCAATTGCTAAAATACTTTTTCAGAATAATTGAAAGCTAAACCTGAAAATGCAACTTTAACCCCAAATGGAAAGAGCTACACCGACAGCATTGTTGTTTAAGTGACCAGGTGTCAGGGGAAAGTTCCCAAAGGAAAGAACCATTAGACAAAGGCACAGTCATATCTCAAAGGATGAAGACCAAATGGAGCAACAAGTCTCAAAGCAGAATCTTCCCTTCGTTGGGGATGCGCTCAACGCTTCAATATTTCTTTCTCTAACTTTCCTACAGATATACGTATTGAGTGTCACTATTTCAAAATATCTCTGTGCTCGAAGAGTTCTCTGTGGGTCTTTTATTATTTATAACAGCTTTATTGACTTATAATTTACACACCATGAAGTTCACATTTCAGAAATGGAAGAGACTTTCATTCCATCCCCCACTTCAAGCAATGCTTCATTAAACTCACCCAGGAATATAATACAGCCATTTCTTAAAACTCCAGAAAGACAGGCCATCATCACGACCCTCCGATAATATATCCTAGTATCTCAGCTTTTATCAGTGGAAAGAACATCTTGACTAATCCCCCTCTATGAAAATGCAAACTACAAAAGTCATGGCGTATGTTAAAGGTGGCTGATTGAAAATACCACGGTAGACCCTTGTAATCTGACTGCTGTGTTGAAACTCCATTAGGAAGCAAACCTCGTTTACTGCATCCAAAGTGGAAATCACAAATTCCAACAAACTACTACCCCCCAGTTCTTCATGGACTACTTTCTTCCACCAGATGGCTTTTGGGGGGCTGCTGCAGCCTGCACTGAGCTGTTATTTTTCACCTCAGGGATGGGATGAGTAACTTAGGCAGGTTTTTCTTTCAAAAAGAAAAACAGCAACTCACATGCTCTCACAGAACCTCTTCAGTGTGCTTGGCTTCTCCTGGTTGCGTCTTTGTCGGAACCAGCGTTGAATGCTGCGAACATCCCAGTCCAGCTGCTTGGAGAGGCCCTCCAATCTCTTTTCATCAGGATGCTATGAAACAAGGTACCAGGAAAATCATTTTCATCTTCACCATGAACAGATCTGCCCTTGTCTATACTGGAGATATCTGTTTTTCCTGTATTTTCTATCTGCTACTGAGATTTCTATATTGACCACTGAGGACCGAGGCCTTCCATCAGCAGCGTGAACGTAAACAACCACTTAGGACAAGAGAAGTTACTCATCATGAAACAACACTAAAAAATATGAATCTCACTCTAATGCTGGTACATCTTACAGCAACAAAGGTTCGACGGAACAGTCAGCTGGCCGCGTTAGCTCCACCAGCCTTCAAGGAAAGGAGTTAGGTGAAGGTGAATTTGCAAAAAGACATCACTCAAACATTTCACTTTCTAATGAAAAAATGCTGTACCCATTATCACATATCAGGATAACGCAGGACAGAAAAAAAGCATGGAATCATCCCCAAAAACCTCACCTTAGACTAAGGTATCAACTCCACTTACAAAACATGTTTTCTCTTCAGTCTCCCCTCTCCCTGGTTCTTCACACATTCCTCTTCTATTCCTTTCTTGGTCATCCTTTTGACCGGAACTCCCTCAAACTTTTTACAATGACTACGCATTACTTGAAGATGCAAACTTGGTAAAGGAGAAGGAGAAACTATCGATATTTACGCCTGCCATATGATGACACTACTCTGTCTCTCGCTCTCATTTCTATAACATAAGGAGATGACAGACCTAGGTTCAATTCCTTGTTCCAATGAATTCTCCGAGCCTCAGTTTCCTTACCTGTTCCAAAGAAGCCTATTGATCCACCTAAACGGTGGAATGTAAAAACGTATGCAAATCTCAGCACATGTTAGTTCTGTCCCTCCTCTCTCTTCGGTGTCTTAGAGAGCATCCCGCCCCCAATTACGTGAGGGCGACCTGCCGTACAACAAAACTAAACGGAGTTAGTTCTACTCCTTTATTTATTCGACCTTTGCTTTACAATTAAGGAGATGTTAATAATCAGAGGACAGAACCAAAAATGGGGTAGGGAAGGCAGGCCAAGCGGCTGTCGAGTCATAAGGGCGGAATACACATGGGACTCCTTTTTAAAGCCTCTCAAGAAATTCAGTGTCAGACACACAGGAAACACAGCAAATGGCCTTAATGTCATGATCGAGGTTATAAACTGTGCTGAGCTTGTGTCTGTAAAAGTTATTTGCGAACTTGCCGGGTGGCGTGTACTTTGAGGTGTTTTTCTTAGAAGTCACGACACCGTCTACACTCTCCTTCCGTGTCTCTCAATTAAAAATATGGGAGAGAGAAAAGGCACAGCCTACACTATACCTTGGCTATACCATATTCTTAAAGGAATTCATTTTTAATTTTCATTCATTTTCTAAGTCTATTCAATACGTAAAGCGTTCACATGGTCCACAAAATAAAAATTATCCCCAATTTCACCTTCCACTTTGTTCCTGTTCTCTCAGTTCCTACTCTCCCCTTCCTACCAGGTAACAGGCTATTCAATCTATTTCTTTCCAAAGTTATCTTACCAAACATAAACAAATTTGAATGTGCATTCTTATGTCTCCCCACCACCACCTTCACACAAATGGTTCTATTATTCTGGACTTCGGGTTTTTCACTTTACAATGTATCTTGGAACATTTCCACATCAAAATATTGGGAACGTCCTCCTTCTTTTGTAGAACCGTTAAGGACATGCCATAATTTACTTATCCACTCCACTATTAATGCACACTTAGGTAGCTTCCGAACTTCTACTACTAACAATGCTGCAATAAATAACCTTATCATGGGTTATTTTATACACATATAGAGAGAGATAAGTTCCTGTAAGTGAACGTTGGAGATGAAAGGGTCCATGCATTTGCAATTTTTTTAGATATTGAAAAATTACTATCACCAATGATTTTACCAATTCAGACTCTCACAAGCAAGAGTACCCATTTCCCAAAGCCTCATCAACAGAGTATGTTATTGGATTTTTCCATTTTTTTCTAGCCTGATATATAAAAAGTAGTATCTCAGTATATCTTTAATTTGATTTCCTCTCTTATGAAAGAAGGATATTTTCTTGTGTTTTAAAACCATCTGTATTTCCTCTTTAGAACAGTCTTTTCATATCTACTGCCCATATTTTTCTTGATCTGCTAGTAATTTGTTTATTGATTTGTAAAAGTTCTTCAGTTTTTAGAGTGATCAAACCTATATCTGTACCATAAACTGCATAGTATGTACTAATGTGTCACTTGAGTTTTAGAATTAGCTTATGGTGCATTTTGCTTGTGTTTTTTTACTTGCAGAAGTTTTTTTAAATCATGTTTGAATTTATCAATCTTTTCTGTTATACCTTCTGTATTTGTGGTCATAAGTAGAAAAGCATTCCCTACTCGGAAAATCCAAGAAATTCTCCTACATTTACAGCTTTGATTCTAATACATTTACAGTTTTGATTCTTACATTCAATCTTTAGTACATGTGGAATATATCCTGGTATACAGTGGGAGGTATGAATCTAATTTTAATTCTTTCCAAATGGCTACCCAGATAGGCCAGTACCATCATTCATGTTTTCTCCATGAGAAATCAAATCTATTCTCCCACCGTTCTATTATTCATGTGCCAGTACATATGGTCGGGTTACTCAGAAATCCTTATTTATTTTTCTACATGAACTTTAGAATTAGCTTGTCTAGTTTCAAAATAAACGGGAAAACAAGAAAACCTGTCGGTATTTATAATGAGATTATACCAAGTTCTTATACTAGCATAGGATGACTTGATATCTTTAACTGAATTTGTCTTTTGTGTCCTTCACAATGTTTGAAAATTTTCCTCACATACCTTGCACATCCTTGTTACATTGATTCCTAGGAATATCATCTTTTTTGATTTCTATTATAATTAAGAAATTTTCTTATATCTTCTAACTGCTTTTTGTGTGTGTGCATGTGTGTGTGTATGGTAACTAATTTTGTACTAACATTTTGTAATGTTTATGGTAGTTTTTCACTTGATTCCCTTAATTTTCCAGGTATACGGTCATGTAATAGGATATTACTAGAATGTAAGCTCTGTAAACAAAGGAAATTTTTTGTGTCTTTTTTCACCAGTACCTAGAATATAGTCGGGACTTAATAAATACCTCTCGAATGCATGAATAAATTGTCACATAGCATAGCTTTACCTCCTCCTTTCTAATTTTTATGCCTTTATTTTCCTTCTTTTATCTATTTGCTAATGAAATGTAAAACTAAGCACAATGTATAACAGTGTTTATAAGCATCCCTATCTGTTCCAGACTTTAGCAGGAATATCACAATGTTTTTCTCATTAAGAGGCCAGATTTGGAGCTGATATACAAGTGTATTTTTCATGTAAATGAAACCACCTATCCCTAGTTAGATTGTTTTATTTTAATCAAAATGATGTTAAATTTCAGAATCCATGGAAGTGATCATCTACTTTTTTTCTTTATGTCCATTAACATGATGAATTACAAAAACAGATGTTTTTAATATTGAATACAGGGAAGGCCTTGCATTCCTAGAGTAAGTCGTACTTGGTGATGATGAATTAATTCTTTTAATATGCTGCAAAGTTCAGTTTGTGATTTTTTTATTTGGGACTTTTCATCAATAATAATAATAATCACAATTGGTCTCTAGTCTTATTTTTTAGTGAGATACTTATCAGACTTTGAGATTACATAAAAATAGAATCGATGATTTTCTTAATTTTCTATACTTCGGTATAGTTTAAAATAGCATTTTATTATCTGTTCTTTAAGAGTGTTAGAATTTTCTTGTGATAACACACATATGTAGTTGGTAAATTATATTTTCCTAGAATAATTTTCATTTTATCCAAGTGTTTATATTTTATTTGCCATGTTAATAGTAATATATCCTTTTTATTTTCAATTTATGTGATTGTTGATTATGTTGTTAATTGCTATGTTGTTAACTTGTGCTTTGTTTTTTCTTGATTGGGTTAGCTGACTTTCTGTTAAAAAAAAAAGTAAACAGTTACCTCTGGATTAATTTTCAATACTACAGTTTTACTAACTCAATTTCTATGTTTATCTTTATTAATTTCTTCCTTCTGTTTGCCTTCATTTATTTTGTTGTTGTTTTTCCAATGTTTAAGTAAGTGGTTAAATATATATATATTTATATAAGTGGTTAAACTTATATATATAAGTTTTCATCTGAGCACTACCTTGGCATAGTACCATAGCATAGTAGTGCTTTCATCACTGTTCTCTAAATATTCTGAAATTTTATTTTTACACAAAAGTTGATTAAGAAAGCAAGAGTCTTTCTGTTTTCTGATTTCTCATATTAGTACACTGTGCCTATTCTTAAAATGTATTACCATTTTTTATATAATAAAAGCTCAATTTTTAAAATATTTAACAGGCACTTGAAAAGAAAGTATAGTCTCTATATTCAGAATACAGGGTTCTAAATGTACCTGTCAGGAGCTTCCCTGGTGGTGCAGTGGTTAAGAATCTGCCTGTCTATACAGGGGACACAGGTTGGAGCCCCGGTCCGGGAAGATCTCACATGCCACGGAGCAACTAAGCCTGTGCACCACACTGAGCCTGTGCTCTAGAGCCCACAAGCCACAACTACTGAGCCTGCGTGCCTCAACTACTGAAGCCCGTGCACCTAGAGCCTGTGCTCCACAACAAGAGAAGCCACCGCAATAAGAAGCCTGCACACCACAATGAAGAGAAGCCCCCGCTCACCACAACTAGATAAAGCCCACGCGCAGTAACACAGCCAAAAATAAATAAATAAAAATAAATTAATTTTTTTTTAATTTTTAAATTAAAAAAAATAAATGTACCTGTCAGATCTTCCTCATTAATTATGCTTCTTAGAATTAATTGCTATATTGTTTTATATTTTATATATTCTGTTTTATATTTTGATCTGTCATGACTGAGAGGTAAATTAAAATTTCTTACTATTAAATAATTTCTTCTTTTTTTATAAGTATATGGATATGCTGGTATTCAATGCATATATATTCATAACCATTTTATCTTCATTATGAATTGTATCCTTTGGCAATAAAAAGCCAATTCTTCATTTCACTTCATCCTTTTGGTCTACTTTCTTTATTATTTATATTTGCCTGTATACCTTTACTCATACTCTTATTTCTAATATCTGTAATTACTTTATCTGAAGCGGTCTCTTATAAACTATGTGACCCAAATCTGAATTATTTTTTTATTAGATGTTAAACCCATTTACATGCATTGATATAATTTATAAATTTGTTTATACTTACCTCACATTAATTATGTTTTCTGTTTTCATAATTTAATTTTTTTAAATTTTAACAAACCAAATATGGCTGATTTTCCTTTGTTTTTTGTGGGTAATTTTTATTCTAGTGGTTATCCATACAATCATAATACTCTTCTATTCATTTTCAGTCAATAAAAATTCCAAATGAGCAATATTTAAAACTAGCATATTTCCTCTTCCTTCCCCACCTACTATTAGTCAATAATTTTATCTCTCTTAGAGTTAACTCTTGTATTATTAAATATGCTTCTACCTCTATTACTCAGTTTGGCTGCTTAAACAGTTAAGCTTTGACTCCCAGCTACTAGAGCTTATGCAATTAGTGAATTTATTCTACCTCCAACCTTCCTTCCCTTGTCCTGCTCAGTTATTGTTACCTGTATCATTTCTACATTGTGAGAGCATATAATGCTTACATTCTGTTCTGTCATCCTAATCATCACATTTCTTTCTATCTTAGTTCTACAGTTTAAATGTATTCAAAACTTGCCAACATTCCCAGTAATCTCTTGGTCAGCTAAAATGAATGATTATAATAGTTTCTTCAAAAAAGGACTCACGGGAACAACTCCTCCAAATTTTTGCAAGTTCTAATCTTTTTGTCTTTAGCCTTTACACTATAAAAACAATTTACCTAAATATAAAATTCTTAGTTCCCATTTTCCTTGAAAATATTGGAAATGTTGTCCTATAGAATATTGCTACAGAGAAGACTAAAGCCATGCTGATATTTTCCTAGATAAATGATTTAATTTTTTGCTTGGCTGCTCAAGGAATTATTTCCTTTATATTTCAAGTCTATTTTTAATAATGTAAGTCTTGGCATAAACCTTCCTGGGTCAACTTTTACTACATTTTTATTAACATATTAATATAAATCTCCATTTATTTTAGGAAATTTTTCTTGATATCTCTCTCAATACTTACTCTACTTTGCTTTTCCTTAAGAGATTCCAATTATACATATGCTAGCTCTGCTTGGTCTATATATCTAATTATTTTTAGCTTTTTTTCATTTCATTTATTTCAGCTTTATTATTTCTATCTCCCATGTTCCCCACTGAGATTTCTGCAGTGTCTAGTGTTTCCTGTGTTCTTTCCAATTTTTTGTCATTTCTGTGATAGCTTCAGTACTTTTTTCCTGAACCAACTGGCTAACATTGCATCTCTTCCTGTTGACCAACTGCTTTTTTCTTTAGGTCTTGTATTTCTTTTTTTGTGATCCTCCTTACAGAGTTATTGCTTTTTTTTAAATTTATGGTAAAATATTTGATCTCAACTTTCAGTTGCCCTGTGGCCTCATTTTTCCAGTGATAATTTTTGTTAGTAAGCGATGCTACGAATTCTTTTTCTTGTCTTTGATGCTGTGTGTTTCTTCTTTATTACCCAACATTGAGTGAGTTGGATTGTCTCGATCAGCTCCAAGGAGGGTGCTTTTGTAGTTTAGCTGCCTCCAAGGTACACCGCCTCTGGAAAATGTGCCATCCACAAGGTTTTCTGTGTACTTCTTCCCCTTCCCTGAATTAAACTGAGTCTGGGAGAGCATCTGCCAGCCTTGCTCACCAGTTCCTGCACCTAGTGTTGCAAACAGTGATACAGCTTTGGTCTCACAATTAGGAGGTGTCATTTTTGCTGGCTTTCCTGAAATCTACCCCCACAGGGCCCTCCATCCACACTTCATGCTCATCCCTTCCTCCTACTTGGCTTCTGTCCAACCTCAACTGTTTTTGTTTAGCTTTTATATATATATTGAAATCTAGAGATATATATCTCTTAGTTTGCCAAAATTAAAGTTTGTGAGATTTTCCTTCTTTTTTTGTGTGTGTATATTTTTACTGTTGTGTTTTATAATTTTTCTCCATAGTTTTTTTCATTTCTTAAGATTTCCAAGGGAAAAAGTGAATAATTCTGACTTATATAGACATTTTTATACCAGAAAAACCTAGGTTAATTTTAATAAACATAACCCATACAAGGATGGAAAAGAAAAATAAAAAGCACTAGGCATAAGAGGAGAATGAGGAAAAACAAATTATAGGAAATCTGCATATAATTTTTAAAATACAGTATAATATACCAAATGCAGATTATGATGTGATAATCTCGTAATTCTCTAGATCATGAAACCTAGTTTCACAGCTGACATATATGTTTTTCCCTTAATGGCTCAAGAACTGATTTGATTGATTAGAAAATGAGGCTGTTGGGATTATAGATATAATATGTGCCAAAAGATAGATATATAAATCAACAGATAAACTGATTGATTCATTGATTTATATCTATCTCATTCCGATAACTCTGGATATAGCCAGTTACGAAACGTGAACTCAAAAACATTCACTCTAAAGAGAAACAGTCATTCCATTCATTTAAGTAAGTCTGACAACTCATAATCGCTGGTTCTTGGGGCCATCACAAGGCTACTGAATCAGGATCTCTAGAAATAGGATGCGGCAATCTACATTTACCTCTCAGGCACTCCTAATGTAAATGAAAGAATGGGAGCGCCTGGCCCAAATAAATGCTCCCTCATTAACTAACCGACTTACAGCCCACGGCCACAACACTAGGAAGCAGCAGAGACAATGTTCCAACATACCAGGGGTCTGCAACCCCTGGGCCATGGACCAGTACCAGTCCACGGCCTGTTAGGAACTGGGCCGCACAGCAGGAGGTGAGCGGCAGGCACGAGTGAAGCTTCATCTGTATTTACAGCCGCTCCCCGTCACTCGCATTACCGCCTGAGTTCCTCCTCCTGTCAGATCAGTGGCAGCATTAGATTCTCATAGTAGCGTGAATCCTACTGTGAACTGAGCGTGTGAGGGATCTAGGTTGCGTGTTCCTTATGAGAATCTAATGCCTGATGATCTGAGGTGGAGCTGAGGCAGTGATGTGAGTGCTGGGGAGTGGCTGCAAATACAGATTATCATTAGCAGAGAGGTTTGACTGCACAGAGGCCATAATAAATCAATTGCTTGCAGACTCATATCAAAACCCTATCAGTGAGTGGCAAGTGAAAATAAGCTCAGGGCTCCCACTGATTCTGCATTATGGTGAGTTGTATAATTATTTCATTATATATTACAATGTAAGAATAATAGAAATAAAGTTCACAATAAATGTAATGTGCTTGAATCATCCCAAAACCATTCCCCCCACTCCCAGTCTTCCATGAAACCGGTCCCTGGTGCCAAAAAAGTTGGGGATCACTGCAATATACTGCTCAGGTCTGAGTCAAAAACCAATGCTTTCAACTATTTTGCAAGAGAGGTAAGTTCTCTGAAATATTTATAAAATTTTAGGTTTACAGAGGGAAAAAAAAGAGTGAGAAAGACAAGCAGATGTTACCTCAAAAGAAAAGACTGCTGGAGAATATGAAGGAGTTCAAATTTATCAGCTAATTTCATAGATGAGAACTGCTCAGTCAGGGCGCATGACCAGTGAACTCACAAAGGGATCTGGATTCAGAAGGGCTTGCATGTGGGGTTTAAAGTTCTCTGGTTGCCATCTTGAAATTCTTGATAATTTTGTTATGGGAATGGTGTTTTGCTTATGAAGTCCATTGGGATAGGGGAGCATGTGTCAGGGGTTCGGAGTCTTGGCTCACACACAGTCCCGGCATTGCCCCCATATGAGTCTAGGTAACTTACTTCCCTGTCCCCCGCTACCCAGGGACCCCAGCTTTCCCCTTCCCACTCCTGCCTAGTGACTACTGCTGCCCTGGGTGCAAATACGGAAAGAGATGGGATTAGATATGCACACCCCACGGTGTCTCAGTGTGGGGTATAGGGATGCCACCTGCACCCTGGGCTGGCAGTGTCCCAGTGCGTTTGGTGGATGGCTCAGTGGGGACTAGCCTCTTGCTTACCCCAATCCAGGTACCTAGTGTGTCTTGGAGCAGAGACTGCAATACACTGGGAGGTCCCCTGTCCACCGTGGGTTGGGACAGTGGGCCCATGGAAAGGGGAGAGGCCTGTCTCAACTTCTACCCCGGCCAAAGAAGGGCAGACATGTTAGCCCAGGAGCTAGCAACTAGCCGCTGGCGACTAGCAGCAGCTAGTCAGCTGTGTGTGCATTAAATCACAGGGTGGCGTTCCTGGGTACCTGTCAGGATCTGCCCTTGCCTCTTGTGTATGCCTAAGGGGGCATGGCATTAAATACCAAATTAAAAAAAAATCTGGACAGGTCAAGAGAGAAAGAGACTGTGCAAGAAAGGAAAAAGCTTTCTATTTTTATGCCTTTAATGGCACTTTTTTGTGCTTTCTGAACAAGGGACCCTGCATTTTAGTTCTGCACTGGCCTCCAAAACTTACATAGCCAGTCCTGTAAGGAGTAGATTTTAAGGGTTTTCACACTTGAAAGATGATAACCATGCCCTTCTCCAAGGTGACCTGGAACCATGGCCAAGGCCAGAATGCTGGACGAGCACTGTTCAAAGTCTCCAAATCCTGCTACTTGTATTCTGGTCAACTGATCTGTTACTTTTTCATCTCACAACTAACACTGGAGAACTACAAAGAATTCAAGGAAAAATAGTTCCAGCTTTGGCTGCATTTATGTCCAAAACCTGAGGCTTCTGCTTTAATCGTGTAGAAACTTCCAAAAGAATCACCTTGGAAACCAAGAGAATATGATCATTAAAATTAGCTAGAAGCAAATATCCTCCAGAGCAGTCAACCTGCCTGCAAAATCCTTTCATTACCTTTATAGAGAAAATTTCCCCAGTAACCATAATAAACACAAAGCAAGGGAAATAAAATGTCCACTGCAGGATTTCTAAAGGGAGGTATACATTTGGGTAGAAAATTCATTTTTCATGCATTTAGAGTAGTTCACAAGGTAAATACAAATATGTTGTCATCACGTTAAAAAAAATGAACCTTGTAACTCCCTACACATCAGCTTTTCTAGAGGGGTAAAAGGTGTTTGCTGCAGTAAACTGATATATTAAATAAAAATGCAAGTTTCTTCTTAACATTTTCTTCCTTTAAACACTATAGGATATGAGCCCCTTCAGGTTAGAAACTGGCAATCTAAAATCATCTCACGTCTAGGAATAAACCTACCTAAGGAGAAAAAAGACACGTATGCAGAAAATTATAAGACACTGATGAAAGAAATTAAAGATGATACAAATAGATGGAGAGATATACCATGTTCTTGGATTGGAAGAATCAACATTGTGAGAATGACTCTACTACCCAAAGCAATCTACAGATTCAATGCAATCCCTATCAAACTACCACTGGCATTTTTCACAGAACTAGAACAAAAAATTTCACAATTTGTATGGAAACACAAAAGACCCCGAATAGCCAAAGCAATCTTGAGAACGAAAAATGGAGCTGGAGGAATCAGTCTCCCTGACTTCAGACTAAACTACAAAGCTACAGTAATCAAGACAGTATGGTACTGGCATAAAAACAGAAATATAGATCAATGGAACAGGATAGAAAGCCCAGAGATAAACCCACGCACATATGGTCACCTTATCTTTGATAAAGGAGGCAAGAATACACAGTGGAGAAAAGACAGCCTCTTCAATAAGTGGTGCTGGGAAAACTGGACAGCTTCATGTAAAAGTATGAAATTAGAACACTCCCTAACACCATACACAAAAATAAACTCAAAATGGATTAAAGACCTAAGTGTAAGGCCAGACACTATCAAATTCTTAGAGGAAAACACAGGCAGAACACTCTATGACATAAATCACAGCAAGATCCTTTTTGACCCACCTCCTAGAGAAATGGAAATAAAAACAAAAATAAACAAATGGGACCTAATGAAACTTCAAAGCTTTTGCACAGCAAAGGAAACCATAAACATGACCAAAAGACAACCCTCAGAATGGGAGAAAATATTTGCAAATGAAGCAACTGACAAAGGATTCATCTCCAAAATTTACAAGCAGCTCATGCAGCTCACTATCAAAAAAACAAAACAACCCAATCCAAAAATGGGCAAAAGACCTAAATAGACATTTCTCCAAAGAAGATATACAGACTGCCAACAAACACATGAAAGGATGCTCAACATCACTAATCATTAGAGAAATGCAAATCAAAACTACAATGAGATATCATCTCACACCAGTCAGAATGGCCATCGTCAAAAAATCTACAAACAATAAATGCTGTAGAGGGTGTGGAGAAAACGGAACCCTCTTGCACTGTTGGTGGGGACATAAATTGATACAGCCACTATGGAGAACAGTATGGAGGTTCCTTAAAAAACTAAAAATAGAACTACCATACGACCCAGCAATCCCACTGCTGGGCATATACCCTGAGAAAACCATAATTCAAGAAGAGTCATATAGCAAAATGTTCATTGCAGCTCTATTTACAATAGCCAGGACATGGAAGCAACCTAAGTGTCCATCAACAGATGAATGGATAAAGAAGATGTGGCACATATATACAATGGAATATTACTCAGCCATAAAAAGAAACAAAACTGAGTTATTTGTAGTGAGGTGGATGGACCTAGAGTCTGTCATACAGAGTGAAGTAAGTCAGAAAGAGAAAAACAAATACCATATGCTAACACATATATATGGAATCTAAGAAAAAAAAAAAAAGGTCATGAAGAACCTAGGAGCAAGATGGGAATAAAGACACAGACCTACTAAAGAATGGGCTTGAGGATATGGGGAGGGGGAAGGGTAAGCTGAGACAAAGTGAGACAGTGGCATGGACATATATACACTACCAAACGTAAAATAGATAGCTAGTGGGAAGCAGCCGCATAGCACAGGGAGATCAGCTCGGTGCTCTGTGACCACCTAGATGGGTGGGATAGGGAGGGCGGGAGGGAGGGAGACACAAGAGCGAAGAGATATGGGAACATATGTATATGTATAACTGATTCACTTTGTTATAAAGCAGAAACTAACACACCATTGTAAAGCAATTATACTCCAATAAAGATATTAAAAAAAAAGATGTTAAACCCCCCCAAAAATAAAAAATAAATAAAATCATCCCACAAAACTAAAATTCCATTTATTCTACTCTTTTTCCTAAAATTCCATTTATTCTACTCTTCTTCCTAGCAGAGATGTTAAGAACACCAGGTGCTTTCTTCCACTTTTCCAGGAAAAATACCATTTTTAAAAGAATAGAGGGGGAAACCCTAGAGAATCCTGGCAGAAACGAAGAACATAAAATAAACAAACATGTTTGAATATTTGAATTAACAGTCCTAAGACAAGAGAGAAGCAATACAAAATGTTAGCAATACAAATACCAAAAACGGAATAAAATTTGCTTAACATGGCCAAATCACATCTTAGAAGTCTGAGTAATTCTCCCAGAAAAATGAAAGTGGGAAAAGGAACACACGATACTTCTCATAGACTGTTATGCTCCTTTTCTTCTTTCTTGTCCACGAAAGGGTAAGACAAGAGAGAAATATGAGTAAGAATCAGCTTTTTGGATGCTGTGATTTGCTTAATTTTTTATGGCCTTAGCTTGAGGGTTTCTGACTTATGTCTTCCTCCCCTTTTTGTTCTTAAGGAAATACCAGCTGGCAGTGGATGGCGATCTTTCCCTCTGTCTTCCTCCCTGCCTCCTCTTCCCATTCCTGCTTTGGACTTTAACTCTCACCAGAGCGATCATCTCCTCTCCCGTTTTCTTTACAATGAATCTATACTTTATAACTCTCCTGACCCTCGCTCCTCATGTCTTCATATTGCAGCTCTTCTCTCCTTCCATTATTCCCTTTTGTTCACCCGCCTGTGTATCACAACTGCTAGAACATATGGACAATGTTATAAGCAAACCGGCGCTTTTTCTCACAATACATTAATTATATTCCTCAGCTCTCCCCAAAGTCCCATCCAACTGTTATACATACATACTGCTTCATGTCACGTGAGATTAAGAGGCACAGAATTAGACCAACCACCATCTAATCTAGACTGTGCCTCACAGACAAGCTCCTCACATCACCTTGGGAGTAAACAATCAGGTCTCAAACACACCCACGTGTATTTGGTTTCTACGCTTTTTGGTCTAGTCACGATGCCTGTGTGCTTTCCAAGAGGACACTTTCACACACGAGGCTAGTCAAATGTTAGTTCTCAAACCCAAGAGAGAAGGAACTGAATGATTTCAGATTGAGAACAGTGGTCATGACAATTCATATCCCAGAAAAGGACAATCATACCTTTGTAATTGCAGTAAAAACCTTTTCCAGAATGGCATTTGGCTGGGCTATTTGTGGTCCATTGGCCTGAATGTTGAGGGCTATGGCACATGGTTTGGCTACAAATCTAAAAAAAAAAAAAAAGACACAAGTTATTCTCTCTATAGATGTTCTTAATGTCATCAGTTAAACATTACTCAACTGTCCCAATAAAGTGTCGATAGGATTTTATGGGTAGACATTGTCAACATTCATATGTCAGTACCTTTAAAGCAGATTTAACTTTTTTTTTCCTCCTTTAATCTCGCAGCAGTAACAGTAAAAAAAAAATCCTTTTAAAATATTGAAACCTCCTGATACTCAAGTTCTAATGAGACTGAACAGATAGAAAGACTATCAAATGACAAATATAAATCTGCGTGAGATACATAAACCAAAAAACCACGATTTTGAAATGACAATTTACATTCTTCTTACTAACAAGTCATGTTATGTTTTTACTATAAGAAAGTGTTTACTAACCATCTGATTATACATACAGAAAGTATGCTTTTGATCAACCCTAGTCCAAAAATTCGCCATTTTTGTCTCTATGATCAAAGTGTGCTATGTTCAGACCCAATTCCTTAGGACGTCTTAAAATTCTCTATGCTTATTTGCTTCTTTCTCATAAACAATCATGAAAGGTGTCAAACAGCACGATGTCCCAGCCAAGCTGAAAAGTCTGAAATGGTTATAAGCATCAGCTACACCGCTTTTATTGTAAGCAAATGGTTATGTCAAGAAGAACAGGAAGACTTAGCTGCATTTCTGGCCGTGTTTGATGTATGAACGAGGCATGGGAGGGATGCAGGTAGAGGGCATGGGGCCCCAAAAGTATGATGATGTCTCTAAAACTTTTTTAAAAAGAAAAGCATTACAGTTGTTTTAGACTAAATGGTCCAGAAATAAGGTGCGATACATGTTCCTTTCTAGTAGTGACATTTAACTTTTTCTATAAATACAAATAATATAATAACATATGAAAGTATGATCCAAATTAATTTAATGTTGGCCAAAAGCAACTGATAAATATACAAAACAGGGGCTTCCCCAGTGGCGCAGTGGTTAAGAATCCGCCTGCCAATGCAGGGGACACGGGTTCGAGCTCTGGTCCGGGAAGATCCCACATGCCGCGGAGCAACTAAGCCCGTGCGCCACATCTACTGAAGCCCGCGCACCTAGAGCCCATGCTCCGCAACAAGAAGCCACCGCAATGAGAAGCCCGCACACCGCGATGAAGAGTAGCCCCCGCTCGCCACAACTAGAGAAAGCCCACGCGTAACAACAAAGGCCCAACGCAGCCAAAAATAAATAAATAAAAACAAATAAATTAAAAATACATATATACAAAACAGATCATGAGTAATTCTTAGATGAGGCTTCTTTAATAATAATGAATGAGTTAAAGAACAGTAGACAAGGGAGGAATTTTTTTTAAGGGGGACTAATGATGTTTACATACATGGTAACACATAATATCCCACTGGGTTCTATTTCAAGTAAAAGACAAAAAAATGTATTCCAACAGGAGAATGGAGAACTATACGTGCAAGCCTAAACCAGGAAAGATACACACAGAAAATGCAATATAAATCCTGTTTCACTGGGCTCTCTGGCACGAAGTTAGGAAGAATAAACACCCTTTCCTAGTATGTATATCTAGAAACTGGAATTTTCCTAAACTTTTGCATGCTCAGTTCTTCGTAACATAAAATTTTCTAAAACATGTTACCTATGCCCCTACCTTCTTAAAGAGAAGTGCAGTATTTTTTTAAATAAGTTTGGGTCTTCACTGTGAACAGTAATCGTGGAGCTATGGATGTAGCTAGTGGAAAGAAATAAAGTTTGATGGGCAATAAGCAGAAGAATGTACAGAACTTGTTCCCTTGACAAAGTTTCCTGCTTCATGGTTATCTGCCTCTTCATCATAAGGTATAATGCGGGGTGTGAAAAGACATGAGATCAGCAAAAGTTTTTTTTAAAAGGTAAAAATTAGCTTGGTATAAAAGCCAAAATCAACACTTCCAATGGTTGCCTTCTACTCTTCCCTGTTGGATTTCTCCCCAGCCCTCCCTCGTCTTCCCAATTCCCACAACTTCTGAAACACTGCATTCAAATTCCCTTTCGGAATTTGGCATCATCATCCTTGGAACAACCTCCTGTTCTAGTACATGGTCTGCTTTCTTCCTCTAAAGAGCGAAGAGTCTAAATGCAAAGGCTGATCACGTCATCTCTGAATATGCCATGACAGTGCCAGGCATACGCAGGAGAGGGTCAAGAAATCTGATCAACTGGCTATCTTCTGTAAATGTGTTTTCACTGTTGCCATCATTGTTGTGAGTACTGTGGACAAGTTAACAGACTATCGCTCTGTGTCCCACAACAATGCGCGGGCAGATGCTAGGAGAGTCAAGAAATTCACTCAACAGAATCTCTTCAAAACAACTTCCTCACCTTTGCTATCATCTCCCAGTAACATACAAAAGCATTCAAAAAGGTTCTTTTTTTTTTTAACATCTTTATTGGAGTATAATTGCTTTACAATGGTGTGTTAGTTTCTGCTTTACAACAAAATGACTCAGTTATATATATACATATGTTCCCATATCTCTTCCCTCTTGCGTCTCCCTCCCTCCCACCCTCCCTATCCCACCCCTCCAGGCAGTCACAAAGCACTGAGCTGATGTCCCTGTGCTATGCGGTTCTTTTAGTATGTTATACAATATAAGATTTTACACCTCACTCCTCCTCTTTTAAACTTCAGACCACTTTTTTGAAACTCTTCTCTAAATTTCCAGCACTAATAACAACAGCATCTTGAAGAAGGTATATCCCTTGGTCATCAAGCTTATGAAATTTTGATAATCAAAATTAACAAATATATATGATGCTCTGTAAACATTTTTTAAGCAGTGTCTAAAGGATAGGTGGGAATTATCTCTGCTACTGTCTGGCTACAGAGCCTTAGTTAGCTTCAGAAATTAATCTCTCTGTGCCCGATGTCCTCATATGTAAAAAATTATAATTACATAGGTACATAAGTTGTGTGTATATACAAACACACGTATATGTTAAAACACCATGTTACATGGTCTCTTTGTCTAAAATCTTTGACGGGAGCCATGTGTATGGTTTCCCACCACAGCATTTACACACCGTGACTCTCTGGGTCCAGCAACACACTAAGCTTCAGCTACGTTGTGTCAAGCCACGTGCCTTCAACAAGCTCTGAAAGTACCAAGCGAAAAAGAAGAGACCAGAAACCAAGACAGGCAACTGAAAAACACAAGGGTCATCAGGTAGAGTAACCACTTACCTCAGTTTACCCTCACAGTCTGGTTGTCCCAGCATCATTATTAATGGTACCACCTTTACTGACAAAAGCATCCCTGCTTGCTATTCTGCCACAATAATTTAAGTGTTCCCCATTTGGGCAATAAATTAGCAAGCCCCATCATCAAGCCTCAGACCTGAGTCCACACCAGCAATGCCTTCAGGTTCTGAGCCCATCCACACCTGGCCTTCTCTCAGGACCCAAACCTCCCCAGCTCCCCCATCAATCTCCACGGCCCTATAGGGTGGTGTGCCCACACTTATCACGGGAAGAGTTGCTATGTATATGTGTGTCCCTCTTCCCTGTGTGTGTGGTCTCTTTCGTGGAGGCTGGAATGACCTTAACGACACTTCCCATCTCCAGGGGACCCTAACACACCAACCCACTTACTCTCCCTCAACCAGATGAGGCAGGATTATCACTACCCGCACTTTGCAGAGAGGATCAGAGAGGCAAGTATCCTCTGCCTCCAGGGCAAGGGAAGCAGAGGACAGGATACTTCTTTCCCAGGAAGGTCAATGTTATCATCAGCTCCCCATCTTAATTTACTGGCCAAGCTAAGTCCCCAGTTCTGAGGATTTGTGGAGCGGGGTGGGGTGTGAGGAGTGACAGACAAATTTACCAGAATTTATCTCAGTGTAAAGGTTGAAGATGTCTGCAGTTTAAATGGTCCATGATGGGTATGTACAATAAATCAAACCACTTCAATGCTTTGAAAGAAGTTACTATGCCATAGAATATTTTTATAAAATGCCTGGCATACTGTGGGCACTCAATGAATACCTAATGAATGAATGAACAAATCAGCTAAAATACAATGGCAGGTACCCGTCCTCTTTTTTTCATAGGGGTTGTGCATTTTAACACCCTTAAATACCCACATCTACTCAGGGTCCTCATTTGGGACTCAGAGGGTAGGAGACTGATCACTCAAACTCGAGAAGCTGTTTCTATCATTTCCATTGTCCCTATAACGTCACAGCAGCCCTACCAACCTCTCCCTAGGCATTCTCTTTTCAACTTATCTAGCACAGACAGCCAAACGCTTAATTTCCAAGATTTAAAAAACTTCATACTGTACAGCACAGGGAACTCTACCTAATGCACTGTGGTAACCTAAATGGGAGGGAAGTACAAAAGGGAGGGGATATCTGTATTCGTATGGCTGACTCGTTCTGTTGTGCAGTGGAGGCTAACACGACGTTGCAAAGCAACCAGACTCCAATAAAAATTAATTAAAAAAATATTTCACAAGAGAGGCAGAAAACATTAATGTCAAATCCCAAATGAGAGAAGAAAGAAGATATAATTTTTATCTTCCTAAAAGTATTATATGATATATATACATAATATATGATATATATCTTATGTAAGATTATATGAAAATAAAAATTTTATTTGTTTATTCTCCAAAGAATTTGTGTATCACTGCTGGCATTTTTTTTTTTTTTAAAGAGAGCATATTAGACACCAAATAAAACTCATGACAAAACTACTGTAATTTTAACACCTACTGTCATGGTCCATTAGAGGAACGCTGGATTTTTTTTTTTCTCCAGTGCTGGCTCTAACAGAAGTAAGGTCACAAAAACTGTCTTTCACAAGGGTTGTCGTAGGAGAGAGAGAAACAGAATGAGATAGACAGAGGGTGGGGTAGAGTACCTACAAATATAATAGTTGAAAGGGAATATGTACTTTTGAGCTTTGATGATTGCCTCTACCAGGAAATGCTCACCTAATTACTTTTTTAATCAAAGGCAGCAACACCATCTTCGAAAGATCAAACATCTATGAAGTACTTACATATAGTATAACATATTTGACAGTAAATATAATAAGGATGTAAGCTTTGAAAAATACTAGTCTCAATGTAAAAGCAGAGAAAACACCTAAGACATTCCTACTTTTTAGTTCTATTTAACATCGTGTATTTGTATTATAAACATGAATTGACTGTCTCTACACAGAGCACCAAGGTAAGCTCTAGGCTGTGGTGTGCTTAAAGGTATACACAAAACATGAAGTGATTCTTGCACTCAAACACCTTTACACTATGGAAAAAGAGAGTGATCAAAAAAAAAATTGTTTACAGGGTACACGTCAGTTCTAATCACTTAATACTATGTAATCATCTTCAGTGGGGGAGCATGGCCAGAGACTTAGTCCTTCCTGACTCCAGCATTTCCTACACTTTTCAAAGTAGCTGGATGGCTGTGGTGGTGGACACACAGACCTACACATGTGATAAAAACTGTACAGAATTAAATCACATGCACACAATGTACAACTGGGGAAATCTGTGTAAGCTTAACAGATTGTATCAATGTCAATATCCTGCTAGTGATGTCATACTATAGTTTTACAAAAGGTTACCATTGGGGGAAAGTAGGGAAGGGACCATGAGTTCTCAGTGTATTCTTTCTTACAACTGCATGTGAATCTATTGCTATCTCAGGAAAGATACTGATTAAAAAATACTTAAAAGAAGCATTCTGTTTTTGACATGGAGAAATGAGCTCCCAATAAATCAATTTTTCATCCTTAAAAACTCTGCAAAACACGCCAAGCCCCTAAAAACAAAACCAAACTACTTGAGGGCTCTGGAGATGGAATAAAAGCAAGTAGACTTTGGAGGGGAGTAAAAAGCTGGAGCAGGAAACCAGCAGAGAACAAGCTCCCGTCTACTTATTTATATATTTAGTTTGCAGCTCAACTCTGAGATCAATCACAGCAGCAGATAAAGCTTTGACAGGAAAACACACTCTCTTGTCTAGCTGCAGGGACCAGGAAAGGAGCCTGGGGAAATCAGATAGTGGCTAGAGAACCACAAAAGAAAAAAGCCAACCTCTAATTCTGCATATAAATGAAGTTATGGCTGACCTCATATGTACAAGGTAAACTGAGAGCAGGTAGGAGCTGAGGTTGAAAGAACTGAATGGAGATTGAAGCCATGGTCCACTGCAGGCCTGACAGGCTACAATTTGAATCTAACTGAGTAAATTGCTTGTTAAGACAAGACATCTCAACACTCTTCAGAGCAATGCAAAAAAATCCAGAATCTCTACAACATAACTCGCACAATGTCCAGGATACAATCTAACATGTTGACAGAGAGCAAGGAAAATATGGCCCAATTTTAGGGGTAAAGACATGCAAAGACATTCAGTGAACCTGAAGATAGGGCAATGGAAATAATGCAATCTGAGAAAGAGAAAGAAAAAAATGACAAAATAAAGAAACACACACTGTGGAACAATTTCAAAAAGGCTAACATATGGGTAATTGGAGTTCCAGGAAAAAAGGAGGCAGACTGGGGAAGAAGAAGAAAATATTAGTAATAGAAAGAAATAATAGTCCATAACTTCCCAAGTCTGATAAAAGACACAAATATACAGATTTAAGAAGCTCAAGAATCCCCAAAATAGATAAGTTCCAAAAAAAGGAAAATCTAGACAAAATCATAGTCAAACTGATGGAAACCAAAGATAAAGAGAAAATATTTAAAGTCACCAACAAAATGGCACATTATACACAGGGAACAATAATTTGAAAAACAAAGGACTTCTTATCAGACATCACAGGTTCAATGACAGTGAAACAACACCTTTAAAGTGCTGGTACCAAAATCAAAACCAAAAAAATTGTCACGCCAAAATTCTATGTCCAGCAAAATTTTTCTTCAAAGAATGAAGGTGACAGGAAAACAAAGGGAATTTGTCTACCACCAGACCCCCAATTCAGTAATACTACAGAGAGTTCTTTAGGCTGAAAGGAAGCAAAATCAGAGGGAAGCTTAGATCTCAGGAAAAAATGAAGAACATCAGAAATGGCAATATATTGATAAATAAAAAGTACTTGGAAGGTCTCTGAAATTAATCACAACCAATTAATAACAGATTAAATACTTAAACCCAATTATGAGAAATAACATATGTCCCACCCCAGACTGTGCTGGAAAGAAACCTAAGTATGAACAAGTGAACGTCCAAGAAAAAAGAAATGAACAGGCGGTGACTGATTCAATTCATTGCTTGACCACCAGCACCTCCACAGGCTCCAACATTCACCAGTTATGGGTGTGCCATGGCTACAGTCACAGAAAGCATTACAAACGTTAAACTTACGAGAACAGTATAGATTGGATACTGAAAGCTACGTGGGCGCATGTTTAGATACACATAGGTGCATGTGCCTGGGAGAGCAGGTGTATGTGTGGGACTGTGTATTCTACAATCCTAAGATAAAGCTGCTTCCACATTTAGTGGAAAGATGGCCAGGATGGAGACAGGAGACTGATATTTATTGATAGTTATTAAGTGTCAAGTGCTTTGCAATGTTTTATGCTTTTTTTTTTTTTTTAGTCCAACAACAACTCTTCGAAGTAAATTTTACTCCCATTTTACAGAAATATAAACTAAATCTCAAAGAAGTTAAAGGATCTCCTCAAGATCTTAACGCTTAAATAGTTTAGACAAGATTTAGGCCTGGTCAATCCTAACATAATCTATTAATAAAAACAACATTTTCTCCTTTTCCTAAAATAATAAAACTTGATTAAAAAGGCACTGTTAAACTAATGTGATATAGTCATACACCTTCACTCAGAAATCTCACTTTTAGGTATTTATCTAGGGAAATCTGTCAAACAAAGAAAAAAAAAGCCATAAATGGAAAGATTTTCACGCACCATCATTTTATAATAGGGAAAATGGTAAACAGCTTAATGATTCACTAACAAATGACTCACTGAGTACCTATGATGAGTCAGCCCTGCTTTAAGTGTTGGGGATGCAGCAGTGAACAAAATTCCCTGCTTTTATGGAGTTTACATTCCAGTGGGGAAGAAGAGAGATGAAAAATAAAGTGATGCATGTGATGCAAGATAGTGAAAAGTACTATAGAGAAAAAGAAAGCCTGCTAAGAAGGATGAGGTGGGGTTGCAATTTTCAACAGACTGGTCAGGGACGGCTCCTGAGAAAGTGAGCAGATTCCTAAGAAGGTAAGGAAATCAAGTGGGAAGAGAAGTGGAGGAAGAACATTCTGGAAGGAACAGCAGCTAAGAGCAAAGGCCCTGAGAAAGGAGTATGCCTGAGATGTTGAAGACACAACCAGAGGGCCAATGAGGCTAGAGCAGAGTTAGGAAGAGCAAGAAGAGAAAGGTGGGGTCGGAGCAGCAAGGCAGCCACATCTTCGTACCTCGTGCACTACATGAAGGACTTCGGTTTTTACCATGAGTGAGGCAGGAAGCCACTGCAGGACTCTGAGAAGAAAACCTAAATGAGTGATTTATATTTAAACAGAATCACTGGCTCATCTCTTGAGAACTGACTAAAGGGGAGCGAGAATGGGAGCAGCCAGGCCAACTGGGGGGTTGCTCCAGTTATCCTGGCGAGAGATGACAGTGGCCCAAAGGGAGTGGTGGCAAAAGAGGTGGTGAGCTGTGGTCAAGTCCTCAAACTATCTTGAATGCTGGGCTCACAGCATGCACTGGATTGAATGTGGGATGAGACGGGAAGAGAGGAATAAAGGATGCCGACTGGTCTTTGCCCTGAGCCCTTGGAAGGACAGAGTTAGTCTGGGGCTAGTAAGTGTGAGTTTAAGCTTATAAGCTATTAGGCTTATACGTGGAGATGCTAAGTAGGCAGTTGGATGGAGTAGTCTGGGGTTCAGGAGAGGTTTGGGCTAGAGATGCAAATTTGGTGTCATCAACCTACAGATGCCACATAAAACCATAAGACTAATGAAATCATCTGAGCAGTGAGAATAAATAAATATTTCATACCCTTCGGGTTGATAATGCGACATATAGCCGAGGATTTGGAGAACAAGAATGCCAGAGAGAAAAAGATGGCGGAAGCAGGGGTCAGAGAGGAGAGAGGCTGGAAGATACTATGCTTCTGGTTTTGAAGGTGGAGGAAAGGCTACGAGCCAAGGAATGCAGGTGGCTTCCAGATGCTGGAAAAGCCATGTTAATTTTAAAAAGTGGTAAGTAGAAAAAAACAAACCTGATATCAAAACACTGTACCATTATCACTGTACCATTTGCCAAAAATTTTTAAATTTTGATAAATTCCAATACTGGCAAGAGTAAGAAGAAACAGGTACTCTGGTAAACTCTTGGTGGGTGTCTAAACTGGTGCAATCTTTGAAAGGCAATTTACCAGTATTTAGCAAATTGTTGAACTGCCTAAGCCCTTGTGAGTATTACTAGTTATATTTCTCCTAGAAATTTACCCTCCAGATATACTGGCATTTTTTAAAATAAAGTTGATTGCGGTACTGCTTAAAATAACAAAAAAGACAGGAAACAGATACTTATTAGAAGGAGCCACATGAAATACGGCACATCCATACAGTGGAATTCCATAAGACAGAATGAGGTAGATCTGCTATGCTTCAAGACATAATAGTCAATGCAGAAGGCAACATACAGCACAACAAGTATAATATCTCATTTGTGTACTTAAAAACAACACTGTTTTCAGGAAGAGCAGTGAGAAATCGTTAACAGTGATAATTTGGGGGGGTTAGGAAGCTTAATTTGCATTTTATACTTTTCTGTATTATTTAAGTTTGGGCATATGTATGCTTTATATTTATTTTAAAGGTAAACAACCTTTACATGTGTTCACTGAATATTTAATAACATGGAAAAAAGCTCAGAAACAAGAGGTACAATAATGTTTATATGCTGACTACTTCTCTATACATATAAATTTCTAACACATGAAAGAAGTTGAAAATAGGCTATTGCCAGATAATAGGATTGTGGCTTACTTTAACATTCTTTTTTATGCTTTCTTGTGGTTTTCAACATCTTAAAATGAGGATGCAAACTTTTAACACCAAAAATAAAAAATAAACAGCTTTAAAAATAGAGATGAACTGAATGGTCTCTATGCCAGGTAAGACTCAAAACCTCAGTAACACCAAAACTGAACATGGAAAGCCCTATGACAGCCGCAATTCAGCTAATTCCATGGACCTCTTGAAGCAAAGGACTCCGCTGTGACTGAGACAAGGGAGAGAACAGTATGTAGAATAAAAATAAAATGCCATTTCAGTACCTTGTCAAGTAGAGAAAAGGATGAAGTTCAATGGCACACCAGAAGATATGAAATGGCATGAAATCACTTCAAGAAAAATGTTACCAACATTAACTAAATACTCCAAGAGAGTTCTGAGATGCCTCCAGAAAATAATTGCTTCTGCCTGTGCCTGGAAATGCCATAGACCTTCTCTATTCCTTCATCTATATAATGAAAATCATAATTACACTCTGTTCATGTCGGGAAATATTTCTAAATCATTGGCATCTTGAGACTAACTGGAAAGGGACAGAGATAGGGGAAGATGGCATGCAAAGCAGCAGGCAGGCAGAAGACAATTCTCTCCTTGGGAAAAAATATGAATTTATTTCTAGGTAGAGTAGAAAGGAAAATTCCTTTCGAGCAAACCCATATCCTAAGTGAATCTGCTCTGAGCTTGGAATGTTGGAAAGTTCTTTAACATTTCTGAACCCTAGTTACCACATTTTAAAAATGGAGCCAATAAAACCTACTTTGCAGAATGTGCGAAGACTGACAGTATTCAACATTTGGAAAATATTCAATAAGTGCTGGCTGGTCTTAAATTCTCACTACAAGGAGCATACATTTCACACATTAGGAGGACCTCTCGTCTGTGCTGCTCAGTAAGCTGTAGTGGGAAACTTATGGGAAAAACACAAGGATGGCAAAAATTCATGAAAGACCCAGAAAAGTTAAGAGCTTACTATGTCACCTGGTCCAGCCTCCTTTTTCCAAGCCAAACTTTCTCTCTAGAGAGATCATTCAAAAACTTCCTTCAAGCATGAAACCTCCCTGTACATTTCTTTGCAATTTCCTGTGAATCTATAATTATTTCAAAATAAAAAGTAGAAAAAAAAATCTTCCCTTGGTATCCTAGTTTAGTTTTTCATCACGTTTGACTCAAAACGTTCTTCCCGCATCATTCTTTCGAGCTGAAATATAAACCCATTTCCTCTTTTCTCAGCCCTCTGGAGAAATGGTACAGTCAATAACCTCCTCAAATATTTGAAAACACTGATGAAGTCATCCTGCATTCTTCTCTCCTCAAGAATAAACAGTGCAGATCCCACAAACCCTTCCTCATCCATCTTTTTCTGTCCTCACTTTAAATTTTTATTTTTTAGCATTTTAAGGGTTCTTTTCTGAATCTAACTGTATTCTTTTCTCTAAGGGTGTAGAAGAGACCCTTAGACAATGGCTGTTTTTATTAATACATAATCATGGGAGAGACTTTGCTGTTGTTGTTGCTATTGTTAAAAAAAAATTCACAAGACGCTTTCCAAAAATTACAGCTAAATCAGGAACAGCTGTAGTAAAAGGGACCCATCAGTCTAGCCTATTCCAATCTCATCAGAGGTGCAGATCAGAGACTAGAAAGGCTGAGTGTCATCAGCTGAGAGCTGATTTTTTTTAACATCTTTATTGGAGTATAACTGTTTTACAATGGTGTGTTAGTTTCTGCTGTATAATAACAAAGTGAATCAGCTGTACATATACATATATCCCCATATCTCCTCCCTCTTGCATCTCCCGCCCACCCTCCCTATCCCACCCCAAGAAGTGAGATTCTTGGAAAGCCCAAGTTGACTTGAAAAACGTCAAAATTGTCTCCGCTTGCTATACATTTCCAGGATTCTGAAAAAATAAACAAAAACTCTGGACTTCGGATATTTCACCATGAGTTCAACTATTCAAGTAACATACAATCTAGCCATTAAAAGTGAAGTTCATAAAATTCAAAGAAATCGTGTCTTTCTCTTACACAAAGGAAAATATACCCCTGCATTTTGCATAAAATAAGATGCAAAAGGCATTTAAGATATTTATTAGAAGAAAAACTATACAGCATATATTTATATATGAAAATACCTTGTAGTCAGGAAAGTCTTTAAGACATTATCACAGCATTAGGATGCTTATAAAATTACCATAATGGTCAGTGAATCGCTGGGGAATACTGTACACGTATGAGGAAGGTTTTATTTTCAATCTGCTTTCCTTTGCACACTGAAAATGATGCCATCCGGACCTCTCAGTGAGGGATACAACGGTGCCCTCATAGCATCTGCCACTGTCGGCTATGCCTCTTTAACTTACCGAGTGCGATTGCGGCAACTCCATCTCTTACTGCTGCTTCCAGCAGATTCCCTCTGACTGTCCCCCTCAGCACTGTTACAGACACCTTCCTTGTCACTGTCCTCATCCTCGCTCTGTGACGGGATCTAGGCATCCCTTATCACGCATCTTCCTCAGATGACCAGCCAAGACTTGAAGAAGCAAGTCTTCAAGGTCTGCTGACAGATTGTCTTACAGGACCTTGTTACTGGTAGATCTGTCTCGAAATCGGCCCTAAAGCTAAACGTTAGGTCTGGGAGAGTTCCAAGCCTTCCTGTAACGCATTAATCCTTTAATTCCTTACATGTGCCGGGTGCCTTGCAATTCACCAAGTGCTTTCACACTTTCCTCTCAGTCAATCTTCAAAGTATCTCCAAGGGATATGCAAGCAGATTTTCTTATCACTGTTTTACAAAAGAGGAGTTCAGTGTTTCAGTGACTTGAACTAAAAATTAAGGGGTAAAGGTGCATGCAATATAGACCCCTTTTACTCTACTCAAGAGCTGCACTCTCTAATATTTCTGTCTTTAGTTGGTTACATGTGCTCACGGGTCTGTGAACATTTCCTTTGGCCCAGATATCAGAATCACAAGGACTGTCCACTGTGCCTCAAAACCACAAGATTTGATCATCAATGAACCATGCCTGGTTTTATTTTACCCCTGGTCTACCGCTGAAGACTTCTGGGTGTGTGTGAAGGTAACAAAGACAGTGCCCTTGAGCCTAAGGGTGTATTACCAGGAATACAACGACTATCAAAACAGAATTTCAAAACAGAGTGAGCAGTTCAGGAAGGAGAGTTTCATAAAGGTTTTCATTTGAGGTCATGATCTACCAATACGCCAGAATTCCCCCCAGAAGAATTCGACAGCCTAACACCAATTTTAACACCAACTACCTATTGTGTGCCTGTTTCACCAGCAAAGAAGACTGTAAAAAACAGACTGGACGCCACCCATCACACACTGACAGGAAGGGAGAAAGCAGACTTGACATCAGCAAAATCAGTTTTGTCTGAAAAATGGTATAAGTTGAATGATAATATACGTACTGCATTGATCACAGTGCCAGGTCAGAGCAGGTCCTCTGACTGGTCATCAGCCCCCAAAAGCCCCCACCCCAATATCTCTCAAAGACTCCTATGGCCTCAGCAAACTCTTTCCCATAGAGATCAAGCCTAATGACAGCACTGCAGTATTTACTTGATCATCATGATAGTTTACTTTCATCCAAGGCTTCATACTTTTCATAAGTATTCTTACTCTCCTAACTTCACCTGACTCCGTAATTAGCATTAATGAAGATTTATAGGTGAGGGGCTTCCCTAGTGGTGCAGTGGTTAAGAATCCGCCTGCCAATGAAGGGGACACGGGTTCAAGCCCTCGTCCGGGAAGATCCCACATGCTGCGGAGCAACTAAGCCCGGGCGCCACAACTACTGAGCCTGCACTCTAGAGCCCACGAGCCACAACTACTGAGCCTGCGTGCCACAACTATTGAAGCCCGTGTGTCTAGAGCCCATGCTCCACAACAAGAGGAGCCACCGCGATGAGAAGCCCACGCACCGCAACGAAGAGTAGCCCCCGCTCACCACAACTAGAGAAAGCCCGCACGCAGCAATGAAGACCCAACGCAGTCAAAAATAAATTAAATAAATTTATTTTTAAAAAAAGATTCATAGGTGAGGAAACAGAGGCCCAGAAACAATGTCATCCCCAAACTTAGGGGCAAATCGGACTCTAGGATAGACAGCTTCTCTCAGTCGGCTGCCTTTTCCTATTCCTTTCTCATATTTAACATGCTGTCCCAGGATGGAATTGTGTGGGAGGAATGTGAACCTAACAAATTTGTCTGCAAATCCCTCAAGTTCTGCTAGGACCTCTGCCTGACGCCCCCACGTCAGCAGTGGGCAGTGTGTGTTCACACCACGCTTCAGCACAGCTTAGGAGTTCTCTCTGAGAGAGTGTGCGTCCACGAGGATCTAGTCAGGAAAACAGAAACTGAAAGTTATTCTGACAGAGAGAATTTAATGCAAGGAATGAGTTAAACTGGTATAGGAGAACTGAAAGACACAAAGGCGACCCTGAGAGGTCACAGAGGAAGAAGAGCAGCCAACAGCCCTAGGGAAAGAGGGGAGAGTGGAGATGAGGGAGGGACCTCCAAAGAGCTGGACCCAGAGCCCTAAGGAGGGGGCAGTCCCCACCTGGGGATGATGCCTCTGAGGGGATGTAACACAGCTGCTCCTAGGCAGGGGCCGAGGGTGAGGGTGGGTAAATAAGAAACCGGAATCAATTGCTGAAAATAAACCACCTCTCCTGGGTGAAGAACTGCTGCTGAGGTGACACTTGCAAGAAAGTAAGTAAAGAGGCTAAGTAGGTCTGGTCTCCCTCCTCCAACCTCTCTCCTCCAGCCATGCAGGCCCCTCTAATGTCCCATATTGGCAGAAACTACAGGGAAAGAGCTGGCAAAGGAGAAATGTGGTTTTTAGAGCCTCAGTCCCAAGCCACAGTCAAAATTAGAAGGGTGGGTTTACAGCTGGGAGATGGTGGTTCAATAATCAGCACAGAGTGTTCTCACTTGTTCAAAATCTTTAGCCTGAGGCTGCTCCTGCCAAACCGTCATCTACCGCCATTTGATTTTGTAGCACAGCTGATATGAGTTTGTTGGTGGCCGCTGGATAAGAAACTAAAGAGCTTCTGACTGGCCAGGACACTTATTTTCTCCCTCTCCCACTCTGAGCCCTCTACTGTCATGCCACTGTACACGATGTGGGAACACCTGCATTCCAAAGAATCTGCTGTTTATATTAGGAAGCCTCATCACATAAAAAGAAACTAAGTGGCTTTAAAGATAGGCCATCCTGGGTTCAAATCCTGATTGACCACTTACTAGCTGTGGGATATTATTAGCTTCATCATTTTACCACGCTGAGCCAGATTCCCAATGATGTGACTACACCACCTGGGCCGTAAGAATTAAATGAAACGTGGACGTAAAGTGCCTGGCACATAAAGCAGGCAGATGCTGGTTTACTTCCCTTTGCATGAGAAAAACAACATATCGAAAGGTTAAAAGAGCTATTAATAATCAGCTTTTCTCCAACGTTATAAAGTATATACTCAATGACTTCTAAAACACAACCCTGATATCTGAGTAATCACTTATTTCATGAAAGAGGGAAGACAGAAAAACCAAAGAATGATGCAACTCTGAAGATCACATAAAAATGTTTTCTGATTATTAACATTCGTCTTTAATTTAGACTCTAGATGACAGTCCTGCGTTTCATAGAGTGTTTGTAAATATTCTAAATGAAAGAAATGTTTAGAATTGTATTTGAATAAAATATTGTTTTTATTTTTAAAAAATCAGCTTTTCTTTTTTGAGGTCTTCACCTTGTACTTCCAGTTGGTCTAAGAACTGCTTGTGATTCTATGAGAATATGCCCTTAATGCCAGAAATCCTAAACCTTAAAAGTGATGTAAACTCCCAAGATTAGAATCAAAGCTCACATAAGAGGTGGAGAGACAACTTTGAAGGCAGCAAAGGCAAAACACAGCTTATTCATACAGAGTAAATAGGAGAAAACAGAATAAAATACGCACTTGGTTCTTGACTGGGAAACATACTTTTCCCCACGAGAGACATTTCATTTTCTTAAGGCAACCTTACTTATCCAAGCAATGGATATAGATCCATGTCATTTTTTTAAAGGATTAGTAATCTCTTGATTTACTGTAATCCTTCCATGGCCACAACCTTCCATGGCCACAATGAGTGGACATAATGGTATTAAACCGTCAAAATTCTTCGATGGGACCATTTATGAGAAATAACCAAATCTGCAAGTAAACATCAGAGCTCAATTGAATAAAAGAACATGAAGGTCATTTCCATTTAAAGCGCAGTGGTGGCTTCAATCAATGAGGCATTTTCCTGAGGGGCAAAAGCTTACAGAGTTAAATGAGCTCTTATTTAAAGACCTGAAGAGAAGGGTCATAAAATGTTAGTAATTATGGTGTGATAATTGTAACAAGAGGGTATTTTACCATGAAAAAAAAACATTTTTAAGCAAAAGTCAACTTTTTCTATGTCCCCTTCGGGGATTTACAAAATAAAATTATTTCGCAGAAGCTCAAAATTATCTCCTCTGGTCTAACTGCCCACTGGATGTTTAAATTTCCTCAAGCCTCATCATCCCTGATGGGTTCTTTAGCCCTGCTACTCAAGCACCATGGACCAGGTACACTGACATCACCTGAGAAAGGTTAAAAATGCAGAATCTCAGGCCCAGTCCCAAACCAACTGATTCAGATTCTGCTTTTTAACAAAAGTCCCCAAATGATTCCTAATTTGATAAGTATGTTTTAGCCCAGTGCCTCCCAAATTGTGGTTCCCAGATGACCAGCATCAGGATCACCTGAGAAGTTGTTAGAAATGAAAATCCCGCCCCCCACCCCACCCCAGCCCTACTAAATCAATAACTCTGAGGGTGGTGGTCTAGCAATCTGGGTTTGAACACGCCCTCCAGGTATTTCAACGCATGCTGAAGCCCGAGAACCACTCCATCAGCCTAGATTTGAACAGACTGGTCTTAAGGAATGCAGGAATTCCCTTGTGACCTAACGCAGCCCACTGCACCTATGCGAAGCGCTCTCAGGAAATTCTTCCTTAGAAATGAGCCCAAATGTCTCCCCGTAACTCTACCAATTGGGTCTCTCCTACCAAGAGGAACAAAGACGACAAAATTCAAACTTTCTTCCACACAACAATCCTACAACATTCAAAAATAGCTATGGGGCTTCCCGGGTGGCGCAGTGGTTGAGAGTCCGCCTGCCGATGCAGGGGACACGGGTTCGTGCCCCGGTCCGGGAAGATCCCACATGCCGCGGAGCGGCTGGGCCCGTGAGCCATGGCCGCTGAGCCTGCGCGTCCAGAGCCTGTGCTCCGCAACGGGAGAGGCCACAACAGTGAGCGGCCCGCGTACCGCAAAAAAAAAAAAAAAAAAAAACAGCTATGAAGTTCTGAATCTTCTTTTCTACAGGTAAAATGTCTACATAGCGACAAAGGCACAGATACACACATAGATACAGTCTGGTTATATACTATACATATAAATATGGTAAAATATGTTACTATTATATAAAAACATTACAACTAATTTTGTTGGGTATGATAAGGGCACTGTAACTATGTTAAAATAAGTCCTTTATACAGAGAAATTCATTACATATATTTATATATTTTAGATAAATTATATATATATATTTATTTATTTATTTATATAAAACACCATACCTAAAATCTTACACTAACTCAGAGAACAGTAAAACTATCATCTTTCTCATTCTAGAATCAAACATAAACCATCAGGAGTTAACACTAAGTTTCTGGCTGCCCCCTCATTCACCAGGCTTATGGTCAATCCAATCCCCTGAGTGCTGTATTACTAATATTTTTTAAATCTTTTTATTCCATGGGATTTTTTCCTTCTGCAAATACCGTTCTTTGAAAGGTCACTTGGGTCTCTCAGTTCTCTCCACTGAGCCCCCAGTCTTGCTTCAGTTCGACCACACTAAGAAGCAGTGCTGGGCAATCTGCAAGGAAACATTAAAGAAGACTATTTCTTTCACAATCACCATTTCTTTTCGTTCATTTCTTTCCATCCAGAAAAACTAGCTCAATGACTGTGCTAACTGTACCAAAAATAACTTAGTATAATTTATTAAACATCAGGAAACTAACGTAAATCACCAGCATTATAAGCCTACCACAGTTCATTAAACTGCACGATATTATCACATCACATTAAGAAAGCTGGACCTGTGGCTTGAGGTCCTCTGGGACTTCCTTAAAAAATACTACCTGCAGGGCTTCCCTGGTGGTGCAGTGGTTGAGAATCTGCCTGCCGATGCAGGGGACACAGGTTCGAACCCTGGTCTGGGAGGATCCCACATGCCGCGGAGCAACTGGGCCCGTGAGCCACAACTACTGAGCCTGCGCGTCTGGAGCCTGTGCTCCGCAACAAGAGAGGCCACGATAGTGAGAGGCCCGCACACCGCGGTGAAGGGTGGCCCCCGCCTGCCGCAACTAGAGAAAGCCCTCGCACAGAAATGAAGACCCAACACAGCCAAAAATAAATAAATAAATTTAAAAATACTACCTGCAATATTTTGTAATAACCTATAAGGGAAAAGAATCTGAAAAAGAACATATATATGTATAACTGAATCACTTTGCTGTACACCTGAAACTAACACAACATTGTAAATCAACGATACTTCAATTTAAAAATTAAGTAAAACAAAATACTGCCTGAACCCACAGATTATAAACAACAGACCTCAGAAACACACATGAGAAAGAGTGGATATATGTATATGTATAACTGATTCACTTTGCTGTACACCTGAAACTAACACAACATTGTAAATCAATGATACTCCAATAAAAAATTTTTTAAAAAAGAAGGAAACACACATGAGTTTAAAGTTCAATTTTAAATGCAGTCCAGGGTGGCCCTTGAATGAGTGGAGCGCAGAGGGGAGAGACATGAACACGTCTACCAAGGAAGGGAAGTCTGTTTGGAAAAAACACCAGCTCTATACTTGGCACATAACAACGCAGCCTTTCAGAATACATTAAGTTGCACTTTCATTCATCTGCTGCTAATGCAATGCAGCAACCACCATGCCATGTTTGGGTTTCAAATGCTCTCCACGATTACCAGTGATTACTCTTCTGGGATATCTGCTATATGACCCAAGGCCATTTGGCTGCCCATCTACACCTGTTGAAAACTTCAGTGCTCATTTCAAATGCTATCTTCCCCAAGTTTTTCTTGAATCTATACACCTCTCTCCCAATCCTCCTATAATGGTATTGTATTCGCACCTCTTTGACACTGTTCTTATTCTACAGATTGCTGCAGACGTTTGGCCAGTTGTCTTCCCCCTACCATCAGGTAGTGAGATCCTCAATGACCAGGGCTTGCTCCCTCTCTTCTCTGAAAGCCTGGCACACGCTACCATGATGCACAGCGTTGGTCTCCCATCCAACAACCACCCCTCTTTTCTTGCAAACAAAAGCTCTTTTATTTGGAAAGCCTACTTATGAATTATGACTGATCTCAGACAATCATGAAAATCAGAATCTTGTCCTCCAAATGTCCTCTGCTTTCTCTGTTTCCCTAAGAGCTACTGGAGGTGTGGAAAAGACTCAGAAAATTTTTCTCCCATATTAAAAGAACTATTTATTTTTCCACTCCGCCTCTTACTTCCTCTTCCTTCCTATTGTAAAAGGTCATGTTTGGAGCAGTGGCAGCCATAATGGGATCAAGAGTTGACAAGCTTAAAGACAAATACCAAACATTGAGAATGGCAGAGCAGAAAGGCAGAAAGAGCCCAGGTCTCTACTGGCTTTGTAAAGCTACTGCATCCCAACTAGAACCACCAATCTATATTACGGAAGATAAATAGCTTTTACATTTAGCTAATATCAGTAGGTATTGTTACTTAGCCAAAAGCATCACTAACACAGTGACTATTATTCTTGGCATATAATAAATACTTGAATATTTATTAAGATGTATTTTAATTGAGTTTGATTCATTCACTCAAGTAGTTAGAAAACACACAAAAGCTTTGGCATCTCACTACTACCATTTTCTCCCACCTGATTCAAAATTTCACCTACATTACAGGGGAAAACCACTTCCTAACTGCCACTGAATGCTAACACTTTCAGCATACTAATAAAATTATTTTAAAAAAAATAACAGGGAAATGTTGCCAACAAGAGATTAGATTTGCAGTAACAAGGGAGCAAAAAAAGTTCTGACACCTGCTTTAAAGGATACTTTATAAATTTCAAAATAGTCAACACTTTGCCCTAAATGAAGTAGCTGGGTTACATTAGAAACCCACAAAAACTCATGCACTTAGCTCTCTGCTGCCTGTGCCCATTACACAGATCTCAGAATCTGGGATTATAATTGCCAAAGATTTGTGGCTCCTTTTCAGTACTCAAGACCAATGCTACACAACTATGTTAGAACATATAGTTGCAAAATTTTGAGCTTGATGGCAAGAATCCAAACCAGGGAAGTCAACAAAAAAATAATTCTCACAGTAAATTCTCCAACTGTGTTCTCAAATCAATCACTGCCCAGCACAGGAAATTTAGAGATAACACACTTAGCAAAACTGGCTTTTGTTGAAGGAGCTAGAAGGGCAGGAATAACTTCTACATGCCTCATTTTTTACTTTAGAAAAAGTGCTTCTAAGAAATTATAAACTTCTATTTCCATTCAAAGAAAATTTTGCTCTGTGACGCCCCTTAGCGCCTGAAGGTTTCTGAAGGCTATTCCTTATTTTTTTAATTAGGGTAACCATTCTCTTTAATTATTTTATGAAATTTTTCAAACACATGCAAAATGCAGAGAATAATAAGCCACATACACCCATTAAGTATATTAAATAATTATTGTGATTCTGTCCCATTGGCTTAATCTATTTTCCTCTTCTCTTGAAGTATTCTCCTCTAATCTGTTTCACCCACTGATGATGTTTGACTGAATCCAATATTTCACTAGGGGTTGCAAAATGATGATTTAAAAAATTATTATATTTCCTCATACATTAGCTTGGTCTTTTTTTGAAAAGAAAGAGGTTTCCTTATCAACTAAAGGAATTTGGTTATCCTGAAATTACGATAAGTGATGAATCCATACAGGATGGGAATAAAGATGCAGACCTACAACTCCAATTTTAATTTCGATCTTTCCATTGTTCCTGTCAGAGACGAGTGATCTCTTGACTCCCAGACCTTGGAAACCTTCCGCAGGGAGGCTCCCAAGCTGCAGACAGAATTCCTTTCAACTTCTGGCCTTAATAATGTCATTTATTAGTTTAACATGACAGCATCTCATCCTTCACCTCTAACTCGGTGAGAAGAACCCAAGACACGTTGTCTGGAAGTGCCTCGTTTCAAATGCACCCGAAAAGTCCCTTTAGTAATTTGCTGGAACTGTCCCTCAGAGTTCTATTACTATCATCATCTCGGTCCCCTCCTTCCCCCCTTTCCCCCGTCCCTCTTTTCCTCCTCTCCCCCTCCTCCCCTCCCCCATTCCACGCTTGCCAGTTCTTCATAGCCACTACTACACTCCTCATCTCGCAGGATCCTGGTGACAAATCTATCAGGCTTATGGGGTGGGCATTATCTCTCTCTGTTGTGGCCCAGTTTTGAACCAAATCAATGGGGAAAAAATAAAGGCTTCCGTTTCCCTACTGCCCCTTGCTGACTGTTAGACTGGAACATTTTGCTCCACTCTATTAGGCTGGATTAGCAGCTAGGCTGGTCCCTGATCCCAGCTTTGGAAACTATGTGGATCTCCTCTGCTGCTTCCCAATGTTATGACTGTACAGCCTTGTCATTCTTAAATTTTGTCTACCAGATCAGATTTACTTCCCTGAAGGATTAAGCTGGAACCAGTTCTGTCAAACTTGACTTAGTAATCAATAGAAAATAGAAATCCAGATATCTATAGGAAATAGTAAACAGTATTTTAATGCCTTCATAAACATCGTCAAAGAAATTGTATTCATGGAGCAGGGAGGAAAAGATTTTGGAAGTCATTCCAAAATATATCTATAATATGTAACTGAAAGCGTGTCATAATTTATTTCTTCTTTTGAAAAGTTTAAGACAATATCCCTTTGAAGAGAAATCTGCCCCTCACCTCCCGATACATTTTTCTCCGTGTGGCAGAGTACTGCCAAGACTCTGTGGTTTATGATGTAGGGTTACTAAGACTATTTGAAAAATGCTACCAAGGCCAGCATTCCAGTGAATATCAACCAGCACCAAAACATTAACCCGTATTTATGATGTACATAAAATTACTATTTAATCAGTTCACAAGTATTTTTTGAACTTCTACTGCAGTGGTACCAACACCGCTTCACGTTACAATCCCCCAGAGCATTTTAAAACATGCTGACGACTCAGCTGGCCTGGGACCGGGGCATCAGCTTTGTCAAACGCTCCCAGGGAATTCTAATGTGCAGCCAGAATTAGGACCAGATTGTGCACAGTCCACTGGGGGATTGGGGCTGGGGGAAGGGGTATAAGGAACAGTGGCATGTGGGAGAGAAGGCAGTCTAAAAAGAGAAAACCAACGGTCAGTCTCAGAAGACACTCCCTTCTAATGACCAAAACAAAGAAACTTAGAAAGACATCCGTTCTGCAGGGAGAGAAACTGATCACTTTTCTACATGTCAGTGCTTACTGACAGCTGGAACAGAGCGGCTGAAAAGAGAAAGTAAATGGTCAAAGGCCCACACGATGCGGCTGTAGGGACATGAGGCAGAGGGGTGTTGGTTGAAACCTCCAGATTACAGCATATGGCTTGGAGAGCTCTGGTACAGGTCCCCAGACGGGAGCCCTGGGAGATGGTGGTTATAAAAGGGCAGGAGAGCATAGCGAGTAGGAGGGCAGGGGAGGCTAGAGGCAGGAAGAAAAAGAGACAAATCCATACCTACAGGTTTCCAACAAAGTATGTACTAAGTCACTTAAGCATTCACTATAAAATGTTCAGAAATCCCAGTTGCAAGAATCATTTCTCACAAATGGGCAGAGCTACTTTTATATTCTTGGAGGAAGTGCTTTAATGATGATCTTACCATGTAATTCGTTCAACCACAACTTCAGAAGACACTGCATCCTCGGCTATTGTTAAGAAGGGGAACCAAAGGAGTATTCCCCACCCTCCAGGAATTTATTGTATGGCAGGTCCAGACAACGCAAGAAGAGACATTTAGAATATGTGATACAGGCAGCAGCTCTGCTTTATAGCACAGAGAAGGAAAAATAAAGCTGAATTTTCAGATTCGCACTTTCAACTAGATTCTCAATGCAGAGTAAATGAAAGATGACAACAGGAACAACGACTGAATTATGACACATTCTTTAATGTCCTTTAAAGTGGGCACGTGGGTTTTTTTTATAGATCTTTATTGGAGTATAATTGCTTCACAATACTGTGTTAGTTTCTGTTGCACAACAAAGTGAATCAGCCATATGTATACATATATCCCCATATCCCCTCCCTCTTCAGCCTCCCTCCCACCCTCCCTATCCCACCCCTCTACGTCGTTGCACCGAGCTGATAAGTCATTCACTGCAGAATTATTCATAAGAAGAATCTCTCTGCTATATTACTGTTGTATGCTAACATGCTACTTCAATGCCTTAAGGACCCGCATCTTAATTTTTTCTTTAGCCTGAAAAAATGTATGACTACATTAACTATTTGATATATCCCTGCCAAATAAAAAGTGGAAAGAACACTTCCTCTCCAAAATTTTAGAGGTTATCTTCCAACAGATAATCAAGAAGGGAGTAATCTCTTACACTCCCACAATCTCTGTGGTTTGTTAGTATGAGTTTTTGAAATTAATCCCAGTTCCAAGAAAAAAAAAATTTTTTTTTTGGCTGCTTTTGGTTCTTCATTGCTGCGTGTGGGTTTTCTCAAGTTGCGGCGAGCGGGGGCTACTCTCCGTTGCGGTGCGTGGGCTTCTCATTGCAGCGGCTTCTCTTGTTGCAGAGCACGGGCTCTAGGCATGCGGGCTTCAGTAGTTGCGGCACGCGGGCTCAGCAGTTGTGGTTAGCGGGCTCTAGAGCGCAGGCTCAGTAGTTGTGGCGCACAGGCTTAGTCGCTCCGCAGCATGTGGGATCTTCCCAGACCAGGGCTCAAACCCGTGTCCCCTGCATTGGCAGGCGGGTCCTTATCCACTGGGCCACCAGGGAAGCCCCCAAGAAAAATTTTTACAGAATCTTTAACAGTACACACACACACACACACACACACACACACACAAAAGACATCTATGTCTCTTCCTTTTCGTGGAAGTTGAGGCTATTTTTGCCCCCAAAGCAAAAAAACAAGAGGTATCAAAGGCCCTGACATCCTCCCTAAAACCATAGCTAAAGCTTTACCTCCACAACCTCCACTCCCATCCACTGTATCTATAAGCACACAACTTCAGCAAGCATCCTCCTGAGCTTGACCTTTACCAGGAAAAGAAAGTGATTCAACAAAAGACCCACTTCTGGTTAATTTGGGCTATATGAGAACATCCAAACAAGGTATTACTCCCTTTTCTCCAAATCATGAGATTTCCAGAGTCTGAACAACAGCCATCGAACATTAAGTTCACTAGTTAACAGTAATGAGGGGCAAAAAAAGCCCAAGTTTGTCCTTCTTCTCTTCCTCATCATTTTGTGTGTGTGTGTGTGTGTGTGTGTGTGTGTGTGTTACGCGGGCCTCTCACGTTGCGGAGCACAGGCTCCGGATGCGCAGGCTCAGCGGCCATGGCTCACGGGCCCAGCCGCTCCGCAGCATGTGGGATCTTCCCAGACCGGGGCACGAACCCGTGTCCCCTCCATCGGCAGGCAGACTCTCAACCACTGCGCCACCATGGAAGCCCATCTTCCTCATCTTTTAGTACAAAGTACTATACCTTGATAAACCTGAGATCAAGGGTGCAAAGCTAAAAGCAGCCAGAATTCATCTGACTATAAAATGGGACTTCCACAAGAACTGCTCAGAAGTGGAATGGGCTGCCATATCATGAGTGAAGCAGGATGTTTAAAGGTGAAGAGCAGGTCTGGGCTTCATAGGTGGGCAGACGTGGCTTTCAGTTCTCAGGTCCTTCCGCCTAAGGTCACATATCAAATAACAACTTAAATCTCATGCTCTTCATTTCTAAAATGGGAACAGTTAGCACAACGACTCTGGGCCAGGCATTCTTCTAAGCTCCTTACACATGTCATCCTCGTGGAATCCTCAAAACAACCCTAAAAGATAGGTACTATTACATTCCTTTTACCAATGAGGAAACTGAGGCACAAAACGATTAAACAACTTGCCCAAGGTCAAATGGCAAACAAATAGGGAGCTGAGATTCTGTCAGACAATCTTGCTCCAGAATCTGTGCCTTTAATTGCTATACAATTGCTATAAGGCTTTTAAAAGATTAAATGAAATAATGTACACAGCACATGAACCGACAGTCATTCAAAACAAAATCGTAGCTACCATCGCAGTTAATTATCACTGACATAAAAATAATAACAATATTTTTATTATGTATATTATACAGTCTATATAATCATATTATTGTTCTTAAGCTGAACATGTTAGACACGTTCAAACAGAAGCTGGATGTCTCTACAGAATGATCTCTAGGATTCTTTTCCATTCTATGACATTATTCCATGGTAGGTCAGTCTGGTTCTTTGAACTTTATGATATCTTAGATCTATATTCTTCCCTGGGCCAGGTCCCACAATCCCATTACCACATGACAAAACTCCAGCCAAAGAAAACGCAGGTGGCTTTGAATATTCTGGAAACCACATCTGCAAGAAGGAGACTAAACTATTAAAAATGGAAGACTTGGGCCATTGTTTAAATTTTCAAGATGCAGCTTAAGCTGTCAGTACAAGCATCTGCTGAATTCTTAAGTTCCAGCTCCATCTGGAGACTGCCCAACAGAAAGGATGTGAGTTCTCTATTTCTTTTCTGTTATTGTGTAAGGCAAGAGACAGACATCTCTATGAGCTGGTGTCTCTCCAAAGAAGTCACCAGGGATAGGATCTCTGAAACCCGGAGAGTAATGTCAGCAATGGTACAGTTTCTCCAACAAAACTGCCTCATTATAGATTCCCTTCTTGGCACGATTTGTGTTTTTAAAAATAGTAGCCCAATTTCACAAGCAAGTTGGAACCTACAGATCCTGACTTCTAAAATACTTCATTCCTTCTGTTGTTAGTAATGCTCAAAGTATGTCTCTTAAAATTACTTGTCAAGCTGTCCTTTAAACAGGGCCAATGACTTTCCTCCTGAGACAAAAGCATGAGAACCAGAAGCCCTGGAGAATGAGAGAATCATTATTTTACTGACATGTTTAGCAATGAACTTAAGAGTGGGTCCCACTTTACCCATCAATGCCCCTCCCACTGGTGATCAGAATGCTCATGCTTCAAAAGATGTTAGAGCTGGACCATCTTTAAATTTAAAAGAATTTTCATATTAGAAAGTTTTCCACACAGTGACCGCATGGTCCAATTATGAAAAATTACTTTTAAGGAGAAAATCAAAAGTTACGTTACTAATTTATATCCTAGGCTTGGACAGACATCACTAATTTAAGCAATAAAATTATGGGTTTTTGTGTTTAAAATATAAATATCAAAATATATATGACTGTCACTTCTCAATGATTAAATTGTGAAACTATGCTTTCCTGCAATGCTTAAATATAGGCAACTGAACTATTCAGTAAAAGAATTAAATTAGTGTCCATAATTTTAAAGGCTTTTCAAGGAAAAAGTCTAAAACATTTAATTTTCATTTTATTCCTATTATCCAGCTGCCAATGTCAGAAATCAATCATAAAGAAGTTTAAATTATTTTTCCATCACACATGCACGTGTGGGCAGACATGCACACATGACTGAAGTCCACTTATGGTGCGGGCGTGAGTCAGAACTGAGATTCAGGTGTGCTTGGGTCTAGTTCTGATGATGCTGCTAAGTCAGTCTTGACCCTTTGATCAACCCATTTGCCTCACTGTGACTCAATTTCTTCAACTGTAAAACTAAGGGACTGGATGATCTCACAGGTCCCTTCTAGTTCTATAACCTTTCTAGAAGGTTCTCGTTCTTCCCTTCTCATCCTTCTCATTAATGAAAGAAATAAATTTCTACCAGAAACGGATTCATTTTCACTTTCCACTAGCCATTATTTCTCTTTAACTGAAGTTAGTTCCTAAAAAAAAAAAAAAAAAAAAAAGAGTATGACTAACCCAAAAGGCAGATTCTTCTATTCTGTAACACCTGTTTCAGTGGCTTTGACAAGCTCATTTGGCAAGCAATCAACTCTTGCCTAATAAATAAAGAAAAAAAGGTAACCAGAGGCAGGCAACAGGACAAAGGAAGATAAAGAAGAGAGAGAAGGAAGGAGGACTAACAGAGAAAGTATGTTGCTAAGAAAGAAAGATGACTTGTGGATAAGTTACCATAGTTACGAGGCGAGGTCATCCTCACTCATTATGCCACACAAGCTTCTCAACACCATTGAAAGGTATGTGTATCTATCTCCGTTTCATAGATTGGAAAACTGCGGCTCAGAGAGGTTAAACACCTTGGAGAAAGCCCCATAGCATGAAGCTAGCTCAGGTCGGATCTCATCCACATCATGTCTGAAGTCAGAGCCCATCTTTTCCAGGGGAAGGGAAGGGAAGTAATGCCTACAGAGTGGAACGACAGTACTTACTGCAGGTCATACATTATATAAGACTCTTCACATCCATCATCTTTACAACAGTCATGTAGTAAGAAATTAAGTACTATTAACCTCATTTTCCAAATGAGAAAAGGTGGGCCCCGAGAGGCTAACTTGATCAAGATGATAACAACTGGGGGGTGGCAGAGCCAAGATTTAAACTCAGAGCATCCCAACTCCAAAGCCAGTTTCATGCTCTGTTTCTCATGGAAAAGATCACAAAATTACAGCTTAGAAAGCGTCTGCCTACACAGGATAGGCATAAAAGTGTTGCCTCTGGGTCCAGCCTGCAGTTCTTTCTTCCTTCTGTTCCTCTGGAGAGGGCTGGGACAGCAGCTACATTTCTTTAGGAGCTGCCACCAGTACTCAAGGCAAAAACTATACAAAGTGACTTCTGCACAGAACGCTATCAGGATTCTGCTCTTATCAAAGTCTTCTGGGCAACAGGCCCTTTAAGTAACAATGGTCTGATCAGCTCCTCAAGGAGCCCACATTCCAAGGAAATGTTTCAACCTGACACATTTCCAAGTAACAGGCATTCTTAATTATAGAGCCAGGAAAAAATAACTAGAGCAACGTGGAAGAAATACACTGTCTCACTAGCAAGGCTGGAAACAAATTCTTACCTGTTCTAATGTAAAGAAGTTTCAGGAGGAATGGCTAAATATGGCTTAGTAACATTACTCTTTGGGTGAGACTATTAAACCCAGGGCTCTTTTTGCCAATGCAGCAGTAGGAAGCAAAGTCTGTCCAGAGAGCTATAAAAATTTTGCATGCTGCATACAATGAATATTTCCACCCTTAGAAACATAGTTTTCACCTTTTGCTATGAACTTGGGGGCTTTTAAAATTTCTTTCTATCAATATGAGGGCATACTCTGAAGTCTCTGGTCTTTTAATTATAGAAGTAGAAAAGCATATTAATTTTAAGTGACTCTAAAAACCCACAATAATTTTTTCCAGACATCAATAAGAGACGCAACAATAAGAGATGCTGTTCCAGGGAAGCAATATCTATAAACTGAAAACCTACACTCAGAGGTTATAGAAAGAAGATGGATGGATGGATTCAAGTTTTTACTCAACATTTCAGAAATCATCAGTTTAAAAGTTTATAACTGGGGAAAAACAAAGCCAGGAATGCACAGACATGTTTAAATTCCACTATTTCCCAGTGGTATCCTAGTCATTTCTTCCCAAAAGAAAGAAGAAAATTGGAAAACCACCATCTACAGAAGGAAATAGCGACAAATGATGCAGATGCTGTTTGAGAATACCATGTACTCAGCCACCTAAGAAAGGGCGGAGGTGACCTCAAGCTAGGTAAGGCGAAGAGCAGAGATGCAAGTACCTCCAGGGATATATTCTGCCCAACAGCAGCAGAAGAAACAACAGCCAGGACCTTGGAGACCGGTCCAGAGACAGCGAGCCAAGTGAGCTGGGCACCTCACTAGGGACTCGCTCTTGTTGACCCAGTGTTCCAGTGACTCAGATTCCTGCAGCCCCTTTCTGCTGGCCCTTTGTCAATCTGGGAATCCCCACAGCAGCAGAATTTACCTTCTCTAAGAATAACCAAACCCCAGCAATTGCCTCTAGCAGCCTCTGGTCCAGCTTTGGCCCTAAACCACATGACTCACCACAGATCTCTATCCCAAACTCTTCCCAGTGCCATCCCAGTTGGGTAAACGGGTTGCTGCCAGTTGCCCCTTGGATGGTCCTGCCATGGAATTCCCTCTTGTCCCGTCTTGAGCGTGGTGATCTGGCCAAAACACTGGAGCCCGTACCACAAAGGGCAGCTAGGAAGTTCAGAAGCCATAGGTGGGGCCGACTCTCTAGTCTTCAATGATTATGGGATCTGAAATCACAGAATGCACTGTATAGCACTGTATACTGAAACTTCCTACTGATTCTTGAAGGCACCATGAGGAATCACAAGAAAACGATATATTTTTGGGATATTTAATCATACAGTGTATACTATTTTCATTGTTGTATAGTATTCCATTGTATAAATAACCCCAAAATACTAGGCATTCTACTATTAATTGAAAAAAAGTTTTAAGGCAGTCATGAGCACACATGACTGTGTGTACACAAGTGTGCAAATGCGATGAACACATGCACAAATACATGTGCTTATTATTGATTAAATGCAAGTAGATTTCAAATGCTCCAGTGTAATAAAGGTCATAAATTTCTTGATCATGTACCTTCCTAGCCCATGCTGCTCCTTAATAATACTTGAGAGCATCACAACTTTTCCTTCTTTTGCACAGTGACTGGATAGTCTAGTGTGTTTTCTGCTCTTCCTCGTATTCAGAGTGTCCAGAGCTGGAACACAGTAGGCTCACAATAGTGATGTGTTCGATGGAAAGAATGAAGGGAAAAGGGAGGGAGGGAAAACACTGATCAATACAAACCAGAGTCTTCCAAAATATCTCATGAAATAGAAAGGGCTTATACAGGACCTTAAGGAGAAAAAAAAGCATGGAAGAAAGGTGAAAAGACAGTAGTTAAAGCATCATTTTAAAGGAATGGAAGCTGCCTTAAGTATTCTTAGCAGGGAAAGGGGTTTGGTGAGGGAGGAAGCTGGGAGACCTGGCAGCTAGAAGCAGTCTCTGGAGTCCTCACACCGCATCCCAGCTGTTCATACATTAACCTTTTCCCGAGAGCCTGGCATCTCTATCTGCTACTTTCTTGGGCTAGAATGCCTGGGATTGAATCCCTACCACTTAGCTGTGTGGGCTTAAGGGGAATGACACCCTCTCAGCTCCTCAGTTTCTTCTACTGCAAAGTGAGGATAATGTAATACTCACCTCATAGAGTCACCGTCAGCATTAAATGAGTCAATATACATAAAATTCTTAGAATGGTATTGGCACACAACGGTCAATAACTGTTGTATGCTAGTAATATTTTTATTGTTATTATTAATATTGTCATTATCTTTGAAAACTAGCTAAAAGTGTCACTTCTCTCTGAAACTTTTAACTCCTGCTGCCTCGCGACACTGCCCCCTTCCCATGTGTCCCACTTTACTGATCACAGCACTTACATCCCACTTTAATGCACTTCATTTAATACTTGACTTCAGTTGTTTAAGGGGCAAGGGCTATACTTTACCTGTATTTGAATCCCCAGTGCTATCATTTAAGGAATCAACTGTATCACCAAGGCCACTCTTTTGAAGTTTATGTGTCATTTGGGAGAGAGGGAGAAGAGGATGGTTGAACTGAAGGAAAAAGGAAGTTCCTAGATAAAAGTACACATATTTGGTCCCTTTGGGCCTAGACCCAGTAAGGATTTGTGTGTATGTGTGTTAAGAAATAGGCTTCTAGGGAAGAATAGTGAGTAATTTAACAGAAAAGGCTTCTGCAACACAAGAGGCCTAATTTACCTTATAACCTCCATCAGGTATTGATGCTCCTATGAGAAGCAGATGTCATCTCACCTAAACACCTTGAGCTCCTCAAGAGGTAGTGAATTTCCCATGGTAGTGGGTGGATTAAAGAGGCCACAAATTCTCTGATTCTCCTCCTTTCAAGAGATGGGGGTTTATCTTCCCTCTACTTGGATCTGGGAGGCTCTGAGACTGCTTTGGTCAATGGGATACATCAGAAGCAATGTTGTGCCAGTTTCTGGGCCCAAGACTTAATAGACTGTCTATTAAGCACCCTGGGAGAAGCCAACTACCAGGTGAGAAACCTAGCTATCATGAGACTCCCATGCTGTGAGAATGCCCTAGCTAGCCATTTGAAGGCCACAGAGAGAGCTGCCCCAGTTTTCCCAGCCCAGGGATCAGATGCGTAATGAGAAGGAGCCTTTGGGCATCTCCAGCCTTGGCCTCATTTGGACGCCAAGGACGTGCAGGCCCTCAACCAAAAACCACCCAGCGGAGCCTATCAAGCTCAGGACCATGAGAAATAATGATCAACTGTTATTTTAAACCACTACGTTTGGAAGTGGTTCATTATACAGCAATAAATATCCAGAACACTCATCACTGGAAGTGTTCAACCAAAATTTATCTGGTCACAGGCATTACGGTGAGATTTAAACACAAGATTAAGGCAGGGACTACACCACCTGTGGGTTCCAGTACAGAGGTGTCCAACACTACTCTCGACATTCCTCGATTTTACGTATCAGTGCCCAGCAGTAAGCGGCAGGTCTGGGTCTAGAGATCAGACTCTCTGACTCCCATGGAAGTTTTAAATAGGGTGTTCCATCTCTAGCTTAATTTAGCTATTGAGCCCTACTTTCACCAATGAGAACATTCTGCAGCATAATACATTGATAGAGTACCACTATACGCATGTCTTTATATACCCCACATGCTGAATATAAAATACATTCTTCCAAAAGTTAAAATTTAAAATTTTTAATTGGAATTTTTTTACAATGTTGTGTTTCTGCTGTATAACAAAGTGAATCAGCTATACGTACACATATATCCCCATATCCCCTCCCTCTTGTGTCTCCCTCCCACTCTCCCTATCCCACCCCTCTAGGTGGTCACAGAGCACCGAGCTGATCTCCCTGTGTTATGCGGCTGCTTCCCACAACATTGTAAAGCAATTATACTCCAATAAAGATGTTAAAAAAAAAAAAAGGAAGGAAGGAAGAAAATTATTATTTGCAGAAAATGACTGCCTAAATAAAAATAATCCAAAGTGAAAAAAAATTGTTTTAATTGGAATTTTTAAAATAAGCTTCCTTTCCAATGTTACAAAACTCATTTTGAGAATGCCCACCCAAAGCTTATGTTCAGAACCAGTGAGTTATAATATAAGCAGAGAGCAATAATTATTTATTTACATAAAAGAACATCTGAAAGGGAGAAAATTCAGAAATATAAACATATGTACACTATATATTGCTGAAGGACAGGCATGTGGCTCAAGTAAAAATTTTTCTGACTTAAATTAATCATGCAATGTGGTATCCTAGATTAGACCCTGGATTACATAAAGAACACTGGTAGAAACAATGGTGAATTCCAAATATAGTCTGAAAATTAGTTAATAGTATTGTAGCAATGTTAATTTCTTAGTTTTGACAAATGCACCATGAATATATAAAATGTTAACACTGGAGACGGTACATGAAGGGCACGCTATTATTTAAAATTTTCGGTATATATAAAATTCTTCAAAATAAATACTTTTAAAACGTACAAAAAAAATCTTATTCTGTATGGGTCATACAAGACTAAACAGTAGATGTTTTCATATCCCACCAGTAATCATTTAACTTCATTCTTCTCTTTTTTTTCGTGTAATCTATGTCAGTCAAGATTTAGAATACCCTTCCTCAATGCAATTATTTCATTCAGCCTTATTTGTCACCTTCTGAAACTCTTTCCAAAGTTTTCTTTGTCTTGACAACATACAACTTTTCAGACAATTTAGAACCAACAACATAGACCAGACTAGTTCTAATTTCCATAAAACTTTCTACATGATTTCTTCTCATTTCAATCTAGAGGATCAAAATGATATTTTTATACCACTGGCAGGAAGCCATTATAATGTTATATTTTATTATCCCTAGAACAAATTACAAATATTAATAAACAATGAACGGTAGTAGTTTACCACCTCATGTTTTAAAAGCACAACTTTAAGAAAAGACTTTCTATTCCAAATGGTGGGTTGATCTCTTTCACGTCTTCTGACATCCATGATTAAAATGATAGGAAAGGAATGAAAATGGCACATACAGAACCAACAACAACAACAAAAAATAACTGGATTAGGGGAGGAGGATCTATAAGTGGAAGTTTTCAACAAAAAATTTCTAGAAGACAGATTTAAGACAGCTACTCAGAAGCAAGCAAAGGAAACCACAGCCTGGAGCACTCCAAGGAAGATGGCTGTGGGGTAGACGGGAGTTAATCAGCCTCACAGATGCTCACTCTGAGGATTTAGCCAAGGCAGGTGCAGCAGAGAGGGGCATAGATGTGGGGCAGTGCTTGAAGCCCTGTATATAGAACAACCTTCCAACCATCTAAGTAGACTGCCCAGAACATGATCAAACCTTGGTATCTCCCTCCAGAAAAAAAACTGAAGTACTGTACCCTCTAAGAAGAAGCTGAAGTACTTTGGGAATCAAATGTCAATAGATCCTGCCCATTCCTTAAAGGTGGGCTAAGCTTAGTGACTTCTCTCCAAAGAGTACACTATGGGAATGAGGACTAACTTTACAGCAGGGATACCTGGCGGACACTACTTCAGCCAGGGGATAAAGGTTAACAACAACAGTGGTGTGAACTCTTGTATGACAGGATGAGCGTGTACTTTCCCTCTGTGGTCTTCCTCCCCAGAACCCATAACCGTAGTCTAATGATGAGTAAAACATCAGAACCTTAATTGAGGCACATTCTACAAAATACCTGACAAATGCACTACTCATAACTGTCAAGGCCATCAAAACCAAGAAAAATCTGAGAAGCTGTCACAGCCAAGAGGAGCTTAAGGAGACATAAAAGCTAAATGTAATATGACATTGTGAAAGAGTCATGTACCACAATGTTCACTGCAGCACTATTTACAATAACCAGGTCATGGAAGCAACCTAAGTGTCCATCAACAGATGAATGGATAAAGAAGATGTGGCACATATATACAATGGAATATTACTCAGCCATAAAAAGAAACGAAATTGAGTGATCTGCAGTGAGGTGGATGGACCTAGAGTCTGTCATACAGAGTGAAGTAAGTCAGAAAGAGAAAAACAGATACCGTATGCTAACACATTTGTATGGAATCTAAAAAAAAGAAAAAAAATGGTTCTGATGAACCTAGGGGCAGGACAGGAATAAAGACACAGATGTAGAGAATGGACTTGAGGATATGGGGAGGGGGAAGCGGAGGCTGGGAAGAAGTGAGAGAGTAGGATTGACATATATACACTACCAAATGTAAAATAGCTAGTGGGAAGTAGCTGCATCGCACGGGGAGATCAGCTCGGTGCTTTGTGACCACTTAGAGGAATGAGATAGTGAGGGTGGGAGGGAGGCACAAGAGGGACGGGATATGGGGATATATGTATACATATAGCTGATTCACTTCGTTATATAGCAGAAACTAACACAACATTGTAAAGCAAATAACATCTACTAAAGACGTTAAAAAATAAAATAAATGTAATATGACAGTTTGAATGGTATCCAGGGAAAGAAAAATGACATTAGATAAAAAACTAAGGAGTTCTGAAAAAAGCATGGACTTTAGTTACTAAAATGTATCAATATCAGTTCATTAATTATAACAAATATACCACAGTAATGTTAACAGTAGGGGAAACAGCCAGTGGGATACATGGGAACTCTCTGCACTATCTTTGCAATTTTTCTGTATTCTAAAAGAAAATTTACTTTTGAAAGAGTCAACAGACCTCATTCTTGTACACACAGCTGCCAACTAACTTTTTACCGTGACAATCCCATATATGTGGGACAACAGGAGAACTAAACATCTGAGGAAAAACTGCAAAATAAAAGTGAGAGGAAAATATAAACCCACAATAACAAAATGACCTCCCAGAAGGAGCAGAAGAAAATTAAGAGAGCTGTAAAAAACATTTTTAGTAGTATTCTCATAGGAATTCAAGAATATACTGCACTCATGATATACAAGCAAGGTTCTTTGAAAAAGGAACAATCAGAAATTGTGAAAGTACTTTGAAATTTAAAATATGATTATAACTGCTGAAATTTTACAAGAAACCAATAGGTTTGAAAAAAAAGTCATAGAAATATTACAGAATGTAGACCAAAAGGAGGAAGTGATTTTAAAAATATGAAAGAAAAAGAATTGGGTGTGGGGGAGGGGTGATGAGACTGACACTGTCCTGTATTTCTTTTTTGTTTTAAATTTTGGTAAAATAACACATAACAAAAATTTTACCATTTTAACCATTTTTAAGTATACAGACCTGTGGCATTAAGTCTACTCACATCGTTAAGCGACCATCGCCACCATCCATCTCCAGAATTCTTTTCATCTTGCAAAACTGAAACTCTGTACCCACTCAATGATAATTCTCCATTCTCCCCTCCTCCCTGGTAACCACCATTCTACTACCTCTATGAATCTGACTACCTAGGTACCTCAGATAAATGGAATCATACAGTATTTGTCCTTTTGTGACTAACTTATTTCACTTAGCAAAATGTCCTTAAGTTTCATCCATGCTGTAGCATATGTTAGAATTTCCTTCCTTTTTAAGGCTGAATAATATTCCATTGTTACGATATAGATAGGTGGATGGATGGATAGATAGCTGGATGGATGGATAGATAGACAGATATACCATGTTAAGCATGTCATATCATATATCATATATATATATATATCATATATCATATATGTTTATTCATCCATCAAGGAATACATGGGTTGTTTCCACCTTTTGGTTAACGTGGACCCTATATCTCAATTGCGATATTGGTTACATTACCGAATACATTTGTCAAACCTTATAGAACTGTACAGTAAAAGAAGTGACTTATACTGCACGTAACTTAAACTCCAAAAAAAAAAAAAACTTTAAATATGAAAGAAAAAACAAGAAAAACTGAGAATTAATTGAAAAGCTCCAACAAACTAGAAAGAGTTTTACTTCCAGAATAAAGAACAAAGACTATCAAGGGAGACATTTTCAAAGAAACGATGGCATAATGTGCCCAGACGTAAAGTTTCTAAGTCCTCAGGCTGACAAGGCCCACAAATACTCAGCACAATGGAAAACAAAACCACACTTGCCCAACACTGTGAAACTTCATAATAGCAATAAGACATACAAAGAAAATACAATCAGAATGGATGAAGACATCTCATGAGCCACAACAGAAACAAAAAGACAACAGAGCAATGCCTTCAAAATTTCAAAGAAAAAGATTTTCGGCCCCAAGTCTTCCAATTAGCCAAACTATCAGTTTAATTGGATGATAAGTAAAGCAAATAAACAGAAGAAACACAAGGACCCAGAACATTTACTTTTTAAACATCCTTTTGTAGGAAGTTACTTACTGATGTGCTCCAGCAAAATGCAGAAGTAAACCATGCAAGAGGAAGCTCCAGATCAAGGAAAGAGTGGATCCAACCAGAAGAGAAACGAAGACTCAACAATTAAGACCTAAAAAAATATCTAAAGAAGACAGCTGTGTAGCAGACCTATAAAATCAATTAGTCTAACTGAAACAGGAGGATGGAGGGAGGCAGGAAAAATAAAGATTTGAGAAATTTAGCACATCAATCTGTGGAGAAAAAGAACAGCAAAGTGATTAAGAGCATGGCCTCTATATCCCAGTGGCCTACGTTCAAATCCCAGATCCACCACTTTGCACTTGTATAACCTTGAACAATTTACATAGCTTATCTCTATTATTGTCTCCTCATCTGTGATAATTCCCATATCATAGGTTGTCGTGAGGATTAAATCAGTCAAAGCATATAAAACATAGAAATTACTTGGCACTTTAAGTCCTTAATAAAGGTTGGCCATGCTGATGGTAGAAAAAGCACGCAATATAGTGCATTTAAAAATCACAAACTACAGGAACAAGGAAAAAACCTAAACAAGAAAGGAAATGTAATCATAGTTCTTGGTTTTACAGAAAAATACTTACATATTGATGATAATATAAACACTGATTATTGATTTAACTACAAATAAAACCACATAGGTAGGATGGGGGAAGATAAAAACCACATAGGTAGGACAGAGGAAGGGAGTATTGAAAAATCATTTAAAAAGGTAAATCCTCAGCTATCAGAGCAGAATGTCAATATATTAGGTATCAACTGATTATTTAAGAAGTACCTCTATAAGCTTATTATTTAGTGATTTGGAGGTCACTGGCAGAAGAAACAGCTGAAAGAATTTCAAGTGGTTGCTTCTGTAACAACCAAAAGCATTGTGGGGATTTGATGAGTTTTTTTTTGAGCGGGGGGAGACAATTTGGGAAACTTTAATATGGACTGGGTTTATCAGATGATATTACAGCATTATAATTTTGTATGTGATCTGATAGTGATTATGGAGAAAAATGTTTTTTATTGTTAGGAGATACATGTTAAAGTATTTAGAGGTGAAATACCACAATATTTGCAAGTGATTTTCAAGATAAAGATTCAAGAAAAACATATATAGCATATATGTGTGCATGCACACACGTTTTTTATATACATACATACAGAGAAGGAGAGAGATAGCAAATGTAACAAAACATTAATTAGATATTAACAGCTAAATATATGTGAAGGGAATAGGTGTTTCTTATACTATTCTTTCAATCTTTCTATATGTTTAAAATTTTAATAAAAACTGGAAAATATTGCTTTTTATTATATGTAAGCTCTTCTGTACTATAATCTTTTAGCCACACACATGATTTACTTTGGAAAAACAGAATAATTTAAAGAAAAAAGATCTTACTATTATTCCCCCAAAACTCTCAAGCTAGCTAAGAAACATACTATTTATCATTCATTTCTATTTTTTTTAATTCACATAATAGTTTAAGTTTCAATTTTTGCATTTTCTTCATGCTGTTTTATCAGCAAGTTATCCTCTAACTAGCCTATGTTTTCTGTTAATTAAAATAGATGGCACCAGGGCTTCCCTGGTGGCACAGTGGTTGAGAGTCCGCCTGCCAACGCAGGGGACGTGGGTTCAAGCCCTGGTCCGGGAAGATCCTACATGCCATGGAGTAGCTGGGCCTGCGCTCTGGAGCCCGCACGCTACAACTGCTGAGGTCCACGGGCCTAGAGCCCGTGCTACTCAACCCCCACACTCGCTGCAATTGGAGAGGGCCCGCACACAGCAAGGAAGACCCAATGCAGCCAAAAATAAATATATAAAATAAATAAATATTTATAAAAATATATGGCACTAAAACTGCTGTCTAAACCATTTAAGAATTCATAAGAAGGACTAAAAAGAATGCTTGTTTGAATACACAGTAATTGGATCCCAGGCTTTGTCTTCAGTAAGTCCACTGTGCAGCAATCCTATACATTTTGATAGAAAAAAATTCTCTATCGGCATTTGATAAACATCAAATTAAGAGGAAATGTTAACCTAAATTACTTGAATCTGCTGAGGGGTAAGTGTGCTGATGAAACAAATGTGTTTAACTTTTCTACCCACCAGTATGCAAAAAATATATAAATCATGTTTCAAACTTTTTTCTTACAGAAATAATTGCTATTTCTACCAATAATCATAAAATATCAAGTGCTGAACCTACATTATTAAATATGACATCTTTTTCTTAATTTTTCATGCAATTACATTTTGGAGGCATGTTGCTATTGTTACCCTCTTTTTATACGTGAGGAAATAAACAGCTAAACAGTATGGAAACTTCAACAACACAAATCTACCCACAGCTCTCCTCTGAAGAAAAGCCTTTGGTCTGGCCTCAAAACAATCTCTACATTAAACTCTACCGGTACAGCCAAGTACTCTTATTTTTTTTTTTTTTTTTTTTTTTGCGGTACACGGGCCTCTCACTGTTGTGGCCTCTTCCCATTGCGGAGCACAGGCTCCGGACGCGCAGGCTCAGCGGCCATGGCTCACGGGCCCAGCCGCTCCACGGCATGTGGGATCCTCCCGGACCGGGGCACGAACCCGTGTCCCCTGCATCGGCAGGCGGACTCTCAACCACTGCGCCACCAGGGAAGCCCCAAGTACTCTTATGGAGATTCATCATCTGTTACCAGTCTCCTCTACTATTTAGAATATAATTAGACCACAAAAGCCAGACATTAGATATTACTTAATCCAACATTCTCATTCACAGGTGAAGACCCTGAGGCCCAAAGCTACTTAACGATAGAGGCAGGACCACAACACAGGTCTGATCATCCCTGTTCCCTCTAAATGTTACCTGGTTCACAGATTCCTTTATTTTCCAAATGGAGACCGGAATCAATGTGTAAAAACAGAAGTGGAAAATAATGCTGGAAATACACGAATGTGTTCAAAAATGAAACTCACTGTCTCAATGGGATGGAATTAAAGGTGATTTTTTCGCTCAGGAGATTTTACAATAAAAAGAGAGAAAATGGTTCCTGCTCTCCACAGTTTTGTTGTTGCTATATAAAAAGTAATTTAAGAAATTTCTTCCGTGGTGAAACTGTTCAAAACCGTTTGAATTTGTGTTCAATAAAAGAAACCATTTGGCCAAACCCCACAGGATTATTTATAAGCCAACTGAGGGTATAGAATCAGTCTTTAAAGAAGAACAGCTCTACTAAGACTGAGTTGGTCTGAACTCTTTTGTAGCCAATATGTCTGCACAGCAATGATGGCAATAAAGAAAGCGGGATTACCATTTAAATTACCGTCTAAAGAGTAAACTCCAAAATCAACCCAAGATAGATAAGAGACATATAAAGTCACCTAAGGAACCAAAATGGTTCCTAAAAACAGTTGACAGTGACTTGATTTGAGACACTAAAGTATCTAAAGAAAAGGTACACAGATGGTGCTTAAGGCAGGATAGAAGGGGGAAGTGAGAAGTGGGAAGGGGAAGTGGGGCTGGGAGGAAGCGTTAGAAGTGTCCACACAAGCCTTGTCCAGGGAGAACGTGGATTTGACTTGAGAGGAGTGCTGGCCTGAGAAAGTAAGAAACCCTATTATCTTTTTATATATCTTCTGTCAATTTTAATTTAGCATAATCCAACTGTTTCAATCTAGGAGGCTTTGCTATTGTTCCCAGATTTTGCTGATTCCCCCCCTCAGATATCATACTATGTGCCCTGAAGTTATAAATTTATTCTAACACTGATGTCACAACCCTATTGTAAATCAATGTTTTCCAAACCATCAGTTAATGAGAAAAGTTTCATCAGCACTGTGCTTTCCCCAACACAAAGCATTTCCTTTTCTACCACACACTTGCAACACAATATAGGTCAATCATAGAAGATGGATGAGAGCAAATAAGAAAACCAAGAACTAAGTGCCTTCAGGCTCAGTAATACAACTTTACAGAGGCAACTGTCTAAGAAGAGATGGCATGACCTCTATGTCAGCCCATGTGTTACATATGTGTTAAGTTTACCTAGTACCTGTTCTCTGCAGTGCGTAGGGCACAATAACTAGAACATCAAATGGTTATGAATCTGAAAGAACTCTCCTAAGGAAGGAAGGCAGGACGGATGGAAGGAATGAAGGAAAGAAGAATGGGGGATGAGGAAGAGAAAGGTCTTTCTTAGAGCAAAATGCCAGATAATAAATGTAGACAGAAGATGGAAACAGGAAGCACCACCATGTGGCAAAAGTCATTGAGGTGGGCTGAGTTAGGCAGGAATTGCCAGTGGATGTTGGTGGGTATAGATTTGATGAGGAACAAGATGCCAAATTTGGAGACACTGTCCCACAAAATACTAGTCAGTTACAAAGAGGAAAACAGTAAATTTAATATGAATAAACCAGCATGACCAGGTGGTTATAGTTAACATCTTGTGACTCCGACTCCAACGTTGTGCCCTGGGAGGAACACAACATCATTTTGTGGGCTTCCACCCCAGAACGCAGTAACTGAACCTAGTTAGGAGGATATATCAGAAAGATCCTACCTCCCACGTGATTACAGGCGTGTACTCTTAAACACTATCAAGAATAGAAAAGATAAAGACTGAGAAATTTTTCCAGATTGAAGGAATCTAAAGAGACATGAGAATTAAACACAATACCTACTCCTGGACAAGATCTTGGACCAGACAGGGAAAAGAGCCACTTCTGAGTTTACACTGCTAACACTGTGAACTGAATGGTAGTGTTGCACCAAAGCTTGCTTCTTCATTTGGAGTGTTGCTTACTGATTACGTAGAAGAACATCCCTATCTGGAGGAAATACACCCTGAAGTACGTAGAGGACATGGGACATCACGTCAGCAGCCTGCTCTCCTAAGGTTAAGAAAAAGACTGATGATCTCACACACACACACACACACACACACACTGCACACACAATGGAGCAAATACAGTAAAACATTAACAGAGGAGAAATCGGGGTAGAGTCCATTTGGCAACTTTTCTATAAATTTGAAATCATTTCAAAATTAATCATTTAAAAATTAAGCCATTGGAGAAAATATATATTATTATAACCTAGGTCATATATTTAATTGAAGAGAAGGATGTCAATAATGAAAACGAGTCTAATTTTTCAGCCACTAAAACTTTCCAATAGGGAACGTTAGCATTCTAATCGGCTCAACTCGACTTTAAAAGGAACAATGCTTTATTCCTTGTGAAAGTGACTACTTTTTTGGCCTACGAATCAGATCTTTTTTGAGGAGTCTGAACTAAGACAAAAGAGTCAGCCGGTTAATAGCATCAGAAGCAGCAAAAGTGGGAGCAGATGACCCTGGGGACCTATAAAGTCTATTTCATGGATCCAGCAAGTCTGCCTCATTGACTGGAGTCAGAGCCTTTCAAAGACAGCAACTGGACCTTGTGCTCCTGCTGCATCCCTCCGTGCCTGGAACAGATGCTCCCTGCCTCTTATACTGTGATGTGTACCACTCAGTCGTGAGGTACTCTGTAAATAATGTGAGGTACTCCATAAATAACAGCTAGTTGCCAAAGGGACCTCTTCCTTATAGAGAGGCCTTACTACACATTCAAAGAGATATACAAAAACATTCATTCATCAACAAGTAAAAGGATAAATGAAACACTACAGTCAGAGAACAGAGTTCTTCTTACCTTATAGCAGTGAAATAACTTAGATCCCTAACAAAGGATGCCTCCGAAAAGCAGGTTATACAATAATGACTGTATCACGTATGTAAATTTTCTATGGACTCAAGACTGGAATTTACATGATCAGCTCTCCCAGTCTCCAGCTTGCCAACTGCAGATTTTGGCACTTCACAGCCTCCACAATCATGTGAGCCAATTCCTTATAATAAATCCTCATAATAAATATAAATATGTAAAGAGACTGGAATAAAACCTATTGGTTCTATTTCTTTGGAGATAACTATAACAACAGGTAAATGTTTTAAATTTAGTTATTTATTTACTTATTTATTTATTTTTGGCTGCACTGAGTCTTTCTTGCTGCGCGCTGGCTTTCTCTAGTTGGGGCGAGCAGGGGCTACTCTTCATTGCAATGCGCGGGCTTCTCATTGCGGTGGCTTCTCTTGATGCAGAGCACGGGCTCTAGGCGCGAGGGCTTCAGCAGTTGTGGCACGTGGGCTCAGTAGTTGGGGCTCACGGGCTCTAGAGCGCAGGCTCAGTAGTTGTGGTGCACAGGCTTAGTTGCTCCGCGGCATGTGGGATCTTCCCGGACCAGGGCTCAAACCCATGTCCCCTGCATTGGCAGGCGGATTCTTAACCACTGTGTCACCAGGGAAGCCCTAGGTAAATGTTTTAAATGCTAATAAAATAATAGTTTTTAGTTCATGAGCACATAACCTAAATATGCAAAACTATAAGAAGCAGACTAGAAGTAGAGGCACTAAATTATGATGTTGATTGACGAGAGGATGGGAGATGGGAATGAGATAACGGACAAAGTGAAATTTATCTGGATGTTCTATTTCCTTTATGAAAAAAGATCACCAACTTAAAGTGGCAAAATGAGGATTTTTTTATTCTTGGTGGTGGCTGTAAGATGCTTGTTATATAATTACATTGACACAGAAGGGGTTACTCACGATAACAACCCACTGAATCATTTCCAGGCCATATAATGTAACACAAAATACTGGCATATACCTAGGGTCTAAAATTAGTCCTGACTGTATGGTTGGAAAGCTAGCAGAAAACTCAAACTGAGTAGAATTCAGTTCCTGCAGTGTTTGATGTGAGACTTTTAAATGAACGTACTTGTCTTAAATGCTTTAAAACTTTGCAAATTGTTAATTTCTTTAAGTAACTCATAAAATTAAAATGAAGAATTCTTAATCCACAGCTTTTCTCTGAAACTCTAATAATTGGATAAGTGCTTAATAGACATGCTTCAGTTTCCATGATAGTGAGCTAATTTAAAAAAAAAAGTTACAGCAAATATAAAGATAGTCCTGTAGATTTCAGCTTTAAAAATGCTAATTTAGGTACTCTAGTGAATCAGGCATATTGGCACCTACTTAATTTTATCACCTATATAAACTATCAAAATATACTCACCAAAAAGTATAGAATCAACCTATCTGAAAGCACTTATTGTACAAGCGCTATGTGGCCACCCCAGCTTACCCTTTTTTGGAGGAGGGTTTAACTATATAAATGATCATTGCTCATTACTACCCTATCACTACAGGAGACCTAGAGCTCTCTAATAAATGACCCTTGACCTAGTCGCTTATTACCTAATCGGAGAGATGAAAACATAAAACAAAAATAATTTCGTGCTAAATGACAACAGTGACTACAAGGGCAACCAGTAAGTGAGTGAGGAAAAGCTCACAGTGGAAACGTGGATGAGATGGAGAAAAGAGTGAGGGATTTCCACACAGAAGGAAGCACATGAGCTGTACAGAGGCAGCAAGGAATAGAACTGGTGGGAGCCAAGAGTTAAGTCCAAGTGTACACGTGAGCAAGTTTATGGGATGCCATGGTATTCTAGTTGGACAGGTGGAATTACAGAAATTTGGACTGAATGCTAAGCATTTGGGAAGTCTTACTGATTTTTAAGATGGGGTTTGACCTGATGATAGTACAATTTAGGAAAGATTAATATGATATAATCTTCTGAGGGCTCTCCACATCACTGCAGGTAAAATCAAAGTCCTTACAGTGGCCTACAAGACCGTATATGATTTGGACAACTGTTCACTCTCTGACCTCATTTTCTGCTTCTGCCATCTTCCCCCACTTTCAGTTACAATGGCCTCCTTACCCAGCCTAACACGTGGCAGCCACGCTCCGCCTTTGGGGCCCTTGCACGTGGACTCACCTGGAACCAAAATGTTCTCCCCCAGACATCACTCCCTCACCTCCTTGGTCTTCCTTCAACTTACCACCTTGGGCATGTAAAATGGTGCAGCCATTGTGGAGGATAATATGACAGTTGCTCAAGAAATTAAAACTAAAATTACCGTATGATCCAGCAATCCCACTTCTAGGAACATACCACAAAGAACTGAAAACACAGTCTGGAACAGATATTTGTACACACATGTTCAGAGCAGCATTATTCACAGGAGCCAAAAGGTGGAACCAAGCCAAATGTCCATCAGCAGATGAATGAATAAACAAAATGTGGGATACACACAGTGGAGTATTAATTAGCCTTAAAAAATACTGGCACATGCTATAGCATGAATGAATCTTGAAGACATTATGCTTAGTGAAATAAAGCAGACGTCAAAGGACAAGTATTGTATGATTCCACTTATACGAAGTTCCTAAAATAGTCAATTCTATATAGAAGAGAGTAGAAGGATGGCTTCCAGGTGCTGGGGGGAGGGGTAAATGGAGAGTTATTTAAGGGGAGTTTTAGCTTGAAATGGCAGAAAAGTGCTGAAGATGGATAGTGGTGATAGTTGCACAACTATGTGAATATACCTAACTCCACTGAATTGTCCACTCAAAAATGGTTAAAATGGTAAAATTTTATGTTAAACATACTTTATATCAATAAAAAATGTTTTTAAGTCACCTTCTCTGTAAACCCTTCCTGACCACCTCATTTCTTTTTTTTTTTTTTTTTTTGTTTTTTCGGTACGCAGGCCTCCCACTGTTGTGGCCTCTCCCGTTGCGGAGCACAAGCTCCCGACGCGCAGGCTCAGCGGCCATGGCTCACGGGCCCAGGCGCTCCACGGCATGTAGGATCTTCCCAGACCGGGGTACGAACCCGTGTCCCCTTCATCGGCAGGCGGACTCTCAACCACAGCGCCACCAGGGAAGCCCCTGACCACCTCATTTCGAACCGCAAACCTCTTCCCCATCTGGCACTCTTATCCCCACCGTTCTCTCCTGCCTTTTTTTCTCTCCTCTCAGCACCGACACCACCAAGCATACAAAGTTTCTGTGTTTATTGGGTTCACAGTCTGCTCCTCACTCCACAATGTAAGCTCCTGAGGGCAGGACTACTGCTTATTTTATATCGCCGGCGCCTACAACAGTGCCTGGCATTCAATCAGCAGTCAGTAAAGATTTGTTGAATGAATTATCACTGTTACACCGAAAGGACTAGAGTGGAGGGAGGCTGGAAGCAGAATTAGCCACACAGGCTATGGCTGGGCTCCAAGAAGAAGACAGTAAGGCTGGGGCTGTCAGGTGTCTGTTTTCAGAGAAGAAAGTACAAACCTGAAAGACGCTCCCCAAAAAAGGATCTATAAGATTTGGAAACAGATTGGAAAAGAAAAGGAGCAGAAAAATGTGTTAGGATGGGCTCTATTTTGAGACAAGAAGAATGGAAACACCAACAAGAGAACTGGGGACGGGAGCTGGTTTTAATATGATATAGAGCAACACAGAGCTGCCATGTCAGAGCCGGAGCTGGGGAGCTGCGACCCCTGCCCAAGGATGGATTAAACTAAAGGTGCAGTGAATACACCAAGAGACCACTTATAAAAAAGAAGAGGAAAGGCTGGAGGACGTGGCTTTGGTGGACACACACAGGAAAAAAAAAGAAGAAAGATGGCATTCGGATGACATAAAAAGCTCCAGAATCATGGAAGCCAGAAGGGGAGTTCTGAGAAGTGGAGGGGCATTAGAAAGGGAAAGAGGCCACTCCGTTCGACAAGCAGGTTATTGGCAACCTTAGAAAATGGTTTCAAACACTGGCAAATCTTTTAGCCATGTGACTATTTTCAGAATTGTGATGTTTATAAAACTGAACTCTGTAAATAAAATTTTAATGTTTTAATTTTGAGGTTTCCTCCGCCAGGGAAGGAATGGAGATGTGTAGACTCCACTAGAAGATCAGCCCACTGGGAAGTGCTCAGGTGCAGCCTGGGATGGGAAGTGTGCCGGTGGCAGAGGTGAGGCACCAGGAGCCTTCCATTAAGATCAGGTGCAGTTTTCCATCGTTATTCTTAAGGACCTCCCTAACTGATCGTCCCCACTTACCCAAGCATCCTTAGATCCTGATGACTTCAAAGCCACAAGGATCCCCAAGGCCCTACACGGGCTGGCCTGACGCCACATACACATCCTGATCGCCAGGTGACTCACCCATCCCCACCCTTTTCATGGATCAGGTCATTCAGGTACTGCCTGGGGTCACTGTACGTGATTTTGGCTCCCCTCAGCCTTCAGGTCTCTGCTCAAAGATCACCTTATTAGAGAGTTATTCCCTGACCACCTACATAAAAGCTCACCTGCAGGACCCCCATCCCTCTGTACTTATGTCTTTCTTCCTTTATTTTCTTTCTTTCCTTCTTTCCTTCATTCTTTCTTTCTTTACGTCCTTCCTTAGTTATTTATTTTTATGGTACTTATCCATACCTGACATGTTTTACTTGTTCACGGTGTACTGCCTTAGGGCACATAAAAGGTATTTGTTAATTGCTCAATCCAAGTTAATGACTTCTACTATGACTAGACAAAACTGTCTAACACAACTCAGTCGCCATCTTCATCCTTAGAATATCCTCTCTATCTACCATACTTTTCTCTAAAAATGTATTCTAACTGCCTCAATTCAGAGTAAGCCTTCTGAGGCTACCCATGCACCTTTCAGACTGCGATTCACAGTGGTTTACTTACACTTTAGACACGATTATGAAACATCCAGGTCCGATTTCTTTAACTACACTGGGTTAGAAATGGCTGATTGGATAGAAGACCTTTAGAAGCAGGTGTTTTTAACGGCATGAATTAATATCTCTCAGCCTGAGAGGCGATAAGAAAACCACAAGTAGCAGGAATAAGATCAAAACACACACGTGCACACAAACTTGTACGTCTGAAGAGTCTTAGTGTAGGAAAAGCCTAGTATAAAAATCTCACTATTTAAAGCATGTTAATCAACGTTGACAATGATGGTTGCAAACTGTCAGAAAATGGTTAGGTTGGGTCCAAACTCCACTTAGTAACCATGAAGCTGAAAATAAAGTTTTCTTTTAAGAAATTAAATGGAAACCTCAAACTAATCTAGAAAATTCCTACATGCAATATATGTTTTCTGATCATGCTGGATTCCTCTAAAATTTAGGGCTGTTACTAGAAACAAATAACGTAAGAAATATAACTAAGTACTATACAAATAACAATATCTTATGTGCAGTACTTTCAAGTTCACACAAAAAAAATTTCTTTTAATTTCATGAGACAGGTAAATCTGAAAGCAGAAAAGCAGATTGCATTTTTGAACTCTAACCAGCCTTTCTGACCCCGGTTGAGTTAATAAGCACTTGAACATTAAAAACCCAGGTGATGAGAAAACCATAATTCAAAGAGACATGTACCACAATGTTCATGGCAGCACTATTTACAATAGCCAGGACATGGAAGCAACCTAAGTGTCCATCAACAGATGAATGGATAAAGAAGATGTGGCACATATATACAATGGAATATTACTCAGCCATAAAAAGAAACGAAACTGAGGTATTTGTAGTGAGGTGGATGGACCTAGAGTCTGTCATACAGAGTGAAGTAAGTCAGAAAAAGAAAAACAAATACCGTATGCTAACACATATATATGGAATCTTAAAAAAAATGGTTCTGAAGAACCTAGGGGCAGGACAGGAATAAAGACGCAGACGTAGAGAATGGACTTGAGGACACGGGGAGGGGGAAGGGTAAGCTGGGACGAAGTGAGAGAGTAGCATGGACTTATATACACTACCAAACGTAAAATAGATAGCTAGTGGGAAGCAGCCGCATAGCAGAGGGAGATCAGCTCGGTGCTTTGTGACCACGTAGAGGGGTGGGATAGGGACGGTGGGATGGAGACGCAAGAGGGAGGGGATATGGGGATATATGTATATGCATAGCTGATTCACTTTGTTATACAGCAGAAACTAACACACCATTGTAAAGCAATTATACTCCAATAAAGATGTTAAAATAAATAAATTTTAAAAATAAAGTCATACAAGCTGGAAAAAAAACCAACAGGTGATTTGTTATTGTTCTGTCTTGAAATTAAACACTCTAAACGTTCCACAGCTTCAGGAGAGACGGGTAGAGTAAAAGGAGTCAATTTTTACTGCTCTACAGTAAAATACTATTATTGGCTTTGACTAAATATAATTCAGAAATCTGAGAGTCAGACTACAGCAAGTATAAGGCTATGTTTCTTGCATAATTTGTTCCAGATGAGGACATTTTATGCATGAGAGTTCAGTCATCCCATGTGCCACTGTGTGTGCCACAGCAGTGACTGAATCCAAGGCAAGGATGACAATATTCCAGGGGAGCACAGCATCTGCAAACACATCTTCCACCCAGCTCATAGGAGAGGGCTGATAAAGACCCACGCATTCTTTCATTTAACAGATATTGAGCAACCGTTGTTATATATCTTGTTTAACACACATGCATATGCATTTATGACATGTCAGACACATGTCCTAATTTAAGTATTAATTTACTTGATCCTCATAATAACCCAAAGAGAGAAACACCATTTTTGTCATCATTTCACAGATGAGAAAATCCAGGCACAGAGAGGTTAAGCAACTAGTCCAGGGTCAGAGCTAACAAATGTGGGAGCTAAGGCAGACAGAGTCCAGAGCTAGGCTCTTAACCACTGAGCTCAACAAAAGGCACAAAGCTAAGCAGTGGGAATCTACTGGGAAACAAGATCAGTGGGTCTCTGCCCTCTTGGGGGCTTACCTTCTAGCCAGGAGGGATTGGGAAAGAGCAAACAATACATAACAATTGAATTACAGTGATCGGAGTGCCACAATGGAGAAGTGACAGGATATCTCAACATAGAAGGGTAAAGGATGATGGCAAACATTCACGGAGTTCTCATTGATTCCTCACAAAACCCTGAAAAATAACCGATAATATTCTTACTGTAGAGATGAGGCAGTTCCAGCTGGGAGAGGAGAAGAGAAGGCCAGAGGCAGGATTTGCCCCTAGTTTAAGCAGTCCCAACACCGGTCTGGTTGTTAGGAACAAACTACATACTTGACTTTCTTCTAGATCCTTTCCACAAATTGTGTCCTTTTTGCATTGATCCTCGGCATCCGCAAGGGATTGGGTCCAGGACCCCGCAGATACCAAAATCTGCAGACGCTCAAGTCCTTTATATAAAATAGCAGAGTGTTTGTATATAACCTGTGCACATCCTCCCGTATACTTTAAGACATCTCTAGATAACTTATAATACCTAATGTTAATGCTACACAAATAGTTGTAAATACAAAGTAAATGCACGTAAACAGTTGTTGGGCACACAGCAAATTCATTTGCTTTTTGGAACTTTCTGGAATTTTTTTTCCAGCTATTCTCAATCTGCAGTTATTTGAATCCATAGATACAGACAGCCAACTCTATAATAATTTAATCTCTTCTGCATGTGGCACTATGAGAGGTTTAAGCATTTATCCTGGGTGTCTTGTCAAACCCAGGAGAGTTAGCACTCTGACAATAGTCATTTAATACCAAGCACTCTGCTCACATAACACTGTAATGCATGTTGGTTAGCGGCACTCACCTGAAATTAATTCCTCTCATTGTTAACCTGAGGCTGCTCTATCCTGATAGCTGAGGAGTTACAGAGTTAAGCAGATACGAGTCAGAATAATAAACAAGTATCTAATGACTTCACTCCATGGGCCAGGCTAGGTGTTTTCACAGGTTATCTTATTCAAATGGTGAGAAGAGATCAGATGTTTCAGATAAGATGGATGCGAGAGGCTGCCGGGGCTGACTTAAAAACAAGCTATTCCACTAGCTATCCACCTAACGTTTGGTAGTGTATATATGTCCATGCCTCTCTCTCACTTTGTCACAGCTTACCCTTCCCCCTCCCCATATCCTCAAGTCCATTCTCTAGTAGGTCTGTGTGGGAAGCAGCCGCACAGCACAGGGAGATCAGCTCGGTGCTTTGTGACCACCTGGAGGGGTGGGATAGGGAGGGTGGGAGGGAGATGCAAGAGGGAAGAGATATGGGAACATATGTATATGTATAACTGATTCACTTTGTTATAAAGCAGAAACTAACACACCATTGTAAAGCAATTATACTTCAATAAAGATGTAAAAAAAAATCTATTCTGTCATTTTAAAAGTACTATAAGGAAATTAAATACAATCAAGAGAACAGAAAATCTGCAGTCATTAAAAATTATGTTTGCGAGGAGTTTTCAACAAATGAAGAAAGTCATGTTCTAATAATATTTACAGTCAGAAAAAGAACAAAAATGGATAAGGTATAAGACCCTTTATAGACTAATACATATATATATATATATATATATTTTTTTTTTTTTTTTTTTTTTGTACGCGGGCCTCTCACTGTTGTGGCCTCTCCCGTTGCGGAGTACGGGCTCCGGAAGCGCAGGCTCAGCGGCCATGGCTCACGGGCCCAGCCGCTCCGCGCCATGTGGGATCTTCCCGGACCGGGGCACGAACCCGTGTCCCCTGCATCGGCAGGCGAACTCTCAACCACTGCGCCACCAGGGAAGCCCTAATACATATATTTTTATACATAAAACATTTCTGGAAATACACAAAGGAACAGTATTACTAACGGCTCCCACAGGGAGATGGATAGAGGAAATTTTAACAATTACTTTATACCTTTCAATTGTTCCCTCTACATAATTTTTTAAAATTAAAACAAAATTAGATTTAGGAAGAATTTTTAAATAATGTGTAAAAATGGTGACAATGCTTAGGCTACAAAGTTACCTGAAGTGGAAGGACAAAAGTTTTTTAATAGGCAATACTTTCAACTATATCCCCCTCCCAATACAAGGAACTAGAAATTTCCTGAAACTGAAACCCTGAGGGTTCAGTTTTCACTTTTTTACTTTGTAGGCTTTATTACTGTTTGAAATATTTACACTAAGTTTTTATCACTTTCACGATTAAAAAAATCCAAGTATTACATAAGAAATAGAATATAGGAAATGTACTCATATAAGTGATAAAATTATAGTAGTTGCTTTTGCCACATTCTCAAGTCAAATATAAAGAAGCCAAGATTGTCACTATAAAATTAATAATTCAAAGGAAACACTAAAAGATCACCTTGCTGAAATACAGCCAAATGTGGGCTCAAAGTCCTATTTCAAGGAAGACAGAACCACACCTTAATTTTAAATACTTTTGACCTAATCTTTTTTTCTCCTAATCTCCTTTGCTATGGTGTTAACCCTGCCTTCTTTCAAACATTCATCTGAGAAGAGAAGATGATAGTGACAATTAGCTGGAGTCAGGTCACAGACTCCAACCTCAGGGTGACTGGCAACTACCAGCGGACCAGAAGCCTCTTCCCTCACCTCTTAGGCACTGTTGGTTTCAATAGCTCCCGATTCCTTTTGGACTTTAGTTTTCTCTAAAACGTTACCTGCCTCCACAAAGTATTAACACAACCTGCAACTTACAAAACAGTGAAAGGAAGGAAATTAATTACTGCTTTAAGTTACCCTGATGCTGAAGTGTCATTTATTAGCAAAATATGGATCCTCTTTGCAAGCTCTTCTGGAAAACGTATAGGCATCATGTTTACTATCATCATGCATTGTCCCCTTTGAGGTACAAGATCCTTTGTGAGCAGGGAGTTCCAGTTCCTCTCTGCTGGGGTAAGCACACTACATTCTCTCTCTCTCACTTTTTACAACCAAAAGCTCAGGGCACAACACAAAAAGCAACTACTAAGGACTCTGAAAAGTGAACAAAAAGGGTGAATTGTGGAGGAGAGTCAAAACTTAAGAGAAGTGACCTAAAGGGGTGAATTTCCCAGGTTGTTTTATTTCCTTTTACTCTGGACCTCTGTCACACCCTGACACCATCACAGAGTTCCACAGAGAGCAACCGAGCAGTCAGCACAGCAGCATGAACAGCTAAATCTTCAAATGAAACCCTGTCTTTTGGGCTGGAGGGACCTGGAAAAGGACCCTTGAAGGCCAGAGTATGAGTGGAATCATAGGGAGAAAGATGATGGAGAAGGGAATCTCCCAAGTCTATACATAAGGCGGCACAATTCCCAGCCTCACCTGGAGCTGTGCATTCATGGGACAGACCCAAAGCACCACAACAAACGCTTTGAAAACTGAACTGAGATTAGAACTACCACCCACAGAAAGTGACATGGAAATTCAGTCTGAATCTAGCCAGGTTCACTGCCTGTAAAAACAAATTTAGAAAAGACATTGTTCAGAGGAATACAATAGGACCCAGAATCTGCGTAGCATAATATACACAATGTCCAGGATACAATCCAATACCAATTCATATACAAAGAACTGGAAAAATATGACCAGTTCTCAAGAGAAAATACAATCAGATTCCAACCCTAAGATGACCCAGAGGATAAATACTATAATATCCTCCATGAGGATATGAAATGAATGGAAAGACCGAAGTTCTCAGCAGAGAAATAGAAACTATCAATAGAAAAATAGCCAAGTGAAAATTATAGAAATAAAAAAATATATCTGAAATTAAAAATTCACTGGATGGCTCAACAGAAGAACAGGGACCACAGAGGAAAGAGTGAGTGAGCCTGAAGAGTGAGTGAAATTATCTAATCTGAAGAACGAAGAGAACAAAATTCAGAAAAATAAGCAGAGCCTCAGGGACCTGTAGGAGAAGATTAAAACTTCTAGTATTTTTGTCACTGGAATTCTAGAAAAAGAGGAGAAAAAGACAGGTGGAAAAGTTATTTGAAGAAGTAATAGCCAAAAACTTCCCAATTATTAAAATACATAAATTTATAAAAGCAAAAAGCTCATAAACTCTAAATAGAATAAGCTCAAAGATAACCACCCTTAGACACATCAAAATCAACTGCTTAAAAGCAAAGATAAAGGAAAAATCTTCATAGCAGCTAGACAGCAATTACACATCATATATAGGGAAACAATTATTCGAATGACTGAAAATTTTTCATCAGAAACGAGAAAGGCCAGAAGACAGTGAAAAAACATCTTTAAAGTGCAGAAAGAAAAAAATAGCCGACCTAGAATTCTATATCCCTTGATAATATCCCTAAGGAAAGAAAGCTAAATAATGACGTTTTTAGACAAAGGAAAACTAAGAGAATTCATTTTTGGCAGAGCTACTCTAAAAGAAATGTTAAAGGAAATGGTTCAGGCTGAAGGGAAATGACACCAGAAACTTGGATATTCACAAAGAGCAACAACAGAAATGGTAAATATCTGGGTAAATATAAAAGGCTATTTTCCCCAGTTCTTTAAAATGTATATAATTGCCAAAAGTAAAAATTATACCATCGCTTAGTAGGGTTTTCAATGTACAGATGTAATTTATGTCATAAAGGTAAGTGGGGGAGGATAAAGGAACCTATACGGTCATAAGGTTTCTACATTTTACTTGATGTAGAACGATATTAACTCTAAGCAGACTGTGAAAGTTTAGATAGGTACATTGGAACTCTCAAACATGCACCGAAATTTTTTTTTCAGAGAAATAGTGCCAAAAATCCAATAGAGAAATGAAAATGGAATACTACAAAGACAGATTCAAATCATCCAAGAGAAGACAGGAAAGGAGATAAAGAGGAACAAGTAGCAGAGGGACATTGAGAAAACAAATAATAAAATGGGAAATGTAAATCCAATCATATCAATAATTATATTAAATGTAAGTGATCTAAAAATACCCATGTAAAGATAGAGATTGTCAGAATTTTTCAAAATAACAAGAACCAACTATAAGCTGCCTACAAGAAACCCATTTTAAATACAATGACTTAGAGAGATTAAAAGCAATAAATGAAAAAAGCATATCATGTGTATAATAATCAAAGGAAAACCAGAATGGCTATATTAATCTCAGCCAATCTTGCATTGTTGCTTCTCTTAATCTTTAATCCCTCTATATTAATACATTTACTTACAGAGGCTTTTCCCTCATTATTCATAAAACCATTTCCAGGGTCTTAACCTGTGTTTGGCAATGTTTTACAAAATATATCAGCATACCCCTGCCCTTTATGCACTTACCATCTGAGACAGACAACATTAATTCAACAGTTTATTAATATATATTTATTTATATTGATATATATCAAAAAGATCTAAAGTACATATTTGGGAAAGGTGTTAAGTTCCCTATATACACAGAAGATTTCACAGGCTTTAAGAATGGCATGGAATTCTCACTAAACTTACAGTTTAGGTGGTTTAAAAAATAATGCTGGAGAAGACAGAATTCATACCAGAAGCTTGAGAAAAAAATATATGTATTTTCAGAAGCAACTTAACGCAGGTTTTGATTCAGCATGCCTAAAGCAAACATAGGCTATATAGTACACAGACAGATAAACCTCTTAAAATTTTATTAGACTTATAAAGATTAGCAACAGTATTAGTTGGATCATGCCTATCACTGCATCTTTTTTTTTTTTTTTTGCTGTACGCGGGCCTCTCACTGTTGTGGCCTCTCCCGTCGCGGAGCACAGGCTCCGGACGCGCAGGCTCAGCGGCCATGGCTCACGGGCGCAGCCGCTCCGCGGCATATGGGATCTTCCCCGACCGGGGCACGAACCCGTGTCCCCTGCCTCGGCAGGCGGACTCTCAATCACTGCGCCACCAAGGAAGCCCTGCATCTTATATTACAGTGATAAAATAATGTTTGGGGGCTTACACCTGATAGATGTCCTTCCAGTCAATATTTTGTGTCTAGCATTCTCACTAGGAAATTACAGCCTTACAGGCACCCCACCTCCTCTCCACCAGTTGTTTTTTTTTAAAGTGACAGAGAGAAGAGGGAGACAGAGAGGGAGGCAGGGAAAAAGAAGGAGGAGGGGGTGATTATGCAAGGGTGTGGACACTTCTGCAATGGAAATTCACCAATTATCTAAAACATACGGATCAGGGTCTTCAATGCAAAGTTTTCAGTTATAATTAAAACTAGGGGAACAGACTGATCATTTTAGGAGAAAGTATAAAATGAAGATAGGGAAAAGTGAAGAACTGAACCCTGTGGTACATGCGGACCATCACTGTACTCCCCCACCTCATGTGTTTTCACATGTATTTTGTGATTTGATAAAAAAAATTCTGCTCTTTCTAAGAGGAATATTATTTCTATTTTACAAATGAGGCAACAGACAGACAAAAAGTACTTAAGAGTATAGGCATCCATTACTTTTATGATACAGTTCATTCCTGGAAACCACACTGAAAAAATCATTAAGTGGACTGTGTGGAATTTATTAAAATTATTTACTAGAATAGGTTTGAATTTAGCAATGAAAGCCAGTGACAAATAAATGGATAAAGACATGGAGAGGTGAAATACTGGTCCCTTATTTTGCTATATCACAAGGAATGTCTGGAGGAATAAAATACTAACTACACAGACAAGCAGGGACCATCAGCAGTCACAGGTATGAATACTGACCTACACTCTAAGGAAAATCAACAGGAGGAGAGATCCAAAGCAACTGCTACAAATTTGCAGTTAAAAAGCAAAGAGTAGAGAGCCCAGAAATAGACCCATACTAATACAGTCAACTGATCTTGGACAAAAGAGCAAAGACAATACATTGGAGAAAAGATAGCTTTTTAAGAAATGGTTCTCGAACAACTAGATATATACACGCAAGGGAAAAAAATGAATCTAGACATAGACCTTATACCTTTAACAAAAAGTTAACTCAAAATGGATCACAGATCTAAATTTAAAATGTAAAAACTATAAAAATTCTAGAAGATAACACAGGAGAAAACCTAGGTGACCTTTAGTTCAGTGGTGACTTTCTAGATACAAGAGCAAAAGCACAATCCATAAAAGAAAAAATTGATAAGACAGACTTCATTAAAATTAAAAACCTCTGCTCTGCAAAAGATACCGTTAAGAGAATGAAATGACAAGCCGTAAACAGAGAGAAAATCTCTGCAAAACACATGTCTGATAAAGGGCTAGTATCCAAGATATACAACCACCTCTTAAAACTCAACAATAAGAAAACAACCAAATTACAGAATGGACAAAGATTTAAACAGACACCTCATGAAAAAAGATATACAGGTGGCAAGTAAGCATATGAAAACATGTTCAACATCATTTGTCATCAAGGAAATGAAAATTAAAACAATGAGGTAACATTACACACCTATTAGAAAGGTTAAAATCCAAACGCTCACACCGGTGCTGCAAGTGCTGGTGAGGACGTGGAAAAGAAACTCTCAGTGGTTGCCAGTGGGAATACAAAATGGCACAGCCACTTGGGAAGACAGTTCAGCAGTTTCTCATAAAACCAAACATAATCTTATAACCCAGCAACTGTGCTCCTTGTTTATTTACCCAAAGGAGTTGAAAACTTACATCTACACCAACACCTACACACAAATGTTTACAGCAGCTCTGCGCACAACAGTCAAAACTTGGAAGTGACCAAGAAAGTCCTTTGGTTGATGAATGAATACACAAACTGTGGTACATCCAGACAATGGAACATTTTTCAAAGATAAAAAGAAATGAACTGTCAAGCCACAAAAAAGCCAGGAAGAGGATGTGTTAACTAACCTTATGGCAGTGATCATTTCACACACTGTGAAATGTTATATGTCAATTATATCTCAAAAAAGCTGGAAGAAATAAATTAAATAAATAAAATCAGTACATCATCCAAGACTGCATACTGTGCAAGAGAAAAAAAATGGTATGGACATGAAGGACAGTGTGGAGTCAATTTATGGCTGAAATCCAGACAGTTGGCTGGATACAGATGAGGGTTTGGGGTGGGTTTTTTTAAAATAACTGTACTGTGTGTAGGAGAGTATCCTTATTCTTGGGAGGTGACTGGGTTAGAAAAAATATGAATAATATGGGTGAATGTGAAGAAAGAGCAAGAAAGCAAGCAAATGGAACAAAGTGTAGGTGCACCTGGGTGTTACTGCATACAGGTGTTCATTGAGCTGTTCTCACAACTTACCTTGAAATTATTTCCAAATAAAAACTTTTTTTACGTATATCCCCAAGAAAGGCATGGAGGAACCTTAACTGCATATTGCTAAGTGAAAGAAGGCTACATACTGTTTGAGTCCAGCTACATGACATTCTGAATAAGGCAAAACTATGAAGACAGAAGAAAGACCAGTGGTTCCGGGGAGGGGGGAGGAGATGAATAGGTGGAGCACAGGGGATTTTTACAGCAGTGAAACTATTCTGTACGACACTGTAATGATGGATACATGTCATACATTTGTCAAAATGCACAGAATGTACGGAACAGTGAACCCTACTGTAGACTACGGACATTGGTTAAAAACAATGTATCAGTGTTGACTCATCAACTAAAACAAAGGGACCACACCACTATAAGATGTTAATAAGGAAAACTGCAGTGGTGGTGGGCAGTGGGAAGGGGAGATGGGACAACATATGAGGGAATATATGGGAACTGTTTCTATACTCTCCATTCATTCTTCTGTAAAGTGTAAAACTGTTCAAAAAATAAAATCTATTAATTTTTTTTAAAGCAAGGCAGTGTGTCACGTTTTGTGTTCTCGTTTGATGCTTATGGATCAAGATTTTTAAATGGCACCAAAAGATATTTTAATTTCCTTCAATTTCATATGCTAGAACTGTATTGAGGCAAACAGCTGAAATAGAAAACCACCTAATGAAAGCCTGCCTATAATTTTCTATGTCTACTTTTTTCATTAACTTCCAAAATGCCTAGTTGTTCATTTGTTTACTTTCATAAAGAAAATGCATTCTATTCCATTGTGAGCAATCATGAAGCATTATTTCAGTCCGCAAGGATGTATCTGTGGAAAATAGCCCTCTCTTCACATCCCCTTAAACCTGGAGCCAGGACAGCTTCAAATGACTCTCCTCAGGGCTAGAGATACTAAGAGAGCAACTTAAATGTTAAATACCTCAAAAGAAAGAAATTTTGGGTAAAAAGACACTAAAGACCGTGTTCTTAACTGAAGGAGACACACACACCCTCACTTACTTTGAAAAATAGCTAAGTATAAACTCTCCCCACAAACACCATCAACAAGCAGTTAAGCATTTCAGCTGCTCAGGAGGAATGCTCAGTTTGGAAAGATTCATGATGATGTGTCTGCAAAGGAAGCTATCACCTTACTGGTGCGGTTAAAATGGAGAGATGTTTTCTGCTCTGCTTCTTAAGATGTGTAAAAAGCCTGGTACTAAAAAGACAGTACTTCTGTTGTGTTAAATGACACGTAGAATTTTCTCCTGGTTGCGCTTTTAATAAGCAGGGCCTAACTTTTAGCTTTGAATATGGTGGTACAATATTTTGAACACGTAGATATTCCTGACCTGTAGTTCTCAAAGTGTGATCGCTAGACCAGTAGCATTGGCATTACCAGGGAACTTACACAGAAACGCAATTCTAATCCAGATCTACTGAATCAGAAATTCCAGGGGTGACACCCAGCCATCTGTCCTCACAAGCCCTCCAGGTGACTACGATGCCCAGTGAAGTTGGAAAGCCATGGTTCTAGACTTCCTAAACATGGAAACTGTCTTACCTTCCTTTCTCTACGTTGACTGGAACCAATTATTCAGTTAAGCCTGGCTCAGGCTCTCACATTCATAACACTAGTACAGCTGGTGAAGAATCTCATCTTTTGGGCTTCCCTGCTGGCGCAGTGGTTAAGAATCCACCTACCAATGCAGGGGACACGGGTTCAAGCCCTGGTCCAGGAAGATCCCACATGCCGCGGAGCAACTAAGCCCGTGTGCCACAACTACTGAGCCTGCGCTCTAGGGCCCGTGAGCCACAACTACTGAGCCTGCGAGCCACAAGTACCGAAGCCCACGGACCTACAGCCCGTGCGCCACAACAAGAGAAGTCACCGCAATGAGAAGCCCGTGCACCCCAACGAAGAGTAGTCCCCGCTCGCCACAACCAGAGAAAGCTCGCATGCAGCAACGAAGACCCAATGCAGCCAAAAATAATTAAAAAAAAAAAAGAATCTCATCTTTTGACCCCTACCTTTCCACCATGCTAGAACATTCACATACTCCCCTAAGGCAGGAGGAAGACTCACATCCAGTGCCAACTCTTAACCAACATATGAAGAGCTCTGTTTTCTCAGTAAAAAAAAAAAAAGTCTCTCTCTCCAAAGGGTTTGGCCTTTCTTGATAACCACAATACTTCCATCTTATACTGGATAGTGATTTTCAGTTTACAAAGCACCTCCAGATACACTAAGTAATTCAGCTGTCACAATAACCCTGCGATGCAGATTCTCCACTCCCCCTAACATTTCACAGAGAAGGAAGCTGAAGCTCAGAGAACTCTGAGTAACCAGTCACCAGTCCAAGACCAGCCAAGCAGGAAGTGTACACAGCCTCCGCGGCTCACGCCAAGCACGATGCTGTACGCAGTCTTCATCAAAGAAACAACAGCTATGTGATCTTGGATGAAGTATTAAAGCTCCATAAGCCTCATCCCCACATCCATAACAGAGAAGTAAAAGTAGTACCCACTTCACAGAGTTTATGTGAGGATTAAAGGAGATACTCCATGGAAGGTTCTAGAAACAGTGCCTGGCAATAGCATGTCTGCAATAACGTTAGCCGTAATTACTGATCCTGACAACACCACCACTCCAGCTGTTACAACACTGCAGTCACTACTGCTCCAGTAAGTGGGCATTTTTTAACTTATTACTGTTTTCCTTTACTCCTGCCTTCAGAGTTCTTATACTGTCCAGACCATCACATGTTGAGTGCTCATGCAGTAGACGTGATCCCGTCCTCTACTGGGCTACAGTGGAGTTTACAATAGATTAAACCATCAAAAATCTTCATAACAGACAGATATTTTGTTAGCAGCTATTCCAACCACCTGACACTTTTATTTTTATTTCAATTTAAAGATTAGCTTTTACAAAGATAAACCAGATGATTATGTCAAATGTACACAGCCTTCACCCCGGAGAGCTGCTTGAGATTCAAGGAAAACAAAAACCTTAACTAAGTCTGGCAAATTGAAAAGCTGGCTCCGGCTCCTTGCCACTAAATTGATCAAAGATAGTCTGAGTCTCCAGTGGTATAAATGAAAAACAGAAACTCTTCTCTGAGCAAATCCTTCCAGATATATGCCTGATTGCAACCCTTTGAAGTTGACACAGCTGAAATCAGATTTTTTGCATGAATTATGCACTACGGCAGAACAGAAGGAAGACCACTCAGACTATGACTCATCGTACAAGAAAAAGCTAAAGACACAACTTGTTCTATGCATCTGGGAAGCCAATATTCCTGAACTAGGTGAGAGGCTCATGGCGGGGGTAACTTCAGCTATGGAGGTGCAGCAGCAAAGCCCACGGAGCTAATGACTTCAACAACTGCACAGACTAACTCATGTGTCTCTTTGTGGCTTCTGTCCCACTGACTTCAAAGTCCATTCATCTAATCTACCATAACTAATTAGTTAACTCCTCTGAGCAAATGAGAAATTAACATTCATTTTAATTCATTTCAATTAAGTCAACATAAACCCAACAAAATATTCTCCAAGTCTAACTGTAAAACTTCCCTTAATTTTTTCCCTAAATCACGATTCGAGTTTAAATGCCATAATTTATTTTAGCATTTATATGCTTCATCTCCGAATTCTACAAAGATTGTTCGTACTTACTGAATTTCTGAGGCCTCCATAACAAAATGTTTGAGTACCTTTGAAAAACGTTTTTAATGATTCTTCTAAACTTATCAAAAATTCAACTAAAGCTTAAATTGTTGTTTTCTAAAAGTAAATAACTTCTAAACTGAAACTACTTCTAAATCAAATGTATTCATGCTGGTACTATTTCAAATTCATCAAGACCCAAGATAATAGATGTTCATAGTTACATACAAATGGCTTATTAGCTCAATAAGTAAACCCATATTTGAGGAAAACAACTGCTCCGTCAGCTTGCCCATGATTCCAATATTATTCCTACTTAACTTATACAACAGATTAAGCATTTATTTCTCAACACTGAAGTCAAAAGCAAAGTCAGTTTGTCAGATTATGAAGCAACTGGAGTTAGAGAGTTGCATATTTTAAATGCCAGCTTTGGACCTAGAGCTAATGATGGGTCAGGAATTACTTTATTCACTCCATTCAATATTTATACCTAGAAACCCCAATCAGCTACAGTTGACCCCACCTGATCAGGAAATTTAAAAAAACTTCTGAGCAAAGGCAAAATAGGTGGTCACTTGAAAAGCTGGCCCACTGTTGATGGCTTGTAACTGTCCCTCTTTCAAACCACAAACTCCGCAGGACAGGATGCCCACTGCACCACCTCTCGGAATGGGGCTCAGGTTGGCGCTCAGCTCTTGTTGAAGTGATGTTTCATTCTTACATGCTTTTTGCTACGTTATCACTGAACCGGGCCTTCTAACCACTTGCTTTTGCCCATGATATGTGTGTGGTCCTTATTCTTGCCTGTCTTGTTGATGTGGAACCCACACCCTACCCAAGACTTCTATACAGGCACTTAGGTCCCCAACCAACTGTGGCTTATCTGAGGGCTCCCACTTTCCCTTTTATTCTTAGATGTATATCTACTCTGTTAAGAATGACCTTCCCCAGTGCTAGCTTCTCACCCTAAATCTACTGGCCCACACCCGAATATCACACAGTTGAAGCTGTGGTTATGAGTCAGAGGAGGGTATCTGGCTCTGAAATAACTCAGAGAGAGAGAGAGAGAGACAGAGAGAGACAGAGAGAGAAAGAGTAAAGGCTCAAAAGTGTTTCTGTTTCTCCAAGTTCATGGGTCCTTTATCTCACATTTGGCTGAGATCCCAGACATCAGTTCTCAGGCACATGGGTGGCTTTGGATATGTACCTAAGCAAATACAATCTTCAAGAATAAATTTAAAAAAATTTTTTTAAAGAATAAATAAAAAACACAGAACTGGGAGTTAACATACCTGTTTTCTGATCCTAATGCCACTAAGATCACATCACTGTATGATCTTGGGTGAGTCACTGTCTCTCTAGGTCTGTTTTCTCGTTTGTAAAATTAAAGGACGGTACCCTCAAAGTTTTCTTCTAGCTATGAAATTCTGTTAATATATTCTGCAATTGTCCAGTAAATTCCCAGCCATGTTGAAAGGCTTAAGATATTATCTACTGTTATTTACTCACGTCACTTCTCCCCTCCATGAGTGTGGACAATTGAAACTTGATCATGTACTCTAAAGCAAAGACATTGGGAAAAATTCCCATATCAACTTTTATTCTACCAGCACATCCGAGTGAGCAATTCAATGCTCCTGTTGATAAAAGCACTCTGAAAGACCATCCATATCAACTTCTCTCACAAATCTAAAGAAGCAGAACCCACTGGCTGAGTACCTACTATGGCCTAGGGATTTAGTTAAGCACTTTCCTGCATTTAACTCCAATCCTTGCATCTGAAAGGTTAATAGGATCTCCATTTCACAAGATCAGAGAGATTCCTTAACGTATCCAGAATCACAGCTCCGATAAGTTGGTGGTGTGCTTTGGGCTGGCCCACTGGAAGGAGCTAAACGAACCTTTAATATCTCAGTCTTGGATAGAGGTAATCACAACACACTGTCTGTTATACCATATTCACGCAGTAAAGCTTGCTATCGCATTTAACAGTGTTTACGCTGTACCCTTCTCAAAAGATGGGCAGAAACAGGTTTTCCTAGGAATGGCTTCAAATTTGTCATATGTGAAAAAAGTCTATAAAAAAATAATCATACATAGGTACATAAGACAAAGCATCTCTACTTCATATATTTTAAAAACCTAGTTAGAAATAAAAACATGTTTTTGACCCTATCACTTTGAATAAGTAAACATAAAAATGGGATGAATAAAAATAAAGATGAAAATAAATGGGAAATACAAAAATCATTTATTTTGACTCAGTTTTTAAACTGTCTTCTAAAAACGGAGAAGTACTAGTACTGCCGGAGAGTAAAAAATAATACAAAGTTACGATAATTAAAGTAGCCAAGGGACTTGCCTAGTGGTCCAATGGTAAAGAATCCGCCTTCCAATGCAGGGGACACAGGTTCGATCCCTGGTCGGGGAACTAAGATCCCACATGCTGCAGGACAACTAAGCCCACGCACCATAACTACTGAGCTCATGCACCCTAACAAGAGAGCCCACGTGCCACAAACTACAGAGCCTGCATGCCCTGGAGCCCACACACCACAACTAGAGAGAAAACCCGCACACCACAACAAAAGTTCCCACGTGCCACAAGGAAGATCCCGTATGCTGCAACTAAGACCTGATGCAGTCAAAAAATAATAATAATTATAATAAAAAAAAGTAGCCAAAATGCAATGGATATTTAGTATATGATAGGGATAGCATTTCAAGTAAGAGAGGAAAATAGGGATTATTTAATAAATCATGTTAGGACAACTGGCTAGCCAATTGGGAGTGGGGAGGACTAAATCTGGAGTCCTCTTTCTGACACCAAAATTAATTCAAGACGAATCAAAGATTTAAACATAAAAAAAACGTAACATACTAGAAGAGAGAATTTTCATTAAACACAGTAAATAAAGTAAATGTTTTATCTCTAAGCCTTCTTGAAACCCCCCAAAAATCACTATAAAGAATAAACAAGGGAAGCTTCCAAAAGGACAAAAGACCATAATAACAGATAAAAGATATCACCAAGAGTGAGTGGCGGGGCTTCCCTAGTGGCGCAGTGGTTGAGAGTCCGCCTGCCGATGCAGGGTATACGGGTTCGTGCCCCGGTCCGGGAAGATCCCACATGCAGCGAAGCGGCTGGGCCCATGAGCCATGGCCGCTGGGCCTGTGCGTCCGGAGCCTGTGCTCCGCAACAGGAGAGGCCACAGCAGTGAGAGGCCCGCGTATAGCAAAAAAAAAAAAAAAAAAAAAAAAAAAGAGTGAGTGGCAATATACAAATCAATTTTCACTGCAAAGTAAAGGAGCTGTTACAGTGGAGGATTACTGGACTGAATGTCAATATTATGCCATAGTATGGGTGTGTTTGGTAATTGCAATCATTGTTGCTTTTGTTGTGGTCATCCACTTACAATGCTTCGTGTTAGTTTATTTATCTCTTGTAAAAATAAAATAATGTGTGTGTGAAAACGAATTTTTAAACTGTCACTGAAAGCTACAAAACAAGGTTCAAATGAAGGGAGAGATATATGTTCTAGCTAAAATTTTTGACAAATATTCCAGTAGTGTTATGGAAACCCTTGACAATTTAATTCTGTACCTCACATGGTAGAATACTTGTTGTAAATTAACTAATTAAATTTTAGGGGGCATTTACTATGTTGAATGTGAAATTGTACTCTCAAACTACAGTGACTAAAATGTGATAGTATCTAGCATGGAAATAGACTACTTTAGATCTGGATATAGATTGTGTATATATGAATGTCTGATATTACAAAGCTTATATTACAAAGCTGTAGAAATATACAATTATTCAATAGCTTTAAAACTGGTATTATATGGGGCTTCCCTGGTGGCGCAGTGGTTGAGAGTCCACCTGCCGATGCAGGGGACACGGGTTCGTGCCCCGGTACGGGAAGATCCCACATGCCGTGGAGCGGCTGGGCCCGTGAGCCATGGCCGCTGGGCCTGCGCGTCCGGAGCCTGTGCTCTATGATGGGAGAGGCCACAGAAGTGAAAGGCCCGCATACTGCAAACAAACAAACAAAAAACAAACAAAAAAACTGGTATTATATGGAAAATACAATAAAATATTCATATATTAAAAAAAAAAGTGAGTGGCGACTGATCCAGCCAAGTGGAGAGAGCTGAAGCCCACGTGCTTGCCAATGATGGAAGTCAAAGAAAGACACCCCACTCTTATGTGACAAGAACCACCTGGCGATCCCAAGAGCATGTAGATCCTGATTCAGTAAGCCTGGCATGAGGCCTGAAGTGCTGCATTGCTAACAAGCTCCGTGGCGATGTGGATGGAGGCAGCTGCTCTGGGGTCCACGCTTTGAGTAGTGAGGCTTTAGCGCAGAGGATGCCAGAAACATTTGAGACCCACTGGCATCAGAAACCTCTGGAGGTTGGGGGAGCAGAAGAACTGGTCCTAAGTCTGTAGAAGGAAGAGGGAGACCTCCAGATTTGGTCCTCAAAGCCAGATGATTGCTCTCTCTAGCCCCAGCAGAGGAGGGATGATTTACTCCTGGACAGAGTGAGTTACAGAGGACCTGGTCACTGGGACACTGAGCACAGTGACCAAATCAGGGGACTAAGTGAAAATATGTAAACTATATAGGACCTGCACCTCCATTTCATTGCACAGCTCTCAGGATGCAGGCAGCAGGCTCATAAGCCCTCAGGCAGGGAAGAAGAGGGTTGTTCTCTAGGGAAACTGACTAACTTAAGAGGAAGTACAGTGGACCCTTGAACAACACAGGTTTCAACTGCAGGGGTCCACTTACAGGCAGATTTTCTTACAATAGTAAACACTACAGTCCACAGTCCACTAGGGGTTGAATCCTCGGATACAGAGGAACCATGGTTACACAGGGCCCACTGTAAGTTGTACGTGGATTTTCAACTGCACAGAGGGTCGGCGCCCCTAAGCCCCGTGTTGTTCAAGGGTCAGCTGTACTCTGAAGGGAAAACACTGATTACTCAAACCACATAAAAATTAAAATCTTCAGTCCTGAAAAAAAATCATAATTAAAGTCAAAAGACAAAAAACATAAGATGTTTATAATACACATGAAAAATAGCTGATTTATTTTTGCGTAGAGAGCTTTCATAAATCCACAAACACTCCTCACAGTGACAAAAACATAACGTAATTCACAGAAATTTTTTAAGTGGCTTCAAAACATATGAAAATGGGCTGAATTTCACTTAAAAATAAAGGTAAATTAAAATGATACCATTTTTCACATAGCCAATTGGCAAACATTTGAAAGTTCTGTTACATGTCACATTACAAACCTTCCTTAGTGGGACTATAAACAGGTATAATCCCCTAGGAGAATAGTTTGATGATACCTATCAAAATTCAAAATGACCCAGCTTGGGGCTTCCCTGGTGGCGCAGTGGTTGAGAGTCCACCTGCCGATGCAGGGGACGCGGGTTCGTGCCTCGGTCTGGGAAGATCCCACATGCCACGGAGCGGCTGGGCCCGTGAGCCATGGCCGCTGAGCCTGCGCGTCTGGAGCCTGTGCTCCGCAATGGGAGAGGCCACAATAGTGAGAGGCCCGCGTACCGCAAAAAAAAAAAAAAAAAAAAAAAAAAATGACCCAGCCACTTCAGACTATTAGGAGTTTATCTTAAACATTCACAAGTAAACAAAGATATATGCACAAAAATAGCCATTGTGGCATTGCTTTTAATAGCATCTGACTAAAACTGAACTAAAGATACAGTGATAGGGGATTGGTTACGGAAATTATGAGAAATATATTGTTGTGTATTACATATGTAAAATATATATTTTATGTGTTAAAATTCTACACAACCATTTAAGTGACAAACTACAAAGGAACAAGATATAACATTTATAGAGAGACATATATGTTTGGATATGCACAGAAAAAGTTCCAGGAAACAACTGCAAATGCTCGTCTCTGAGAAGGGAGTTTTAATTTGCATTAAATACAGCATTTTACCATTTGACAGTTTTTCCACAATAAGCCTGTATTGATTTTTTTCTTAATCAGTTTCCTTCCCAAGAATTACACAAGCAAGTTGAAGATAATAGGATGATAAGATAAAGAGGATTCTAGAGAGGAGCACAGTTAATGTGGCGCCTGGAAGCTGAGACTCCTTTTTCTGTCTGAGAATTGGTTTGGGGGCGATGTTAACTTCTTTTGCTACTCTTTCTTTCTGTACCTGAGAAATGGGAATAATAATAATAAAACACAAGTTTATTTCAGTGTATAATTTTAGGCCTGCAACAGCGCCAGCAACTATTTATTTAACAAACTTATATCTCATTTACGTATTTCAAACCCTGTCCAACTCATTGCCTTAGGCTTACTTAGCCAACAGAAATGGTGAGTCTGGACTTGCATTCTGAGAAGGTAACTGTACTCCAAATCTGCTTTGGAGCCTTGAACTCACCATGCTACAAGAACAAACATGACCCACAGAAGTGTAAACACTACCACATCAGGGGCAGGAGTCAGCAATCTTGAGAAATGTTTGACTGATGGAAATGAGTCTAACAACTTGATTTATGAGCCAATGTACTTCACATTGATTTTCAAATGCCATGAATTATTATTAATGAATAACTACAGAGCTACTCCTTGTAAACTTATGGCTTTCTAGCTCAAAATCTTGGACACAACTCCCATGAAATAGCAAGCAAGATATTACATATAATCGTCCATGTATTTTTCATTAAAGTATCACCTCAAGCCTTATTTTTATACCACCATTAAATTTAGTCACTGAATCTAAATTTATGGTTTTCCCTTACCTTATGATTTAACCAAATCCAGAATCCATATAGCTTTGAACCCATACATTTCAAAAGTTTTTTAAAAATAATAAATTCCACAGTGTAAAATTCTTTTTCAAAGAGCTACTTTTAAAAAGTCATCCTAGAATGTCTTTATTCTTGCACAACAGATGCGTGTTCAAGTATTTAAGAATGATGTGTCATAATATCTGAAATTTACTTTGCATGGTCCAGAAGAAAAAAATAGAAAGAGACAAAAAAATGTTCATCATTGAATTCCAGTGATGAGAAAGTTTAGTATTCATGTCATTTTTTTAGCTTTCCTGTATATTTGAACATTTTCATAAAAGTCAACAAATTTTAATATATGCTATTCTACAGGTATAAGAACATAACTTTTCCCTAAACAGAAAAGCATGAGGAGATAATACGATGCCTGGGAGGTAGGATGGGGTGGGCAGACAGCTGTACTGAAGAATAACCTAGTTCTAGATTTTAAAATTTCTCTTGAGTTCTAGATTCTCAGTTACTGTTGAATCTTGGTTACTTGTTACTTGGTGACTCGTTGCATAAAAATCTTTCTACCCTCAGAATAGCTTAATCATAAGGTGACGACTCAAATAACAGATTATTAGAAAACCTCATACAAGGAGGGATTTCCCTCATTCATGATTTCTTATACAAGGTGATTAACATTTACTATATCTATAAATGACTTTTATTTGTTATGAAAGAATATAACAAAATACTATTGCCTTGGGCTTACTTAACAGGAATAGTGAGTGTTTTGTTGTATTCTTTTATATAACAAATGCTGAAAAGGGTATAAACATATGAGATATATAAGTTTGTTAAATAAATGATTGCAGTAGATGTCAAAAAGTTCAATATTATAAACTTGAATGAATTTCTTTTTGTGTTTTATGGATTATTATTCCTATTTCTCAGGTAAAGAAAGAGCAGCAAAATGTCTTTTCACGGCAGATATTATTAAATTTCCTTCCTACCCAGAGCCCCAATCTGTTCTTCTTTGTTAAACAGCATGTTAAAACAGCTGTTTTCTTTATAGAGTAGGATAGTGTGTCAATATCACATCAAATTTGCAGCAGGTTAAGTCAGGGTGGGGCGGTTTCTCATACAGTTGGAAGAGGGGGGTAAATTGGTTTGATTTTTCGTGCAAGACTTCGGCAGCATTTATTAAAATTTTAACTTTGTACATCCTCTGACCCAGCAATTCTACTTCTATAAGTTAGGTTACAGTAATACACCTGAGTACAAAGAAGACTGTATAGGAATGATGTTATAGCATTGTTTCTAATAGCATTCGTAAACAAATAATCCCAAACAATGGGATATTATTATCATATTAGAAAGAATAAAGCGGGTTCTACATTCACCAACACTGGAAAATCTTCAAGGCATAATGTTAAGTAAAAAGAAAAATAAGTTTCAGAATAGCACTTAGAGTACATCATTCATGTTTTAAACAAAATTTATATTTCCATGTGTGTGTGCGTGTGTGTGCATGAGTGTGTAGGTAAATGCGTTGAAAAAGTGCTGGAAGAACATATGTATCAACTGTTCATTCTGATCACATCTAAGGAAAAAAGTTGGATTGAGAAAACAGAGTGAAAATGGAAAGTTGTTGCTTTTTTTCTGCATTGAGAGTTTCCCAATGAGATTACAGACATATAACATCAGGTAATATTTTTAATGATTTTAAAAATGGAAGAGGTTTTATAATTTTAAATGCTCAAAATGTTTCAAATACTGTTTGTTTTGTAGATTAATCATTTTAGATACCAAAACATTTAAAAATCCACAAATGAATATCAATACATTAGAAATTAACAAACAGTTACTGCTGAGACAATACTACACCAAGAGTTCACAGTATATTGTGTTATTACAGTTCCAAGAAAACTAGGGGGAAAATTCAGAAGCTCCATTTAAAACTAGTGTGAAAACCCCATTATCTCTAGAATGCATAATTTGGAAGAATATTGTTCTACCATACTCCCCATAGCTCTCAGAAAAGCTCTGAAAACTTTGTCCCTCAACTGCAGTGTCATGGTCATTTGAACATTTAAGATTATGAAATGGTAGTCATAGAGCACTGAAGATTTTATCAATGAAATATATTATTTTTAAAGAAAACCATTCTATTATTCTGTGAGTCCAAAAACAGTAGATTTTAACCAAGCTGCTTTTAAGATATCCTCTTTATAGAAATAAGCAGAAAGTGATCCAATATTTTCTGTGTTTTTAGACTAAAACATATGGATATGAACTAGTTGAATCTATGCACAAAAATCACAAAGTAATAAGAACCAGAAAGCAAATGAAAAAGAATTACCCGCAGGAACATAGGAAGGCTTCAAACAAAAATTTTAAAGAAATTGCAGGCTACATGATTGCTTGTCAGAAAAGAGAAACCAGGATTCAGAAAGTGATAATAAAATTTTTAAAAAGTTGTAAAAAGAGAGACCAGTAGAACAGAGGGAAAATATTTTTTAAAAGATTAAAGCAACGTTAAGAGCAAGAGGATAAACAGAATAAACACTGAGTGAAAGGGATACCTGGCTGGTAGGTTTGACAGAAATTAATAAAACCACATGCAATAAAGTATATTAAAATATTGTACAGAAAAGGATATGAAAGGTAGACCAAAGAAATCTGATATATGTATAATTGGTATTCCTGAAGAAGAGAATAAATGGCATAGAAGATATATCCAAATATGGAACAGAAAAAAACTTTTACTCTTTAGGAATATTTAGATTAAAATATACATGTTTTTAAGGTAAGTATAATTTTCAAAACACAGCAAGTCTTAAAGATATTATTTTCAAAACAAACACAGTATTTCTATATCACAAACACTTAGTGTTCAAAATACATGGCTTATTCAAATTCAAAGTCTGAGTCCCTTGTCTCAAACTACAAATCGTCTCAGACCTTCTACAGTCAACGAACAGGATATAGAAGCTTTCCAAACATACACACATATCCCCTGTTTAACATCATTGTTTTCTTTTTAAAGTAAAGACATTGTATTTTGTCCCTTCATTAATCCTTATAAAACATTCTCACTGGGCTTCCCTGGTGACGCAGTGGTTGAGAGTCCGCCTGCCAATACAGGGGACGTGGGTTCGTGCCCAGGTCCGGGAAGATCCCACATGCTGCGGAGCTGCTGGGCTCGTGAGCCATGGCCGCTGAGCCTGCGCGTCCGGAGCCTGTGCTCCGCAACGGGAGAGGCCACAGCAGTGAGAGGCCCGCGTACCACAAAAAAAAAAAAAAAAAAAAAAAAAAAAAAAAAAAATTCTCACTAATTAAATAAGATGGGAAAGAAAATGAATGTTTTTGACGACAGTTCTTTCTCTCACTCACTTTCCCTACATCCTCTTCCTATTCCTTTCTAAACAATTTCTTTAACATATTAAATTTTATAGCCAAATACTAACCCATTTGGTATATAAATACACACACCCCTTTACCCGAGCATGTGTACAAACTTAACCCAAAGAGAAGAAATATGGTTCCATGCATGAGGGCAAGTACCAGAGCAGAGCTTATGTTTTTCTCTATAAGGAACCAATGACCTTAAGCGGAAGAATGGGTATTGCTGCATAGATTAGGAATTAAAGTTGCCTTTCATCTTCACACTGCAAATAATTTTTCCTTAATTTATAAAATGGGTAAAAACTAATAAGGAGGAAGCTTCTACAGTGCTAGTAACGTTCTATTTCTAGGTCCACATTCTGATTAGTGAACGCATGGATGTGTTTACTTTGTTGTGATAATTCAATAAGCTGTACGCTTTACGTGTACTTTTGCGCATGTTTCTGTATGTATACTATACACACAGAATAAAAAGTTTACGTTAGAAAAATAAAGCACTTTTCAAACAACACCATATAAATATTTGTTAAGCAACTGATGATTGTACACTTGAATGATGGGTTTACAGCAAATACCCATTAGGGAATTAGCTGAACTGGGGTTCCACCAAGGTGGAATTTTAAGCCAAAGTCAGGGTTCTATGCTCCCTTTTGTTGTACACATATGGCAGAGAGAGAGAGTCACTCCCTCCCTCCCTCTCTCGCTCTAGCTCTCTCTCTCTAGCTCTCTCTCTCTCTACCTCTCACTCTCACTCTTAGTCTCTCCACAAATCTAAACACTCCTCAGGACCAAAAAGACTGTTTAGTTTCACCTGCAAAGACAAGTATAATCTGTGTCAACTTCCAAAATGTATCCTCATACACTATTTACTTTTAGCAGTTCCCATTCAGAGCAGCCTCCTGACTCTTTAAAGTTGGCTTTTAAAAAATAGGGCAGTAAGAAGTTTCTAGCAGCTAAGTGCATCTAATTCAGAAAAGCTTTAGACAATTTGAAAGGACTGAAATTCCTTAGATTTGACCCCTGAGTAAAGAATTAGATATTGGCTGGGAAAATGGAATGGAGAGAAAGGCTAACCACGTTTGGTTCTCCTTTTAATGCAACATTTTTAACTCATCTTCAATTCTGCAAAAGGGGGAAAACTGCTTGCCAAACAATAAACTCTTGCTTTATAATTGTGGGACGTAATAACCAATTCTATTTCTTTTTTTTTTCAATCAGAAAAAAGAATCTGAAACTATGAACTTATTCTTGAAAACAGAAAGAACATTTATTCCATATTGTTTATTACTTATTTTTTAAACACACCAAAAAACTGAAGTTATCGGAAAAGATACTTGATACGATTTCAATTTTCTTAAATTTACCAAAGCTTGATTTGTGACCCAAGATATGATCTATCCTGGAGAATGTTCCAAGAAAACCATAATTCAAAAAGAGTCATGTACCAAAATGTTCATTGCAGCTCTATTTACAATAGCCAGGACATGGAAGCAACCTAAGTGCCCATCATCGGATGAATGGATAAAGAAGATGTGGCACGTATATACAATGGAATATTACTCAGCCATAAAAAGAAACGAAACTGAGGTATTTGTAATGAGGTGGTTGGACCTAGAGTCTGTCATACAGAGTGAAGTAAGTCAGAAAGAGAAAAGTAAATACCGTATGCTAACACATATATATGGAATCTAAGAAAAAAAAAGTAATGAAGAACCTAGGGGTAAGACGGGAATAAAGACACAGACCTACTAGAGAATGGACTTGAGGATATGGGGAGGGGGAAGGGTAAGCTGGGACAAAGTGAGAGAGTGGCATGGACATATATACACTACCAAACGTAAAATAGATAGCTAGTAGGAAGCAGCCGCATAGCACAGGGAGATCTGCTTGGTGCTTTGTGACCACCTAGAGGGGTGGGATAAGGGAGGGTGGGAGGGAGGGAGATGCAAGAGGGAAGAGATATGGGAACATGTGTATATGTATAACTGATTCACTTTGTTATAAAGCAGAAACTGACACACCATTGTAAAGCAATTATACTCCAATAACGATGTTAAAAAAAAACAAAAAACTGAAGTTAGCACAATGGGAGGTGATAGCTCTTATTAGTAACCATCCTTCTAAGTGGATTTTGCTCAAACTCACTATTCCCCTGGGAAATGTGAGTAATGACAGAACAGCTGGTAACCGGGGCTCAAGATCAAAAAACCAGGGGGTCAACGAATCAGGAGGGTCAGTTTACCCAGGTTACCTTCAATTCGAAGCAGAGGAGGATCTAAGTGGTAAACAGAAGATGTGGAATCTTCACTAAGTGAAAAGAAGCCAGCAGTTACAAGAAGTGAGAAGCCCTGGTCTTAAGCTGGTGACTAGTTGCCCTCTACCTGATCATCGATGGTTTGACCCTACTCCGAGGTATGGGCCGGCTGGGGGCAGGGGCACAGCATGGGTACTGAGCGTGGCGAAAGCCTTCTGCTTGCGTAGAGCCCCACGGCGAGAGCCTGCCTCTGAGGGAGGCTAGGTCAGAGCACTGGAATCTCCTAACACTTCCTTCATTCAACTCTAAGATACAGTTCACTGCAAGGTTTATTTCAGGAGCCCAGTTCTTTCCAATAAACCACAGGTACCTACCACCAGCAAAAGAAAGCTGTATACTTTATAAAACTCAACAAAACCATGAATAAAAAATACACACACAGAAAACCACTTGATCGCCTGAACACTCCTTAGAAATAACTGCCGAGTTTATGACGGCCACCTGTATATCTATTTTTGTTCTCTTCTCCAGTCCCTTTGCAATTCTGCAAGCAGCCATTTAAGTGTGGGTGCTTAACCCGCGCTGGGCTGAAAGTGGGAGGAAAATAAAACTGGGTGCGTGGTCTCAGTAACACAGGACAAGCGTGCTGGGGAGCCATCACCACACGAAGAACTGGTCCTGGGTATCTGCAGAATGAGTTCTGCTCTCAGGAGCTCCAACCCACATTTAATGGGGAGCCCTCCAATCACATGTTTTTTTAGAAAGCCATGAAATGTACATTGACAGTGGGGCAGGCAGCACATCTCAATCACCCGGGATGCTTCTCCCCACAGCCAGCCTCATTTACCTGTAGGAAGAGGAAGAGTAGCCATTTTTATTGTAGAAATACTCCTGGCTGGTGACCAGACCAACTTGGGCGTTACAGAGCAAACTATTAGGTGGGGTGACCAACTGTTCCAGTTTTTCCCGGGCTGAGGCGTTTCCTGGGATAGTTCCAGATATACTGGGATCAGGTGGTCACCCTACAATGGCACTGTGAGCATCCCATAGCAGCCGTGCTCTCCCAGGACCTGGACCTGGGTGGGTGGCACAGAGCAAGTTACTTCAATTATCTCTATAGGCTTTGTTGTCCTGATACAGAAAATGGGAAGTAGAGATTCCTAGCTCTGCCAGTATTTCTCAAAGTGTGGTTTTCAGAACATTTGTGCCCTGAAATAGCATCTGGCAGAGGTGTTCCAAGAGGTGGTGGGATAGGGGTGGTAGGAACGGTGTGCTCTGGTTGGGGGGGTATTTTTTCACTCTATCAATTCTATGTTTAGAATTTGCTTCACATGGTGCTAATGAGAAGCAGACCAACTTTTAGTCAATTTTATTGTTTTCTTTTAAATCTATTGGTAGGTAATACAGCCCCTTACTGCCTGCACCCAGGGCAGACCTCTCCCACCACTACCACCCCTCCCCTCCTACTTCGGTACAACACTGGTGTGTAACACATGATAGACTCAAATATTTTTTAATGAACGAGTTTTCAATTTCCTTTCTAAGCAGAAAATCTGTGACTCCATTAAACTATCACTGAATTAAAATAGAGGCAGTTTTTGGTAATTTGTCACTCCACAGCACTGTAGTTTCATCTTTGCCTTCCTTCCTCATTTAAAAGACAACCCACAAAAATGTCGTATTTGATCATCCTAAGATGCCCTCTATCAGCGCCTAAAGAAACTAACAGGCTTGTTAATCTATTTACACAGCAAACTTAATGGTATGCTTAAGCTGCGCAGAGCTGCAAAAGTGCTTTTAGTAGAAATCAGGTACAACCCTCTTCTGAACGAATTCGGTCAGGCTAGGTTAGCCGTATTCATACCAAAGGAAGTTCAAATTTGGGGGTGTAGATTTGTTTCTCTTAAGGAAAAAAAATACACATATTTATTATTTTCAGCTAATTCTGAATGTCTGCATCTTCACAAGGATGATCCCAAGGACACTAGACTGAATTTCTTTCTTCTTAAGGATAAAATTAAGACAATCCACGAGGGTTAAAATTCTGAAAGAAATCAATAAACGTCAGTCTCAAGGCTTTCCTTTCTCTGGGAGGCTCTTATGAGAAAAAGAAAATGTCTGAGCTGTCTAAATAGTAACATACAATCTCAGCAAAGTGCATTACATGACTATGAGATACAGAAGGCCCAGCTCTTCACTAACCTGCTGGGATTGTTTTCTGCTGACTACAGTTGGAAGAATCAGAATGTTCCTTGGAGGGGAAAAAAAAGCGAGAGAGAGAGAGAGACAGAAGAGGAGAAATAGGGAAAATAAAACTCAAATGGCTATGCCAGCAACCCCAGCTACTGAAAGCAGGAATGGAGCCTGACATACACATCCATGACATAAACGTAATGCTAGAAAAGGGTTTCAGAAACCTCATGGTAAAGTCTCATTTCGAAACCTTCAATAAACTTGAACAGCAAGTAACTACCACCTCCATGAACTAGGCATTGCCCTAAAGGCAACGCATGCTTTATCTCATTTAATCTTCACAACAACCCTAAGAGTTTCAAATGGAAACTGAGCATGAAGAGATTAAGTAATTGGCTCCTAGATCTGTGTCTAGTAGGTGGCATGGCCAGAATCCAGTCTAGGTCTTAAATCAATATAAATGGTGAATTTGATGTTTGCCATTACCAGTGGTTGAAGACCCAATCAATTTTCCCTGGAGACCACGTGCAATAAAAAAACGACCATCAGGGCCAGATGGGGCAATGGGAGATAGACTGGGATATTTGCATAAGGCGTCCCTCCACTGAAAGGCAGTTTCCAGAGAAAACTCCATCTAGTGGAAGACCATCTTCCTGGGCTCTCTCTAAAGGCTGAGCCCCCTGAGAAAGCTTCAGGCTCTAAGTGGTACACAGCTGCCCATCACTTGTCTAAAATCCTACCATTAGAAATCCTACCATAGTTTTCTGCCACCAAATACAAGGAAGTCTCTGACCTACAATACACTATTAACTGTGGAGAAGAAAAGGCTAAGAAGCATTCTCCTCCCTAAATAGGCATAGCGCTGAAGAGATTGGGGCTTCAATGCCTCTTTAAAACTCTAAATATTTACTCTTCAACAGAACAAGTAAATCCTCCAGCTCCAGGATCAAATACATAAACAGATTCTACTGCCTCTATAAGCCATACCCTCTCCCGACCCACCCCCTGCCCCAGAAAACACATACCGGACACATGAAATAACATTACAGAATATTATTTCTCAGTCATACTAAATACTGTAGTGTACTATGTTATCAATTATTTTTTACACAATGTATATTTTTAGGAAGCAGTTGAGTCTCTTTCAACTACATTTTTGCAGATAGTCTTCTAATATCACAAAGTAGTCCCATTCCCCATTTTATAAGTGAGAATACCAAATTTCAGAGTATTCTGTTCACTACTGAATAGCTGAGAAAAGGTACTGTTTGGATTTAAACCCAAGTTTCCAGTCCTTCTGATACCTCTTCCATTTTCCTTTTAATTCTAGTTAGCAATATACATTTTTTTTCTGAAACCAAACACAAATACTTTTTTTTTTATGGGGTATCATTTTACATCAGTTCCATTAAAACCTAAAACCAATTTGCTGTACTCAAGTTAGGTGGCATAACAGTATTTTAAGGAATACACATTTCTAATTAAGTCCTATAAAAGTACACAACAGTAACATAATTTAAATGCACTGTCACCCTCCAGTGTATCCAAGCACTCAAAGATATCCACACTCCCACTGACACACAATGCCCTTATATTCTCTTAATCTCCAGCATGCCTAAGTGACTGATTCTCAATTTTCCTTCACTCAAGCTATTGTGTCCAAAACTGCCACTCTGCTTAGAGCACCAAGTCACTTTATTCTGCTTTGAAATGGTGATCTACAGAGCCACTTAGACTAGCTGGCAGCTTTTACTCTGATACTTGCCAAACTGTGTCCCTGGACAAGATTTTTGATGGTTTTCTTTGCCTCCCTCCCCCACTCTTAACTCTGTGCTGTTCCTCTGCTCTCTAAACTAAACCTCCCTGTGTTTTTAAAGGATCTGTAACAATGAGAGCAGAAGGAACGAAGGTGGAGAGGGAGAGAGAGAGAAAAGAAGAAAGAGAGGAGAAGTAAGGGAGGGAGGGAGGGAGGGAGGGAGGGAAAAGAGAAGGAAAGGAGAGGAAAGGAAAGAGGGAGGAAGGAAAAAAGAATCACAATTACAGCTTCAGGACAGCAACAATAGCATTGTAACCTGAAAACCTCACAGATAAGATGTGGCATTTATATAGGCACTGGCAAGTCACAAAATGTTACTCCTAGATCACTGTGTGAAAAAGGCCACCTAGCAAAGGAATGTATCTTCCCTGCAATGAAAAACCATTTGGGTGTAAAATAGCTAGTGGGAAGCAGCCGTGTAGCACGGGGAGGTCAGCTCGGTGCTTTGTGACCACCTAGAGGGGTGGGATAGGGAGGATGGGAGGGAGGGAGACACAAGAGGGAGGAGATATAGGGATATATGTGTATGTATAGCTGATTCACTTTGTTACACAGCAGAAACTAACACACCATTGTAAAGCAGTTATACTCCAATAAAGATGTTTAAAAAAATTAAAATTAACACATGTACACCTTAAAAAAAAAAAAAACAACCATCTGGATGTCTCCAGCTCCACCCCTGCCAAAAACAACCGCCACGAGCCAACTGTGAGGAAATAAAAGCAAAAGTAGGAATAGGAAGCAGGAGTGGTCCGAAAGAAATTCACTTTGAAGACCAGTAGTGAGGAAAAGAAAGTCCTCCTTAAAAAAAAAACAAAAACAAAAACCTGCCCAAAATATTCTCATAAATGAATCATAGAAAGCTGTGTTTTGTACAATGCAACTTGGAAAACTCCTTTTCAATAATATACTTGCCACTGCTTACAATCGATTGCCTTATAGCATACAGCATTTAAGGAAAAACTATGTTCAAATTTTCAGGTGTTTAAATCATTTGCTTACAAAAATGGTTGTGCAATTAAATCAAAAAATAGAGAGGAAGGTCAGATCTACTCTTCTTCCATGGCAAAAGCTTCCATGGGAAGAATCTCTGGCCTAGGTCACTCGCCTTACTAGAATTTGATCCTATCTTCCTGGTTTGCTTTAAATGGATCGTGAACTCACTAGGATCCCTTTACTTTAGTCCGAGGGATCCTCTGAAACTACACAGTGTGCTTTTCCAAAGACACTTTGCTCTCCTCTTCTGGACATGCCAATTATTAAACTGTTATATCGATAAATAGATTGTAGGAGGTTGTTTGGTTGAAGTACCTTTCAAAAAAGGCCCAGGGTACACGAGTGCTCCCTGGCCTTCAACCTTCCTTCCATCACCCTTCATGGAAGTGATACTTATTAATAACTAGAAAACTGTCAAGTTTAGAAAATGAAATCAGGTATTTCTAGTAAATGACTTTTTCTTTAGTCAGTGAATTTTCTTTTTTTCTATTATTATTTTTTTAATTGTGGTAAAATACACATAAAATTTACCATCTTAAACATTTTTAGTGTACAGTTCAGTGGCATTAAGTACATTCACATTGTGTGACCATTACCATCACTGATCTCTAGAACTCTTTCATCTTGCAAAACTGATGAAAGTACATGAGAATACTCATCAAACAATAAGTCCCCATTTCCCTCTCCCTCCAGCCCCTGGCAACCACCATTCTACTTTCTGTCTTTATGCATTTGACTATTCAAGTTACCTCACATAAGTGCAACCTTACAGTGTTTGTCTTTTTGTGACTGGCTTACTTCACTTAGTATAATGTCTTTAAGCTTCATCCATGTTGTAACATGTGTCAGAGTTTCCTTCCTTTTTGAGGCTAAATCATATCCTATTGCATGTATATACCACATTTTGTTTATCCATTCACCTGTCGGTCACTTAGGTGGCTTCTACCTTTTAGCTATTGTGAATAATATTGCTATGATCATGGGTATACAAATATCTCTTTGAGACCCGCACTTCAATTCTTTTGGGCATATACCAGAAGTGCAACTGCTGGATCATATAGTAATTCTACTTTTAATTTTTTGAGGAAACTCCATATTGTTCTCCACAGTGGCTGTACCATTTTACATTCCCACCAACAAGGCAAAGGGTTCCAATTTCTCCACATCATGACCAACACTTGTTATTTTCTTTTCTTTTCTTTTTCTTTTTTTTTTATAGTAGCCATCCTAACGCTTGTGGGGTGATTTGCATTTCCCTAATGTTTAGTCTACTAAGTCGCTTTTATCCAAATGTTCAGAGAAACAATATAAAGGTGTTTAGGCTCTATCTCTGAGTTTTCCTTCATAAAAACCCATTCATTCTTCTTTTTTTTAGTTTTGTTTTTAATTTTTTATTTATTTTTTGGTCTGCAATGGGTCTTTGTTGCTGTGTGCAGGCTTTCTCTAGTTGTGGTGAGCAGGGGTTACTCTTCGTTGCGGTGTGCAGGCTTCTCATTGCAGTGGCTTCTCTTGTTGCGGAGCATAGGCTCTAGGCACACAGCCTTCAGTAGCTGCAGCATGCGGGCTCAATAGTTGCGGCACATGGGCTCAGTAGTTGCAGCGTGCAGGCTCTAGGGCACACAGGCTTCAGTAGCTGTGGTGCGTGGGCTCAGTAGTTGTGGCTTGCAGGCTCTAGAGTGCAAGCTCAGTAGTTGTGGCGCTCAGGCTTCGTTGCTCCGCGGCACGTGGGATCTTCCCGGACCAGGGATCGAACCCATGTCCCCTGCATTGGCAGGCGGATTCTTAACCACTGTGCCCCCAGGGAAGTCCCAAAACCCATTCATTCTTAATCCCTGAAACTTATTCCAAACCCTTTCTCTCTGCCTCATCTTCCATAATAAAGTCAGGATATTATCTACTTCATCCTCTTGCATGTATCCTTTCCAGTATGTATTAATAGAATCTGAGAAGCTTCCTTCCTGATGATGAGGACTTAGGTTGTGGAGGAGAGGCAGGAGGCAGAAAGAAGTGAGTATAAACACATGACTAGAGAAACAGACAACACGAAACCATCCCGATTAAAAAAAAAAAAAAAAAATCAGGGCTTCCCTGGTGGCGCAGTGGTTGAGAGTCTGCCTGCCGATGCAGGGGACACGGGTTCGTGCCCCGGTCCGGGAAGATCCCACATGCCGCAGAGTGGCTGCGCCCGTGAGCCATGGACTCTGAGCCTGCACGTCCAGAGCCTGGGCTCCGCAACAGGAAAGGCCACAACAGTGAGAGGTCCGCGAACCGCAAAAAAAAAAAAAAAAAATCAAAGGCCACCATTTCCTACCCAAAAAGTTGAGAAGCTCATCCCAGTAGGAAAATACACATGAATTCACAGAAGGTGAAATACAAGTGATTAATTATAAATATTTGAAATAAGTTCATCATGAGTAACATAAAACACACATTACAAGAGTAACATTTTTTTCAACTTTCAAAGAAAAAGATTTCCTCAAATAATAATAATCTGCAAGCTAATAAGGAAATACAAATGAATATAATCTTTCCCAAAACGAATTTGGTGATTTGTATCTATCAGGAACATTAAAATATTTATCTTTGGGCTTAGAAATGCCACCGCTGGGGAACATTCCTTAGGAAGTCTTCAGTAATTGGAAGATTTATATACACAAACTGGAAACAGCCTAAGTATCCAACAATAATAGGGGGACTAGTGAAATGAATTATGGCATATCCAAAGCGTAGAATAATGTGCAGCCACTGAAAACACTTTTGAATAAGTTTAATTACATGGAAAATGTTCAGAGTATATCATTACATAGCAAAAGGCGGCATATAAAACCATATATATATACAGTATGAGCTCATGATACTTGCTTTAAAATAGGAGATCAAAGATATTATTAGGAGATCAAGAAACCTGGTTCTAGATGCCTACCTTGTTATTTTAAGCTGTGTAAAGTTAGGTGCCTTTCCTAAATTTTCTATCCTTAGTATCATCTGTAAAATATTGGGAAGATTAATATCTACCACACAGGGCTTATAAGAGGATTATACGATGTAAACCATGTAAAGTAATAAACTCATACTAGGAAATAAATATTAGTTGTTATTTTTTTAATTAAAACTAAAAACTGGAGTCACTTGCAGGAGTCCAACATAAAACAAAACAAATGGTGAGCTCCAAGTTACAACTTCAGACCACATGCCCTGGGTACGCCATCATCCACAGCAGTACCCCAAAAAAGGCATTGCGAGAATCACCATTTTGTATTCGATCAGGTCATAGCACAGGCATTTGGAGAAGTCAATAGAAACTATGATGGCAGGAAAAAGATGACAAAAGAGCTTATGAAACCATTTTTTTAAAAGAGGGGATGTGGGAAAGAAGGGACCAAAGAATAACTTCAGGCATAAAGATTTTCAGGGCATCACTAATACAGAAGGATCCTTGTAATACGAGTGGCAATCTTGCTAACCTCTTATTTTTACAAATAAAAAGAAAGAAAAAATACCCCCCTAACACCATTAAGTGGCACACTAGTTACTAGCAAACAAAATTTGGAAACTCTGGTATCTTGACTCAAAAGTGCTTAAGAAATAAATCGATCAAATGAAGATGGGAGGGGAAAAAAACAATATAATTTTGAGGGTCATGGCTTTGTAAGAAATAGATGACCAGTAGCTTTAGAAAATCTGGTTTGCTTGGTGATGGAGGAAGGAATGTTAAGTGCGTGTAATAAACATTTAAAATCTTCTATGTACAACATGGACCGAGATTCTAGTGCTCACCAACGAAGTGCTATCAGGTGAGTAAAACAGGTAAAGAAAGCCTGAGGCAGGTGCAGTGATGTCCTATAAAGCCATGGGACTGGTCTGATGATGGAAGAAATTCATCTGAAACTCCATTATCTTGCCAAGGCCACCTGCCCTTCCCCATCACAGAAGACAAAACACTTCTGAAATACCTTTGGGACTGGAATTGAGGAAAAAAATCTAACCCTGTCCATGGAGAATTCAAATACTTTCAACAGAAAAGTCATTAAGTGAACTCAGGTTGTTAATTTCATCAGTCCTTGACGACATTAAATCATTTGTGATAATTTAAAGTTATCTCACCTGCCTTCCCCACTATTCTGCTGCCCGTTAAGAGTAATGTCATGTCTTTTATCCACAAATCAACCTATTACAAATAGCTACACTATTGCACCCTGTAAATACAAACCTTTTATTTTGCAAGATAAGAAGGCTGTACCAAAGTTCTGCAGAGAATACCACCCCTTTGATTTTAGGTTGTTTTCCAATGAAACATCCATTGTAATCCAATTTTTCTACCCCAGTCAGAAACTGTAGGTGTCAACCTGTTTGTGTCTGACCCAAACTCTTGCCTCTTACACCAGTCTGGCAAAGCAGGTATCTGTAAGTTTTAATCTGAATCACATAATCATGTAACAAGCAGAAAAGGTACATTTATGGAGTTAAACATCCAGGATGGATTGCATGAAAAAAGCATGTTTGTATGCAGGTTGTTCTCAAGTACTCCATCTTGGGCCATTCTGGCTGCTATAACAAAATATCGTAGGCTGGGCGGCTTATAAATAACAGAAATTTCTCTCTCATAGTTCTGGAGACTGGGAAGTCCAAGATCAGGGCACCAGCAGATTTGGTGTATGGGGAAGGCAATCTTCCTGTTTCACAGACAGCCATCCTTTTACTGTGTCCTCATGATGGAAGGGGTGAGGGAGGTCTCTGGGGTCTTTTTTAAAAAGGCACTAATCCCATATATGAGACACCACCCTCATGACCTATTCACTTCCCAAAGTCCCCACTTCCTACTACCATCACCTTGGCATTTGCAACTTACGAATAAGGATCGCCACTTATGGATTTTGAGGGCACATGAACATTTCAGTCCATTGCACACTCCCGTCTTCTAAAATATATCTGACAATATCAGCCTCCATTACAAGCTACATTATAGGAACATCCTTCAGTTATGAAACACCTGACACCCCACTTTTTCCTGCCAGTCATTCACTCACACCTCCCCTCTCTCCTCTAACCATTAGAAATACATTCTCACTCGTCTTCCTTCTGTCCTCTCCTCTCGTCTCCTCAATGACCTCACCCAAGGCTGCTGCTAAGGCAAAGATATTAAGTAAACGCATGATAAAAATTGACCCACTGGCCAGACATCCCCTCTGATACAACTGAGACACTGTTGTTCTCTGAGGATTTGGTGGCAGGAGGTCATTATTTGGCTGAATGAGCCAGGTAAGACCGGTGTCAGCCTCTGAAGAATGACAGCTCTCACATAGCTTGGCACTTGAAGAAGCAACCTGACAGGAATGAGCTGCTCATTTCTTACCCAGACATCACAAGAGATGCAGATCTACTCTGGGATCCATCTAAAAAAGGTCTGAGGAAAGAGAGCAATTGCTTTCTCTGGAGAATCTTCTTTGTTGGTTGTTCTGAAAGAGTGTCGCTATTTGGATCACAAATGATAATAGCCCAAATGATTCTTTTAACTCAAATCGTAATTGAAAAATACAAGAAACAAAACCATTAGCTAGGATATTTGTATGAAAAAAATCCCTTTATTCTTAGATGACTAATTTCTACCTGCAAAAAAATAACATTTAGCCTGCTTCAAAGTTTCATGAGATAACAATTAGTAAGCTTCAAATATATAGCATCCTTACAGGAATGCGATAACTGGGAAAGTGCAAGCAACCTTGGATTACAAAGGCCATCTGCTTCACTGCATAAATGAGAAAATAAGGCAGAGAGAAATTAGGTGGCTGCCCCAGTGTGAGGTAAGATTGACTAGAATGCTAATGTTCTGATTCTCAATCAGTACTTTCTGCATCTCTCTCCTAAACCCACAAGGGAGAAAATGCATTAATGTTATCTTTTGTAACAATAACTCAAAAAATTTTTATTCCCAAATAGAAATTCTGCAGAACTTTAATCCCGCATTTATGAATACCATAGCAACACACATTTTTTTAATGAATTTAGAAGAAGCATTTAGTATAACTCCAGAGAATGGCTCACTGTACCTAAACAAGCATTAAATCAAGACAATTCATCAAAGACATGATAATGCTACATTATTCAATAATATTCTGCTCCTTGTCAACAAGCCAACAACATAACAGTATACACTACAATTTTCATTCTAGGAGAAACCATCCAATTATTTTTAAAAAAAACAGATATTTTACTCAGTCAGTCAGGTAATATCTATGGTGATCTTTCTGGTCCCTACCCAGAGCTAATTGTAGTTTAAAGACTAATGTAAAAACCACCAGACTTCAGGCTGTTCACAGAATCAGCAAAAAGTCATTGAATTTAGGCTGCTCCATTTTTAACCAATCATGCTGGACATTCATATTGCTGTCCATATGGCACTATAACATGGCATTGCTCTGGCCACCAGTGCCTTCACTGCCAACACCCAAACAGTGGGGGTGAAAAACGGGAAAAGCCCAAATGGGCAAAGCCCGATTCAATTAATTCTTCAGTGCTTCTCTTTACAGAGAGAAATACGTAAGACTGAGGAGAATGAATTCAAATTCACAATTTTTGCCTCAACAGGGCATTAAAGACCCCCATTTAATAGAAATCAAGGTCTTGGATAATCAGCTGTTTCATAGATATGTTCTCAGCTCTGAAATAAATGACAGTAGGAGATAAAAGGAATAGAATCCTGGGGGAAAGAAATCCTGGGGGATTTCCCATTACAAATCATTTCATTTTTCAAAGAGATTTACAACCAGCTTTTTAAAATCATGTTATACGTTACAGAATACTGCAAAAGAAAAACATTTACCCACAACATGTTAGAAGGGTACCGAAAGTGAGTCATACCACTGCCAACAATATCGCTTGGTTCAGTTATATTGATTCAGGTCCCTGATGGGTGCTGAAATGAAGGCCACAGGTTGGATACCAGAATGTGTCATTTAGGTTTGAGAAGAGGAGAAACATGCAGAACTTGTAATTCTGGATACAACTACACCCTTGGATTTTCTGAGAAGTGAGAGAATCCCGAATGGTTAAAGACAGAGCTGTCACTACTACAGAAAGAAACAGACACCCTTCCAAAAGTCAGTAGCATCCTGCGGTATATGGGCCATACTGGATTATTATGCTGAACATTAATCATAAACTTTCACTTTCCATACAAGCTATTAAATCACTTCAATTTGGATCAATGGCCTGAAAGAAACCCACCAACTCTCTACGTATCAATATGAGGACATTTGCTGTGACTGATGGTTGAAGGCAGCTGACCCCTTTGTGTAAATTCTAAGTCATGGGATTGTGCAAAGGAAGAAAAAAATGTTCAGGAAGAGGAAAAATGAACTTCCAGTTTGCAACCATGAAATTAGCTTTTTTTTTTTTTTTTTAAAGCAGAGAAAGTCAAAGTACAAAGCTATCTCCATTCTCTAACATGCATTTTTTCCAACCAAATGAACAGCCTGGAATCAGCTTTCTGCCCACAGGTCAATCGCTGACGTGGTTTTGTTTTCCAAAACATAGGACTACACATCTCTTTCAAAATGCATTAGCCAGCTAAAAGTGAGCCCAGCCAGAAATGATCAGCCAGAATTGATCAGATGTCATTCGGCAACTGTGTGGAACCCCTACTATGAGTCTCCACAGAGCACCCGGCGTTCCCAAGAGGCTCTTTTGGGACAGATTGCAAGGTCAGATACGAGTTCCCATTTTCTGTAAGTAAACATCTGCTCTACGAAGCAACTCTAACCCTGCAAACACAACACACCCACTTTCTCACAGTTAAGTCTCAGCGCTGGAGAGGATCAATGACGTATCTGTGCTAGATTCCAATCATTTCAAAACAGGTCTTTAAATCTGTTCCTCTGTTCACGTCAATCTCTGCATGTGAACAGCTGACTTAGTTCTCAAGCAACAATACTGCCCATTGAAAAATACACCTTCCTTAAACAAAAGATACCTTTTGTTCCCATGAAGCATTGTTTGTTGCCATTTCCAGCAACAAATGACACAAAAGACAAATTCTGCCATCCTCAAGAGTGGTTTTGGACAAACAGAAACACCAAAAAACAGAGCAAAAGCTCAAGAAACAAGACCAAGGTGAGTTGGGGGTAGAGGAGAGGTGGAGTGGAAGTGAGAAGTGGAATCTATACTCTGTGATCTAAGAAGTTCAGCCCCTACTGATGAATGGGGGACGGGGGAGGGGAAAGGAATGGGAGGTTGAGGTTTTCAGTTGAGAAAAAGAAGTGTGTTGCTGTCCCGGTTTTGTTTCAATAGCACCCGGAGAGTGCGTGGCAGGCACAATCTAGTTTGGTGACTAAGACTGATTCAGTGAGTAACACAAGTTTGTTTATGACACAAAGGAGCTACCCAACCAAAACCGGCAATTACACAAACAATAATATGTTAATTCTTTTAAATTGTTTGTGTTTGGGTACCAAATTAAAGTTTGTTTATTAAATTTCATAGGAAACATCTATCAATTTAATATCACCATTTTGCAGGCTGCGCACCCGTCCTGGAAAGAAATCGCTAATGGCCCGGAGTCCTGGAAACCTACAAACTACTGTCACCTATTTCCCAGCACTGTGGTCCTGATACTCAGTGTCACTGATGGAAACCAAACAGCGGCCATAAGCCAAGGAGTCCCTGGTGAATTTCTCCAAAGCACAGTCCGGACAAGCCGTGCGCCCGGGTGAAAGCATTTGGAAGTGTGCGCGGTTCCTCTGCCCTCCGGGCCGCGCGTCCGGAACGTTCCTGGCTGTCAGGTGGGTGGCGACAAGGCTCGGCAGGGAAGCGCTGCCTGGCAGCACAGCGTGCCCGCGGGGCGGAGAGGGACCAGCCCGGCAGAGTGTGGCGCGTCCCAAGGCCGGCAGTCGCTCACCTTTGTTCGCCCGCCCTCTCCGCGAGGAGGAGAGCGCGGGCCAGGCAGGAGTGCGGGGGGCTACCTCAGTGCTCCGCAGGCCCTCCCCAGCGCCCCGGAGGAAATCCGGAGGCAAGCCAGAGCCGCTCCGGCTCCCACAACCGCAGCCAGGCTGAGGGGTCAGCAACCCCTTCCCGAACACAAAGGTTGGGAGGCGTAAGCGCGAGCGCTGGGGGCGCGGGTGCGTGCGCCACAGAGCACGCGAGTGTGCGTGTGCGCGCGAGGGTGTGCGTGTGTGTGTGTGTGTGTGTGTGTGTGTGTGTGTGTGTAGGGGGAGGGGAGGAGCGCTCGCGAGGGTGTGCGCGCGAGGGTGTGCGTCTGTGTGTGTTTGTGTTTGTGTGTGTGTGTGTGTGTGTGTGTGTAGGGGGAGGGGAGGAGCGCTCCAGCCCGTCTTACCTCTCGAAGATGAGCCGTACCATTAACATGCAGAAGGCCAAGGGGAAGGCGAGATAGAGGTCCTCAGCCTGCGGGAAGGTGGCTTCCTCCGTGTTCTTCAGGTCCGCCCAGGTGACATTGTGAGGGAGCCAAAACCTCTCGTTCCAGAACCAGGCTAAGATTCCTGCCATCTTGCTTTGTCCAGTCCCGTCCTGGGCTCCCGCGGCCCGCCGAGATCTCCGCCACGCAGGGCGCCCGGGGATGCGCGCGCGGCTGGCTAGAGCCTGTGCCGCCGCCGCCGCCTCCTCCGCGGCCGCTGCTCTCGAAGGCTCGCGGCGAGCCCCGGTTCTCTCCTCCCTCTGGCCGCGTTGGGAAAAGGAGCCGCCTCGCCCGTCACATGGCAGCCACGGCCGCTGGCCCTGATTGGCTCGTCCTCGCGTCAAGCAGCCAGGCACACGCGGCCGGCTAGCCCACGCCCCGAGGGCAGGGCGCAGCCGCTGCGCTCAGGGCGCCAGGGCACCGCTCTGGGGAGTGCCGCCCGGCCCCGCGCTCACAGTGCTCTCGAGCGGCGCTTAGGGCAGCGACCTGGGTTCGGCCGCCCGAATCCGTTCCGGCCCCGGGGCTTGCTCGCACATGCTCAGAACGCCGGCTTCTGCCGCGCTGGAGTTTCAGGCGTTTCGGTCGGCTTCCCGTGCGCGTACAGGCGCTGGGGAGGCAGGTAGGGGTCGGGGCGATATTCAGATCCACCCTTGCGCCGAGACAGAACAGCAGAAGGAGAAGTAGGGGGCGCAAAGAGCAAAGGAGGAAGAAATAGCAGGTAAAGAGTCATCCACTCCAGCGCTTGGAGAAGGAGGGGGAAAATCGGGTTCTGGGGCAGGATGGTTTGGCAAGAGGCGTCTGCCTCCACGCCGCGCCCGTCTTTCCCCATCTCTGACCTTCCAGCCTGGTTTTACTCCGCTCGTCACCACAATCCGCGCCCCCAGGGAAAAAGGCCCTCTTTTAATTTATGAGGTGGTAAGAGAAATTAGGCACTTAACTGCTGTTTGATAACGATGAGATGATGTTGATGATGATAACAACCGCAGCCTTCTGTAAAACTGCCCCACTAAATGAACCTCTCAGAAGATGGCTCCCGACCCCGTTTTGGCTTGGCCCATGGGTAGTGAACCTGCACTCTGCTACTTGATGGGCTTGTTGTTAACGCCTTTTGCATCGGAAACCTTTAAGGTGTTAAGTCTTTGAGGCCTAACCCAGGCACCTTGACTCCCACGATACGTTTCCTCACTGATAGGGAAACCATGTGTGGATCAATTAGGTGGTACATGCAGAACCTGGTTCCAGGGAATACTTTGTTGATTTTTCTCACAAACGTTCATTTCCTGCCTGGTTCTGCTAGTAAGTTCTACTGGACCCTTCCAAGAGGAAAATAAACAGGCTCTTAATACTTCTTTACCCTCCCTCCCCCTCCAGCTACCACCCTCTTTTCACTCCTTGCCTTTAAAGCGCAACTCTAAAGAACTGCCTATATCTGTTGCTTCCACTCTCTCCCCTGCATTCGCTTTCGAACTTCTGTTTGAGCATTTGCCCCTCTTTGCTGCACTGAATTGTTCAAGGTCACCAATGATCTCCATGCTGCTAAACCCAAAGGTCAGTTCTCAACACCTCTTATCAGTAGCATTTGGCCAAGTTTGTCAGTAGCTGCCTTTTGAAACACTTTCTTATCTTGATTTCCAGAATCCACATTCTTTCTGGTTTTCCTCCTACCTCATGACCGCTTTTGCTGAATCTCCTTTCTGGTTACTCCTCACTCCTTAAAGTTGGTGTGGCCTAGGAGTCAGTCTTTTGTCCTCTTCACTTTTCCACCTGTGTTCATTTACTTGGTGATCTCCAGTCCCATAGCTTTCAATGCCATCTGTGTGGCTTTCAGTGTCATAGTGATTGCTCCCAAATTTGTATCTCTAGCCATGAACTTCTCCTTGAACTTCAGCCTCCTAAGTCCACTATCAAGTCAACTACTCCCCTTGGATGTCTAAAAGCCATTTCCTGTCCAAACTACTAATCTTCCCCCTAATTTTTTCCCCCTCCTGTCTGGAGTCACCTTTTTTCCTTTTCTCTCTCATATCTCCTTTATAATCCATCACGTATCCTGTCACTTCCATCTTTAAACCGGAATGACACCATCTCTCACCACTTCTTCTGCAACCATCTTGGTCCAAACCACCACCATTTCTCTTCCGAGTTACCCTAGTAGCCTCCTAACTCCCAATTTCAACACTTGTCCCTCTACAGTCTATTCTCAGCTCATGTGATCCAGTTGAAATGTAGTAAAATCATTTCTGTGCTTAAAACCATACTGCTTCCCCATTCCTCCTCAGTTGGAAGCCAAAGTCATTTCAGTGACCAAAGATGTGGCTCCATGTTACCTCTCTGACCTCATCTGTTCTCCTCTCTCATTTCCCTGTCCCTTACTCAGTGTGCTTTCATCACACTGGCCTCCCTGCCCTTCCAGCAAAACACCCAGCATGCCTTCGGGCCTTTGTACTTGCTTTGCTCTGTCTCTGGAACTTTTCCCTCAAGTATCCATGTCCACTCTTTCTATAATGCCACTCACTCGGTAAAGCCTTCCCTCGACACCCTAGTTAATCTATAATTGTCACTCCCCACCCCTACTCTTCCTAATCAACTTTCTTGCTTTGTTTCCCTCCAAAGCGTTTATCACCATCTAACACAATTTATTTTTTACTTTTTTTTCAATTGGTCTCCCCACACGCACTAAAATGTAAGCTTCTGAAAGTGAAAGATTTGTGTCTATAGCTGTTTTATCCCTAGCACTTAAAATAGTGCCAGCACATAGTAGGTACTCAATAAACTATTGAATTAATGAATCAACACTATTCTAACCTCACAAAAATCTCTAGGAGAGGAAAAAATCTGAATAAATAATAGTGTTAAATGTTTATAAATTCATGTGAAGAATAGTGTGGGCATAAAGAAGGGCTTCATCAGTTCTAAAGTGGGGTAGGGGTGGTGTCCTTGAAGTGGGTTCATCAGGTAGTAGTTCATCACCATCCTCATTTGAGACCATGTACCCAACTGCTCATTGTTACTGGTGACTTTCCAGGAAAATGCCTTGACACCAAATGCATTCTTGTAGGCCACAGAGAGGAGTTCTATTAAGGTCTCTTGCCACCTTTGTGGCAAAAGGTCATGTCATGGTGGACCCTGGCCTTCTGGACCAGGCAAACCCCTCCACGGCTGCCACTGGTTCCTCATGTCACTCTCATGTATGACCTGATAGGACCTTGCCTTCTCTGCTTTCCCGAAAGACCCACTGTGTGCCCACACATACACACACACACACACACACACACGCACACACACACACATACACACACACATATATGAGGAAGTGTTGGTGACTTAGTGCCCTGGGACCTGAACTTTGATCCTGGGCAATGGAAGCCAGTGGTACATTTTCATTCTTTTCCCTCCCCTGCCCTGGGACACACACAGTAGCTTCAAACAGCCTCTCTGAAAATGTCCTGTGATACACAGCGCTCAGCTTATTTCAAAACTGTGGCCAGCTCAGGAATTGCCTTGTATTTCCTCTCTTTCTCTGTCTCACTCTCCATTTCTTTCATTCCTGCTTCCCTGAAATTACACCTCCCTGGAAATGCTCTTTTTTTCTAGAGAAGCCAAACTAAGATCATGTTGCTCTCCTATTCATCAACTCTGAGAAGGTGGTGAGATTTCAGGAACATTTTGAAAGATAGCTTTTGTTGGACCCTGGAAAGAGAACTCACGGCTTATCTGTGAATCTTGCACAAATCACTTAGTTTCTAAGAGCATGTGAACACCCTCCTGCGTAAGCTGCAAGTACCTGTCTTGCCTATGTCACCTGACTATCATGAGGTTCACATGAGATAATATATGGGAAAGGGCTCGTAAACTCTTAATAACCTCTATACACATGCACAGTGCATGTTGTGTTTTGCTTTTTTTTTTGCGGTAAGTGGGCCTCTCACTGTTGTGGCCTCTTCCGTTGAGGAGCACAGGCTCCGGACGCGCAGGCCCAGCGGCCATGGCTCACGGGCCCAGCCGCTCCGCGGCATGTGGGATCTTCCCGGACAGGGGCACGAACCCGTGTCCCCTGCATCGGCAGGCGGACTCTCAACCACTGCGCCACCAGGGAAGCCCTGTTTTGCTTTTTTATGAAAAACAATGGATGAGCAAGTGAAGCACATCTGTTGGCCAGATTTACAATCTTCAGTTACTTCCTTGTTTTCACACCTAAGGGACTGTATTCATTTAGAAGGCCATATTTTTAAAGCAATACTATCTTAAAATGGACTTTATGCAGAAAACAACAGGCAAGATAGTGAAGGATATGGAAATCTTGAGGAGACATTTAGTATACATGTTAAGTGCACTAACTTTGGAGTTTTACAAAATGTAGGTTTAAGTGCTAGCTTTGCCAATAATAGCCTATTCTTCCTTAGAAAAAGTTCTTAATTACTTAACCTTTTAAAATCTCAGTTTCTTCACATGTACAAAAGGAATAATACTATTTACCACATGGGGTTAAGGTAGGATTTAAGTGAGATCATGTAAAGTGTTTAACAATTATATGGAGGTGGTTACCATTATTATTATGTACTGTCGCAATGTGGTGAAAATTCCATTGTTTCAGGGGAAGAAGGATCAGACTCTGCTGGGATAATTTACCTTCACGGCAGGCTGAGGCTTTCACATCTGAGGATGAGCAGGCCTTTACTTCTGAGATTAGTGGAATTAGCTTTCACTCAGCAGGGGAAGTGAGGATGATGTCAGGAAGGGAGAGACAGGGGAGTGGAGGGAGATTTCAGAAGCCTGTGCACCCTGCGTGAGATTCTTCCTGATGTTTTTGCTGCTAAGCTGCCATAACGTATTAGACACAAACTGCTGAAAACCAGTGATGTTTGGGAGAAACTTGTAAAGACACCAAGTTTTGATATAAGCGGCTTGTACAAACATGAAAGCCGGAGGATGTAAGCCGAAAAGAATTTGAAAAATTGTGGAGATGTATTTTAAATCTCAAGAGGTCAAGAAACTGGAATTTGAGTCAGGTGTTAAGCAGCCGGTGTAGTCCACAAGGATAGCTGTATCCAGTCACCCTGTGGACCATGGCAGAAACTAGGGGAAAGAAGATTCTTGGGAGGCCTGATATGTACGTTCCAAGATTGGAAGGGCTGTCAGGTGGGGGCAGTTTGACTTGATCTGTGCGGATCTAGAGGGCAGAACTTGGAACAATTGGCTTAAATATCTGCAAGGCTAATTTTATCTCGGTAGAAGAAATATGCAAAGCTGGCCAAAAATGAATCAACAGTCTCATCAAGCAGGGAACTTCCTATCACGGGAAGTGTTCAGGCAGGAGTCTACCTGTTAGATATGTTGGGAAAGCATTCCTGTCTGAAACTGACTTGGAAATGGATGCCTTCTAAGCTCCCTTTAGTACTTTGGAGCTAACAGAAAACACTATTTGGAGAAGAATCTGCCTTGCCCTATGAATTTTTGCAGTTGGAAGAAGACATGAGGCAATGCTCTAATACTTTAGGACCTCTTCCGTACTTAATTTCTACTCTCTTAGAGGGGAGAGGGAAGAGGGAAGAAGGAGTGAAGGAAGAGGAAAGAAAGAAACAGAAGGTAATTACTGTGGGACAGAAATACATTCAAAAGTTAGAAAGAGAAATTTAAAAGTCCAAAATAATAGATCACTTCTTGCTAAAATGTTCTGATAAAGCCTAAAAGGGCTGGAGTATGTTGCTAGCTGCCTGCAGGATCCCAGTTGAAAACAAAATCAAAGGACTTAGGCCACATGGTTATATTGGCAGAGTCTGTTAGTTACCGGCTTCCATCCCTAGCACTTTGAACATTTTTCTGTGCTGTTTTTAGTAGTGGGAAATTAGACATCAGAAATTACTCTGTTATATGCTATTTGAGAACTGATACTACCTCAGATGACTGTGTTCTTCCTTTCCTTCATTAGTTGTTAGAGTTTAAGTTCATCCTCGCGTGGATCTAAGGAGGGTAGAATTTCAAAGATAACCTTTCCTTGCAATCATTTAGTTTTGCCTTCAGAACTGCATCTAAGGCAAATGTTCACGTCCATGTCTAAAATAATCATTACCAGGAAATCTCAGTATATATTAAATTAAACTCTACATGCTCATATTTGGAAAGTACACATAGTTTTAAAAGTTTTTCCCTTTGAATTAAAAAATATGTAAATCTGCATAATAACCAAACAGATCAGCCCTCTTTCATTGTTAAATTAAGTACAGAGTAGATACCTAGATAGGAGAATCATATCGTAAATATTCCAAGGAATTAATTGATCTCATTTAATTGAATTTGAGACCAATAAATTGTAATACCTTCTGCTGCCCTAATTACATGTGACATTGTAAGCAATCAGCTCCCTGTGATGGATGCGTCTAGGCTGCTATGTTTCTATTTGTCTCACATTTTTATGATCCCTAAATTCACTTAAACTTTAAAATGCAATTAAAATACAGCATAATCGTGCTTCCCTGGTGGCGCAGTGGTTGAGAATCTGCCTGCTAATGCAGGGGACACAGGTTCGAGCCCTGGTCTGGGAGGATCCCACATGCCGCGGAGCAACTAGGCCCATGAGCCACAACTACCAAGCCTGCGCGTCTGGAGCCTATGCTCCGCAACAAGAAGCCGCGATAGTGAGAGGCCCGCGCACCGCGATGAAGAGTGGCCCCCGCTTGCCACAACTAGAGAAAGCCCTCGCACAGAAACGAAGACCCAACACAGCAAAAATAAATTAATTAATTAATAAACTCCTACCCCCAACATCTTCTTTAAAAAAAAAATATATATATATATACAGCATAATCAAGATTGAGAAAAAACAAGCTTTCAGAAGTCTACACAGATATGAGTTATGAGAAGATTTAGGTACTCTGATTTCACCAGCCATATATTTTTCAGAAGGCCTCCCCAGTGGTTGCCACAGAATTATTAACAAAATCCAGCGGCCCTGGAGCTTCCTAATGCTTGTGAATGATTTGGCTTAAAGGTTTTTGCAGTCCTCATTTGCATTGTAAAATGGACTTCAGCTCTAAGTTTAAGAAGTTTTAGACGCTTTGACATGGCAAGATGCCATGAGAATATTTTCCCTGTGGGGAAACGAAACTCAAATGTGCTAATTAAGGGTACTTAATATCCCTCAAAATTAATTCTTTGTTACCTGCAGTGGTTTAATTATTCCCTTATGGAAAGCTCAGAAATGACCTGAATCTTTAAATAGCAGTGGACTGCTTGATTCTGAGTCAACATCCACTTTGAAGATATTTCTTCTACTCGTTGGCTACAGCAGTGGCCCAAGAGAGGAAGATTTTTCGATGACGCAATAAAACAGTAAGACAAATTTTCCCTGGTGGTTTGCGAAATCAGCTTCGTTAATATCATCATCCCTCACATGAGAGAACCTTCCAGAAAAAAAATTTATAGCGATAAAAATGAAAAGAGGGAAAGAGCTACAGTTAAACATCAGGCAATTCTAAGCTCTGACCACCAGAAGCAGTCAGCCAGCCCTGACACTTTCCCCACTAGCAGCCTGCCCTTCCCAGAAAAGCAAAAATCAGATGTCCTCAGAAGATTTTGGTTGAACTGAGAGAGAACTAACCATATACAAGGCTGTTTATCTTGAGAAATAAACTTGAGTGTTATCCAGGTAACTGTTGTTTCTCCTGGAATTCTTCTTGAATCAGGTATCCCCATGTAGCTATGGGACACACTAAAAAGCTCTAAATGTAGGTACATGTCTTGAGTTCAAATGTCACTTCCTCTGGTAGCCAACTCTGACCACCCAATCTAAAGCTGCTGCCCAGTCACTCTGTCACATCCCCCACTTACAGTCTTCCCATCACTCACAGCCATCTGATATCTTCTTGTGGGTTTACTTATCTACCAGTTTGTTCCTGTCATCCCACCTCAAACGTGCATTCTGGGAGAGCAGGGCCCTGGCCATCCTTGTCACTGCTGTACCCCAAGCTTTGAGCAGCCCTTGAGTCATGATGGCTGTTCAGTAAATCATTGTTAAAGGAGGGGAGTGTAGATTTTTTTTTTTTTTTAATGTCAAACCCCTCTAACAATCAAAAAAAGATTTATTCTGGAGCCTGAGCTAGGAAAGGAGCTGGATATCCTGTGGCAGCAACCTGGAATCCGTGAATTTAATCAGGATAATGTGCGAGGACCCAAGTCCCCTGCACACACCCAAACCTCTGCACCAAAGCTGTCCGCTCAAGCGAGTTTGACCAGAATCGGTCGATCAATTGATCACTTGGCAGGACTTGCAGGGTTATCATTCTCTTGGGCTGGAATGTTATCAGCTTAACCCTCATCTATCTCCTCCCTCTGGAGCGGTCAGTGAATCTCTGGAACTCTCGGTCTAACCCTATTTTGACCTACATTTGATAAGGTCAAGTGTGAGGCATTTCCTAAACTTAGGAAAACTAGGCCAAATGCCCTGCACAGACCCTGGGCCTACCTGTGTCCTAATGTACACCTGTACTTCTGCTACTTCTCTCCTCTTAATTTTGTTTGGGCCACAGAACCAAGGAGTTCATTCCACTGGGCTGGTGAACAGTTTACATAGGAGTGCATGTATGTATTATCTCCTCAATTAATCTTAACTTAGCCAAACATATAGATATGGTTTTCTGTGCCTTCACTACCCCCTTAATTTAGTCTCTAACCAATAACTCTTTTGAGGGGTTAACTAACCTTCAAGCTGCAGGCCAGAGCTACACAGAACCTGCGGGGAAACATAGTAGCTTGTGTGGAATTAGACCATTTGTAAATTGTAGTCAGTTTGAAAAAAGAAAATTTCATTGAGTCAAAAAGCCTGCTTTATCTCCTTGCAAGAGTTGATATTCGAGCAGGAGGTACAGATAGAGTCATTTGCTCAGGCCTTCCAAGGTTACCCACGGTAAAGAGACAATACGGTCAGGGCAGACATCGATTTTCTGGATTTCAGACCATCCTCAGAAATACTAGTTAACACAACTCTTCATAGATCCCAATGAAGAAGACCTCTTCTCAGTATCAAAAAGGAATAACAAATCATTTGGAAAAACTTCATGTCTTAAGCGTCAAGTAATGGGAATTTGTTTCAATTCTTGCAGGCTAAAAATATGAACAAACACCACTGAAAAGGCCTAGAAAAAAAGGCCCTAATGGTGAAGTAACACTTTTCCCATCTTGCTGTCTTTTCCCAGGTCACCTTCAGACAAGGGGCGGATTTCCTCCCACATGCATTCTTCCCCCTTGCAAAACTTTGCCCTCTCCAGGAATGACCCATGGTCAACATTTGGCCTCTGCTTGAGAATTTAAGGACAAATCTCAGCCTTCCTTTTCCTGCACCATTAGAAAATGTCTAAGTAACATGAGAACCATCCAAAAGACAAAGCCACAAATATCCAACTCAAGGAAACAAAACCTGAAGATTTTGGCAAGGTGTCCATGGATTTCTGCCCAATGCATCTGGCCTTCCCTTTGGTCTGCCCCAACCAGCTGGGCAGTAAAAGAGGTGGATCCGGAGGACTCATCCATTAGAGGGAATACAGGGCCTGCCTGGTATCTGAAACACCTACGCAATCTGCCACTACTCTGTGCAAGAGCCTCTGCCTGGCTCTCCTTGTCTACAGGACAAATCCAGACTCCTTCATAGGTAAGCAGGGCCCACAAGTTGACTTTCCATCTCTCTTTCCTAATCCAACACTTCACTTTCCATCTCTTTCTCCTAATCCAAATCGTTGAACTTTGTACCCATCCCGACAGCTCAACCTTCCTCTCTCACACGTGTACTTAAACAAGTTTTTTTCTTCTTCATATTATTTCCTCCTGTTTAGAATGCCTTTCCCTTTCTTCTCTACCCATCAAAATTGTAGTTGTAAGCTAACTTCTGTCTCAAAAACCACCTTCTGAAATTTAGATCACATCAGAGTTAGAACGAATCCCTCCCTACCTGGCGTTAACATTGGGCATTCCACCAGGCAGGTTGTCTTTTCTCTTGAACCGCTGGCTCCTTTAGGGCAGAACTAGTTCTTATTTCATCGCTATTGCCCCAGGGCCTAGCAGGGATTTTTGCACATAGCAGGTATTTAATGAAGTTTGGTCTAATTGTATTTCTTAGGAGAACAGCCTCTAACAGCTAATTTAGGGTGGGAGACAGTTGATATGAATTGTTAAAAGAGTTCAGGAGTAAGAATGAAGTTCACCTATAAATCCCAGCTTCACTTCTTACAAGCTGTATGGCCTTGGAACTAACTAAGTCTTTAAGCCTGAGTTTCCTCATCTGAAAAAAATGGGGTATATTTACATCTGTAATACATAAAAGTATGTACCTCATCTAGCTATTGGAAGAACTAGATAAACACGTTTAGCACGAGGCCTAGCACTTGGTAAGAATTCAATACGTGTTACTTCTCCCCTCCTGCCTCTCCCCTCCCCCGTTCTCCTCTTTTGCTTCATTACTCCTCCTCTTGCTATCTTAATACCATAAGGGGAAGGCCAGCTGTGGACTATAAACCTGGTTACCTCTCCCACAGCTGGGCTCCATCTCTAGGCTATGTCTTAGGAAGACTTTTCCTTCTTGCAAAGAATACTGTAACTGTCACCGAAATGTGGCCTTGTTATCTTGGAGTGGAGAGAATTTGTCTTTGGGTTAACCCCTCTTTTGTTTGAGAAAACTACCTCACTAGCTCTTTGAGACATACAAATGAAAAGTAAATGTTTACCCATTGTTTGGCTAGAAACCGTGAGGTCACCAATAATTGGAAGACCCATGTTTAGCACTCAGAGTTGATGTTTGGTGTGTAAGTTCTTGTATTATTGAAGTGAGCTTCTTCCTGTAGACTTTGTTGCAATTTGTGTGTGTGTGTGTGTGTGTGTGTGTGTGTGTGTAAAGGAAAAAAATATTTCTAAGCCTTGCAGGAGTGAGTTTGGAGAGCCAGGCTGAATTCTTGCTTGTCCTAGCTAGCACTGGGCTTGGGAGCCAGGTGATGTGAGTTGTTTTGCTTTATTTTATCAGCATCAATGGCAGGAAAGGGAGACTGATGTTGGGGTGAAGTTGAAGGGCGGCCTTTCATAGAACCTTGTCACCCTCTGGGAAGGGCAGTGCCGTTCCTCTGCCCAGGTGACAAGACAGTTGGAACAGAGTCATTTCTCCCACCTCTTTGCAAAACCAGCTCCCCTCTGCCTCCCCCAGCAGCTACTGGAGCAAGAAGACCCACCTCTGTTGTCACTGTTGCTCTCAGAAGTCCAACCACTGGCAGAGAAAACTAAGAACGTGGTAGCTGTTATGTAGTGGCCTGAGGCACAGATGGGTTGGTGGGCATCTTTAGGAACTATAGAAATAGTGGGGAAGAAAGGGAAACATTTCTGGGAAGAGTGAGGTCAGGGACGTGACTTACTGAGCTCTTGTAACTTGGATGTTAAAATTATTGTGACCTCATATTACCATCCCCAGTTCCAGTTTTATAAAATCTGCGGCATGCTATTTGAATAAATAACTATTTGGTTTTAAAATGGATTACTATTTTTAATTTATTTTTTTTTAATTTAAAGCCAGAAAGAATTTGGGGTGGGAGATAGCATAGCATGGTGGGGTTTTTGTTTGTTTGTTTGTTTTTGATAGGTAATAAGTGGATTTATTTAGAGGGAAACACACTCCACAGACAGAATGTGGGCCATCTCAGAAGGTGAGAAAGGCCCATAGTGGTTTTTTTTAAGAGAATGGATTCTGGAAATCAGCATATTTCTATCTTGGCTTTTCTTTTTACTAGTGTAATCACAAGCAATTTATTCACCCTCTTTAAGCCTCTGTTTTTTATCTGTAAAATATAGATGTGTGGCAGGTTGTATCTTCCAAAAACAGCTGCACCAGTATATATTTCATCTCACATGCTGTTCTCATGAAGTGACTTTGACCTTCTTTCATTAAGAGATGGGACCAGTAATCCCTTCCCTTGAATCTGGGCTGAACTTTGAAACTGCCTCAACCAAAAGAATGTGGCAGAAGTGATGTGACTTCCAGCTAAGTTATAACAGGCAATAGGCTTCCATGCCTGGCTCTCTGTCTCTCTCCCAGCCTCTAAACCCCAATCGCCATGTTGTGAGGAAGCCCAGGCCACATGGAGAGGTCATGTGTGGGTGTCCCTGTTGACATCCCCACCAGACCCTCAGCTGACAGCCAGCATTAACTTCTCGACATGGGAGTGGTCGATTCTTCAGATGATTCCATAGCCCAGTCTTCAAATCCTCCAGCTGAGATCCCAGACCTCATGGAGCAGAGATAAATCAAATTTATCATGTTCTTTCTGAATTCTTGACCCACAGAAACCATAAGAGATGATAAAAGATTACTGTTGTTGTAAGCCCCTAAATTTTGTGGTGATTTGTTATACAACAATAGGTAACTAAAATGAGAGATAATGGTATGTAATCCATGGTGGTGTTATGAGAATTTAAAGAAATAGCACAAAGCTTAGCACAGCAGTGAGGGCTCAAAAACGTCAGATGCTTTTATTATAACAAAAAAAGGCAGTTCCTAAGCAAAAATTTGAGGGAAATGAGGGCTCTTAAGAGACCTTTTCTGGGTGTCTTAACAGATAACCAGGGGAAAGAGAAGTTGAAATTGTTGAGGAACCCACGCTAGAAGCAGAGATCTGTGGAGCTGGTGCGTGAATAAAATCACGTGAAGATTTGGTTTTCCCTCTCTGGAAGAAGTCCTCTTAAAATTCCTGGAGCCAGAACCTCAGGATGGGAGAGAGAATATATGTGTCGGGGCCACTGTCATATCTGCACCCTCACAGTGGTTGGCCCACCACCCTGTGGTGAGCACCAGTATTTAAGAGAAGCTAGCTTCTGTATGTAATTACAATGACCTCTCCAGTCAGTTACTCTCCAGGTAACCTGTACCTGTACATGCAGGTCTAATATTAGTTTCTTGGCATATTTCAGAAAGGTATCAGACTGTCATAAAGCCCTTCTGTAAGGACTGCTTCAGTGGGAACTTGGAGATATGTCAAGCTTGTCCTGTATCACTAAGGTAACAAGAACTCCATCATCCTCAAAATTGGCTCTAGTTTCAAGAGCCATCCATCATTTTGATGAAGATAGATGTGGACCACTGAATATTCTCCTAGTGTTTCCAATGACCAAGGATATCAACAGGAAAAGGAAAGACAATGGCCAGTTTATACTTCTAATCTTTTTCCCCCATACACACAAAAAAAGGTTATAAAGTATTATAAAGTCAGTAACAGAATAAGGACACTGAAAATTAACCGGAAAATATATCTTTTTCCCCCGCTGTTCCTGAAGGTGTGTTGTGTAAAATTTGGGATTATTTCAGATTTATAAACAATTATTTTAAGCAATGATTTGAAAAGAGAGGCAAGACTTTAATGGTGGTGTCTCTGGCATAGTAGCTGAGGAAATGGTTTTTAGGTTAAATGTCATTTTAACATCCTTTAAATCATCCTTTAACCCTACTGATGTGGCACGTGCTAGTAAATTTAGATACCATCTACTGAGTGCTTTTCCTTGTTCTAAGCACTATACTAATTTCTTTGTATGCATTACTTCATTATAATCCCCATCACGATCAATCTTATGAGATAGGCATCACAAACCCCAATTTTTTCTTGTGGAAATTGAGAGTTACAGAAGTCAAACAGCTTCTAAGAGGAGCTGAGATGGGATCCAAAGACCATGCCTTGCCCATTACTAACTTTAGCTGAGGTTGCTTCTCCACTCTGCATGTGCAAAGGCTGCTTCAAGACTCAGCTCAAGTGTCACCTCTTCTTGCATGGTTTTCTGTTCACACACACACACACACACACACACACACACTCACAGGACATACTCTCCCACTCACTTCTCTCTAAACTTCTATAGCATCGCTGGCCAAATGAAATAATGTGAGCCACGTGTGTAATTTTAAATTTTCTAGTAACCACGTAAAAACGTGAAAAGAAACAGGTGAAATTAATTATATACTTTAACCCAACGTATCCAAAATACTATCGTGTCCCATGTAGTCAATATAAATATTATTAATGAGATGCTTTGCATTTTTTGCACTGAATCTTCGAAATCTGGTGTGTATTTTATACCTACAGTACATCTCAGTTCGAACTAGCCACATTTCAAATGCCCAATAATCAATAAGTAGTGGCTGTTCTATTGGACTGTGCAGTTCTATAGCATTTAGCCCGTGTCATTTCCTTTTTATTCAGTGTAAAGTAAGTCTCTTGAGGTCAAGAAATGAGACAAACTCATCTTTGTATTTCCCAACATCCCCAAATATCACATAATAAATGTTTGAGTCAACATGTGAGTCGAGAACACAAGTACTGGCACCTTACTGGATTCCTAGAAGGGAAGTATCTGCCCCACATCAAGGCATGGGTAGTTCTCACAAAGTCATCTTCCCACCACGTAGTCTTAGGAGCTGCAAGATGCCCAGAGAGCTGCAAAACAGCCTTGAGGTTGAAGTTGTGAAACTGACAAGGAAGAAAAAGAGAGAATGCTATGGGGGTTATGAAAACAAAAGACAGACAAAGCCCCAGATCACTTTCTGGTGATCGTTCAAAAAAAGAAAACGAGACAAACACATGGTGATGAGAGGTTACCAAGTGACTCAACCGTCTGAAAATAATAGAGCAGTAATTGATACTTAGTGTGAAAGGATTCTTTAAATCTCTCCGGTGTGGCTTACACACTTGAAACACATCTTGAGCATATAAAAGTGGTATATTTGGAAAAAATAACCTTTTTTTGGCCACTCAGGTTATATCTGACTCAAAATCCAACAGGTAGTATCCATTAAAAAAATCAGTTGTCAATTAGTGTCTTAAGTATTGACCAGTTTTTTCTTTTTCCAGTGAGTAGCTCTTACTATATGGGAATATAGCTTCACAGTGTATTTACTGTATTGTTTGTGAATTTGTACTCAATTATTTTCCTAGTTGGCTGTGACAGTTAGTGACACATCCTAAAATACTTTTCATTTGTGTAGGACTTTAGAGTTCACTTTTGTATATATTACCTCCCCTTGATGAAACTCTTTGGGACATTTTGTGTCACTCCCCAGGAACCTTCTGTCGAGGATTTCTGGAGTCATACAATCAAAGTCTCAGGCTGTTGATTTTGGAAATCATGTCAATTCATAGTTTACAAGTGATTAAAATGCAGTCTTCTTTAAAATCAGAGCTTGCCTTTTAAGTACATACGGGTCTTTCAGGACATACAGGTGGATTGAATGCAGAAAATCCTCAGACGCTCCCTCTGCCTGTGAAGTAATAAGGTTTGGAAAAGGCATTTTACTGATGTCCTTTGGTTTCCGGCAAAAACATGTAGGACTAAGACCATCACCAGCTGAGAGGCCACTCATAAAATATGATGAGGCCCGGGCTTCCCTGGTGGCGCAGTGGTTGAGCGTCCGCCTGCCGATACAGGGGACACGGGTTCATGCCCCCGTCCGGGAAGATCCCACATGCCGTGGAGCGGCTGGGCCCGTGAGCCATGGCCGCTGAGCCTGCGCGTCCGGAGCCTGTGCTCCGCAACGGGAGAGGCCACAACAGTGAGAGGCCCGCGTACCGCAAAAAAAAAAAAAAAATGAGGCCCAGAAGTTTGGGGATTTTTAATGTCAAGAAACATTCTCCCTGGAATATCAGCCTCACAGTTATTATCATTTCAAGAGGAGGCCCGAAACAGGTAAGGAAACCTCTGGACACTGTTGGCTGAAGCAGGGCTTCATCTGAAATCTGCACTCAGAGCTGACTGCACTCAGAGCTTCATCTGACTGCACTCAGAGCTGACATTGTCCTGAGGTGTCTCTCTGTGGTCTCACCATGAGGTGATTGCCAAGTAGCTCAGTCTGCTCAAAGTTTCACTAATGGAGTTTGATGGTTGGTAACAGAAAAGTAAGATATAATGCAACTTCTTTTCTTCGTTTTCAAATCTCGTGCTAATTTATATTCAAATTCTTTTAAGCATCCAGGGTGGAAGGGAAAGTTTATTCCCTCACAGAGTGGTTAAGAGTAGGGCGTGGGTAGGGTTTCCATATGCCCTTTACACCCAATTAATTTTCTACAGAATTGAGCTCTCAGGAGGCTGCTAGTTTTAAAGCCTATCCCACCCCCTTTTATCAGCCGTTGAAATGGGCCATTAGATCTTCAATCGTTATCAACCCAAGATGTTATGGTTGTAGCTTAGCAAGAATAAAGCCATTTTCTAAAGGTGTGTGTGTATATAACAGGAAGAAAACTATGTTATCTAAAAAAATTGGATAGCGTTCTACATTCTACACTAATGGATCTTTCCTAACAGTGGAAGGGGGTGGGGGAGAGTAGGCTAGAAGATTGTGGGAAAATAAGAGAGGGCTTTAGGGCCATGGTTTGCCACCCTTTTTGATCAAACATCTCATTTTTATAATAAGGAATTAAGACTGCCACCTTGACTCTCCTGAAATGAAATTCAAATAATCTTTTCTAAAAATCCAATGTACTTCCCTAACTGTAGTATAAAGGAGCAATAAAAAGGAAGCAATTTATGAAATACATAAAAATATGTATTCAATACGCAAATGTTTGGCTAAGAGGACACTAGAAAGTCCATAATGGAATCAGATGCCTGCACTGATCCTAGAATCCAACAAACACATTGGTGACAACTGCACTCTGAACCGTTGTGTGTTGCATTGAGCAATGTTGCCATCCTGATGTGATGTCCTGAAATAGTGAACACCTCTTGGGGAAGTTCCAAACCAAATGCAATCATCCCTCAAAAAGTCAAAAATATGTTGTTTTTATATATAACTCAGAGTCAGGTTCTAGGTTCAGATAACAGGATTTATCTTTACCTACATGAGTGTCCAGGGGAACTTTGAAAGTGGCGGGAGATGCCAGACAATTCTTCATTATGTGAGACTATCTCACAGGTTGAGATAGGTTCAAGGTTAAGACCTTGAACGCCATTTTAAGGTCTTAACGCCATTTCCTGTTTTATGCTATGCTGAAGTCTCCTATTCTTAGGCCCAGACCTCTCGCAAAGCTGGTGAATCAGGCTTGGAGAGCATCAGCCGTGAACAATGCCCCAAATCATGCCATGAAGCTAGTTTGGTGAAGACCCTGCCACTGCCACCACAGGGCACAGACAAGTCAGTGTGTGCAGCTGCCACCACTGACCTGGGAAGAGAACACAGATGTCTCCCAGGTATCACCCTGTACTGCTTGAGGACCACATGGTGACTGCTTCTTCACGCCGCTGGCTTTCGCCTTTGAAGTGTGGTGAGTGAATCTGATTGGCTCAGCCTCTGTCACATGTCCTTGTCTTAACTGAAAGGGAGGTTCGGAAAGTATACAAACATCTTGACCTTCTAGAGTGGGAGGCAGGCTCTGCTTCCTCCAAAACAAGAAAAGGGTTCAGAGGCTGGACAGCCTACCAGAATGACCAATGCCCACTCTAACTGGCCAAATGAGTTCTGCAGAAGTCCCATGGGGTTTTAGAGTAGAGAGTGGTCTCTGAGGAGTTATGGGCAAGGAAGGATTTATACAGGAGGTGAGGTTTGATCAAGACTTGAAGGATGAGGAAATTAATATGGTTGTGTGTAGGGATGGGAGAAGGAATTCTCCAGAGATGGAATGACATGAACAAGTATGCAGAACTGGGAAAACAAGTGCAGGCAAAGGAGTCCAATTTCACTGGAGCTGAGTTCCACGGGGAGTCATTAGTGAAAGGAGAGAAGAAGGGACAGGAATGGCATGCAGAAGTTTGGTGAGTTTGTTTAACAGCGTTTTGACGTAATCAAAGTTGTGTTTGATGAGAGTATTTGCATATTTTCTGTATTGACTTTTATTGATTTATCAAAAAATAATGTCCTTGTCAATTTGAATCTCATTCTTAGTCTTTAGGGGAACAGACCTGTTTTTATGAATTGCTAGGAGCCTGAAGGTTTTTTGGTTATTTGTTTGTTGTTTGTTATTTTTGTCACTGTTGTTGCTGTTTTTTTCTGATAAAGAGGCTAACTCCTTTATACTTTTAATTTGTATTACATTGTCTCCACTGAGGAATTTCACAAGTATCTTTTAGCTGATTCTAAGAGTGACCCCCACCTGCAACTTTTAATCAAACTAGGTGTCATAATCCATTTTTTCCAACACTCGTTGCACACCTAACATGTACTAGGATCACTATTTAATGCTTTCATCTACATGTTTAATGTTACTTTCAAATTACTCTTTTATTTATGAAGAAATAGGATCTGAGAGAATAAATAATTTGCCCAATGACACACAATTTAGAAGTGGTGGGATAAGGGTTTTGACTCATGTCTGTCTATCTAATTCCCACATGATCTAGTGGCTTCTCTCATCAGAGTGCAATCTGAAATTATTGGCTGTGCTATCTAGATGTTCTGTGATATTTTGGTTCTAGCCATTCTGAAGCCAAGAGTCTCTGAGACTCAGTTTTAAAGAACTCAAAGGAAGCAGATCTTTTATTATTATTATTACTTTTTTATTGACGTATAGTTGATTTACAATGTCGTGTTAATTTTCTGGTATACAGTGAAGTGATTCAGATATATATATATATGTGTATATATATATATATATATATATATATATATTCTTTCTTTTCCCTTATAGGTTAGTACAAAATATTGAGTATAGTTCCCTGTGCTATATAGTAGGTCCTTTTTCTTTATCTATTTTATATGTAGTTGTATGTACCTGTTAATCCCAAACTCCTAATTTATTCCTCCCCCCCTTCCCATTTGGTAACCATAAATTTGTTTTCTATGTCTATAAGTCTGTTTCTGTTTGGTAAATAAGTTCATTTGTATCATTTTTTTAGAGTCCACATATAAGTGGTATCATATGATGTTTGTCTGACTTACTTCACTTAGTATGATAATTTCTGGGTCCATCCATGTTGCTGCAAATGGCAATATTTCATTCTTTTTTATGGCTGAGTAATATTCCATTGTACATATGTACCACATCTTCTTTATCCATTCATCTGTCCATGGACACTTAGGTTGCTTCCATGTCTTGGCTGTTGTATAGTGCTGCAATGAACATTGGGGTGCATGTATATTTTCAAATTAGAGTTTTCATTTTTTCTGGATATATGCCTAGGAATGCGATTGCTGGATCATATGGTAACTCTATTTTCAGCTTTGTTTTGTTTTGTTTTGTTTGTTTGTTTGTTTTGTTTTTTGTGGTACGCGGGCCTCTCACTGTTGTGGCCTCTCCCGTTGCGGAGCACAGGCTCCAGACGCGCAGGCTCAGCGGCCATGGCTCACGGGCCCAGCCGCTCCGCGGCATGTGGGATCTTCCCAGACCGGGGCACGAACCTGTGTCCCCTGCATCGGCAGGCAGACTCTCAACCACTGCGCCACCAGGGAAGCCCTATTTTCAGCTTTTTTAAGGAGACTCCATTCTGTTCTCCAATCTTGTTGGACATCTCACTCAGGATCACCTGGCTTAAATCAACAAATCTTTCATCTTGCCAAGGATGCCCTTTGCAGTAGTGGAAGTTAACTATGCTACTATAGTCTTTATGCCATTTTTGTTTGGCTGTTGGACAACTCTGCCTTGAGGTGATATAATCTGCCTTCCTTGGTACCTCCTTGACAGTACCTGGTACATCCTTGTGTGATAAAGTTACCCCTGAGAGGATGTGCTACACTCTTGTCTCATTCTCTGAACCAGAGGCTCCAAGTCCTAGAGAGTGGTAATACAAACCAACATCCAAGATCTAGGGATCATCATGGAGAAGAATGGACAACAGAGTCCAATGGTGATGTAACAACCCATTTGTGTCCCCAGTACATCCTCCACCCCCACCAAAGCTTGAGCAGAAATTTCAAGGTATGGCCATCCAGTACGCTATAACATTTGGTTTCCAATTTCTATTTTCTTTCTTTGTTCACGCTTTGAGAGAGAGACCAACAGGCATTAAAATGTCAGAAAAAAAGCAGGCAATGGGAGGAAAATGGAAAAAATAAGTAATCTTCAGTTTCAAGCTTGGCTGGACCTCTCCCCTGCTCTGCTGCCCTTAAGGAACAGACCTTGTAGCAGGTGTCAGAGGCATTCACCACCCACCTCAAGTCCTCACTCTCTAGATCCCTCAATCTGAAGGTCATTTTGTCTCATATTTCACTGAGAAATAGAGGCCAACGGTTTGAAAATCTTTCCTTTCCCTCACCCTGCAAACCTCCCTCTATTTAGAAAAGTGTACCTCCTACTTTTCAAAGTTAAGCTCTCCTCCCATGCTCCTAACACCAGTCCCACCTACCTTCTTCTGTAACTCGCTCCATCAACTACCTTTATTTTTGTCTCCTATGTCTCTCAGGTTACAAATATGTTCAAGGGCACCATATCTTAAAGGCAAACCAACACATGAAAAGGCTTTTCTACCCCTAACCCACCCACTGCCAGTTCACTTCTTTTCCCTTTGCACAGATTTGTTGAAAGGGTAAGGCTTCATGTACTGTCTGTACTTTCTCACCTCCCATTCACTCCCTGATGCAATATGGTGTCTTTGCTGAAACTGCTTCCCGCAGACCAATGTATTGGACATCTGGGTTTTTGTTGTTGTTGTTTGCTTGTTTGTTTGTTCTGACTGGCATTCCTGACCAGAGTTCCCCTGGTGGTCACAGTCAGAGGGGACATTCACAGAAGCCAATGTAGACCTCTTGAGTTTCCTTCTTTGGAATCTGACACCTGAGCAGAGACACACTGAAGAAGATGTGAGTGCTGAGCATCAGCTGGCATCACAGTGAAAAAAGTCCACCTGTTTTTTTGATGCTCAGCACCCCAGGGCTCCTATATTTCCTGCCCTTCCTGAGACCTGGTTTCTCAGCTCTTCATGAGACTGTGAGCTATACTGTATGCTGATAGCTCCCCTTTTCCTTTTTAAGTTACTGAAGGGGAAATGGGGAGTAAAGGCTAATAAGCATAGAGTTTCTTTCTTCCCTGAGATATCTTTCTCACCCATGTCCTAAGATGATGGGAATACAAGGGGTAAATCCCTGACATCAAAACTCCCTAAAAGTCCGATATTATAGAGCAAGTCATTAGCATGAATCCACCAGACACCACTTCCCCTGAGTTGTCTAACACTATGCTAAAAGGGGCATTCAGAGGTGGAGTGATGATAGTTGAAAAAAAACAGAAGTGCAACAGGGATGCTTATTAATTAGTTAGAAGAATAAAGAATCAAATTGGCTTATCCTCAGTTCTAGGAGGCCTGGAGAGGAGCACACATAAAATCAGGTGGACACAGATTCATGTTCTGGAAGATCCAGCTTTAAATCCCAGCTCCATTGCTTAATCTGGTTTTAGACTCCTTAACTTCTCGAAGCCTCAGTTTCTTTACCTGGAAAATGCAGGTAATAAACGTATCTACTGTGTAACGTTCTTATGAAGATGAAATGAGCTGTAAGAAATTTTAAATGGTTAGCAGAGCGTCTGTTAACCAGTGAGTGATCAATAAATGTAACTTGCTATGACTATGATTTTTTTTCTAAATTCATGTATAATCTCGCTGGCTTGCCATGAGTTAGGCCACAGTGGATGGTCATAAAGAAATATATTTTAACTGCTTTTTAAAATTATTTTAAAATCATCCTTAAGTTGCCCATAAGGAAAAAAGAATTGGCTTGGATCCTTCAAGAAGAAAAGATAGATCTGAGCATTCAGTGGTGATAGGTGAGCTTCCTAAGGAACGTAGCAACTTGGTTACTAGGGAATTTTTTTTTAACTGAGGAAGAAATGATTATGTGTTAACATATTTTAGATGTGTGTCATGTTTAGGGATCCTTACTGTTCAAGGAAGTCAAGTAAGGAGGGAGGCAGTTTCTCGTTGCACAAAATGAGACAAAAAGAAAGTACAATGGACCCTTGAATAATGAAAGGGTTAGGTATATCAATTCTCCCTGCAGTGGAAAATCCCTGGATAATTTAGTCAGCCTTCCTTATACGCGGTTCCTCCGTATCTGCGATTCCATATCCTTGGATTTAACCGACCTCAGATGGTGTAGTACTGCAGTATTTACTGTTGGAAAAAATCCGAGGGTTTTTTTCTCTCGGGGAAAGTGGCCCCACGCAGTTCAAATCCATGTTGTTCACTGGTCCACTGTATTGAACTGAGAGAGAAACTGAAGGTTACAATGGCAATTGACACTTCATCTAAAACTGCAAAGTAGACAGGTGAGTGCTGTGTGGCTCAGTGCTAAGCCCAGAATATAACTTCAACAGTTTCCTAAAAGCAATAAGGAGTATGATAATTGAGTAGAGATTTATAACACTGGGACTTTAGTTCAATGATTTACAGGACCTGTACCTAATGTTGTTCTCTGTTCATGTCCTTACAGCACAGCATTAAACAGGTTGCTTGAAAATTAAATAAGAGGACTAGGCCTTAGTACCTGTGTGACCTTGGTTATATAAAGCGTGGCCATCTGTAAAGTTTAGCAACTAAAAACACCTGCCAAACTGACTTCGAAGAACTATTGGAAACATCAAAAGGAATAATTAATGTGAACACACTTTACAAATGAAAAGGCAGGATACAAATGACTATCCTTGTGATTATGCGAAATCAAGTGGTTAGTAAATGGTTAAGCACTTTACATTTTATTTTAAAGGTACATTTTTATAGTGAAAACAGAATTGACTTCACCATAAATTCATTTTTTAAAATTAATTAATTAATTTTTTGCTGCCTCGGGTCTTCATTGCTGCGCACAGGCTTTTCTCTAGTTGTAGTGAGCAGAGGTGCGCGGTCTTCTCATTGTGGTGGCTTCTCTTGTTGCGGAACACGGGCTCTAGGTGCGTGGGCTTCAATAGTTGTGGCACGCAGGCTAAGTAGTTGTGGCTCACAGGCTCTAGAGCACAGGCTCAGTAGTTGTGGTGCACGGGCTTAGTTGCTCCGTGGCATGTGGGAATCTTCCCGGACCAGGGCTCGAACCCGTGTTCCCTGCATTGGCAGGTGGGTTCTTAACCACTGCACCACCAGGGAAGTCCCTGTAAATTCTTTTTAAATTAATAAAATATTTAAACTATGGGCTCCAGTGTTAGACACCACCTGGTGGCAGTTAAGAGTAATGCAAGTACATTGCTGAGCTGCAGCACAAATGTCACAGAAAAATGTTAGGTGGAATGGGTACCGAGAAGTTCAAAGAAAGGCTTAGACTAAAATGAGCTGAAATGAGACTTGGCATGCTCAGGATTGAAGCTAGAAAATGGCTCTAGGGTTCGTGTGCTACAACCTGCAGCAGTGAAGCCACTGCTTGCCTCAGCTGTAACTAAATTAGGGGAAGAAAGTCAAGCCTCTTCTTTATCCTCGTCTTCCCACTGACCAGCACAATAGTGCTCAAAAAGTTTATTAAATGAAAAAAAGAAAAAGGAAATAATAAGGGAAGGGAAAGAGAAAGGGAGATAGAGAGGGAGGGAAAATCTTAAAGGAAACTCTGTAAACGAGCCCATTCTGTGTGTTTTTATTTTGTTAGCTTTTTTTTCCCTTCTTGTTGCCATCTGGTTTCTTTTGAAAAATTCCAACTCTGTGTCAACTGAACTAAGTTAAAAGATGCTAAGTTGGGATGGATGAAAAGCAATAGTATATCTTTTTGGAAATTTTATTTTATTGAAGTATAGTTGATTTACAATGTTGTGTTAATTTCTACTGTACAACAAAGTGATTCATTTATACATATATATATATATACGTTCTTTTCCATTATAGTTTATCACAGGATATTGAATATAGTTCCCTGTGTTATACAGTAGGATCTTGTTGTTTATCCATCCTATATATAATAGTTTGCATCTGCTAATGCCAAACTCACAATCCATCCCTCCCATACCTCCTCTCCCACTTGGCAACCACAAGTCTAGGAACAGTATATATATATATTTTTTGGCTGCGTTGGGTCTTCATTGCTGCATGCAGGCTTTCTCTAGTTGCAGTGAGTGGGGGCTACTCTTCATTGTGGTGCACGGGCTTCTCACTGAGGTGGCTTCTCTTGTTGTGGAGCACAGGCTCTAGGTGCTCAGGCTTCAGTAGTTGCAGCACGCGGGCCCAGTAGTTGCGGAGTGTGGGCTCTAGGGCATGCGGGCTTCAGTAGTTGTGGCGCACGGGCTTACTTGCTCCGCGGCATGTGGGATCTTCTCAGACCAGGACTCAAACCCGTGTCTCCTGAATTGGCAGGCAGATTCTTAACCACGGTGCCACCGGGGAAGTCCCAGTATATCTTTATAGGCTCTTTGTGATGGAACAAATCTGCCCTGACCTGGAATGCTAGGAAGAGTCCATGAAGTAGGGCAAATACGACCAAACATTGAGATAGTTTGTGGGAGTCAGCTAAGGTCACAGCTCAGCAGTTCCTTCTTGCCTAGATGATCTTCACAACACCAGCCCCCAAATGCAAGAGTAATTCCCCAGTCTCGGTTGGTTGCTACCTGCCTTTTGGTGCTGGTATTCCCTAGCAGAAACAGGGAAATGTCTCCCTTTAAAGCCATAGTCTTTATGCTCTGGGCTTCCTCCATTTTCTCTTCTCTAGGTCTCTGCCCTGCTCCCAGTAACAGAGCGTACTTAGAACGTAACTTGTCCATGATTACTTTTCCCTGCAATGTGAGAAAATTTGCAAACAAACTACTGACTACATCATACCAGCCTCACAGACAATCAAGAACTTGGGCTTCAATTACAGACTGAGCTGATAGAAATCTTCCAACCAGCTAGTTAACCCCAATCTTCCACGTAAAATTCATTTAATTTACATAATACTGTGAAGTAGGTACTATTATGACCCTCACTTTGTAGCCTATGAAAATAGGGACTCTTCCTTGATGAAGACTCTGAAGATATGTATTACTCCAAGGGTGATGTAATACAGAAACTAGAAAAAAAATCATGAAACATTTATTAAAGTCCTAATAGGATGGTCAAAGTCATTGCTACTATGACGAGGGAGCAGAAATTCATAAAGGAAAGAAAAAGATGCAAAATAGGATGGCTGACTTTTTTTTTTGGATAATGAATGCTAGGTTTTGAAAATGATATATATTGTCAAATTGTATCTCAAAGCACAGTAATAATCTATAGTCCTACACAAAAGTCCTGACAGTGGTTATTTTATTTTGTTAGACATTGTGCATTTAAGAGTCTTTGCTACTTTAATACATAAGAAAATAATATTTAAGTAATTTTATATGTCTTTGAATATCTTCTTTTTTTTAGATTTTTATTGGAGTATAGTTGATTTACAATATTGTGTTAGTTTCAAGTGTGAAGCAAAGTGAATCAGTTTTATATATATATATATGTGTGTGTGTGTGTGTGTGTGTGTATATCTCCATTCTTTTTCACATTCGTTTCCCATATAGGTTGTTACAGAATACTGAGTAGAGTTCCCTGTGCTATATATAGGTCCTTATTAGTTATCTATTTTATATATAGTAGTGTATATATGTTAATCCCAATCTCCTAATATATCACTTCCCCCCATGTTTCCCCTTTGGTAACGATGAGTTTGATTTCAAGATCTGTGAGTCTGTTTCTGTTTTGTAAATGAGTTCATTTGTATCATATTTTTTAGATTCCACGTATAAGTGATATATGATATTTGACTTTCTCTGACTTCACTTAATATGATAATCTCTAGGTCCATCCATGTTGCTGCAAATGGCATTATTTTGTTCTTTTTTATGACTGAGTAATATTCCACTGTATATATGTACCACATCTTCTTTATCCATTCTTCTGTTGATAGACATTTAGGTTGCTTCCATGTCTTAGCTATTATAAATAGTGCTGCAATGAACATTGGGGTGCATGTATCTTTTCCAATTATGATTTTCTCCAGATATTTGCCCAGGAGTGGGATTTCTGGATCATATGATAGTTTTATTTTTAGTTTTTAAGGAACCTCCATACTGTTCTCCATATTAGTTGTACCAGTTTACATTCCCACCAACAGTGTAGGAGGGTTTCCTTTTCTCCATATTCTCTCCAGCATTTATTGTTTGTAGATTTTTTGATGATGGCCGTTCGGACCCGTGTGAGGTGATACCTCATTGTAGTTTTGATTTGCATTTCTCTAATTAGTGATGTTGAGCATCTTTTTGGCCGTCTGTATGTCTTCTTTGGAGAAATGTCTGTTTAGATCTTCCTCCCATTTGTTGATTGGGTTGTTTGTTTTTTTTGATATTGAGCTACATGAGCTGTTTGTATATTTTGGAAATTAATCCCTTGTCAGTTGCTTCGTTTGCAAATATTTTCTCCCATTCTCTGGGTTGTCTTTTTGTTTTGTTTATTGTTTGCTGTACAAAAGCTTTTAAGTTTAATTAGGTCCTATTTGTTTATTTATTTTCATTACTCTAGGAGGTGGATCATAAAGGATACTGATATGATTTATGTCAGAGAGTGTTCTGCCTATGTTTTCCTCTAAGAGTTTTATAGTATCCGGCCTATGAACATTTTCTTATATGTGGCTTCTTCTGTGTATTATCTATTGTGTCTTTTTATATTTACTAAGTTTTAATATTTAAATTATTTTATGATAAACATATTAACCTTTAAAAAGAAAACAAACATAATAAAATGAATGCAGGTTGTTATTAATTACATTGTGCATTAGAAGCAATAAGTATTATAGCACTTGAAACCGTGAAATAGAAGAGAATCTTGAAAAGCCCAGTAGGAGTTCATACAAAAAGATAAAGAGGGCTTCCCTGGTGGCGCGGTGGTTGAGAGTCCGCCTGCCAATGCAGGGGACACGGGTTCTTGCCCCGGTCCGGGAAGATCCCATATGCCGCGGAGCGGCTGCGCCCGTGAGCCATGGCTGCTGAGCCTGCGCGTCCAGAGCCTGTGCTCCGCAACAGGAGAGGCCACAACAGTGAGAAGCCCGCATACCGCAAAAAAAAAAGAGATGAGAGATGTTGATCCCAAACAGGATAGAGAATGAAAATCAATCCTAAGAAGTATAGGTATTCCTATGGCTGGATTTGGCAATGTGATAGGATGGGAGGAGCAGATGAGAAGACTTGATATAGAAGAAATAACTAAAGATGTATTTTAAGAAATCTGAGTTGAAATAAAAGGCTGGAATAATATTAAATAGGTGATTCTATTGTGCATCTAAATTTGAAACCCACTGATCTAATTACTTTGTGCAGTTTCTTCCACCTGGAGCACTCTATGAATTTAAATTCCAGCAATATATTTATATTTTATCACATCCTCTGCCTTTCTGTCCACACTCACTTTGGAGGGAGAATGGAGAAGAAGAGTTTCTACAGAATTTTTGTAATTTAGTGATTTCAAAATAACGTATGATCTCAATGGCTGCATAGAAAAAAAAGTGTGACTTGATAAGAGGTCAAGTGAATTTATGAATTTTTTTACACAAAGCTCTTTGAGGAATTTTTCTTATTAAAAGAAGCCATCATTTTAGAAAAATTTTTTTTAACCTTTTACTATACTTGCTTTAATTTTTTGTTTATGAGGGTGTTTTAAATTATGAAAATGAATAAATTAATGGACAGAAATAGCCCCAAATCCTCTCATGTTGATTAACATGAATGGGGTTGGGGGCAGAAGAAAGCAACTCAGAATGACACAGAGGGAGAAACTTTAGACTTTCAGGGGATTTTTCTGTTAAAATCTCACTAGGAACTGACTCTTCAAAGACTTTACAGCAACTTTCCCTGAAAACATAACCTTCCTTTTTAGGTTGCCTGTTTTTTAGAGGACTTTTTAGCCAAAGGTCAAGGGAGAACTTCTTCTTAATGAGGGTCCAAATTAATTAAAATAGTTTGCTTTTATGTTTTGTTTTGATCAAAGTTGCTTACTCTTTTTAACATTATATTAAATTATAATCAGATAGAATTCGCATTGTTTCCCCTTTTACAGGTGAAATTTCTCTCTCCTGAGTCCCTAGAGGCTCTTCCTCCTAGTCTCTCTCTCCCACTTTTCCTCCTGTCCCATCTCCCCACGTTAGGAGAGACTGATAAGAAAAAAGGTTCACCAATTTGAAATGTTGGTGACATAACTTGGTCCCTCTTTTCTTCTTTGATGTTACTGGCCTCCCGACACACTGATGGCATTCAGGTATGACTTTCCTTTCTCATTTGGGGGCACTGGAAGAAGACTGTTCTCTACTTTCTAATAACGAAGTAGCAAGCATGCAACAATTTCTCTTGACCTCGCAAAAGACCAAGACTGAAGAACATCTTATGCTATCATTCTCTTTCTCTTTGTTATAACTTATATAAATTATCTCTTGGGAATGGAGTGCCCTAGACCTTTCTCTTCCATTCTCTCTTAATAATAGTGTACCATTCTGAGTTTCCAGATGAAGAAAATATTATCAAATGACAAATGGCTGTGAAGGCCCTTTGGCCAGATTGTCTAACGGTCCACTCATACACAGTCCCTGTAGGCTCTGACCTTTTAGAGTTTCCATTGTACTTTTAATAACACTTTTTTTTTTCTTACTGGAGCACCTTTGATAGGCCTGATGATGTATTATATTTTCTGTTTGGATGAGTTCCTAAGAGATGTGTCCATTATGGGAATTACATGTTTCCTCCACCTGTACTTTAGGCCCATCGCATTCAGGACCACCTCTGACTTGAGCTGGAGGGATAAAGGGAAACCTTGCTGAGTTTCAAACTCCACCCTCAGCTGCTGGTGTCCTCTGCCTAGATCTTCATTGTATAGTTCACAGACTTGGGCTTGGGATTTTGTTTCTGCTTGTCCAGAACTCCCAATTCCTTCACTCGTCCTTCTTTCTAGGCCCTCCTCTGATAATCTAAGTACCCCATCCTTGCCACTGCCTTCCCCAGACTTGAAGTCGGAAGAGTAGTTGGATGGAGGTGTGCGTTTTCAGGGGTGGAAGAGTCATGAGGGAAGCCACCACTGTCTTTGAGCACATTTCCCCAAAGTGGCACATTTTCAACAATTTCTCCAAGTAAATACGAACATGACTATTGTTAAGACTGAGAAATAAAGCCTTTAGAGAAGTGAATATAAGAATAAAACATGGTGATCAGACCATGAGTTGCATAGAGAAGGTGGTTTAAAGTTCAGCCTGCCCATCCATTTTGCACCCTACCATCATTCCACAAACAACCAGGCTCTATGCAGTGGCAGTTAGACCAGGCACAAGTCTCTGCTCTAAGCATCTTCCCTGCCTAGACTTACGGCATCTTCCTGCCTCTCCCTGATTTATGTCATCCTTTCTGAACTCAAACTTTCCATCCAGTTGACTTGTAGTATGTGCCATTTCTCCACTGGTCTTGCCAAAGTCCTGCTATTGTTCCCCTTGACTTACAAGTTCACAGCCTGATCCCTTATTCACAAAGGGGCTCAATTGTAGATTTTTAGCCTTATGTTCTATTGAGGTATTACATACAGAGATACTAACGGGGTTAAGAGACAAAGACATTTGTTGTAGAACTTTACATTTTTGTCCCTTCATTGGAACAGACTTCCACAGTGCAGTATGAATTGATATTTTTTCATGATTTGTAGTTGTGATGAATAGCATAGTTGGATTTATGATAATTTGTGTTAAAAGCACTATTGTTAATTATAAACTTATTATATGTTTATGTACAATTATTCTAAGTCTATCTTGTATTTCATCATTTTTTTAATATGCTGGAGCCTCAGAAAAATAGAAGTGACCCAAACCTCTCTTGCCCTCTGAGAGGCTCTACAATCCTATTAATATAATGACATGTGATGGATACTTGGTTGAATAGTCTACTACTGTTGTTCAGAGTTTGAAGTTATTGTGCACTGATGGAGCTCAAGAAGACTTTCTAGAGCGATGGACTCCATTCTTTCCTTCTTCTTTCCTGATGTATTATATTTTCTCTTTGGATGAGTTCCTAAGAGATGTGTCCATTATGGGACACATATGTTATGGCTTCCTAGAGCTTTTCACCTTATTGGCATCTTACTCGGGAAGTGTGTAAATGTTCCTTAACAATGATGTCTTACCTAAACCTCAAGGGACTTATGTGTCCTGCTTCATTTGTTATTTGTTATGCCTGTGCTCTGCCAGATGGAGTTGTTTGCCAGGGTGTAGGGAGAAGTCTCTGGGGATAACCTTTCTCCCACCTCTCTCTTTCCCTTCTAGCGCCCCCTCCTACCCCCACCATGGGAATCAGGTCCTTCTAAAAGAATTCAGGGAATTCTCGCAATGAACTTGGCTTTTGGACTTTCTCTTCTATTTTCCTTTCCATACCTAACCAGCAAGGTGACCCGATTCATTTCCTCAGAGACCTTTAGAAAAGAAAATTCCAAAGACACTTTGGGCATTTGATCTGCATGTTTGCATTATGTAAGAAGGAATTTATAAGTACATCTTTAAAATTGTGCTTAATTTTGAGAGAGTCAAAGGAGAAAAAATTACAAAGAGTAACATACCAGATATCTTATTCAGTCATTCTGAATTAAACATTGTCAATATTTTGTCTCATTGACTCTCAGTTTTTTGTTTATTGGTTAGTTAAGGAATAATACACTACAGATCTAGGTCAGCCTCCCTTAAACTATATCCCCATCATATTCCCTCCCATTCCCCACACCTCCCTCTTCTGGTGTGTTTGTAGTGCTGTCTATTGTCTTCCAGTCTGTCTTCAAATAGGTTTACATATAGTTTTACATATCTCTACATATAGAAATATACACATATAATATGCCTATGCTTTTAAATGCTATGTGTATGTAAAAGATAAGTATAAAAATACATGTAAGGGCTTCCCTGGTGGCGCCGTGGTTGAGAGTCTGCCTGCCGATGCAGGTGACGCGGGTTCGTGCCCTGGTCTGGGAAGATCCCACATGCCGCGGAACGGCTGGGTTCTTGAGCCATGGCCGCTGAGGCTGTGCCTCCGGAGCCTGTGCTCCGCAACGGGAGAGGCCACAACAGTGAGAGGCCCACGTACCGCAAAAAAAAAAAAAAAAAAAAAATACATGTAAGATTATTTTCTTTTGTATATGTATATGGTTAATACACACAAATAGCATCATACTATATGTATCAACCTCCATCTTGCTTTTCTTTTTCAGCATCACTTTTGATATCTATATCTATATTTATAGATTTAGAGATCTTTTAGCTGTCGTTGAATAGTGGATTGCATGGATATAATACATTTCATTCATCCATTCCCTTATTGACGAGCATTAAGGTTTTTCCACTTATTTACTAATATTAACAGTGCTTCCGTGAACATCCTTGATGTTTCCCCTTTGTGTACATACATGTGTTTTTCGAGAGTGTATACTGAGACATAGAATTAGTGAATTAGAGGTTATGTGTATTTTCAATTTTATTAGATGCTGCCATATAATACCACTTTATATTCCCAACAGCAAAGTATATTTTTCTCCAAATCCTGATCAGTAATGATATTTTCAGACTGAAATTTTGCTACTTTGATGGTTTAAAGTAGTATCTCAGTGTTGTTTTAATTTATGTTCTCCTAACATTACTGAGGAGGAGTATGATTTCATGAACGTATTAGACATGTAGATTGCTTCATTTGTGAATTGCCTATTTATATCCTTTGTCTTTTTCTATTGCATTGTCTTTTTTTCTATAAATTTGTAAGAGTTCTATATATAATACAAATATTAGTCCTTTTCTAATTGTTATTACTGAAAAGACTTTTCCCAGTCAATTGCTTCTCTTTTAACTTTGCTCAGTGTTTTTAACTATATAGACCTTTTGACGTAGTCAATTTTTTTCCTTTGGGTTGCTCCTTTTGCCTTTTTTAAAGACATGTGTGACCACTATATTTCCTATTCAAAAATTGCCTTAGCTATTCATGTACTTTGATTTACATGAATTTTGGATTCAGGTTATCAAATTTGCTGAAGAAATCATTTTGTAATTTTATTGGAACTTATTAAATATGTAGCTTAACTTGAGGAGATATTTTTATTAAAATGTGCCCTTTCATCCTTGAAAATATTCTTTATTTATTCAGATTTTCTTATTATGCCCTTCACAAAATTTTCAGAATTTCTCTATAAAAATCTAACATTGAAAAAATTAATTTCTTGACATTTTATAATATTTGCTGCTCTTGAGAATGACTTGGTATAAAAAAATTGGTAAAAGAAATACTTTTGAGTAGTTATGCTGACTTTTTATCTTACTGGAAAATTCTGCTGAATTATCTTATTCATAGTTTTTCTGTTCCTTGATGTTGATAAGATTATCATATCATTTGCAAATAGTGACAAATTTTTCTCTTCCTTTCAGAAGTGGACAACGTGGTTAACTTTTAAAATTTCCAAACCACAACAGATTGACTGATGTGCAATCTCTCTGACACATTCTCTAATTCTTACACTGCTTATTCTTTTCTTATTCTATTGACTAGGACTTATAGAACAATGTGCAATAGTTGTGGTCTCCAGACTTTAACAGAAATATTTTTAAAGTTTTATCATTAAATATATTTGCTGAAGGATCTTTAAAAATATCCTTCTCTCGTTAGGTTAAGGAATTTCCTTATTTTACTAATTTACTAAGCATTTTTTTTCCATAGAATTCCTTTTCTATAGCCATTGAAATCACCATTAAAACATGTATTAATGTGATAACATTAACAGTACCTAGATTTTTTTGCTACTGATCATGACTTTATTTCTGGAATATGTACTACTTTATCATTATTAACAAATTTTGCGTTCAATTTACTTATAATTTATTTAGAAAGTTGGCATCTATTTTATGCATGTATGTATATGTATGTATGTAATTAAAAGTGGTGCCTAACTCTGTTCATTTAAACACTTCCATTTAATTTTGCCACTTTGGTTTATTAAGTACCTGAGAAGTAAACTATCATTTCTTCATGGGGAACTTCTCTGAACTCCAGCCTAAATTAGAGCCCTTTGTTAGCTCTCTCACTCTACCCTGTATTATAATTACATAGTTATCTATGAAGTCGATTATTGACCGAGTCACCCACTAGGCTTTAAGTTCCATAAGGTCAGGGGATTTTATCTGTTTAACTCACTGCTGTAATCCTGGGGCCTAACTTGCAATTAGTACATAGTAGACACTTTAAAAATTATTTGTGGAATGAATACATGATTAAATAAATAGTAGTTTGAAAGCTGATGATGTTCCAGGGTCTTTCTCTGTTTAAAACTTGCCAGATGTTGATATAACAACTCAATGTTCGTTACTAGGCTGCTTTTTCCAATATCTTCCCCTACTTAGACTGATATGCCAAAGTATTTCTTTGAAGTCCCTGAGACTGGATAAATCCCAGTGAACCCCCTTTCTCCTCACTTAGTACACTGCACATCATGACAAATCAGGGTAGTTTTCTAAACTTAGCAATTAAATATTACTGAAACAAACACACCGCCTAGTAAGTATTTTTTTCCATTTTCATCTATGGGAAATTGTACATTCACATGCTTCAACGCATCCTACAAACCCAAGCACAATTAAGCAATGATTGTTACTCAAGAGTTGGTAAACACTGACTTTTCAGGGCCAAAGATAAATGTGCCAAAAGCCAGCTCTGGATGGGGCCTCCAGATCCTTGGAGATTAGTCAAATAGAGAGAGGCAGTCAGCCTTTCACACCACAGCTCCTTGGAAGGTACCAGGAATTCTGTGGACAGTATCTTGTTTCTCTGATTCCCTTTCTCACCAAAGGTTCCTAATTTTCAACACAATTGTTGACATTTAGGCTAGTTCCAGAGTGTTTAACAGTTGACTAAAGGTAATCTCATTCTTTGCCCTTAATTACACCTTTGAGGACGTTCTGTGGAATTGTCAAAACATTTTTTTTTCTGATTTCTTAGTAGTAAACATGTCATCATTAAGAAAAGGAATAGCCACCTTTTGCCAGTAGTGACATTTTAAAATTAATTAATTTTACTTTACTATATTAATATCCCAAAATAATTGGAGGCAGTTGCAAATTTCCACCAATTATTAGGCTACCCATAGTGATTAAAATTATTTAATGCATTGCTAAAATCGCATGGTATTCAAAGTTTGTCAATTTTACAATTCCAGTTTACAATTAAATCCTGGATAAGTTTTAATTCAAAGGGTGCTTTTTTAAAATGAGCAAATTCATTTTTTTCATGGACAAAAGTAGAATTTGTTCATTTAAAAGATGCATCCTTTGAATGACAACTTATTCAAGACATCATGAGTTGAAAACTGTACTAGGTGCTGGGCACAAAGTATGTTCCCCACCATCATGGAACTTATAGGCGTGTAAGGGAATGGGTAGTTTTGTACTGTATCAGCCTAGCTTCCCCTTTTGTGTATAGTTCTGGTTTAATGTTGGCCACAAAAAACATCATCACTGTGAAATTCGGAAGGGGAGGGGAAGGGGAAGTAGGTGTAAGGCACCAGGCACTGCTGCCCTCATACACGTTGTCACTGCTCTGCTGGCTCACCTTGTTGGCATCGAGCAGCAGCCAGCCGGCAGCTACTCCTGCCCCAGACTCCCTCTGCTTTTCTGAGTCCTGGGCCAGATATTTGTGTATTTCCATGGAGAAGGGTACCAGCTTCTTCCACACGTTTACCACATCATGAAGGTAGGAGGTTGCTATAGACTGAATGGTTGTGTCCCTTCAAAATTCATATGTTGAATTCTAATCTCCAACTTGATGGTTTTTGGAGAGGAAGCCTTTGAGAGATGATGAGTATAAAAGAGATCCCAGAGAGTTTCCCCATTCTTCCACCGGGTGAGGTTACAGAGAGAAGATGGGAATCAACGAAACAGGAAGTGGGCTCTCACCAGACACTGAATCTGTTGGCATCTTGATCTTGGACTTCCCAAAGTCCAGAACTGTAAGAAATAAACTTCTATTGTTTATAAGCCACCCAGTCTATGGCATGTTGCTATAGCAACCTGAATACACTAAGACAGAGGTGGTGTGAGATGAACATGGGTTCTGGTTGTCTTCATGGGTTATTGTTTATCCTTACTCTCCCCGCTTCATGCCTAGCATTTCTTCCTAACTGCTAATCCTGCTGACCTATGGAGACTTCAGGCCCACCACCAGAGGCAAGACAACAGCCTTCCATAGACTTCACCAGCATCCACAATTGCGTAAGGACTAATCACTATAATACTTCTTGCTTTTGATATTACTCAGGGTGGTTCTGTTTCTCTGATCAAATCTGAGTGATACAGGGAGACAGACATTGCTCAAAGAATCGTGCAATATACTCTACAGTTACCACTTGTTAGGGATTTCAAGGAGGAGTATGAGCTACAGTGAGATCATACAAATACAGTGCCTTAATTTAGATTGGGGAAGCAGGTGTCAGGGAAAGCCCCTTTGAAGAAGTAATATGTTAGCTGAGATCTGGAGTTTGAGTAGACACTAGCCAGGTCAAGAATTAGACAAGAGGAATAGCAGTGGGCAAGAGCTCTGAGGACTGCCCCACTGGAGGAACTGAAAGAAGATGAGAGTGGCCAGGACAGAGGGAAGGAGGCACTGAGTACTAGAAGGGCCAGGTCATCAGGGCCCTGTGCCCAGTTCAAGGTCTTGAGGCTTTACTCAACGGGGATATAACAGGAGCAGTTTTCTGTTTTTAAAAGACTTCTCTGGATGCTATGTAAACAAAGTGATTATCTATATATTTGCAAATGATCATCTGTTTGTTGACAATTAAGCATTTTCTATAATGGAATTCAAAATTCAGCACTTGGCTGTCTCTTGAAATAAAAATTACCTGTCAAAAACTCAAGATTGTGGAAAAATAAAGACTTGGCCCCATAGCACTCAAAGCCTGACTATCACATATATGGAAGGCAGCTTAATTGTTATTCTTGATGAATCACATTGTAATATGATAGATGCCTTATGCCTTCACATTTTTGGCAGTAGTGAGCAAGGAAAGCTCTACACTGTCAAGATCGTAACTGCAAAAAATGAATTAGAAAGAGAAGATTATTTGAACCTCAGTTTAAAAACATGCCGACTAGGGCTTCCCTGGTGACACAGTGGTTAAGAATCCACCTGCCAATGCAGGGGACGTGGGTTCGATCCCTGGTCTGGGAAGATCCCACATGCCTCAGAGCAACTAAGCCCATGCGCCACGACTACTGAGCCAGAGCTCTAGAACCCACAAGCCACAACTACTGAGCCCATGTACCACAACTACTGAAGCCCGCATGCCTAGAGCCCATTCTACACAACAAGAGAAGCCACCGCAATGAGAAGCCTGCGCACCGCAATGAAGCGTAGCCCCCGCTCACCACAACTACAGAAAGTGCACTCGCAGCAACAAAGACCCAAAACAGCCAAAAATAAATTGATTAATTAATTTTAAAAAAACATGCTGACCTTATTCTGACACAGAAGTCTTCTTAAATATCATGAAATCTGTCTCTTTACATTAGATCTTGAGTTAACCACATGGCGATAATTTTGCCTGTACAAAACATCTTGTTCTAGCAATGGAGATGCCTTCCACCACCTCTGTTGCACTCCAGATTTTTGTTATCCATTTTTATTTCTTCTAAGGAAGGAGGGTTGGGGCTATAATTCATCAAATTTCAAAACTGTATTTCCAGGACTCTTTGCTAACTTAAATGGCCAAAATCTGAGGCATATAAAGAAAAAAAATTACAGAGGTGATGATGATGATGATGATGATGATGATGGAATATGGAGAAGTAAGGGAAGACTGGCTTAAGAACAAGTTCTTTAGGAGCTGCAGATGGCGGTGGCGGCGGCTGTCTTTGGGATTGAGGAGTGGGTTCACAGTAAAGGTGCTAAGAAAGAGAACGTAAGACAGTAAAATAATTAAATATTTTTACTGAGCCGTGTGGCTGACAGGGTCTTGGTGCTCTGGCCGTGTGCCAGGCCAGTGCCTCTGAGGTGGGAGAGCCGAGGTCAGCACATTGGTCCACGAGAGACACCCCAGCTGCACGTAATATCAATCAGCAAGAGTTCTCCCAGAGATCTCCATCTCAACGCTAAGCCCCAGCTCCATTCAACAACCAGCAAGCTACAGTGCTGGACACCCTATGCCAAACAACTAGCAAGACAGGAGCACAGCCCCATCCATTAGCAGAGAGGCTGCCTAAAATCACATAAGGTCACAGACACCCCAAAACACAGCACCGGACATGGTCCTGCCCACCAGAAAGACAAGATCCAGCCTTATCTACCAGAACACAGACACCAGTTCCCTCCAACAGGAAGCCTACACAACCCACTAAACCAAACTTACCCATTGGGGGCAGAAACCAAAAACAATGGAAACTACGAACCTGCAGCCTGCAGAAAGGAGACCCCCAAATACAGTAAGTTAAGCAAAATAAGAAGACAGAGAAATACACAGCAGATGAAGGAGCAAGATAAAAACCCACCAGACCAAACAAATGATGAGGAAATAGGCAGTCTACCTGAAAAAGAATTCAGAGTAATGATAGTAAACATGATCCAAAAACTTGGAAATAGAATGGAAAAAATAAAAGAAACTTTAACAAGGACCTAGGAGAACTAAAGAGCAAACAAACAATGATGAACAACACAATAAATGAAATTTAAAATTCTCTAGAAGGAATCAATAGAAGAATAACTGAAGCAGAAGAACAAACAAGTGACCTGGAAGATAAAATAGTGGAAATAACTACTGCAGAGCAGATAAAGAAAAAATGAAAAGAATTGAGGACAGTCTCAGAGACCTCTGAGACAACATTAAACGCACCAACAAATGAATTATAGGGGTACCCGAAGAAGAAGAGAGAAAGAAAGGGGCTGAGAAAATATTTGAAGAGATTATAGTTGAAAACTTCCCTAATATGGGAAAGGAAATAGTCAAGTCCAGGAAGCACAGAGAGTCCCATAAAAGATAAATCCAAGGAAAAACATGCCAAGACACATATAAACCAAACTATCAAAAATTAAAGAAAAAATATTAAAAACAGCAAGGGAAAAACAACAAATAACATACAAGGGAAACCCCATAAGGTTAACAGCTGACCTTTAGCAAAAACTCTGCAAGCCAGAAGGGAGTGGCAGGACATATTTAAAGTGATGAAAGAGAAAAAGCTACAACCAAGATTACTCTGCCCAGCAAGGATCACATTCAGCTTCGACAGAGAAATTAAAACCTTTACAGATAAGCAAAAGCTAAGAGAATTCAGCACCACCAAACCAGCTTTACAACAAATCCTAAAGGAACTTCTCTAGGCAGGCGACACAAGAGAAGGAAAAGACCTACAATAACAAACCCAAAACAATTAAGAAAATAGTAATAAGAACATACATATCAATAACTAGCTTAAATGTAAATGGATTAAATGCTCCCACCAAAAGACATAGACTGGCTGAATGGATACAAAAACAAGGGACATATATATGCTGTCTACAAGAGACCCACTTCAGACCTAGGGACACATACAGACTGAAAGTGAGGGATGGAAAAAATACTCCATACAAATGGAAATCAAATGAAAGCAGGAGTAGCAATTCTCATATCAGAAAAAATATACTTTAAAATAAAGACTATTACAAGAGACAAAGAAGGACACTACATAATGATCAAGGGATCAATCCAAGAAGAAGATATAATAACTGTAAATACTTATGCACCCAACATAGGAGCACCTCAATACATAAGGCAAATTCTAACAGCCATAAAAGGGGAAATCAACAGTAACACAATCATAGTAGGGGACTTTAATACCCCACTTTCACCAATGGACAGATCATCCAAAATGAAAATAAATAACGAAACACAAGCTTTAAATGATACATTAAAAAAGATGGACTTAATTGATATTTATAGGACATTCCATCCAAAAACAACAGAATACACTTTCTTCTCAAGTGCTCATGGAACATTCTCCAGGATAGATCATATCTTGGGTCACAAATCAAGCTTGGTAAATTTAAGAAGATTGAAATCGTATCAAGTATCTTTGCCGACCACACACTATGAGACTAGGTATCAATTACAGGAAAAAATCTGTAAACAATGCAAACACATGGAGGCTAAACAATACACTACTTAATAACCAAGAGATCACTGAAGAAATCAAAGAGGATATTAAAAAATAGCTAGGAACAAATGACAGTGAAAACAAGACGACCCAAAACCTATGGGATGCAGCAAAAGCAGTTCCAAGAGGGAAGTTTATAGCAATACAATCCTACCTCAAGAAACAAGAAACAGGGTTTCCCTGGTGGCGCAGTGGTTGGGAGTCAGCCTGCCGATGCAGGTGACATGGGTTCGTGCCCCGGTCCAGGAAGATCCCACATGCCATGGAGCGGCTGGGCCCATTGGCCATGGCTGCTGAGCCTGCACCTGCAGAGCCTGTGCTCTGCAACGGAAGAAACCACAGCAGTGAGAGGTCTGCCTACCGCAAAAAAAAAAAAAAAAAAGAAAGAAAAAACATCTCAAATAAACAACCTAACCTTACACCTAAAGCAATTAAAGAAAGAAGAACAAAAAATACCCCGAAGTTAGCAGAAGGAAAGAAATCATAAAGATCAGATCAGAAAAAAATGAAAAAGAAATGAAGAGAATGATAGCAAAGATCAATAAAACTAAAAGCTTGTTCTTTGAGAAGGTAAACCAAATTGATAAACCTTAGACAAACTCATCAAGGAAAAAAGGGAGAAGACTCAAATCAACAGAATTAGAAATGAAAAAGGAGAAGTAACAACTGACACTGAAGAAATACAAAGGATCATGAGCAATTACTACGAGAAACTGTATGCCAATAAAATGGACAACCTGGAAGAAATATACAAATTTTTAGGAAAGCGCAACCTTCTGAGACTGAACCAGGAAAAAATAGAAAATATAAACAGACTATCACAAGCACTGAAATTGAGACTGTGATTAAAAATCTTCCAACAAACAAAAGCCCAGGACCAGATGGCTTCACAGGCGAATTCTATTAAACATTTAGAGAAGAGCTAACACCTATCCTTCTCAAACTCTTCCAAATTATAGCAGAGGGAGGAACACTCCCAAACTCATTCTACGAGGCCAGCATCATCCTGATACCAAAACCAGACAAAGATGTCACTAAAAAAGAAAACTACAGGTCAATATCACTGATGAACATAGATGCAAAAATCCTTAACAAAATACTAGCAAACAGTATCCAACAGCACATTAAAAGGATCATACACCATGATCAAGTAGGATTTATCCCAGGGATGCAAGAATTGTTCAATATATGCAAATCAATCAATGTGACACCATATTAACAAATTGAAGGAGAAAAACCATATGATCATCTTAATAGATAAGGAAAAAGCTTTTGACAAAATTCACACCCATTTATGATAAAAAAAAAAAAATCCCTCCAGAAGTTAGGAATAGAGGGAACTTACCTCAACATAATAAAGGCCATATATGGCAAACCAACAGCCAACATCGTTCTCAGTGGTGAAAAACTGAAACGATTTGCTCTAAGATCAGGAAAAAGGCAAGGTTGCCCACTCTCACCACTATTATTCAACATAGTTTTGGAGGTTTTAGCCACAGCAATCAGAGAAGAAAAAGAAATAAAAGGAATCCAAATCAGAAAAGAAGTAAAGCTGTCACTGTTTGCAGATGACATGATACTATACATAAAGAATCCTAAAGATGCTACCAGAAAACTACCAGAGCAAATCAATGAGTGTGGTAAAGTAGCAGGATACAAAATTAATGCAAAGAAATCTCTTGCATTCCTATACACTAATGATCAAAAATCTGAAAGAGAAATTAAGGAAACACTCCTATTTACCATGCAACAAAAAGAAAAAAATACCTAGGAGTAAACCTACCTAAAGAGACAAAAGACCTGTATGCAGAAAAGTATAAGACACTGATGAAAGAAATTAAAGATGATACAAACAGGAGAGATATACCATGTTCTTGGATTGGAAGAATCAACATTCTGAAAATGACTATACTACCCAAAGCAATCTACACATTCAATGCAATCTCTATCAGATTACCAATTGCATTTTTCATGAACTAGAACAAAAAATTTCACAATTTGTATGGAAACACAAAAGACCCCAAATAGCCAAAGCAGTCTTGAGAAAGAAAAATTGAGCTGGAGGAATCTGGCACCCAGACTTCAGACTTTATGACAAAGCCACAGTAATGAAGACAGTATGGTACTGGCACAAAAACAGAAATATAGATCAATGTTACAGGATAGAAAGCCCAGAGATACACCCTTGCACCTGTGGTCACCTAATCTGTGACAAAGGAGGCAAGAATATACAATGGAGAAAAGACAGTATCTTCAAGAAATGGTGCTGGGAAAACCGGAGAGCTACATGTTAAAGAATGAAATTGTGGGCTTCCCTGGTGGCACAATGGTTAAGAATCCGCCTGCCAATGGAGGGGACACGGGTTTGAGTTTGGGAAGATCCCACATGCCGTGGAACAACTACGCTCGTATGCCACAACTACTGAGCCTGGCTCTAGAGCCTGCAAGCCACAACTACTGAGCCCACACGTCACAACTACTGGAGCCCGTGCTCCACAACAAGAGAGGCCACGACAATGTGAAAGCTGCGCACCACAATGAAGAGTAGCTCCCACTCACCGCAGCTAGAGAAAGCCTGTGCACAGCACCGAAGACCCATCACAGCTATAAATGAATGAATGATTGAATGAATTTATTTTTTAAAAAAAGAATGAAATTGGAACACTCCTAACACCATACACAAAGATAAACTCAAAGTGGATTAAAGACCACAATGTAAGGCCAGACACTATAAAACTCTTGGAGGAAAACATAGGCAAAACACTCTATGACATAAATCACAGCAAGATCCTTTTTGACCCACCTCCTAGAGAAATGGAAGTAAAAACAAAAATAAACAAATGGGACCTAATGAAATTTAAAAGCTTTTGCACAGCAAAGGAAACCATAAACAACATGAAAAGCCAACCCTTACAATGGAGAAAATATTTGCAAATGAAGCAACTGACAAAGGATTAATCTTCAAAATTTACAAGCAGCTCATGCAGCTCAATATCAAAAAAACAACCCAATCCAAAAATGGGCAGAAGACCTAAATAGCCATTTCTCCAAAGAAGATATACAGATTGCTATCAAACGTGTGAAAGAATGCTCAACATCACTAATCATGAGGGAAATGCAAATCAAAACTACAATGAGATATCACCTCACACCAGTCAGAATGGCCATCATAAAAAAATCTATAAACAATAAATGCTGGAGAGGGTGTGGAGAAAAGGGAACGCTCTTACACTGTTAGTGGGAATGTAAATTGATACAGCCACTATGAACAGTCTGGAGGTTACTTAAAAAACTAAATCAGAACTACCATACAACCCAGCAATCCCACTACTGGGCATATACTCTGAGAAAACCTTAATTCAATAAGAGTCATGTAGCATAATGATCATTACAGCTCTATTTACAATATCCAGGACACGGAAGCAACCTAAGTGTCCATAGACAGATGAATGGATAAAGAAGATGTGGCACATATATATAATGGAATATTACTCAGCCATAAAAAGAAACGAAACTGAGTTATTTGTAGTGAGGTGGATGGACCTAGAGACTGTCATACAGAGTGAAATAAGTCAGAAAGGTAAAAATAAATACTGTATGCTAACACATATATATATCGAATCTAAAAAAAAACACGGTTCTGAAGAACCTAGGAGCAGAACAGGAATAAAGATACAGATGTAGAAAATGGACTTGAGGACATGGGGAGGGGGATGGGTAAGCTGGGAAAAAGTGAAAGAGGGGCATGGACTTGTATATACTACCAAATGTAAAAGAGACAGCTAGTAGGAAGCAGCCGCATAGCACAGTGAGATGTTTTGTGCTTTGTGACCTCCTAGAGGGATGGGATAGGGAGGGTGGGAGGAAGATGCAAGAGCGAGGAGATACGGGGATATATGTATATGTATATATATTTTTTCACTACTATATTTCTGTATGTATCTTTAATTTTGAATTTTGAATTTTATTTTATTTATTTTTTTATACAGCAGGTTCTTATTAGTCATCCATTTTATACACATCAGTGTATGCATGTCAATCCCAAACTCTCAATTCATATCACCACCCCCACACCCCACCACTTTCCCCCCTTGCTATATATACGTTTGTCCTCTACATCTGTGTCTCAATTTCTGCCCTGCAAACCAGTTCATCTGTACCATTTTTCTAGGTTCCACATGTATGCGTTAATACATGATATTTGTTTTTCTCTTTCTGACTTCCTTCACTCTGTATGATACTCTCTAGATCCATGCACGTCTCTACAAATGACCAATTTCATTCCTTTTTATGGCTAATATTCCATGGTATATAGGTACCACATGTTCTTTAGCCATTCGTCTGTCAGTGGGCATTTAGGTTGCTTCCATGACCTGGCTATTGTAAATAGTGCTGCAATGAACATTGGGATGCATGTGTCTTTTTGAATTATGGTTTTCCCTGGGTATATGCCCAGTAGTGGGATTGCGGGGTCGTATGGTAGTTCTATTTTTAGTTTTTTAAGGAACCTCCATACAGTTCTCCATAGTGGCTGTATCAATTTACATTCCCAGCAACAGTGCAAGAGGATTCCCTTTTCTCCATGCCCTCTCTAGCATTTGTTGTTTGTAGATTTTCTGATGATGCCTATTCTAACTGGTGTGAGGTGGTACCTCATTGTAGTTTTGATTTGCATTTCTCTAATAATTAGTGATGTTGAGCAGCTTTTCATGTGCTTCGTGGCCATCTGTATGTCTTCATTGGAGAAATGTCTATTTAGGTTTTCTGCCCATTTTTTGATTAGGTTGTTTGTTTTTTTAATATTGAGCTGCATGAGCTGTTTATATATTTTGGAGATTAATCCTTTGTCCGTTGATTCATTTGCAAATATTTTCTCCCATTCTGTGGGTTGTCTTTTTTATGGTTTCCATTGCTGTGCCAAAGCTTTGATGTTTCATTAGGTCCCATTTGTTTATTTTTGTTTTATTTCCATTACTCTAGGAGGTGGATCAAAAAAGATCTTGCTGCGATTTATGTCAAAGAGTGTTCTTCCTATGTTTTCCTCTAAGAGTTTTATAGTGTCCAGTCTTACATTTAGGTCTTTAATCCATTTTGAGTTTATTTTTGTGTATGGTGTTAGGGAGCTTTCTAATTTCATTCTTTTACATGTAGCTGTCCAGATTTCCCAGTACCACTTATTGAGGAGACTGTCTTTTCTCCATCATATATCCTTGCCTCCTTTTCATAGACTAGTTGACCATAGGTTCGTGGGTTTATCTCTGGGCTTTCTATCTTGTTCCATTGATCTATATTTCTGTTTTTGTGCTGGTACCATATTGTCTTGATTACTGTAGCTTTGTACTATAGTCTGAAGTCAGGGAGTCAGATTCCTCCATCTCCGCTAGTTTCCCTCAGGACTGCTTTGGCTATTCGGGATCTTCAGTGTCTCCATACAAATTTTAAGATTTTTTTATTCCAGTTCTGTGAAACATGCCATTGGTAATATTTTTTTAACATCTTTATTGGGGTATAATTGCTTTACAATGGTGTGTTAGTTTCTGCTTTATAACAAAGTGAATCAGTTATACATATACATATGTTCCCATATCTCTTCCCTCTTGCGTCTCCCTCCCTCCCACACTCCCTAGCCATTGGTAATTTGATAGGGATTGCATTGAATCTGTAGATTGCTTTGGGTAGTAGAGGCATTTTCACAATATTGATTCTTCCAATCCAAGAACATGGTATATCTCTCTATCTGTTTGTATCATCTTTAATTTCTTTAATCAGTATCTTATAGTTTTCTGCATAGAGGTCTTTTGTCTCCCTATGTAGGTTTATTCCTAGGTATTTTATTCTTTTTGTTGCAATGGTAAATGGGAATGTTTCCTTAATTTCTCTTTCAGATATTTCATCATTAGTGTATAGGAATGCAAGAGATTTCTGTGCATTAATTTTGTATCCTGCTACTTTACCAAATTCATTGATTAGCTCTAGTAGTTTTCTGGTGGCATCTTTAGGATCCTGTATGTATAGTATCATGTCACCGAAGAACAGTGACAGTTTTACTTTTTCTTTTCCAATTTCTATTCCTTTTTTTAAAAAATTTTTTTTCGTTACACAGGCCTCTCACTGTTGTGGCCTCCCCCATTGTGGAGCACAGGCACCGGACACGCAGGCTCTGCGGCCATGGCTCACGGGCCCAGCCGCTCCACGGCATATGGGATCTTCCCAGACCAGGACACGAACCCGCATCCCCTGCATCGGCAGGCAGATTCTCATCCACTGCACCACCAGGGAAGCCCTCTATTCCTTTCATTTCTTTTTCTTCTCTGATTACTGTGGCTAAGACTTCCAAAACTATGTTGAATAACAGTGGTGAGAGAAGACATCCTTATCTTGTTCTTGATCTTAGCGGAAATACTTTCACTTTTTCACCATTGAGAATGATGTTTTCTGTGGGTTTGTCATATATGGACTTTATTATGTTAAGGTAGGTTCCCTCTATGCCAACTTTCTGGAGAGTTTTTATCATAAATGGGTGTTGAATTTTGTCAAAAGCTTTCTCTGCATCTGTTGAGATGATCATATGGATTTTCTTCTTCTATTTGTTAATATGGTGTATCACATCGATTGATTTGCATATATTGAAGAATCCTTGCATCCCTGGGATAAATCCCATCTGATTATGGTATATGATCCTTTTAATGTGTTGTTGGATTCTGTTTGCTAGTATTCTTTTGAGGATTTTTGCATCTATATTTATCAGTGATATTGGTCTGGAATTTTCTTTTTTTGTAGTATCTTTGTCTAGTTTTGGTATCAGGGTGATGGTGGTCTCATAGAATGAGTTAGGGAGTGTTCCTTCCTCTGCAATTTTTTGGAAGAGTTTGAGAAGGATGGGTGTTGGCTCTTCTCTAAATGTTTAATAGAATTCACCTGTGAAGCCATCTGGTCCTGGGCTTTGGTTGTTGGAAGATTTTTACTCACAGTTTCAATTTTATTGCTTGTGATTGGTCTGTTCATATTTTCTATTTCTTCCTGGTTCAGTCTTGGAAGGTTATACCTTTCTAACAATTTGTCCATTTCTTCTAGGTTGTCTATTTTATTGGCATAGAGTTGCTTGTAGTAGTCTCTTAGGATGCTTTGTGTTTCTGCGGTGTCTGTTGTAACTTCTCCTTTTTCATTTCTATGTTTATTGATTTATGTCCTCTCCCTCTTTTTCTTGATGAGTCTGGCTAATGTTTTATCAATGTTGTTTATCTTCTCAAAGAACCAGCTTTTAGCTTTATTGATCTTTGCTATTGTTTTCTTTGTTTCTATGTCATTTATTTCTGCTCTGATCTTTATGATTTCTTTCCTTCTGCTAACCTTGGGTTTTGTTTGTTCTTCTTTCTCTAGTACCTTTAGGTGTAAGCTTAGATTGTTTGAGATTTTTCTTATTTCTTGAGGTAGGCTTGTATTGCTATAAACTTCCCTCTTAGAACTGCTTTTGCCACATCCCATAGGTTTTTGATCATCGTGTTTTCATTGTCATTTGTCTCTAGGTAGTTTTTGATTTCCTCTTTGATTTCTTCAGTGATCTCTTGTTATTTAGTAACATATTGTTTAGCCTCCATGTGTTTGTGTTTCTTACATTTCTTTCCCTGTAATTGATTTCTAATCTCATAGCATTGTGGTCAGAAAATATGCTTGACACGATTTCAATTTTCTTAACTCCACTGAGGCTTGATGTGTGATCCAAGATGTGATCTATCCTGGGGAATGTTCCGTGCGCACTTGAGAAGAAAGGGTAATCTGTGGTTTTTGGTTGGAATTTCCTGTAAATATCAATTAAATCTATCTGGTCTGTTGTGTCATTTAAAGTTTGTGTTTCCTTATAAATTTTCTGTTTGGATGATCTGTCCAGTGGTGTAAGTGAGGTGTTAAAGTCCCCCACCATTATTGTGTTACTGTTGATTTCCTCTTTTACAGCTGTTAACAGTTGCCTTACGTATTGAGGTGCTCCTATGTTGGGTGCATATATATTTATACTTGTTACATATTTTTCTTGGATTGATCCCTTGATCATTATGCAGTGTCCTTCCTTGTCTCTTGTAACATTTTTTATTTTAAAGTCTATTTTATCTGATATGAGTATTGCTACTCTAGCTTTCTTTTGATTTCCATTTGTGTGGAATATCTTTTTCCATCCCCTCACTTTCAGTCTGAATGTGTCCCTAGTTCTGAATTGGGTCTCTTGTAGACAGCATATATATGAGTCTTGTTTTTGTATCCATTAAGCAAGCCTGTGTCTTTTGTTTGGAGCCTTTAATCCATTTACATTTAAGGTAATTATCGATATGTATGTTCCTTTTACCATTTTCTTAATCATTTTGGGTTTGTTTTTGTAGGTCCTTTTCTTCTCTTGTGTTTCCCACTTAGAGAAGTTCCTTTAGCATTTGTTGTAAAGCTGGTTTGGTGGTGCTGAATTCTCTTAGCTTTTGCTTGTCTCTAAGGGTTTTGATTTCTCCATTGAATCTGAATGAGATCCTTGCCAGGTAGAGTAATCTTGGTTGTAGGTTCTTCCCTTTCATCACTTTAAGTATACCATGCCACTCCCCTTTGGCTTGTAGAGTTTCTTCTGTGAAATCAGCTGTTAACCCTATGGGACTTCCCTTGTATATTATTTGTCATTTTTCCCTTGCTGCTTTCAGTAATTTTTCTTTGTCTTTAATTTTTGCCAATTTGAGTACTGTGTATCTCAGCATTTTTCTCCTTGGGTTTATCCTGTATGGGACTTTCTGCATTTCCTGCACTTGGGTGGCTATGTCCTTTCCCATGTTAGGGAAGTTTTTGAAGGAAATCTCTTCAAATATTTTCTCTGGTCCTTTCTCTCTTGTCCTTTTGCGACCCCTGTAATGTGAACGTTGTTGCATTTAATGTTGTCCCAGAGGTCTCTTAGGCTGTCTTCATTTCTTTTCATTCTTTCTCCTTTATTCTGTTCTGCAGCGGTGAATTCCACCATTCTGTCTTCCAGGTCACTTATCCATTCTTCTGCCTCAGTTGTTCTGCTATTGATTCCTTCTAGTGTAGTTTTCATTTCAGTTATTGTATTGTTCATCTCTGTTTGTTTGTTCTTTAATTCTTCTAGATCTTTGTTAAACATTTTTTGCATCTTCTCGATCTTTGCCTCTATTATTTTTCCAAGGTCCTGGATCATCTTCACTATCATTATTCTGAATTCTTTTTCTGGAAGGTTGCCTATCTCCACTTCATTTAGTTGTTTTTCTGGGGTTTTATCTTGTTGCTTCATCTGGTACATAACCCTCTGCCTTTTTATCTTGTCTCTCTTTCTGTGAATGAGGTTTTTGTTCCACAGGCCGCAGGATTGTAGTTTTTCTTGCTTCTGCTGTCTGCCCTCTGGTGGATGAATCTATCTAAGAGGCTTGTGCAAGTTTCCTAATGGAAGGGACTGGTGGTGGGTAGAGCTTGCTGTTGCTCTGGTGGGCAGAGCTCAGTGAAACTTTAATCCGCTTGACTGCTGATGGGTGGGGCTGGGTTCCCTCCCTGTTGGTTGTTTGGCCTGAGGCGACCCAACACTGGAGGCTACCTGGGCTCTTTGGTGGGGCTAATGGTGGACTCTGGGAGGGCTCATGCCAAGGATTACTTCCCAGAACTTCTGCTGCCAGTGTCCTTGTCCTCACGGTGAGACAGAGCCACCCCACATCTCTGTAGGAGACCCTCCAACACTAGCAGGTTGGTCTGTTTCAGTCTCCCCTGGGGTCACTGCTCCTTCCCCTGGGTCCCACTGTGCACACTACTTTACGTGTGCCCTTTAAGAGTGGAGTCTCTGTTTCCCCCAGTCCTGTCGGAGTCCTGCAATCAAATCCCACTAGCCTTCAAAGTCTGATTCTGTAGGAATTCCTCCTCCCGTTGCCGGACCCTCAGGTTTAGAAGCCTGATGTGGGGCTCAGAACCTTCACTCCAGTGGGTGGACTTCTGTGGTATAAGTTCTCCAGTTTGTGAGTCACCCACCCAGCAGTTATGGGATTTGATTTTATTGTGATTGTGCCCCTCCTACCATCTCATTGTGGCCTCTCCTTTGTCTTTGGATGTGGGGTATCTTTTCTGTTGAGTTCCAGTGTCTTCCTTTCAATGATTGTTCAGCAGTTAAGTGTGATTCTGCTGTTCTCGCAAGAGGGAGTGAGAGCAGGTCCTTCTACTCCGCCATCTTGAACCAATCTCCTGTATATGTATATCTGATTCACTTTGTTATAAAGCAGAAACTAACACACTATTGTAAAGCAATTATACTTCAATAAAGATGTTAAAAAAAAAAAGGAAAGAAGCTCTTTAAATGGAAAGGCTTAAAGAAGATACAATTATGGGATGGGTTGTTTTTCCCAGAGAAAGAAAACTCTAATAATGAAGACTGATAAATACTAAAAAGTAAAGAGATAAGAAACAGGAGGTTATTATAATGGGTCTGATGAATGAAAGGGCTGTGGCAGTGGGAACAAATTGTAGCAGAGATGTGCAAATCTTTTAAGAAGTAAAGGCAAAAAGACCTGGAGTTTGCGGGAATTTTAACGGGATAGGAGACATGGTGACTCAGTAATTATATCACGTTTGAAACTGAGAGTTCTGGAGAATGGTAGAGATTTTTTTTATTTCAAAAAATTTTTGAGATTGAGTAGTGCTAATGAAGAATATGGTAACTCTGGGCCTTCTCTTTAGGTTAAGCAGAAGAACTGAGATTCCTTTTAAACTATCACAGAATTTCCATTGTCTTCAGATATTCAAATGCAATCAAAACTACTTCATTCTAGAGACTCTTGAGACCTCAGATATTTGAGAATGGAAAGCTTTATTTTTTCAGAATAACACAACATATGGACATGGTCTCTCAAGCCAGAATTGGTATGGCCTTTAATGGCCTTAGGTCTTCCCCTTTTTTAAGTTTGTAGCCTTGGTGAATTAATGCAGAGGGAAAGTATTTCAGAATGGAATTGCCATGATAATGACATGATTGGTATTTTGATTCTTTGTATTCGCCTGAACTACCTGTAGTTACATCTATGACAAATAGTATTATAAGAATATCACCATGCACTTGGATATTCTGCTACTCAGATTACAGGCTGCCCTTGGTATTCACTGGAACTAGGTTTTCCCCAAAGGCACGTGTTCTGGGGAAAAAAGAGTGTGTGAGCTGTTTGTGTATTTTGGAGATTAATCCTTTGTCAGTTGCTTTGTTTGCAAATATTTTCTCTCATTCTGAGGGTTGTCTTTTTGTTTTGTTTATGGTTTCGTTTGCTGTGCAAAAGCTTTTAAGTTTCATTAGGTCCCATTTGTTTATTTTTGCTTTTATTTCCATTATTCTAGGAGGTGGGTCAAAAAAGATCTTGCTGTGATTTATGTCATAGAGTGTTCTGCCTATGTTTTCCTCTAAGAGTTTCATAGTGTCTGGCCTTACATTTAGGTCTTTAATCCATTTTGAGTTTGTTTTTTGTATGGTGTTAGGGAGCAATTCTAATTTTTTTCTTTTACACGTAGCTGTCCAGTTTTTCCAGCACAACTTACTGAAGAGGCTGCCTTTTCTCCATTGTATATTCTTGCCTCCTTTGTCATAGGTTAGGTGACCACAGGTGCAAGGGTTTATCTCTGGGCTTTCTATCCTGTTCTATTGATCTATATTTCTGTTTTTGTGCCAGTACCATACTGTCTTGATTACTGTAGCTTTGTAGTATAGTATGAAGTCAGGGAGCCTGAATGTCCATCAACAGAGGAATGGATAAAGAAGATGTGATACGTATATACAATGGAATATTACTAAGCCATGAAGAGGAGTGAAATACTGTCATTTGCAGAGACATGGATAGACCTAGAGATGGTCATACAGAGTGAAATAAGTCAGAAAGAGAAAAACAAATATCGTATAATATTGCTTATGTGTGGAATCTAGAAAAATGGTACAGATGAACTTATTTGCAAAGCCGAAACAGACACAGCTGTAGAGAACAAACTTGTGGATACCAAGGGGGGAAATGTTGGTAAGATGAATTGGGAGATTGGGATTGACATATATACACTACTATGTATAAAGTAGATAACTAATGAGAACCTATTGTATAGCACAAGGAACTCTACTCAGTGCTCTGTGGTGACCTAAATGGGAAGGGAACCTAAAAAAGAGGGGGTATATGTATATGTATAGCCAATTCACTTTGCTGTGCAACAGAAACTAACACAACATTGTAAAGCAACTATACTCCAATAAAAATAAAAATAAAACAATGTGTGAGGAGGAGATGGTATTTGGTGCCAGCCTCCACCTACCTCCACCCATCCCCTCCTCTACCTAGTACGCCAGTCCCAGTTTGAGTGATCTTTTCTCTTGCACCTCATGGAATTCTAACTCACCTTTTCCCTGTCTGGGCCTTTCTCTGATCCTAGACTCTGTAAGTAGGAGAACAGATTCCATTATTTACGTTGTTGGCAAGAGAAAAAATAGCAATTCTTATCTATGACGAAAAGCTCCTCAGATGGGGGAGTTGTGAACATTCCATTAGTTCACTCAGAGAAGTAAAAAAGGTTGGGAATCTGGGGGTAAGAATTGTGTTTTTAAACTGTAAAGTGTATTCTGCTGTAGTTTCTTTGGATTCAGTTACTGAGGGCTGGTGGCTCCAACTCTAGGGCCCTAAGAGGGAGCTGGTAGAGTTTGTTGTGCAGCACATGCCCTGATTCTAGAAAGCTTCTGGAAAGAGACTTCATTGGCACTTCCCAGTGCTAGGCGTTTGGAGTCTGTTCCTTTTTTCTTTTTTTTCAACATAAAAACGGTATCAGTTTCAGCCTTCATTCTCTTTTAAGGCTACCATGGATATTCAAAATCTTCAAACTTTTTCCTCCCAGCTTTCTCCCTTCCACTGACGTGCACAAATCACTAAGTTGCTTTAAAACCTTTTTATCTTTAGAAAGACTAGAGCTCCAGAAAATCTGGGCAATTCTTAATCAAGACTAACCCAAGAGGTATTGTTTAATGGGTACAAAGTTTCAGTTTGGGATGATGAAAAATCTCTGGAAATGTATAGTGGTGATGGTTGCACAACAATGTGAATATACTTAATGCCACTGAATTGAATGCTTAAAAATGGTTAAAATGATAAATTTTACATTATGGGTATTTTACCACAATTTAAAAAAGTCAGGTTGGTGGTTACCTCAAGAAGGAGCTACGGATGGGAGTATTTTGGAAGGACCTGGCATTTTCTGTTTTTCCTCTAGTGTTTACATGTCTGTTTAGTAATTATTATATTTACCTTTGCTTTGTATTCCAGCATAACATTATGTTATATTTCTTAGTAAAAAGAAATATAAAATTGTCTGAGTTGAAGCAATATCTTCTCTTAGCTCTCTGTCTGAGGCATGTCTGGCTCCTTTTCATCCTCTGTAGCCATCAGGATAGCACAGTGGTTGGGCACAGCTTCCGAGGTCAGAGAGCTTGGGGTTTGCATCCTGGTTCTGGTACTTGCAGCTGTGCGACACTGAAGGAGTTCTTAAGGTTCTAGGATTCACCTCCTCATGCGTAAAATCGTGATAACAATAGTAACTTCATCATCAGGCCGATGTGAGGATTTTTGAGTAAATGATGTATGTTAAGTGTTAGCTATGGTTGCTGGGACACAGTAAACTGTCTAAAAATGGTTGGCAATTGTTATTGCCCCATTGTAATTGCATCTCATCCCTTTCCATCCTCCTGCCTCTACCTAATCCAAATTCCTTTAAAATGGATGTCTTTTCTCTATATTTCTTGTGCTTTGGATTCTAGGGTTAGAAAGTTGGGGTTCTCTTGGCAGTAAAAGAGGGTACCTATCTACCTGGCTTGTCTTAATTCTCTTGCCATAGAAAAGCAACCACCATCTTTGTTTAGTAATCAGTTCGGGAGCTCAGTAAATGCAATGAATAGTTTCTGTAAAATGGTAGCCAACCAGAGGAATGAATGAGGCATGGTCACTTACAGAATGAATAGCTTATCGCTCAATTCCTGATGCAAACTAAACATGAGTTGCAAACTTGAAGGCAAATTAAGTCCCCAAAAGCAATGGACTAGGAAAAGAGAATGGAGTAGTATTTTACTTTGATGATAGCATTATTTGACAAAATTGGTTACTCCATTAACAGCACCTTTTTATGTTTCAGGCTTTGTTTTGGATACAAAGCATACATCAATAAAAATGATCAGATAAAAATCCCTTGTGGACTTACATCCTGGTAAGGAAAAAATAGATAGATAGATAGATAGATAGATAGATAGATAGATAGATAAACTTTACAGCACTAGAAGGTGATAACTGCTTCAGAGAAAAATATAGAGTAGGATAAAAAGAATCAGAATGAGAAAAGAGAATGGAATGTTGTTTGCATTTTTAAATATTTTGGTCAGCAGACATTTGAACAAAATTGTGAAGGATCTGAGAGAGTGAACCACAGGGACATTTGGAGGAAAAAAATTACAAGTCGAGGGAACACACTGTACAAATGCCTCCAAAGCAGAAGTATGTCTGGCTTGGGCAAGGAACAATAAGGAAGCCAGTGTAGAGGCCAGAAATAATAATAATGATAGGAATAAAGTAGCTAATTTCTGCTGAGCTTTCAACTCTGAGCAGTCTTCTAAGCATTATTATATATAATCTTCAAAACCTTCTCACAATGTAGGCAGAGTTATTCCTTCCATTTTATAGATAAATAAGCCAAGATCGTTAAGACGTTGAATAATTTGCACAAGATTACACAGCTAGCAACCACTGGAGCCGGATGTCTCCAATTCCAAAGCTCACGTTCTTAGCCACAACACTTTTTGCATTACATCTTTGTCTTGGAGGTCAAGACTGGATTAGCTCTACTCTGTTCCCCACTTGTCAAAACTGTGCAGTTCTTTGTTCTGACCTCTTTACTGGTTCACTTGTCCTTTAGATGCATTTTATTTTACTTTATAAATCTATTTATTTTATTTTTATTTTTGGCTGCGTTGGCTTTCATTGCTGTGTGTGGGCTTTTCTCTAGTTGCGGTGAGCGGGGGCTACTCTTAGTTGCCGTGCGTGGGCTTCTCATTGCGGTGGCTTCTCTTGTTGTGGAGCACGGGCTGTAGGCACACAGGCTCAGTAGTTGTGACACACAGGCTTAGTTGCTCCGCGGCATGTGGGATCTTCCCGGACTAGGGCTCGAACCCACGTCCCCTTCACTGGCAGGAGGATTCTTAACCCCTGTGCCACCAGGGAAGCCCTAGATGCATTTTAATTCAAATACAGAGTATAACGTGTTAGCAGGGGTTTTCCATGGCCCCTTTACCATCTTGTGACATTTCCAAATTCTTTCCTCTTCTTTCCCATTCTGATCCTCCATAATTTTACCAGCTCTTCCTTTGCATACAAACCAGTTCAGCCTCAAGCAGAAATCTATACACCAGAGGGTAACCACATCCTCTTTGGGCTTCTTCCTCCAAAGATGTCTGGTGGAGCCTCTTCGGATTAAGTTTTACTTCGTGAATATAGGATTGTGAGCACTCATACGCAGAGACATTGCTTTTGCAAGTTATTTTAGTAAATCCTTTTTCCTTCCTCCTTTTATTTTTTATTTAAATTTACTTATTTATTGTAATTTTGGCTGCGTTGGGTCTTCGTTACCATGTGGAGGCTTCTCATTGCAGTGGCTTGTGGAGCACGGGCTCCAGGTGCGTGGGCTTCAGTAGTTGTGGCATGTGGGCTTCAGTAGTTGTGGCTCATGGGCTCTAGAGTGCAGGCTCAGTAATTGTGGCGCATGGGCTTTGTTGCTCCGCAGCATGTGGGATCTTCCCAGACCAGGGCTCGAACTCATGTCCCCTGCACTGGCAGGCAGATTCTTAACCACTGCACCACCAGGGAAGTCCCTATTTATTTATTTTTGTATACAGTTTTAAAGATTCACCTCAGTCTTTGATAGTATTACTTTAAAAATTTCTAAATTCTCAACCCTATCTACCACCTTCTTAATCAAATGCAAAGTAGATTAAAAATAAAGCCAGGAAATTGTACTGAAGTTTTAAAAGTCTGTTCACTTCTCTGTCCATTGATGAATGTTTCTCATCAGAATTCCTATGAGCATTATCCCTGTCCAAATTAAATCATCTCCTTCTCTCTTCAAAGAAAACACAAGAGGATTGAACTACTTTTCCTTCTTCAATATGTATAAAATATTTTCTCCTGGTAAAAGTGTTTGTCAAATTTCAAACCAGAATCAGAAGGACAGAATGTTCATTCCTCTATTAGGTTATAAAATCCTTGAGCTAGAAAGACAATGATCTTGACAAGGAAGAAATTCATCTTTTTGCATTAGTAACTGAACTGAAATGGAAAAAAAGAGAGTGGAAAATTTGGATAGTTTCCCCATGAAGAACATGTAAAATTACAATTGCTTGGCTATTGGTATACTTGGAATGGGTATTGAAATAGATATGGGTGAAGGAAACCATGAGTTTTGTGAATAATGCTTTTTAAAGGAAGTTCTAGTTTTTAAAAAATGGAAAGACAAGTATGTTGACCAAATTTTTGAGACTGATGGCATTAACTTGAATGGCAGAAAGCCAATCTATGGTAATTGCTTTCTTCAGAAGCTAAAGGTACATTTACTTTTTAAATCATATGGAAAAATCAGGCATAAGGAGTAACCAAGCACAAGTTATCATATTCCAAGTGGAAGCCAAATGGTTCTTAGACTGTGACATATACAATAGTACCCATGGAAATGGCCTGACTCAACTCTTCCCTCAAAAACCTCTCCAGGTTTCTTTGCCTTCCTAGAATGACTGAAACTGATATGTCCCTAAATAAACATGACTTTACACACTTTCTTCTTTATTCTTTCATGGAAATTTTCAAATAGATACAAAATGAGAGAGATCATTTTAATGAATCCTCAGCTCTTATCACACAGCTTCAACCACTATCAACACATGGTCAATCTTATTTCATCTATACATCATCCTCTTAACACCCTTTCATACAATTTTGAAGCGTGTCTAAGAGAGCATGTCATTTCATTTGTAAATATACAATTTCTTCTCAAGTTTAAAGAGTTGTAGTCTGAGACAGGCAGTAAATCAATGTTAAAGAAAAGTGGTGAAGTCACTCCCATCTTAAATGTGCTTCCTGATTCCACTGGCTCACCATAGCTTCTCATTTTAGCCCAAGAAAGATAAGAGCACAGTTTTAACCAAGACTAGTAGTCAATCTATTGGAAAAACAAAGTCAAGAAGGTGAAGATTCACTGTAATATATAGGAGACGCACATAATTATTTTTGTCTGCCTAGCATCTGAATACCATTTTCTGTCTTTGGAGACTTCTACACGTTGAAGCATCATAGAAGAAAAATCTGTTTCCCACTGTAGGAGCTGAAAATGCAGAAGCTCGCTTTTCCAGCTCTATTGTATCTAGAGCCATGGCCATAATGGAGGCTTAGCCATGAGACACACCTGCCCCAGATTGCAAAAAGGAGTTGGTGACCCAAAGAAGAACGGACACAGAGAGGCTGCTGTGGATGCAGCGGCTCTGGCAGCCATGTCCATTTTGTGGGTAGGGAGGGAAGAGGAGGAATACAGTGGGAGACAGTGACAGTGGTGCCAGTATCTGAGTTCAGCTTCAGCGTATACAGCCTATTGATGTATGCTCAGCCATGAAGTCAATGTGGGACCAGGTTGTAAATATGATTATGGCTGGGGTGCTAGCTGAATAGTTTCCAAGCTGGCTTTTCAGCTCTGCTGGCCATTCTTTGAGCTACCAATATTTTTTGACTAAATTATTCTCTGTATAATCAATGTTTCTGTTTTTGCTATCAAGAAACCCGACTGATGCACCTGGAGTTTATGTAAAACTTTAAATAAGCACCTCAAAGGGACCCTAAAATATAAGATGGATTAAGGAAGAAATAGAGAGGAGACCAAAAATTATTCAAAGTTCACCAACAAAAAGCTGGTAGAAACATCGCAGTAGCAGTTTGAATAATTGTAGAGCAGTTCTGTTGGTGTGGTAGTTGAAGTTTTTTTCACTGCATTCCATTTGAACTTCTTGGTTCAAGGCATTGTTGATATAGAACAGCATTCATCAAACATTGCCTTTAAGAGTAAAACATGTGGGAAGAAAAGTCACCTTAAATATCCACCAGTTGGATTGGCCACATTAAGACAAACTCTGCTACACTTGTCTCTTCCACTGCCCATCCCACCCCCTCTTCTGCCAAAAGTTAATGGTTTTGGAAAAATGTCAGCGACACAATTTTAAGTTAAAAAAAAAAAAGCATGAAAATCCAACATCAAGCTAGATAGAAGAACAGTCCCAAGTATAGCCCCATTTCTGAAAGGTTCGTGTTTGTGAATATATACAGTATGTAAATATAAACACAGCAGAACTTCATGATGACCCTCAGTGGGAGACAGGAATAAAGAGAGAATTTTTGTTTGTTTTTTTTTTCCATAAGCTTTATGTATTAGTTTCCTATTGCTGCTGTAACAAATTACCGCAAATTTAGTGGCTTGAAACAACACAAATTTATGATCCTACAATGCTGGAGGTCAGAAGTCTGAAACGAGGGACTTCACTGGTGGCACAGTGGTTAAGAACCCTCCTGCCAATGCAGGGGACATGGGTTCGAGCCCTGGTCTGGGAAGATCCCACATGCCGCAGAGCAACCAAGCCTGTGAGCCACAACTACTGAGCCCACGTGCCACAACTACTGAAGCCTGCGTGCCTAGAACCCATGCTCCACAAAGAAGAGCCCCCGCAGTGAGAAGCCCATGCACCTCAACGAACAGTAGCCCCTGCTCACCGCAACTAGAGAAAGCCCACAGGCATCAACGAAGACCCAACACAGCCAAAAATAGATAAATAAATAAATATATTTTTTTAAAAAAGAAGTCTTAAATGAGCCTTATTGGGCTTAAGAGGTCAGCAGGGCTGTTTTCCTTCTGGAGGCTGCAGGAGAGAATCTGTTTTCTTTACCTTTTCCATCTTCTAGATGCTACCCACAATCCTTGGAGTGTGACCTCTTCCTTCATCTTCCAACTACATCACTCCAACCTCTGGTCCCCTCATCACATCTCCTTTTCTGACTTTATCCTCTTGCTCCCTCTTTCACAGGCCCTTGTGATTACATCAAGCTCACTTGGATAATCCAAGAAAATCTTCCCGTCTCGTGACCCTTAACGTAATTATATCTGCAGAGTCCCTTTTGCCATGAAAGTTAACATATTCATAGGTTCCAGAGATTAGGACTTTAGGAGGCCATTATTCTATCTATCACACATTCTAAAAACAATCTAATGTTATTGAGAATTTATTTTTTCCCTTGAAGCCTTGTTCTCAATAGTTTTATAGTGTAATTGTAAAATTTCTACAAAGCCTCAACTAGAGTGCAGTATTTAAGCCAAATAGATTAAATGATTAGTTTTCATTTTTGTCACTTCGTTTTTTTTAAAAAAAAAATAATATGTTTTTTTCAAACCCAAGATAATGCTAGAAATTAAAGAATTTATAGTTCCCCGTATTTCCTTTCTTTTCACTCTCTGTGGCTTTTTTTATATCACAGTTACATTTTTTCATTTGACAAAATGTCTTGAAAGTATTGTTCAGTATAGGTATGGTTGACATTGAATCCATTTTCTCACTTCTTAAAGATAGATATTGTGCTAAGTGTCAATGAATATATACCAAAAAATTCCATTAACAATAATATAAATAACAAAGATAGTAACTTTTTTTTACCATTTTTTTTTTGTCAAATTTTTTTCAGATTTTTTTTCATGTGGACCATTTTTAAAGTCTTTATTGAATTTGTTACAATATTGCTTCTGTTTTATGTTTTGGGTTTTTGGCCACGAGGCATGTGGGATCTTAGCTCCCTGACCAGGGATTGAATCCACACCCCCTGCATTGGAAGGCGAAGCCTTAACCACTGGACTGCCAGGGAAGTCCCTTTTTAACCATTTTGTATCCTTCCTTTCATTTATTTTTTTAATTAATTTTTATTGGAGTATATTTGCTTTAATGTTGTGTTAGTTTCTACTGTTTTAAGTAATAATTCATCAATGGATAAAGAAGATGTGGTATATATACACAGCGCAATACTACTCAGCTATAAAAAAGAATGAAATAAGGCCATTTGCAGCAACGTGGATTGACCTAGAGATTATCATATTAAGTGAAGTTATATTAAGTGAAGTTAAGTCAGAAAGAGAAAGACAAATACCATATGATATCACTTATATATGGAATCCAAAATATGACACAAATGAACTTATTTACAAAACAGAAACAGCTCACAGATGTAGAAAAACTTACGATTACCAAAGGGGAAAAGGGGTGGGGGAGGGATAAATTAGGAGTTTGGGATTAGCAGATACAAAGTACTATATATAAAATAGGTAAACAACAAGGTTCTACTGTATAGCAGAGGGAACTATATTCAATATCCTGTAATAAACCATAATGGAAAAGAATATGAAAAAGAATATATGTGTGTGTGTGTGTATAACTGATTCACTTTGCTGTACACCAGAAACTAACACAACATTGTAAATCAACTATACTTCAATAAATAAACCATCAAATGCTAATATTTACATTAAAGATATACGGCTTTTGATGCCTTTAAAATTTGGCCCAAATGGTAGATAATAATAGAATAATTTCTAGTTCAAGTGTGCTTTATGCTTGAAAACAGAAATTCATGATTAATATATTTTTGTTTAACTACCTATAACTATTAATGGTTGGGAAAGAAATATTTCTTCCAATGTAAAAGGATTCTCAGTTTCTGTTGCTGTTATATAAAATAATATCAAATCTCCATCTCCTGATTTACAGAATATCTGACGGAAAAATACTCACTAATAACAATCTGTACAGTTAGGGATGCTCTCTCCAAGGATAAATGTGATTAACGGGCTTGCTAAATAACTCAGCTAGAAAAAAAAAAATAGACAACATAGCTTTCATTTGTCAACCCGCCTTAAAAGCAAATGACAGGAGCAATTTCTCTTTTTCTTTTACTAGCCCAATATGAATTCATGATCATTAGAGGGTTGAGTGTGCAATGCCTTGCAGGTGTTCTTTTGTAACACAGGAATATTCATTAAGTCTTTGTACAATATCCAGTCACTAATTACTATTTAGCTCCACGAGTTCATGTCTCCGAGTCTTTATGTGTTGCTGTTTTTCCCTGCTCAGCCAGCCTCCTTTGCTTGGCAGTGTTTTGCATCTGCCTTCCCCCTGTGTGTTCGTAACTATTTCTCTGGTGTAGGTCATTCTCCAGCCTTCACAGAACCTCTGGAGCATAGTGGGTATATTTTGACTCCACTGAATTTCTGTTACAGAATTCTCTCTCCACCTCCTCTCGCCGCCCACGATTTTCATGTTGTTCCCAATGATATCTTGCCAACCTTCTACTTTCCTGGGAAACTGTATGAAGACTTCTTTTTTTTCTGAACTATAGAATCTTGGCAGAAATGATCATAATGTTAATAGGTGGGTCCGTTATCATAGGGAAAATGTAAGGGATGGTTTAATTCATAGGAAAGAATGTGATCGTGCAGAAGTTTTCTAATTAGAATATTTTTCTCCTAATGGTAGAGTAGTTAGAAGTCAGGTTTGTAGAGAGTTGAAATTCCCCTAAGATTATTGCTTCATACTTGAGGCCCTCCCTGCACACTCTGGGCAACTGACCAACTGGAATGATTTCAGGGGTCTGGGAAGCTCCTTGGTCACACATATTTCTCTGACCAAGGTTCAGAAGAACCACTCCTTAAGGGCTTTCTGGTAAAGATGTTTTAGGATTAGTAGCTAATCTTTGGGGCTAGTTAAACCTATCATCATTCACATTACCTAAACAGAGAGCAGACACTAAAGGTATGGGAACTCATGAAGTGTAATTTTTAAATGGAAAGGACCAATTAAGAGAAGTGATAGAGAAAAATGCCTGGAGGGCAGCACACTGTAAACAGTTCGTGGTTTGAAGTTCATCAAAGAAAAGAAGCAACAGGAAAGCTTTAGGGAATGTTGCATAGTTTTCCATATAGATGTATTTATTCATCATTATTTTACATGGTTCTTATTAGGTGTCTATTGCCTATGGTCCAGTTAAACCATTTGGTGTCAGCTATGCAAAGCAATAGTTTTTCACGTTTTTATTTTACTGGCCAAAATCTTTTCCAATAAAAAATTTACATATTCTCAGTGTGTAAACCAAATGAAAGGAGAGCTATCCTGATTGAAGAGGGTTGGAATATTTGAGGATTTCTCTTTCCCACAGCACCTGGCCTCTCCTTCCTCTCCCCCAACAATCTGTGAGGCAGCTCTCTGATTAAAGTCTGTTTGAGTAATCAACATCCTTTGAAATGAGGGGCATTTATTCAATAGATTCATGATTGAAACCACCACTTCAAGAAGAAAAATCACTCTTCATTGAAGTTGGCAAACTGAAGAAATTGCTGATACCCCACTTCATTAATCCATTCACTCATTTTCTTTTCCAAAGAATATTGATAACCTAGTATGTGCCACTGACATGCTCTGGAGATAGAAGAGTGACCAATGTAGACATGGGCTGTGCCTCACGGAATTTACACCCTAATTAAGAGTCAGCCATTTGAAGCAACATGGATGGACCTAGAGATTATCATACTAAGTGAAGTCAGTCAGGCAGAGAAAGACAAATACAATATGTTATCACTTATATGTGGAATCTAAAAAAAATGATACAAATGAACATATTTACAAAACAGAAACAGATTCACAGACATAGAAAACAAATTTATGATTGCCAAAGAGGAAAAGGGGGAGGAATAAATTAGGAGTATAAAATGAACAGGTACCCACTACCACATATAAAATAAACAACAAGGATTTACTGTAGAACACAGGGAACTATATTTAGTACCTTGTAATAACTTATAATGGAAAAGAATCAAAAAAAGATTATAAACATATACATATATATGTATAACCAAATCACTTTGCTGTACCTCTGAAACTGACATAATACTGTAAATCAACTATACTTTAATTTAAAAAAAAGTCAGCTATGTGCCATCACATGCACTCTTTGAACAAATGATTTGCCCAAGATGTTTGTCCTCTGTCCAACCATATTTTGCTCAAAGCATACTTTTCCATAGATAATATTCTTAGACGTGTCTTATGACAACTTGCTCACACTGTATAAAGTTCAAAAGCTTATCTAGGTGGGGCTAATACAGCAATTGAGAACACTATTTGCAATATGTTGAAAGATTGCCAAAGCATTACCCAATCCCAAAAGACATTATTATTCTATAGTCAGAATATGCAGGATTAGAAGGAGTCTTTTCCATTCATCCATCCTACTGTTTCTCAGTTCCCTCTATCTATGAAGTTCTTTGAGACATTTAAAATTCATTCTCTGGGGACTTCCCTGGTGGCGCAGTGGTTAAGAATCTGCCTGCCCGTGCAGGGGACACGAGTTCGAGCCCTGGTCCTGGAAGATCCCACATGCCGCGGGGTAACTAAGCACGTGCACCACAACTACTGAGCCTGCGCTCTAGAGCCCTCGAGCCACAACTACTGAGCCCACGCACCGCAACTACTGAAGCCCGCAGGCTTAGAGCCCGTGTTCCACAACAAGAGAAGCCACCGCAATGAGAAGCCTGAGCACCACATGAAGAGTAGCCCCCGCTCACCACAACTAGAGAAAGCCCGTGTGCAGCAACGAAGACCCAACACAGCCAAAAAAAAAAAAGTTCATTCTCTGAACAAACTCAAAAAATCTCAACAGCTCATTTCTTTTAAGGCTTTTTCTTTTCTATCACCAGCAAATCATAGAAGAGCAGACAAGTTGCACAGCCTGTGATCTCAGGAAGCTGCGCCCGCAGAGGCAGACTGACTGGCTTCATAGGGGCCGCTGTGTGTGATCCCCAGGGTCTGCCCTTCCAGATGCCCTACATGTATGACTGAGCCACTTTGCTGTACCCTTGAAACTAACACCACATTGTAAATCAACTCGACTCCTATATAAATTTAAAAAAAGAAAACCTTTCTAGAGTCAATATTTTATATCATGCCATCCCTCCTCTTGGTATGCCCTCCAAACTACTGCATGTTATGTTTTCTTTTAAAAACGTTCTTTACTTTTATTCTGAAAACCCTTGAAATAGCTCGAACCAGTCCAAAGTGAGGTAGAACAGTATACGAAAATCAATGGCATAATAATAACTAACATAAATAGCACTAGTTTACTACTAGTTATTCATAATTAATTTGATCCTCAGAATAACACTGTGACAGATGGAGAAACTGAGCTTCAGCAATGCAGAATAACTAAAAGGCACACAGTTAGAAAGCATCTGAGCTTCAACTCAAAAGCTGGTCTTCTGACACTCAGAACTGAGTCAAATCGGTACCCGCTGCCCCACCCGCATTTCTGGACCTGGGATCATCCCAGGCCTCAGGCCTCCACATGGGCTCGCGTTTAGATTCTTGAGAAAACTCGTCAGAAAGACATTTTAATCTTGATTTCCTGCAAGAAGGGGGAGGCGTTGTGAGGAATTCGAAGCCGTCTGTGAGAAAGAGGAAGGACAGGGTGGTGAGGTGACTGCAAGCACTGACTGGAATTGTGAGGTAGCGCCACTCAGCGCCCCGGGCCAGGCCTGCCCTGCTTCCCTCCGCCTTCTTCCTGCCCCTCAAGCACTCAAAGCTCTTTCCCACCCGGGGGTCTTCACACTGCTGCCCACTCAGCCTGACGTGCTTCCCCAGACCTTCTACTGGCTGGTGCGTTTCCACGATTCCCATCATGTTCAGGTGGCCTCTCCTCAGGGAGGCCTCTTCTGACACCCCTCTATGACCCACCCCGTTGCCTCTGTCCTGTCACCTCATTTTGTTTTCCTCACACTGCTTACACTCTGAACTTGACTTATTGACTTTTTAAGATTGTGGCAAAACCCAGATAACGTGAAGTGTACCGTCTTAAACATCTTTAAGTTCAGTGGCATGAAGTATACTCACGAAGTTGTGCTGTGATCATGACCACCCAGCTGCAGAACTCTCTTGCAAAACTGAAGCTCTATACCCATCGTATAACTCCCCATTCCCCTTCCCCAGCCCCTGGCGAGCATAATTCTGTGTTCTGTCTCTAGAAATGTGACTATTCTAGGCACCTCATGTAAGTGAAATCATACAGTGTTTATCTTTTTGTGAGCAGATTATTGCACTTAGCATGATGTCCTCCAGTTTCACCCATGTTGTAGAATGTGCCAGAATCTACTTCCCTTTTAAGGCTGAATAATATTCCATCGTATGTATAGATCATTTTTTTTTTTTTACCCATTCATCCATTCATTGACACTAAAGCTGCTTCTACATTTTGGCTATTGTGAATAATGCTGCTGTGAACATAGGTGTATAAATGTCTTCAAGTCCTTTCTTTCAAACTTTTTGGGTACGATACCCAGAAGTAGAATTGCTGGATCATATGGTAATTCTATTTTTACTTATTCAACACAGGCTGGCATACAGTAGGTACTTGATTATTTTTTGATTGGACCAAGGATGGCCGTTGGGCCATAGAGCACATACTTTTTCATTTAATTTTCATTTAATTAAATTTTCATTTAATTTCATTTAATTTTCAAAGTATATAATACATGTAAATGGTTAAAAAAAAAACTCTATGTAATAGGGTTTCATTGACAAGTAAGTCTCTCTCTTCTTGCCCCCAACTAACTAATTTCTCTTGTTAGAGGCAATATTTTTACTAATTTTTACTAATTTTTACTATTTTTACTAATTTCTTGTATGTCTGTCTAGAAATATTCTGTGAATGTACAAACATATATAAGATATACTCTCTTTCTTCATTTAATGATATACTGACTTATGAACAAAGTGAAGAATTACCAGGCAGGGTCAGACTAATGGACTGATTCTGGGAAGAGTTAAGACCTCAGGATAAGAGCCGAGAAAAGACAGTCCTCAACTTCTTCCGTGTGTCCGTTAAGTCCCTACTTGCACCTGGCAACACCTCTTCTCTGCCCCTTGTACACCAATTAATTCTGGATGTCCTCCCTGCCTGCCAAGGAGAAAGGCCACGTGGCAGGGCAGAAAGATGCAGCATGAGTTTGATTGAGGGGTTTTAGGTCACAGCATGATGTGGAAGTGGGAAGTACCCAATAACCATCACAGTTATGAGGATGGAAGTGGTGGGTATGAGTCTGAACTAGAGATAAAGTCTTGGGTGTCAACTATAGAGAAAGGGGTGCTGAATTTTGTGGGCAGCAATGAGACTTCAGAGAGAGTGTGTTAAGAGGGAAGAGCAGGGCTTCCCTGGTGGCTCAGTGGTTGAGAGTCCGCCTGCCGATGCAGGGTACACGGGTTCGTGCCCCAGTCCGGGAAGATCCCACATGCCGCGGAGCGGCTGGGCCCATGAGCCATGGCCGCTGAGTCTGCGCGTCCGGAGCCTGTGTTCTGCAGCGGGAGGGCCCCCAGCAGTGAGAGGCCCATGTACCGCAAAAAAAATAAAAGAGGGAAGAGCAGTAAGCCAAGGACTGGGCTCTGCTGATGCCCCTGGACAGCAGGCAGGGAGAGGGAAATTGTTGAAAACAAGTTATCATCAGACAGCATCATCAATAACAGAGCAAATTTAGATAGGGGCATGACGGTGACGTTTCTTCAGTTAATAACTTGGAAGTTCACTCTGAATCATGTAAGCTTTCCTTTTTAGTATTTCCAGTAATTTTTTGCTCTGAGACCAAATGCTTTCCTGGAACACTGTTCTGTCAAAATATGTAACTCTAAAAGACACCATTTGCCGATGAGGAACAAGGAAGAAACAGTGTGTTCTGGCCACAAGCAGTATTCTGAACATGTTCCTCTGGCCAGATACTTGCCATATTTCCACTATTCCTTCCAGTCCTTCTTTTCTTCTTCAACCTATTTTAAAATACCATGTTTCCTTTCTGACTTACCCACTCATTTCTAAACCTAAAACAATAGTTGTTCTTTTCTCTGCATTGCCGTGCCATTTTTCTCTCTGTGGGTGGGAACAATTAGCTCTTTCTGAATCTTCAATTAGGTTCTTGATGATTTACCTATAAAAGTTACTTATAGATGTCTCTTAGGAACACTGTCCACAGTGGCTTGTTTATATCTTAATCTTTTTTTCTTTTTCTTTTTCTTTTTTTTTTGGCCACGACGCCCAGCTTGTGGGATCTTAGTTCCCCCACTAGGGATTGAACCCAGGCCCTTGGCAGTGAGAGCCCGGAGTCCTAACCATTGGACCACCAGGGAATTCCCTATATCTTAGGATAAAAGCTTTGAATCTTCAAACTTCTCTTTTCCCTCTTCTCTCCTGTTTCTTTCAGGCCCAAATATATAAGACAGCCTTCTGAATAGTAAGTACATTTCTCATGGGACAACTTGAAAGAGTGCATTTTTTAAAAAAGGTCTTTTTGTCCTGAAGGAATAATGGGAATCCTGGTTCTTTGGCTGTTTTTTTGTTTTGTTTATTGAAGTATAGTTGATTTACAATATTGTGTTAGTTTCAGGTGTACAGCAAAGTGATTCAGTTATATGTGTGTATATATATATAATATATATAATACATATATATAATATATATATTCTTTTTCGGATTATTTTCCCTTATAGGTTACTGAGTGTAGTTCTCTGTGCTATATAGTAGGTCCTTGTTGGCTACCTATTTTATATATAGTAATGTTCTTTGGCTGTTTTATGATGAAATTTCACCTTTGGCTTTCTATTTAGGGCTCACTGTGTATCAATGCTATATTGCTCTTTGAGGGAGAGCAAGAAGGTACTTGTGAATCCTAGTAAGCCCACATATTAGGGCTGCAAACACAAGTTCCAGAATCTATAAACTCATAAACATAAGTCCATGACATGTGGAGAAAAGAAAAATAACAAAGAAGGAGCCCAGTTATTCTCAAGAAAATACAGCTAAGGGGAAGAGTCTTAAAAATTATTTAAGCCTTCATATGTGTCTATACCTACTTATTTCTATTCAACTCGCCTTTATTGACTACTTATCATGTGTTAGGCACTCGTTAATGTGGTAACGTAAAGATAAATAATTTTATAGAGCATAGGTAGTAGGTAAAATGAATATGACCTTTTCACAGAGAAAAGTAAATATGACACCATTGGTGTTACAAAATCCCAATGGAATAGACTGTCAACTGGGAATGGGGCTTTGGAAGGGAAATCTAGTTCAGGAAAGTATCTAATGGAAGAGATCTGTTGAGAAGGTATAAAACCCTGCATGAAATTCAGAAGGACACATTGGCTCTATTTATTAGGAGAGAGTTAGAAGGTACCATACTTCTTCTGCATGCGTCATCCTGCCCAAAGAGGAACATCTACTAAATCCTTGACTTAGCTTGCTGACAGTTTCTCCTGTTAGGGTAGGAAAAACAATGAGGAAACAGCTGTGTTGGCTGTACTTCTAGCCAACCTGGAAGACTGGTCAGGGGTATGGAAATGGCAGGAGTCATGAGGGAAAGTGGTTCCAGTACATGATGATAACAAAGGGGAAGAAGTTGTGAGTGGCTAAGCACTTCCCTGAACTGTAAGAAAGGGACCTGTAGAAGGTTCAAAGGAAATGTACATGTGATCCATCATCTGAGACCAAGAAGGAATATGACTAAAAGAGAGAAGGAGGTTCTACCAAGTTAAACACTGAGAAGGTAATTAGAAATTATCTCGAGTAGAAAGAGAATGGGGAGATGGCCATAGAGACCAATGCAGGTACGTAGATACTCTGAGGACTTCTGATTTTGAAAGGCTGTGTGGAAAAGATGCAAGCTGGGACACAAAGTGAAGGGCACCTAAAAAAGTGATGCCATCTTTTCAGACTAGCAAGAATCAGCCTATATATGCTGATGGAGCAAGACACTGTTTTGACACATTAACTATGATGTTTTCCCTGGAGACTTCTTGCTACCTTGTGACTCTCCCTCATCAGCAAGCTAGACACAAGGCCCCTGTTATCTCGAGTGAGAATTGTAACAGCAGCAACCCGAAGAAAATGTAGTTCAGTTCTGGGACCTGCTTTGTCGTACAGCTTTGTCAGAATAAGAGATACCCCCAAACCCCATACTGACTCACTCTGCCCCATGGCTATGCCAAGTTTGATTCTTTTTAAAATCAATGAGAAAATTTCAGAAATCAATTTTGTCTTTTTTTTTTACTTGAAGAAATGAATAATTTTTTACTACCTTCTTTTTTCTCTGAGATAATTTTAACAATAATAAATGTTACTCAGACTACTTAAAGACATTTCTACTACAGGTGAATTTTTTCACTGGATTATACATGAAGTCCAGGAGACCACTCCCTACCCATTGCCAACAACAACCCTTACCAGGCTCAAACACACAAGAACTCCAGGGCATGGTCAAGTGACTACCACAAGGAAAGGAGGTATTTGACTCCTTTTATTAAGAGCCCTAGGGCAGAAATGGTGAGCTATAAAGCCATCACCACCTATTGTCAACTCATCTTAGGCAGTTTCAGTGGGTAGGTTTCTCGCTATGCTTTATCAAACTCAATTCAGGTGACCTCTAGACAAAGGAATTGCTCATAGAAATTTGGTGGTCATTACATGGTCTCTTCCATTTTTGCAACATAGATTTTTATCTCCTAGAAAAGGGTCTTACATATCTTACTATGACCTACTTTAGAATCATAGTCAACATCATAAATTGCTAATCCTAGTTGTTTCTCAGAGGAAACAAAATCCTAGTCATATTAATTGCATACAGTTCTTCTAGACTGTTGTTCAAAGAAGTAAATATAGTTGGCTATGACACTGGTCCCTCCTGATCTCTTTATGCACAAGACAGAGCTTCTGCACAATAATGATGCAAGGATTGGATTTGTAATAACTTGAATACTCATTGGAAAGAATAATGACTTGTGGACGGATGGCAATGTGAAAAGAAGCTTCAAAGAATATCTCAAAGGAAGCTGTCCTATTAACAATTGTTTAAAGATGACTAGGATGAAGACATGAAAAACATAAAGAATTATAATATATAAGCAAAATAAAGGTGGTGGGAATAATATACCAGATAGCAGAGTCAAAATATGAAAGTGTCACAATCAGTTGATAAAGTGGGGTGAAATAAATGATACCTGAGAAAAGAAATATAAATTCCCACATTAGACCTGAAAAAAAGTCAGGTTTTTCAAATCCAGATCATGGGGAAAATATCTTAGGAGCAGGTCTTGTGAAAAATGTCAAGTGTTTACACTGAAAAGAATGTCAACATGGACCAGATTAAAGAAGCCAATAAATTTTATTTGGGACCATGGGTGGTCAGTGCATTTTAAAGTTGCATTAATAGAGTAACGATGTCCACATCTAGGGTAGTACTTGTCTCAATTGTACTTTGCCCCCAACACAACTCATCCAGATGTTATATTTATTTCTTGGTACATCATGGAAAGTATTTTGGAGTAAGGTAAATGGAATTGCAAGGAACTAAGTCAATTTTTATATACCCAGAACCCCTTTTTACAAAAAAGAAATAAGCCCCCCTTTATTCCATGTGGTCCTGGTGAGATTATCCATCATTGTACCCTCCCTAGTCTTTGGTCCAAAGAGATTAGTTCAGGGACTGATGAGATTTGTGTATTTGAGGTTCAAGAATTTTTCATCTTTGTTATGATAGGCTGTAAGATGTAGGCTTGGGGCAGCCAGGTACCAATTATCTGGCCATAGGAGCCTATTGCCTACAGAGGAGAGTGAGATCAGCATGTGAAGCAGAGATAGTGGTATGTTACAGCCAGCTCAAACTGACTCACGAGAGCCAACTCTTAAATTTTCATGAAATTTTATGAACCAGTAGTTAAAGGCAGCCATTTTTTGTTACTTTTTATTTTATTTTATTTTTATTTTTTTATAAATGTATTTAATTTATTTATTTTTGGCTGCGTTGGGTCTCCGTTGCTGCGCACAGGCTTTCTTTACTTGTGGTGAGCGGGGGCTACTCTTCGTTGCGGTATGCAGGCTTCTCATTGCGGTAGCTTCTCTTGTTGCAGAGCACGGGCTCTAGGCACACGGTCTTCAGTAGTTGTGGCTCACGGGCTTAGAGCGCAGCCTCAGTAGTTGTGGTGCACGTGCTTTGTTGCTCCGCGACGTGTGGGATCTTCCCAGACCAGGGCTGGAACCCATGTCCCCTGCATTGGCAGGCGGATTCTTAACCACTGCGCCACCAGGGAAGTCCTAGTTTTAAGTTTTTATTTAAAAAATTTTTTTATTAAAATATAGTTGATTTACAACATTGTGTTAGTTTCTGTTGTATAGCAAAGTGATTCAGTTTTATAGATATAGATATATAAATAATATATAATTCTTTTTCATATTCTTTATATATATTCTTTTTCATATTCTTTTCCATTATAGGTTATAATAGAATATTGAATATAGTTCCCTGTGCTATACAGTAGGACCTTCTTGTTTATCTATTTTATATATAGTACTTTGTATCTGCTAATCCCAAACTCCTGATTTATCCCTCCCCCATCCCTTTTCTCCTTTGGTAACCATGAATTTGTTTTCTATGTCTGTGAGTCTGTTTCTGTTTTGTAAATAAGTTCATTTGTGTCATATTTTGGATTCCTCATGTAAGTGATATCATATGGTATTTGACTTACTTCACTTAGTATGAAAACCTCTAGATCCGTCCATATTGCTGCAAATGACATTATTTCATTCTTTTTTATGGCTGAGTAATATTCCATTGTGTATATATACCACATGTTCTTTATCCATTCATCTGTCGATGTGCATTTAGGTTGCTTCTGTGCTGGCTATTGTAAATAGTGCTGCTATGAACATTGGGGTGCATGTATCTTTTTGAATTATGGTTTTCTCAGGATATATGCCCAGGAGTGAGATTACTGGATCATATGACAACTCTATTTTTAGTTTTTTGAGGAACCTCCATACTGTTTTCCATAATGGCTGTACCAATTTACATTCCCACCAACAGTGTAGGAGGGTTCCCTTTTAAAGACAGTCATTACTAAAAAATAAATTATATAAATATACACTTAAGTAAATTATAATTAAAAACAAAGGTAATACCTATTCAAAGCTCATTTCTTCCTAATTATTTTACTACATTTTATTATTATCTGTGCTCTTGGGACTATTTACAGCTATTGTTCTCTAAATAGTGGAAGAACTAGATAATGGTGCATTACCGCACATCTCTTCCCAGTTCTGTGTTCAGTGATATTTACATTGGTAGATTGAAATTAGCCAATATGGGAGTATTTATACTATAGAAATTGATAAACACTACAAATCAAGGCTGGATTTTTTGTTTTATTGATTTTGGGGATCAGAGGTCAGCCAACTTTTTCTGTAAAGGACCAAATAATAAACATTTCAGGTTTTGCGGGCCGTATCATCTGTCAAAACTACTCACCTGTACCACTGCAGTACAAAAGCACATATAGACAATACATAAACAAATGAATGTGGCTGCATTCCAATAAAGCTTTATTTAGAAAAACAAGCTACAAGCCAGATTAGGACCACAGGCATAGTTTGCTAATCCTGTCTCTAAAGTTGTAGAGCAAATGTTAATTATACAGATTAAACATAAATGTGTGTCATGTCTAAGGAAGGTATATCACATAGCATAAAGAAATGAGGAAATACTATCCAGGTATTCAAAAATTATAGTCTGATTCAGCAAAATCAGGCTTTGCAAAAGGAGTTCCCACATACATATTTATTGTTTCACTTTCATCTTATCTGTATCAGCTTAGGCTGCCATAACAAAATACCATAGACTGGATGGCTTAAACAACAAAAATGTATTTCTCACAGTTCTGGAGGCTGGAAGTCCAAGATCATCAACATGCCAGCAAAGTAGGTTTCATTCTGAGGCCTCTTTTCTTGGTTTGTAAGTAGCCTCCATCTCACTATAGGCTCCCATGACCTCTTCTGTGTGTGCATGCAGAAAGAGAGAGAGAAAAGGATATCTTATTCTTTTTTTAAAATTCTATCGAAGTATAGTTGATTTACAATGTTGTGTTTAACCTCTGCTCTACAGCAAAGTGACTCAGTTATCCATATATATATTCTTTTTCATATTCTTTTCCATTATGGTTTATCACAGGATATGGAACATAGTTCCCTGTGCTGTACAGTAGGACCTTGTTGTTTATCCATCCTATATATAATAGTTTGCATCTGCTAATCCCAAACTCCCAACATCCCTCTCCCAATCCCCTCCCCTTGGCAAGTCTATTCTCTATATTTGTGAGTCTGTTTCTGTTTTGTAGATACATTCATTTGTGTCGTTTTTTTAGATTCCACATATAAGTGATATCATAAGGTATTTGTCTGAACCATTCGCATAGTATGATAATCTCGAGGTCCATGTTGCTGCAAATGGCATTATTTCATTATTTTTAATCGCTGAGTGATATTCCATTGTATATATGTGTCACATCTTCTTTATCCATTCCTCTGTCAAAAGACATTTAGGTTTTTTCCATGTATTGACTATTGTAAATAGTGCTGCTATGAACATAGGGGTGCATGTATCTTTTTGAATTATAGCTTTGTCTGGTTATATGTCCAGGAGCGGGATTTCTAGATCATATGGCAACTCTATTTTTAGTTTTTTGAGGAAACTCCATACTGTTTTCCATAGTGATTGTATCAATTTATGTTCCCACCAATAGTATAAGAGGGATCCCTTTTCTCCACACCCTCTCCAGCATTTATTTTTATTTTTGTTGTTGTTGTTGTTTTTTGTTTTTTGTTTTTGTTTTTGTTTTTGTTTTTTGCGGTACGCAGACCTCTCATTGCTGTGGCCTCTCCCGCCGCAGAGCACAGGCTCCGGACGCGCAGGCTCAGCGGCCATGGCCCACGGGCCCAGCCGCTCTGCGGCATGCGGGATCCTCCCGGACCGGGGCACGAACCCGCGTCCTCTGCATCGGCAGGCGGACTCTCAACCACTGCGCCACCAGGGAAGCCCTCCAGCATTTATTATTTGTAGACTTTTTAATGATGGCGATTCTGACTGGTGTGAAGTGGTACCTAACTGTTGTTTCAATTTGCATTTCTCTAATAGTTAGCAATGATAAGCATCTTTTCATGTGCCTGTTGGCTATCTGTATGGCTTCTTTGGAGAAATGTCTATTTAGGTCTTCTGCCCATTTCTTATTCTTCTTTTAAGGCACCAGTCCTATTAGATTAGGATTGATTATGACCTCATTTAACTTTCATTACCTCCTTGTAGGCCCTATCTCCAAGTACAGTCACATTGGGAGTTAGGGCTTTGTCTTAGTTGACTCAGGCTGCTATAACAAAATACCATAGACTGGTAGCTTAAACACTATTTATTTTCTCATACTTCTGGAGGCTAGAAGTCTGAGATCAGAATGCCAGCATGATCAGGTTCCAATGAGAGCCTGCTAGCAGATAGCCACCTTCTCATTGTGTCCTTACATTTGGTGGAGGGGTGGGTGTGGCTGTGGGAGGAGCTCTAGTCTGTTTCTTTTCTTATAAGAACACTAATTCCATCATGAGGACCCCACCTTCCTGACCTCATCCAAGTTTAATTACCTCCCAAAGGCCTCACCTCCTAATACCATCACATTAGAGGTTCACACTTCAACATATGCATTTTGGGGAGACACATTCAGTCCATAACTGACTTCAAACATGAGTTTAGGGTGGGGAGACACAATTCAGTCCATAACATTGTCGTTCTTATTAATAAAAATAGTAGCTAACATTCAAAACTACACTCATCCTTCAGTAACCACGACATTTGGCTACAAGTACAAGAGTTTGACAAAAATCAACAAAAGCATTCTATGAGAATAAATTAGGTGTATCAACTTTATATAAAGAGGATGATATATTTTGTTATTAGTAGTAAATTGTGCTAAACATCCTTTAGAGTAGTGAAATTTACAATAAGCTTATGTATGTATATGCATACATACATTCTTTTTCTTCAGAGACCTAGTTGTTGAACATTTCCAGCCCACCACTAGGCAGAGACAAGTAGAAGTGAATGATGAAAAAGAGCTTGAGGGACATTGTTAAGCCCCCAGATCCAGCAGTATTTATAATGCCAGATCCACCATTGTTTTCTCCAGTTACATGAACCAGTAAATTCCTCTCATTGTGATTGCCTAAAGCTAATTTTTTTTTTTGCGGTATGCGGGCCTCTCACTGTTGTGGCCTCTCCCGTTGCGGAGCACAGGCTCCGGACGCGCAGACTCAGCAGCCATGGCTCACGGGCCCAGCCGCTCCGCGTCATGTGGGATCTTCCTGGACCAGGGCACGAACCCGCATCCCCTGCAACGGCAGGCGGACTCTCAACCACTATGCCACCAGGGAAGCCCCTAAAGCTAATTTTAATTGGATTTTTGTCACCTGCTTTCAAGAATCCTGACTAATGCTATGTGTCATAGGCAAATTCGGGGAACAAAATAATAATTATTGTTATTATTTTTTAAAGCCCTGAGAAAGAAGTTTCTGCAGGTTTGAAGACACAGCCTTCACTTTCAGGATCATATCAGACTTGAAGCAGAAGGGATAAATGAGCTGTGTCCTGAAACTCTGGATTTTGCATTGCTGGCTTTACTGCTTCTCCAACTCTGCTCTCATGTCCCACTTTAATAACAGGATCCATATCTGAGCCCCAGTTCCCAGTTTTCACCCAGTTCTGAAAATAGGGCTCTTCTGGTTCTAGCGCCTGATCCACTTGTCCGGTCCCAGTCCCTTTAGGCCTGCTCTGTCTTTTCCCTCCCACATGCTCCAGGGCTTAGCTGTAGGAAGGCAGTATCCCCTGTGCCACTGTCCTGTGTGTAGCTTTGTTAGACCTGCCCCTCCCTGATTTCCCATCGCAGTGCTCTTGTGGGGATGTGTTCTGCTGGCCCTCTCTGATGCGATTTGCTGTTCTCAACAGTACCTCCAATCTGTAACATGACCCACATGTCACAATGTCCTGCCTGCCACGCTAGCCCCTTCCCTGAGTCTGCCGCTCATTGGAGCCCACCTGGCTGGCCCTTCTCAGCCAGGGCCCTCCTTACAGAGTGGGCTCTTCCCAGGCCTCCGCTGCAACCAGTCAAGCCAGGCCCTGATAAGTCTCTTCTCAGAACTGCAGCTCCTGATGTCAGCTTGTGGGGAACCATACACTGCAATTTGGAAACCATGTGCACAACTACTTTTCAACACAGGCTTGGCGTTCCCCTTGAATACTGAGGAGAATAGCTCTACCTGTGAAAATGAAGTGCTAAATAGTGTTTAAATTTATCACTAAAAACCAAATTAATTCTAGGTAGTGGGTTGACATGTACTTAGGTGGTTCTACAAAATAAGGCTGAAGACCGTTTCCACCTGCCTACTTGTAACTTCCTTTACCCATCCCCCCACCTCCACCTGTTCTTTTGAGATGTCAAAGCCACTAAAATCAAGGGAGGAGAGAGAAGCATTAATCTAAAACCTCAAACAGCAATAAAAAGCTTAGTTCCACAGTCCTCGAGACAAGAATCACATGTATCTTTTATCTTTGTTAGTGTGTTCCTTTGCACGGTGGGTGCAGACACAGCCCAGCATCTTAATAATGGGTCCCATTAAATTGCATTTTCCTCTTTGCTTGAAAAAAATTAATGTCATCATACACATTGTGTTCAAGCAATTATAATGTGTCAACATCATAAAGTCTGGATTGATGAGTTCGAAAGATTGAAAATAGGGTAATTTACTTTGTTCCACTTGAGAGAAAGTAAGAGATGAAGCAAAATGGACTAATTAACAACCTTACCCTGTCTGGAATTTTTTTCAGATGGTACAGAAAAAAAAAATGGCCTTAAAGAACAGATATTGCAGAAAAGACAGGACCCATTCAAGATCCATGCATATAATAATGCAATTATTACAATAGAGAGTTTCTCTCACATCATATAAAGGCTTCCATTGGGGATTTTCCACAGTAATGGGACTTGTCTTAGTTGTTCCCTGGAGCAGCTGTGCTCAAACATTTTTGTACTACAACTCACTTGATGGATGACATGTAAATATTTGACACTCCCACAGGCATGCCCAGGTTTTTAATGAATCAAAAACAATTTTTGTGTGCAGAAATAAAGCGCTACAATTATTTGTAATGGTCAGGGCTATTAAATGTAGATCAGTAATGGATAGGCAAGACTGCCAGTTACACTTAATTCCTGATACATTAGTGGTAATTCCACATCTTTTTCTCCCACTCAAGACAGCATTATGGATTTTAGATGATTGAGAGTTATGTTATTTGGGGGAGTAATCTTGAATCCACTCAAATGAATATTTTAAATTTCAAATATTTGCAAACTTGAGAACTTTAGTTCTCATCAGTTATACATTACTGTGACACACTTCACATATGATGGAGACTTACAGCCTTGGAATTTAGGTCATCAAATAATAAGAGGGAAAGTGGAAGGGAAAGGAAGAAAAACCATTTTTATAGGAAATGAAAAGGGGTGGGAAAGAGAATAGGGATGAAATGGAAAAGAAGAATTTGGCAGGCGGTGTGGAGTGTTAGAATACCAGCTTCTTTGACTTCGCCCAGTTTAGCAGATGTGTTTGGAAGTAAAGAAAGCAAATTGACTCCGGCCTTTATTCAGTGGAGCCTTAAGACCGGGTAGATGGGGAGAAGAAGGCCCAAGTTGGGACCAGCATGTCCCAGAACTTTTCATGAGTATACCTTGAAAAGTCAGGAGGCAAAATACTCTTTTGACATCCAGTCTAATTAGTTGAATGCTTTCCCAAGATGCACTGAGAAAAAAGATAAGGATCCACCATTTTAGTACCAAATACCTTTAGTCATGTTAAACTTCTACATTTAAAAAGATTCCGATTTCAAAGCAGGACTTCTAATTTGAAAGACTTTCATATCCCAGCTTTTAACCATAACATGATGTTGAGAAATTGGGTAGGAATTTTGACATCAGAACAGGAGTATGTGTCAGAATACCAGCAGGAAACAGCTGGCACGCTCAAAGGGGGTGGAAGTTTAATAAGGGGACTATTGACAGAGGTGAAATCAGGGTCAAGGGAAAAGATAGGGGATGGTGAAGCGCCTAGGATTAGCAGCACTGTGAAGCCATTAGCATTGCTAAATCTGAAGGGACCAGGGGAGGTGAAGTGAGCCAGAACCTGAGTGGAGCTGTACGGCTGTGGGAGGATGATTGCCCGACAGGAGTGTGGCCGAGGGGAGGGGAAGGAGACCTCAGCTGAAGCACAGCCAGGCAAGGAAGGTCCCTGGGGGTGGCAGAAGGAGTCCCGAAGTAATACCTTGTTGGTATTTCCCATTGGCTAATCCCAGTCCGAAGCCAGAGGGAAAGGGAATAGGAGTGCTAAAGTCAGTGGAGCGCAGCCTCCTTGGGCACAGAGCAAGAAGGAGAAGACAGAGGATGGATCTAAGTGGCAAATGGAGACTAACCTGCTCAAAGAGGTTCTCTCTATACAGCCTTCTGCCACCCTTCTGCCCTTCTGCCCTTCTGTGATGTGATTGACAATGTGAGTGGACAGGAAGAATTGGTAAACTGATTCTTCCTGGATTTTGCAATACTATTTAGATTTGGGGCAAATTCCTTTATAGAAGGAAAAAATCACAGTCAAAACAAGGCCAATAGCAGGTTAAAGAGGCAACCTGGGCAGTCTGATCAAGATTTGTTGCCTTATGGACATATATACATGACCAAATGTGAAATAGATAGCTAGTGGGAGGCAGCCGCATAGCACAGGGAGATCAGCTCGGTGCTTTGTGACCACCTAGAGGGGTGGGATAGGGAGGGTGGGAGGGAGGGAGACACAAGAGGGAAGAGATATGGGAACATATGTATATGTATAACTGATTCACTTCGTTATAAAGCAGAAACTAACACACCATTGTAAAGCAATTATACTCCAATAAAGATGTTAAAAAAAAAAAAAGGATTCGGTGCCTTGTTTCTAAAACAGAAATACAACTTGGAACATAGTGTTTAATAGAATTTGGTCCCTGCAGACAAAGGCCATTGGAGTCAACAAATTGTTCTTAACTCTTTCAACTTCATTGCATTGAGGCCCCATAATCTACAGGAACCCAAGAGAAGACATGTCCTTACAACTTGACCGTTTATTCTTCTGCTCCAAAATGGCTTGAAGATTTTCTTTCTTTTAGTGAAATTCAAAATGTCAAAGAATAACTCGGCTTGAAATTAACAAGCTCCAAAAGGTTTTAATTCAGTATAAAAATAAAATTATTTTATTCTGATATCTAGGAAATCAATATAGAAACCTCACTTTGATGCCTGGGTGCAGGAGTTTTACTTCTTCAAGACTTGTGGTTCTGCTTGTGTCTTTCATGATGCCTCAGGGGCCAGGTAAAAGGAGCCTGTACTGTTATCCTGACTAGCAAGTCCTAACTTAAATTTTGTTAAGTTTATCTCATCTCTAACACACGTTTATTATTGTTATATATCTAGAAAATAGTTGATTAAACAAATATAAATGGGTTTTGTTACTATAGAATTTCTCATCTCCTTCATATTTTAATGGAATGATGTATTGACACAAGAGGAGGCTAATGTGTTCCTGAACTTCCTTGGCCGTGGAACCCTTGTGTCACACATCATCTTGTAGACTAAAATTTCGTGGAATGAATTTTGAAACACTGTCCTAACAACAGGTCTCCAAGTCCCTATTTCTCTAGTAACAATCTATCAATCCTGGCAAGATAAGTGGTGAGACTTTAGGCTTTCAGGAATATCTTTGGGCTGATGGAAGCTTACTGTAAGTGAAGAGTTGGGAGAACTAAGTTTTGTTTTGTTTTGTCTGTTTGTTGGTTGGTTGGTTTTACCACTTACTAGCTGAGTGACGTTGAGCAAATCAGCATGATGTTGTTGAGTCTGAATTTCCTCATCGCTGGGAGTAATTATTCTTACCTTACAAGGTCATTGAGAAGTTTTCAAAAATAGCTTGGCAGTTTCATAAAATGTTAAATATACACCTACTATATGATGCAGCCATTCCACTCCTAGGTATTTATTCAAAAGAAAGGAAGTCAGATGTAATAGAGGAATGTTCATAGCAGCTTTATTTGTAATTGCCCAAACTGGAAACAACTCGAAGTCTCCACTGACAGGCAAATGGATAAATCGTGGTATATTCAGAAAATGGAACACTACTCAGCAATGAAAAGGAGTGAGCCATTCATACACACAACATGGATAAAGCTCAAAAAATAATATCCAGTGAAAGAAGTCAGACAAAATCATCTATACCATATGATTCCTTTTATATAAAATTCTAGAGAATGAAAACAAATCAACTGTGACAGAGAAAGGATCAGTGACTTCCTCGGAACTGAGGGCAAGGGAGTGACAAGGGTTAGCAGGAGGGAGGATTTACAGAGTCAAGAGTAAAATTTTGAGAATGATAGCTATGTTTACTTTATTTTTGCTGCATATAGAATTCTAGGATGATGTTTTTTTCTTTCACTACTTTAATGATGTTACTCACCATCTTCTTGTTTACCTTGTTTCCAGTGAGAAAATTGCCATCATCCTTATATTTTTTCTCAGTACCTAACATACCTTTATTCCTCCCCTCTGGCTGCTTTAAAATTTCCCCCTTTGTTGCTGATTTTGAGCACAGGAATGTGTTTTGATGTGGTTTTTTTCATATGCTTAGGGTTCATTGAGTTTTTGCAACTATAGTTTATCGTTTTCATCAAACTTGGGAAATCTTTGGCTATGATTTCTTCAAACATTTCTTCTTTCCCACCCCTCTCTTTTCTCTCCTTCAAGGACTTCAATTACACAAGTGTTAATTAGACCACTTGGAACTGGCCCACAGCTCACTAAGGATCATTTTTGTAACATTCCCTCTTCTCTTTGTGTTTTATTTTGGATAGTTTCTATTGCTATCTCTTCAAGTTCAGTAATCTTTTCTTTTGCAATGTCTCCTCTATATTTAATCTCATCCAGTGTTGTTTGTTTGTTTGTTTTTACCTCAGACATTGTAGTTTTCATGTGCAGAAGTCTAATTTGAGTCTTTTCAAAATTACCTTCTATGTCTCTACTTAATTTTTTGAACATTTGGAATACAGTTATAATATATAATATATAATTTTTATATAATATATTTTTATATAATTATATATAAATATATAATATAATTTTTATATAATATATAATTTTTATATAATTGTATATAAATATATAATAAATATAAATAAAATAATAAATATAAATAAAAAATAAATAAATATAAATAAATAAATATAAATAAAATAATAAATATAAATATATAATTTTTATATAATAATATATAATAATAATAATATATAATTAATAATATATAATATATATAATATAATAAATAATATATATTATAAATATATATATAATAAAATAATATATATACAATAAAATATATATAATAAAATAATATATAATAATAATATATAATAATTTTTTGAACATTTGGAATTATATATATATAATAAATATATATACATAATAAAATAATATATATATAATAAAATAATATATAATAATAATTTTTTGAACATTTGGAATACAGTTATAAAAACTGCTTTAATGTGCTTGTCTGCTAATTCTAACTTCTGTGTCAGTTTTGAGCCCGCTTTGATTGATTTTTCTCCTCATTATGGGTCATATGTTCCTGCTTCTTTGCGTGCCTGCTTGGTGGGATGCCAGACATTGTGAGTTTTGCCTTGTTGGGTGCTGGATGTTTTTATCTTCCCATAAATATGCTTGAGCTTTGTTCTGGGACACAGTTAAATTATTTGGAAACAGTTTGATCTTTTCAGATCTTGCTTTTTATGACTTGTAGGCAGGACAAGAGCTGTGTTCAGTCTAAAGCCAATTATTTTCTACTACTGAGATAATACCAAGTATTTTTACTCCTTTACTCAAGGAATCTACCAAGATTCACTTGGCCTCAGTCTCCCTGACCTGTGGCCTGGAAACTCTCTCAAGGTAATCTCAAACTGTGGCAACTGTAGGATTCACCTCATTTATTTGCCATCTCTTAGAGAACACTATCCTTTGTTATCTGATGTTTGGTGTCATAATCCATCAGCCTTTCACTTAACTGTTTCATCAATCATTGATGTTCAAGTCCTAGAGCCATTATCGTATTAAGGGTTATAAACTGATGATATTTAATTCTCTCACTATTTCTGCATCTGTTAGATGGAATTATTTTAAAAGATCCTTTCTGCCTTATCCAGTTTGTTACCTAATAGTATAGTTTATAAAGAAAAGGAAGAATAAGTGCTGTCTTCCTATGTTTTTCAGTTTTCAGAATAATTAGCTGTTTCACTAGCATTCTCTAAAGGTAATCAGTGAGTTTCTTTTAAAAATTGTATTTAAGAGCTTCCAGATTGGTGAACACATGGGGATTTGGGCAGAATAGCAGGCTTAGAGAAGGCATGGACACTGCACTCTATCCTCTGACTTTGCCCTATGCATCTCTTCTATCCTGTGTTATATTATCCTTTTGTAATAGGTGGTAATCTAATCTGAAAGACTCTAGCTGTGGAGGGAAGAAACATAGGTGCAGAGGACAAAGGCTAAAGAGGAACAGAGAAGTACCGGTCCGCCTGCCTTCATGCTTCCTGGCCCATAAAGAACAGGGTCTGATTAAGGAGGAAGTTGGAGGAGACCCTCAGCTTCCACCCCAGCTCACTTCCTGTCTGCCCCAATTATTTATCTCTCTTTCTTTCTTTCTTTCTTTTTTTTTTTTTTTTGCCTGCATTGGGTCTTCGTTGCTGCACACAGGCTTTCTCTAGTTGCAGCAAGCGGGGGCTACTCTTCATTGCGGTGTGTGGTCTTCTCATTGCAGTGGCTTCTCTTTTTGCGGAGCACAGGCTCTAGGCACGCGGGCTTCAGTAGTTGTGGCATGCAGGCTCAGTAGTTGTGGCTCACGGGCTCTAGAGCACAGGCTCAGTAGTTGTGGTGCACAGGCTTAGTTGCTCCACTGTATGTGGGATCTTCCCGGCCCAGGGATCAAACCCGTGTCCCCTGCACTGGCAGGCAGATTCTTAACCACTGCGCCACCAGGGAAGTCCTCTCCCTTTATTATTTTCACTACAAAAAATGTATTTAAGTTATTATTATGAGCTCATGAAATTTAATATATTTGATGAGTTTTAATGTACTTAAAATTTTTTAAATATTCAAACTGTTCTATGACCAAGAAGTCCCTTCAGATAGGTTTCTATGTCCTTTTGACATTACTTCAGTAGTCTTAGATAGCTTCATTGCTTTCTGAAAAAACACAATATCCCAGGTTCATCTTGCATATTTCCTGACCCAGACATGGAATGAACTATTTGTCTAGATAGCACTCAATCTTTTGTAGTAGGGAATGGTATTTACAGACCATAACCTGGGTGCTAAGACTGCTTCTTTCTCCTGGATTGTCACTATTTCTAAGCTATTCAGCGGAGAGCTTAGGAATAAGTATTTACAGAAAGAGAAAAATACATCATGAATTCATACTGATATTTAGATATAAGATTATAGAGTTTTACTTAACTTTTTGGGTTTTATATTTGTAGTCTTTCCTTTCATGCTAAAAAAATTTTTGGTTCCTAATAAGAAAGTTATTAGTTATTTGCTTTATCATATATGTACATATACATACCACATAAACATATATATAAAATAAATATATAAATACGTGTGTTTAAATAGTCTTAATACTAGTAGTAATAATTATATTGTTACTTTGAAACTATCACATACATATATAATATGTATGTGGTACATGCAGAGGCGGGGCCAAATCCAAAGCTGAGCCCCTGGGAGCTGTGCGAACAAAGAAGAGAAAGGGAGATCTCTCCCAGCAGCCTCAGGAGCTGCAGATTAAATCTCCACAATCAACTTGATGTACCCTGCATCTGTGGAATACCTGAATAGACAACGAATCATTCCAAAATTGAGGCAATGGACTTTGAGAGAAACTATAGACTTTGGGATTGCTTTCTGCATCTAATTTGTTTCTGGTCTTATGTTTATCTTAGTTTAGTATTTAGAATTTATTATCATTGGTAGATTTGTTTATTGATTTGGTTGCTCTCTTCCTTTTTTTTAATATATAGATATATATTTTTTTCCTTTTTCTCTTTTTGTGAGTGTGTAGGTATATGCTTCTTTATGTGATTTTGTCTGTATAGCTTTGCTTTTACCATTTGTCCTAGGGTTCTGTCTGTCTATTTTTTTTTCTTTTTAGTATAGTTTTTAGTGCTTGTTATCATTAGTGGATTTGTTTTTGTGTTTGTTTTTTGTTTGTTTTGTTGTTGGTTTTTTTTTTTTTGCGGTATGCGGGCCTCTCACTGTTGTGGCCTCTCCTGTTGCGGAGCACAGGCTCTGGACGCGCAGGCTCAGCGGCCATGGCTCACGGGCCCAGCCGCTCCACGGCATGTGGGATCTTCCCAGACTGGGGCACGAACCTTTGTCCTGTGCATAGGCAGGTGGACTCTCAACCACTGCGCCACCAGGGAAGCCCAGTGGATTTGCTTTTTGGTTTGGCTGCTCTCTTCTTTCTTTCTTTCTTTCTTTTATTACTTTTTAATTTTTAATAATTTTTTTACTTTTTATTTTAATTTTCTTTCTTCCTTCCTTCCTTCCTTCCTTCCTTCCTCCCTCCCTCCCTCCCTCCCTCCCTCCCTCCCTCCCTCCCTCCCTCTCTCTATCTCTCTTTCTCTCTTTCTCTGTTTCTTTCTTTCTTTTCTCCCTTTTCTTCTGAGCCATGTGGCTGACAGGGTTCTTCGTGCTCCAGCCGGCTGTCAGGCCTCTGCCTCTGAGGTGGGAGAGCTGAGTTCAGGACGCTGGCCCACCAGAAACCTCCTGGCTCCACATAATATCAAATGGCATAAAGCTCTCCCAGAGATCTCCATCTCAACGCTAAGACCCAGCTCCACTCAACGACCAGCAAGCTACAGTGCTGGACACCCTGCATCAAACAACTAGCAAGACAGGAACACAACCCCACCCATTAGCACAGAGGCTGCCTAAAACCATATAAGGTCACAGACACCCCAAAACACACTACCGGATGTGGTCCTGCCCACAAGAAAGACAAGACCCAGCCTCATCCACCAGAACACAGGCACTAGTCCCCTCCACCAGGAAACCTACACAACCCACTGAACCAACCTTAGCCACTAGGGGACAGACACCAAAAACAATGGGAATTACGAACCTGCAGCCTGCAAAAAGGAGACCTCAAACATAGTAAGATAAGCAAAATGAGAAGACAGAAAAACACACAGCAGATGAAGGAGCAAGGTAAAAACCCACCAGACGAAATAAATGAAGAGGAAATAGGTGGTCTACCTGAAAAAGAATTCAGAGTAATGATAGTAAAGATGATCCAAAATCTTGGAAATAGAATGGAGAAAATACAAGAAACGTTTAACAAGGACCTAGAAGAACTAAAGAGCAAACAACCAATGATGAACAACACAATAAATGAAATTAAAAATTCTCTAGAAGGAATCAATAGCAGAAAAACTGAGGCAGAAGAATGGATAAGTGACCTGGAAGATAAAATAGTGTAAATAACTACTGCAGAGCAGAATAAAGAAAAAACAATGAAAAAAATTCAGGACAGTCTCAGAGACCTCTGGGACAACATTAAACGCACCAACATTCAAATTATAGGGGTCCCAGAAGAAGAAGAGAGAAAGAAAGGGACTGAGAAAATATTTGAAGAGATTATAGTTGAAAACTTCCCTAATATGGGAAAGGAAATAGTCAATCAAGTCCAGGAAGCACAGAGAGTCCCATACAGGATAAATCCAAGGAGAATGGGAGGGAGATGCAAGAGGGAGGAGATATGAGGATATATTTATATGTATAGCTGATTCACTTTGTTATAAAGCAGAAACTAACACATCATTGTAAAGCAATTATACTCCAATAAAGATGTTAAAAAAAACCACTGTTTTAAAGTCAATTGAAATAATTTTTCTATTACTATGGCAGCTAAATGATATATGTTTGATAAATTTGTTTATTTCAGTTTCTTTTTTATTTTTAGTGATTACTCTTTTTAAAGTTTACTTTTACTTTTAAATCATGCGAATATTAACATGGTTCCATAGTAACAATGTGCTGGTAAATATTTGACAACTGGCTCCCTGGGATAAAAGACCTGATTTTGTTAATTTCTATGGTTTAGATATTACCATGACTGATTTCAAGCTACTAAAGTTATGTCATTGAATGCAGAGTTTGGGAGATGCGCAGTCACATATCATTATATAGTATTTCTACCATACAGATAGAATAATCTCAGTAGCATAGATAATAGTAAAATAATTACACATTGATGAGTTTTGAGTATTTATTATCTTTATTTTTAATGTAATTTATCTAACATTAAGTTTATATAACTTAATTTTTATTAATGGCTATTGACTAACTGGCTCATAAAATTCTTGAAAATTTAACAATTGATTCTTGCTGGCTGGTTTGACCTGGCTCCAGCACGTCTCTCTTCCAAAGTCAAAATCACAAAACATAGCACATTGAGAAAAGGATTGCCTTCTACCTATCCTTTCCATCTGGTTCCCTCTCTTACTGTATAGGTAACCATTTGTATTAGATTTTTGTCTCTTTCATTGTTTACTTTTGCAAATACAGGCAGATATGATTTTATATTTTCTTACACAGAAGATAGCACAGGGCTTCCCTGGTGGCGCAGTGGATGAGAGTACACCTGCCGATGCAGGGGACACGGGTTTGTGTCCCAGTCCGGGAAGATCCCACATGCCGCGGAGCGGCTGGGCCCGTGAGCCATGGCCGCGGAGCCTGTGCTCCGCAACGGGAGAGGCCACAACAGTGAGAAGCCCGTGTACCACACACACAAAAAAAAGAAAAGAAGATAGCACACAAATAACACTCTTCTGCTCCATGTTTAGCTTAGAATCGTGATTCCTGTTTAAATGTAACTCCCCTAGGAGAGATAAAGAGGTGATATTGAAACTATTTCCAACATCACACTTCAGTAAAATTTAGTTTTCTTGAGAGCTGAGAAATGTCTGAGTGGGACCAGAGATTTCCATTGAGAATATGGGTGAAACCATATGAGAGCTTCATAGACAAACTTCACAATTTTACTCTGGATCAGAGAAGTGAGGGCCAGGCCTTGGAGCTGCTGAGGTGGCAAGGTTGCATGAATGAATGTTCAAGTCCTGGCTCAGCTCCCACCATATAAATGCAGCTACTTTCGCTGAAGTCATCCTACCTCCCTGTTATAAAACTTCCGGCCATCAGAGGGGGTAATTGGTGTTTTAATGTTTTAGTTGGGTTTTTCAGCTGAGGTAAATGGAATAGGAATATGCTTATCACTCTTCCGAAAGTCATTTCTATAATATTTATACACTTAAACTCTTTGAGACTGAAAACTTTTATTGATATTCTGTTTGTTTCTGATAACTTTGCCCTGGAAAGAAACGACTGAGATCTTGGAATTCACGTCATTATTACATGACCGCTTTGAAAGTCATGAGATTTTAAAGAAACCTCTTTATTTCCTACAATGAGGATATCCCATCTTGCCTTTGCCTTAATAGGTAATATCATTAGTGATTATTAGCACTTTATGATGCCATAATATTTGCACCATAATGAAGATCAGAGACATGAAAGGGCTATTGACATGATTCGCTGGCTCTTGCTGTTAACCAGAATGGGCCCTTTTATTCTGTGCAACCTCTAATTATTTCTGGATTTTATTATGTTTTTCTGTGAATTCTAGGGGAAAATATGTAATAGTGTTTATCACAAGAATACATGTGATAGCTGGTAAAAACAGACTGATACAGTGTTTTTAATGACTATCTCCCAGCTTAAGGTTAGAGATCCCATTGGCACACAGATCCTTTCTGTGAAATCAACATGGAAGAAATAAATGCAAGATATTGTATTGCAGTGCTGGGCCAGCACTTTCTATCCTATACAGAGAAGTAGCCTCAGAAAAAACACTATGGCGGATAACTAGGGCAACCTCTTATGTCCTTACATAGTGCCCTGACCTTTATAATGGGTATGCACAGTTACCTGAGATTGGCACATAGAAAAGAGTGGGGGGGGGGATTTACATGAGCTTACTGAAAGCTGCTTTGCAAACCTGCATTTAAAGAACCTCAAGACTTTTTTTTTTTTTTGCGGTACGTGGGCCTCTCACTGTTGTGGCCTTTTCTGTTGCGGAGCACAGGCTCCGGACGCGCAGGCCCAGCGGCCATGGCTCACGGGCCCAGCCGCTCCGCGGCATGTGGGATCTTCCCGGACTGGGGCACGAACCCGCGTCCCCTGCATCGGCAGGCGGACTCTCAACCACTGCGCCACCAGGAAAGCCCTAGAACCTCAAGACTTTTGACTTGCTTGATGATTGCTGCTCTCAGCTAATTGGTTGGCCACTAAAATTTGCTCCCTATCCTATTTACCTTGATAAGAAGTTCTGAAAGAATGGGCCCAAGCCCCAATTTTTCTCCCTGGTGCTACTATTTTCCACAATATGCTTATTCTAGGTTAGTCCAGTGATTCAAATATAACTGATTGTGGCTGTAATCTAGCACCCAAGTACCAAACGCATAGTCTTTGAGCCATGGAATACAACAAAGAGTCCTTTGAATACAAGGACTGTTGAATACAACCGGACTCCTTTCAGTTACCTTCTTCTCTAAGATGTATTTCAGTCAGACACACCAAGTAAGAGCAAAGACTCTGTATTAGAGACCTAGAGCTTCTGAAGGAAACAACTAAGGATATTAGCTTACAGACATGGAAAGGGGTGTGTCAGGGACTTGGGAGTGGGTGCAATTCACACAAAAGAATTGGCATCACACAATCTGGCCTAAGGCATTAATTCAAGGCCTGTCTTGTCTACTTGTGTATCCTTAGACACATTACCAGGGGACAATAATCTCTATTACTTGAAGGTCTTGTGACAATCAAAGAAAATATTTGTGGAAGAAAAACTCTTTAAAATATTATAGAGCTAGAAGGACTACCATAAGGAAAGAGTGAATCAGGAAAAATACTCCCAGTGGCTCAGGGTTACAATAAGGATGCTTTGCTATCTTGGTCTGGGCTCTGGGGAAAAAGTTTCCCTGGAGAATTTGTAAGCATGGGTCTGTCATTACATTAGTTCCAAGAATACTCAAGCTGTGAAATTATCATAAACCAAGGTGGGGGCAGTAATTCCCCTTGGGCAGCTACCAGAAACAAATGCAAAACCCACTTGTTCTGGAAGACGAGGTGCTTGTCCGAATCTCTCAGAATTTCTTCCAGCCGTTCACATATTTGAAGATGCTTCTTATGTCCCCCATAAATCTTATAATCTCCAGTTTAAATAGTCCTAACTCTGTCAACTACTTTTCATACAGTAGTTTCCAGAGCTGTCTCCATCCATTTTCTTCTATGTTCTCTCTAACATATGGGTGTTCCATTTAAAATGTGCCGTCTTCATCCAGTTCAGGCCTAAAGGCAACATGTCTAAGGCAAATTATTACGTTTTGTTCATGAGTGGGATAATATGAGACCATTATAAAAATATAATAATAAAGTACTATAACATATATCACCATAGTAATTCATTAATGTAATGTCACTGCCATAAAGCTTACAGTATAATAGCAAATACTACTAAATGTGTTTTATGTGCCGAAAACGATACACTTTACATGCAGTATCCTTTTTAATCCCCATGAAACACTAAGACAGGTTTTATGATTATCCCCATTTCGCAGATAAGGAGAAAACCTAGTAACTAGCCCAAGGTTACTTAGCTGCTCACAGAGATAGTAATATGTATATAACCGAAGCCAGGATGCAAACCCAGACCTATCTGGCTTCAATGGCCTTGCTCTAAACCACTAATACTCTACGCACCTTAACATAGTCCTGGGAGGGCATCTGAAAATCCAAATGCCATTTTTAGGAACTGTCACTCTCTTGACTGTGTGGGCAGTGAGCTAAAATTGCTAGGATTTTTATTTCTTTAAAATTTAAATCACAGTTATTTTTCCTGAAGATACATTTTCATAGGATAAGGGGACAAATAAGAAGTAGGGAGACACAGGGAGAAAGGGGGCAGAAGACCAGAAGGTAAAGAGAAGGGTGGTTGGGTACACTAGTAATGACTTTTGTTTATTTCCCAAGCTTTTAGTCAACCAGACCTGGCAGGTGACAAGAAGCTCCTGTGGTCACACAGCCAGGAATTCTGCTCGATCTTAAAGACGTTTTGGTGATTTTTATTTCCTACATTTCCTTTTATTTATTTTTTAAAACATCTTTATTGGAGTATAATTGCTTTACAATATTGTGTTAGTTTCTGCTGTATAACAAAGTGAATCAGCTATATGTATACATATATCCCCATATCCCCTCCCTCTTGCGTCTCCCTCCCACCCTCCCTATACCACCCCTCTAGGTGGTCACAAAGCACCTAGCTGATCTCCCTGAGCTGATCTCCCTGTGCTATGCGGCTGCTTCCCACTAGCTATCTATTTTACATTTGGTAGTGTATGTATGTCCATGCCACTTTCTCACTTGGTCCCAGCTTACCCTTACCCCTCCCTGTGGCCTCAAGTCCATTCTCTACCTCTGCATCTTTATTCCTGTCCTGCCCCTAGGTTGTTCAGAACCATTTTTTTTTTAATTCCATATATATGTGTTAGCATACGGTATTTGTTTTTCTCTTTCTGACTTACTTCACTCTGTATGACAGACTCTACTTCCACCTACCTCACTACAAATAACTCAATTTCATTTCTTTTTATGGTGGAGTAATATTCCATTGTATATATGTGCCACATCTTCTCTATCCATTCATCTGTCGATGGACACTTAGGTTGCTTCCATGTCCTGGCTATTGTAAATAGTGCTGCAATGAACATTGTGGTACATGACTCTTTTTGAATTATGATTTTCTAAGGATATATGCCCAGTAGTTGGATTTCTAGGTCATATGGTAGTTCTACTTTTACATTTTTAAGGAACCTCCATACTGTTCTACATAGTGGCTGTATCAATTCACATTCCCACCAACAGTGCAAGAGGGTTCCCTTTTCTCCACACCCTCTCCAGCATTTATTGTTTGTAGATTTTTTGATGATGACCATTCTGACTGGTGTGAGGTGATACCTCATTGTAGTTTTGATTGGCATTTCTCTAATGATTAGTGATGTTGAGCATCCTTTCATGTGTTTGTTGACAATCTGTATATCTTCTTTGGAGAAATGTCCATTTAGGTTTTTGGCCCATTTTTGGATTGGGTTATTTTTTTGATATTGAGCTGCATGAGCTGCTTATAAATTTTGGAGATTAATCCTTTGTCAGTTGCTTCATTTGAAAATATTTTCTCCCATTCTGAGGGTTCTTTTCTTCTTGCTTATGTTTTCCTTTGTTGTGCAAAAGCTTTTAAGTTTCCTTAGGTCCCATTTGTTTATTTTTGTTATTATTTCCATTTCTCTAGGAGGTGAGTCAAAAAGGATCTTGCTGTGATTTACGTCATAGAGTGTTCAGCCTATGTTTTCCTCTAAGAGTTTTATAGTGTCTGGATTTACATTTAGGTATTTAAGACACCTGGAGTTTATTTTTGTGTATGGTGTTAGGGAGTGTTCTAATTGCATTCTTTTACATGTAGCTATCCAGTTTTCCCAGCAACACTTATTGAAGAGACTGTCTTTTCTCCATTGTATATTCTTGCCTCCTTTATCAAAAATAAGGTGACCATAAGTCTGTGGATTTATCTCTGGGCTTTCTATCCTGTTCCATTGATCTATATTTCTGTTTTTGTGCCAGTACCATACTGTCTTGATTACTGTAGCTTTGTAGTAAAGTCTGAAGTCTGAGAGCCTGATTCCTCCAGGTCCGTTTTTCTTTCTCAAGATTGCTTTGGCTATTCAGGGTCTTTTGTGTTTCCATACAAATTGTGAAATTTTTTGTTCTAGTTCTGTGAAAAATGCCATTGGTAGTTTGATAGGGATTGCACTGAATCTGTAGATTGCTTTGGGTAATATAGTCATTTTCATAATGTTGATTCTTCCAATCCAAGAACATGGTATATCTCTCTAACTATTTGTATCACCTTTAATTTCTTTCATCAGTGTCTTATAGTTTTCTGCATACAGGTCTTTTGTCTCCTTAGGTAGGTTTATTCCTAGGCATTTTATTCTTTTTGTTGCAATGGTAAATGGGAGTGTTTCCTTAATTTCTCTTTCAGAGTTTTCATCATTAGTGTATAGGAATGCAGGAGATTTCTGTGCATTAATTTTGTATCCTGCTACTTTACCAGATTCATTGATTAGCTCTAGTAGTTTTCTGGTAGCCTCTTTAGGATTCTGTATGTATAGTATCATGTCATCTGCAAAAGTGACAGTTTTACTACTTCTTTGCTGATCTGGATTCCTTTTATTTCTTTTTCTTCTCTGATTTCTGTGGCTAAAAATTCCAAAACTATGTTGAATAATAGTGCTGAGACTGGGCAACCTTGTCTTGTTCCTGATCTTGGTGGAAATGGTTTCAGTTTTTCACCATTGAGGACGATGTTGACCGTGGGTTTATCATATGTGGCCTTTATTATGTTGAGGTAAGTTCCCTCTATGCCTACTTTCTGGAGGGTTTTTATCATAAATGGTGTTGAATTTTATCAAAAGCTTTCTCTGCATCTATTGAGATGATCATATGGTTTTTCTCCTTCAATTTGTTAATATGGTGTATCACATAGATTGATTTGCATATATTGAAGAATCCTTGCATTACTGGGTTAAACCCCACTTCATCATGGTGTATGATCCTTTTACTGTGCTGTTGGATTCCGTTTGCTAGTATTTTGCTGAGGATTTTTGCATCTATATTCATCAGTGATATTGGCCTGTAGTTTTCTTTTTTTTAGTTTTCCTGGTATCAGGGTGATGGTGGCCTCGTAGAATGTGTTGGGAGTGTTCCTTCCTCTGCTATACTTTGGAAGAGTTTGAGAAGGACACGTGTTAGCTCTTCGCTAAATGTTTGATAGAATTCACCTCTGAAGCCATCTGGTCCTGGGTTTTTGTTTGTTGGAAGATTTTTAATCACATTCTCAATTTCAGTGCTTGTGATTGGTCTGTTTATATTTTCTGTTTCTTCCTGGTTCAGTCTCAGAAGGTTGTGCTTTTCTAAGAATGTGTCAGTTTCTTCCAGGTTGTCTATTTTATTGGCATAGAGTTGCTTGTAGTTATCTATCATGATCCTTTGTATTTCTTCAGTGTCAGTTGTTACTTCTCCTTTTTCATTTCTAATTCTATTGATTTGAGTCTTCTCCCTTTTTTTCTTGATGAGTCTGGCTAATGGCTTATCAATTTTGTTTATCTTCTCATTGAACCAGCTTTTACTTTTATTGATCTTTGCTATCATTTCTTTTTCATTAATATCTGATCTGATCTTTATGATTTCTTTCCTTCCGCTAACTTTGGGGGTTTTTTGTTCTTCTTTCTCTAATTGCTTTAGGTGTAAGGTTAGGTTGTTTATTTGAGATGTTTCTTGTTTCTTGAGGTAGGATTGTATTGCTATAAACTTCCCTCTTAGAACTGCTTTTGCTGCATCCCATAGGTTTTGGGTCGTCATGCTTTCATTGTCATCTGTTCCTAGGTATTTTTTGATTTCCTCTTTGATTTCTTCAGTGATCTCTTGGTTATTACATAGTGTATTGTTTAGTTTCCATGTATTTGTATTTTTTTTACAGATTTTTTTCCTGTAACTGATATCTAGTCTAATAGCATTGTGGTCAGAAAAGATACGTGATACGATTTCAATTATCTTAAATTTACCAAGGCTTGATTTGTGACCCAAGATATGATCTATCCTGGAGAATGTCCCATGAGCACGTGAGAAGAAAGTGTATTCTGTTGGTTTTGGATGGAATGTCATATAAATATCAATTAAGTCCATCTTGTCTAATGTGTCATTTAAAGCTTGTGTTTCCTTATTTATTTTTATTTTGGATGATCTGTCCATTGGTGAAAGTGGGGTATTAAAGTCCCCTACTATGATTGTGTTACTGTTGATTTCCCCTTCTATGGCTGTTAGCATTTGCCTTATGTATTGAGGTGCTCCTATGTTGGGTGCATAAATATTTACAATTGTCATATCTTCTTCTTAGATTGATCCCTTGATCATTATGTAGTGTCCTTCTTTGTCTCTTGTAGTAGCCTTTATTTTAAAGTATATTTTGCCTGATATGAGAATTGCTACTCCAGCTTTCTTTTGATTTCCATTTGCATGGAGTATCTTTTTCCATCCCTCACTTTCAGTCTGTATGTGTCCCTAGGTCTGAAGTGGGTCTCTTGTAGACAGCATATATACAGGTCTTGTTTTTGTATCCATTCAGCCAGTCTATGTCTTTTGGTGGGAGCATTTAATCCATATACATTTAAGCTAGTTATTGATATGTATGTTCCTCTTACAATTTTCTTAATTATTTTGGGTTTGTTATTGTAGGTCTTCTGCTTCTCTTGTGTTTCCTGCTTAGAGAAGTTCCTTTAGCATTTGTTGTAAAGCTGGTTTGGTGGTGCTGAATTCTCTTAGCTTTTGCTTGTCTGTAAAGGTTTTAACTTCTCCATTGAATCTGAATGAGGTCCTTTCTGGGTGGAGTAATCTTGGTTGTAGATTTTTCTCTTTCATCACTTTAAATATGTCCTGCCACTCCCTTCTGGCTTGCAGAATTTCTGCTGAAATATCCGCTGTTAACCTTATGGGAATTCCCTTGTATGTTATTTGTTGTTTTTTTCCTTACTGCTTTTAATATTTTCCTTTGTATTTAATTTTTGATAATTTGATTAATATGTGGTTTGGCGTGTTTTTCCTTGGATTTATCCTGTATGGGACTCTCTGTGCTTCCTGGGCTTGATTGACTATTTCCTTTCCCATATAAGGGAAGTTTTCAACTGTAATCTCTTCAAATATTTTTTCAGTCCCTTTCTCTCTTCTTCTAGGACCCCTATAATTCAAATGTTGGTGCATTTAATGTTGTCCCAGAAGTCTCTGAGACTGTCCTGCATTCTTTTCATTGTTTTTTCCTTAGTCTGCTCTGCAGCAGTTATTTCCAATATTTTATCTTCCAGGTCACTTATCCATTCTACTGCCTCAGTTTTTCTGCTATTGATTCCTTCTAGAGAATTTTTAATTTCATTTATTGTGTTGTTCATCATTGTTATTTTTTTTCCACACACACACTGTATTTTATTTTTACAAATGATAAATAAACTGACACCAAGCATTGTAAATGGATGACCACAAAAAAAGCAAGAATGATTGCAATTACCAAACACGAAACACACTCATACTATGTCATAATATTGACATTCAGTCCCGTAATCCTCCACTGTAACAGCTCCTTTACTTTGCAGTGAAAATTGATTTGTATATTTTTTGCCTCTTATTCCTTGTGGGATTTTTTTTTTATTCAAACAGGAAGTCACAAAAATTATAATCATCCTCATCAGTTCACTCAGTGCCATGTAATTAATTTTTTTTCATCTTGATCTTTTGTTAGCACTGTTATGAATTCATCAGTTTTCCATTAGAGTTCTGGAAATGTGTATTCATTCAGTTCAGCAGTAAAATCAGTCACCAGAAACCTGTACTTGTCAGAGTCTTTTCCATGAATTCCTTGAAGATGAAACCCTTTTATAGGAACATATTTGCAAAAGCATCAGAGTCCACCCAGAACTGTCTGTAAATGACTAGACTTAAAAATGACCACGGTTAAAGATTTGATGAAAGTTCATAGTAATGCAATTGACAAGGAAATTTAGTTATTTCTGAGATATACATTTTAAAGTAATAACTAGAATTATGACTTATAACATTATACCAGAACATATAAGATTTTTAGAATTTGATGTAATGTCTGAAACGTTTATATTAACATATTTCCACACAAATAACCCAAAGAAAGTTTAGTATTAGTTATTTTGTTTCTTTGTTTGTTTATACTGCAGGTTCTTATTAGTCATCAGTTTTATACACATCAGTGTATACATGTCAATCTCAATGGCCCAATTCAGCACACCGCCATCCCCACCCCACTGCGGTTTTCCCTGCTTGGTGTCCATAAGTTTGTTCGCTACTTCTGTGTCTCTACTTCTGCCCTGCAAACCAGTTAACCTCTACCATTTTTCTAGGTTCCACAAACATGCGTTAATATACGATATTTGTTTTTATCTTTCTGACTTACTCCACTCTGTATGACAGTCTCTAGATCCATCCACGTCACCACAAATGACTCAATTGCGTTCCTTTCTATGGCTGAGTAATATTCCATTGTATATATGTACCACAACTTCTTTATCCAGTCGTCTGTCAATGGGCATTTAGGTTGCTTCCATGACCTGGCTATTGTAAATAGTGCTGCAGTGAACATTGGGGTGCATATGTCTTTTTGAATTATGGTTTTCTCTGGGTATATGCCCAGTATTGGGATTGCTGGATCATATGGTAATTCTATTTTTAGTTTTTCAAGGAACCTCCATACTGTTCTCCATAGTGGCTGTATCAATGTACATTCCCACCAACAGTGCAAGAGGGTTCCTTTTTCTCCACACCCTCTCCAGCATTTGTTGTTTGTAGATTTTCTGATGATGCCCATTCTAACTGGTCTGAGGTGATACCTCATTGCAGTTTTGATTTGCATTTCTCTAATAATTAGTGATGTTGAGCAGCTTTTCATGTGTTTCTTAGCCATCTGTATGTCTTCTTTGGAGAAATGTCTATTTAGGTCTTCTGCCCATTTATGGATTGGGTTGTTTGTTTCACTAATATTGAGCTGCATGAGCTATTTATATACTTTGGAGATTAATCCTTTGCAAATATTTTCTCCCATTCTGAAGGTTGTCTTTTCGTCTTGTTTACTGATTCCTTTGCTGTGCAAAAGCTTTGAAGTTTCATTAGGTCCCATTTGTTTATTTTTGTCTTTATTCTGATTACACTAGGAGGTGGATCAACAAAGATCTTGCTGTGATTTAAGTCAAAGAGTGTTCTTCCTATGTTTTCCTCTAAGAGTTTTATAGTGTCCAGTCTTACATTTAAGTCTCGAATCCATTTTGAGTTTATTTTTGTGTATGGTGTTAGGGAGTGTTCTAATTTCATTCTTTGACATGTACCTGTCCAGTTTTCCCAGCACCACTTATTGAAGAGACTGTCTTTTCTCCATTGTATATCTTTGCCTCCTTTGTCATAGATTAGTTGACCATAGGTGCGTGGGTTTATCTCTGGGATTTCTATCTTGTTCCATTGATCTATGTTTCTGTTTTTGTGCCAGTACCATATTGTCTTGATTACTGTAACTTTGTAGTATAGTCTGAAGTCAGAGAGTCTGATTCCTACAGCTCCATTTTTTTTCCTCAAGACTGCTTTGGCTATTTGGGGTCTTTTGTGCCTCCATACAAATTTTAAGATGATTTTTTCTAGTTCTGTAAAAAAAATGCCATTGGTAATTTGATAGGGATTGCATTGAATCTGTAGATTGCTTTGGGTAGTAGAGTCATTTTCACAGTATTGATTCTTCCAATCCAAGAACGTGGTATATCTCTCCATCTGTTAGTATCATCTTTAATTTCCTACATCAGTGTCTTACAGTTTTCTGCAAACAGGTCTTTTGTCTCCCTAGGTAGGTTTATTCCTAGGTATTTTATTCTTTTTGTTGCAATGATAAATGGGAGTGTTTCCATAATTTCTCTTTCAGATTGTTCATCATTAGTGTATAGGAATGCAAGAGATTTCTATACATTAATTTTGTATCCTGCAACTTTACCAAATTCATTGATTACCTCTTGTAGCTTTCTGGTGGCATCTTTAAGATTCTCTATGTATAGTATCATATCATCTGCAAACAGTGACAGTTTTAATTCTTCTTTTCCAATTTGTGTTTCTTTTACTTCTTTTTCTTCTCTGAATGCCATGGCTATGACTTCCAAAACTATGTTGAATAATAGTGGTGAGAGTGGACATCCTTGTCTCGTTCCTGATCTTAGAAAAAATGCTTTCAGTTTTTCACCATTGAGAATGATGCTTGCTGTGGGTTTGTCATATATGGCCTTTATTATGTTGAGGTAGTTTCCCTCTATGCCCACTTTCTGGAGAGTTTTTATCATAAATGGGTGTTGAATTTTATCAAAAGCTTTCTCTGCATCTATTGAGATGATCATATAGTTTTTGTTTTTCAATTTGTTAATATGGTGTATCACATTGATTCATTTGCATATATTGAAGAATCCTTGCATCCCTGGGATAAATCCCACTTGATCATGGTGTATGATCCTTTTAATGTGTTGTTGGATTCTGTTTGCTTGTATTTTGTTGAGGATATTTGCATCTATATTCATCAGTGATATTGGTCTGGAATTTTCTTTTTTTGTAGTATCTTTGTCTGGTTTTGGTATCAGGGTGATGGTGGCCTCATAGCATGAGTTTGGGAGTGTTCCTTCCTCTGCAATTTTTTGGAAGAGTTTGAGAAGGATGGGTGTTAGCTCTTCTCTAAATGTTTGATAGACTTCACTTGTGAAGCCATCTGGTCCTGAACTTCTGTTTGATGGAAGATTTTTAATCACAGTTTCAATTTCATTACTTGTGATTGGTCTGTTCATATTTTCTTTCTTCCTGGTTCAGTCTTGGAAGGTTATACCTTTCTAAGAATTTGTCCATTTCTTCCAGGTTGTCCATTTTATTGGCATAGAGTTGCTTGTAGTAGTCTCTTAGGATGCTTTGTATTCCTGCAGTGTCTGTTGTAACTTCTCCTTTTTCATTTCTAATTTTATTGATTTGAGTCCTCACCCTCTTTTTCTTGATGAGTCTGGCTTATCAATTTCATTTATCATCTCAAAGAACCAGCTTTTAGTTTTATTGATCTTTGCTATTGTTTTCTTTGTTTCTATTTTATTTATTTATTTTTTTCTGCTCTGATCTTTATGATTTCTTTCCTTCTGCTAACTTTGAGTTTTGTTTGTTCTTCTTTCTCTAGTTCCTCTAGGTGTAAGGTTAGATTGTTTACTTGAGATTTTTCTTGTTTCTTTAGTTAGGCTTGTATATGTATAAACTTCCCTCTTAGAACTGCTTTTGCCACATCCCATAGGTTTTGGATCATTTTCATTGTCATTTTTCTACAGGTATTTTTTGATTTCCCCTTTGATTTCTTCAGTGATCTCTTGGTTATTTAGTAACGTATTGTTTAGCCTCCATGTGTTTGTGTTTTTCACGTTTTTTTAACTGTAATTCATTTCTAATCTCATAGTGTTGTGGTCAGAATAGATATGATTTCAATTTTCTTAAATTTACTGAGGCTTGATTTGTGACCCAAGATGTGATGTATCCTGGAGCATGTTCCATGCGCACTTAAGATGAAAGTGTAATCTGCTGTTTTTGGATGGAATGTCCTATAAATATCAGTTAAATCTATCTGGTCTATTGTGTCATTTAAAGCTTCTGTTTCCTTATTTATTTTCATTTTGGATGATCTGTCCATTGGTGTAAGTGAGGTGTTAAAGTCCTCCACTATTATTGTGTTACTGTCGATTTCCTCTTTTACAGCTGTTAGCAGTTGCCTTATGTATTGAGGTGCTCCTATGTTGGGTGCATATATATTTATGCTTGTTATATATTCTTCTTGGTTTCATCCCTTGATCCTTCCTTGTCTCTTGTAACAATCTTTATTTTAAAGTCTATTTTATCTGATATGAGTATTGCTGCTCCAGCTTTCTTTTGATTTCCATTTGCATGGAGTATCTTTTTCCATCCCCTGACTTTCAGTCTGTATGTGTCCCTAGATCTGAAGTGGGTCTCTTGTAGACAGCATATATATGGGGCTTGTTTTCGTAATCATTCAGCTAGCCTGTGTCTTTTGGTTGGAGCATTTAATCCATTCACATTGAAGGTAATTATTGATATGTATGTTCCTATGACCATTTTCTTAATTGTTTTGGGTTTGTTTTTGTAGGTCCTTTTCTTCTCTTGTGTTTCCCACTTAAAGAAGTTCCTTTAGCATTTGCTGTAAAGCTGGTTTGGTGGTGCTGAATTCTCTTAGCTTTTGCTTGTCTGTAAAGCTTTTGATTTCTCCATTGAATCTGAAGGAGATCCTTGCCAGGTAGAGTAATCATGGTTGTACGTTCTTTCCTTTCATCACTTTAAGTATATCATGCCACTCCCCTATGGCTTGTAGAGTTTCTGCTGAGAAATCAGCTGTTAACCTTATGGGAGTTCCCTTGTCTGTTATTTGTCCTTTTTCCCTTGCTGCTTTCAGTAATTTTTCTTTGTCTTTAATTTTTGCCAATTAGGTTTCTATGTTTCTCGGTGTGTTTCTCCTTGCTTTTATCCTGTATGGGACTCGCTGCGCTTCCTGGACTTGGGTGGCTATTTCCTTTCCCGTGTTTGGGAAGTTTTTAACTATAATCTCTTCAAATATTTTCTCTGGTCCTTTCTCTCTCTCTTCTCCTTCTGGGACTCCTATAATGTGAATGTTGTTGCGTTTAATGTTGTCCCCGAGGTCTCTTAGGCTGTCTTCATATCTTTTCATTTTTTCTTTAGTCTGTTCCGCAGCAGTGAATTCCACCATCCTGTATTCCAGGTCACTTATCCGTTCTTCTGCCTCAGTTATTCTGCTACTGATTCCTTCTGATGTAGTTTTCATTTCAGTTATTGTATTGTTCATCTCTGTTTGTTTGTTCTTTAATTATTCTAGGTCTATGTTAAACCATTCTTGCATCTTCTCGATCTTTGCCTCCATTCTTTTTCCGAGGTCCTGGATAATCTTCACTATCATTATTCTGACTTCTTTTTCTGGAAGTTTGCCTATCTCCACTTCATTTAGTTTTTTTTCTGGGTTTTATCTTGTTCATTCATCTGGTATATAGCCCTCTGCCTTTTCATCTTGTCTCTCTTTCTGTGAATGTGGTTTTTGTTCCATAGTGTGCAGGATTGTAGTTCTTCCTGCTTCTCCATCATTGTTTGCTCTTTAGTTCTTCTAGGTCCTTGTTAAACGTTTCTTGTATTTTCTCCATTCTATTTCCAAGATTTTGGATCATCTTTACTATCATTACTCTGAATTCTTTTGCAGGTAGACTGCCTATTTCCTCTTCATTTGTTTGGTCTGGTCGGTTTTTAACTTGCTACTTCATCTGCTGTGTGTTTCTCTGTCTTCTCGTTTTGCTCAGCATATTGTGTTTGGGGTCTCCTTTTTGCAGGCTGCAAGTTTGTAGTTCCCATTGTTTTTGGTGTCTGACCCCAGTGGGTAAGGTTGGTTCAGTGGGTTGTGTAGGCTTCCTGGTGGACGGAACAGGTGCCTGTGTTCTGGTGGATGAGGCTGGGTCTTGTCTTTCTTGTGGGCAGGACCACGTCCCGTGGTGTGTTTTGGGGTGTCTGTGACCTTATTATGATTTTAGGCAGCCTCTCTGCTGTGGGTGGGGTTGTGTTCCTGTCTTGCTAGTTGTTTGGAATCGCATGTCCAGCACTGTAGCTTGCTGGTCATTGAGTGGACCTGGGTCTTAGCATTGAGATGGAGATCTCTGGGGGAGCTTTTGCCATTTGATAATATGTGGAGCCAGGAGGTCTCTGGTGGACGAATGCCCTGACCTCGGCTCTCCCACCTCAGAAGCAGAGGCCTGACACCCGGCCAGAGTACCAAGACCCTGTCAGCCACATGGCTCAGAAGAAAAGGGAGAAAAAAATAAAGAAATATAATAAAATAAAGTTATTGAAATAAAAAATTATTAAAAATAAAAAATTTTTAAGTAATTAAAAAAAAAGACGAGAGCAACCAAACCTAAAAACAAATCCACCAATGATAAGTGTTAAAAACTATAGTTAAAAAAACCACAAAAAACGGACAGACAGAACACTAGGACAAATGGTGAAAGCAAAGATATACGTACAAAATCACACAAATAAGCATACACATAAACACAAAAAGAGAAAAAGGAAAAATATATATATATTGTTCCTCCTAAAGTCCATCTCCTCAATATGGGATGATTCGTTGTCTAGTCACATATTCCACAGATGCAGGGTACATCGAGTTGATTGTGGAGATTTAATCCGCTGCTCCTGAGGCTGCTGGGAGGGATTTCCCTTTCTCTTCTTTGTTCGCACAGCTCCCAGGGGCTCAGCTTTGGATTTGGCCCCGTGTCTGCGTGGAGGTCGCCTGAGGGCGTCTGTTCTTCGCTCAGACAGGACAGGGTTAAAGGAGCAGCTGATTCGCGGGCTCTGGCTCACTCAGACCGGGGGGAGGGAGGGGTGCGGATGTGGGGCGAGCCTGCGGCGGCAGAGGCCGGTGTGACGTTGCACCAGCGTGAGGCGCACTGTGCATTCTCCTGGGGAAGTTGTCCCTGGATCCCGGGACCCTGGCAGTGGTGGGCTGCACAGGCTCCCGGGAGGAGAGGTGTGGATAGTGACCTGTGCTTGCACACAGGCTTCTTGGTGGCGGCAGCAGTAGCCTTAAGAGTCTCATGCCCGTCTCTGGGGTCTGCACTGATAGCTGCGGCTCGCACCCGTCTCTGGAGCTCCTTTAAGCGGCGCTCTTAATCCCCTCTCCTCGCGCACCAGGAAACAAAGAGGGAAGAAAAAGTCTCTTGCCTCTTTGGCAGGTCCAGACTTTTCCCCGGACTCCCTCCCGGCTAGCTGTGGTGCACTAACCCCTTCTGGCTGTGTTCACGCAGCCAACCCCAGTCCTCTCCCTGCGATCCGACCAAAGCCCGAGCCTCCGCTCCCAGCCCCGCCTACCCCGGCGGGTGAGCAGACAAGCCCCTCGGGCTGGTGAGTGCTGGTCAGCACCGATCCTCTGTGCGGGAATCTCCCCGCTTTGCCCTCCGCACCCCTGTGGCTGCGCTCTCCTCCGCGGCTCGGAAACTTCCCCCCTCCGCCACCTGCAGTCTCCGCCCGTGAAAGGGCTTCTAGTGTGTGGAAACCTTTCCTCCTTCACAGCTCCCTCCCACTGGTACAGGTCCCGTCCCTATCCTTTTGTCTCTGTTTTTTCTTCTTTTGCCTTATCCAGGTACGTGGGGAGTTTCTTGCCTTTTGGGAGGTCTGAGGTCTTCTGCCCACATTCAGTAGGTGTTCTGTAGGAGTTGTTCCAAATGTAGATGTATTTCTCATGTATTTGTGGGGAGGACTAGACATCTCACTCCTCCGCCATCTTGAAGGTCTCCCCTTCCTACATTTCTTGAAGATAGTAGTGTTACTGCTTTACTGGAAGCCAACAGTTGCTATATTGAAGTTGGTTCATTGGAATCACCTTTGCTTTTCACAGAGCAAGGTCTCTGCAGTACAGAGCGTTTACATTTGTGAAGCATGCCTCCTGCTGGATTAGTGGAATATTACATTGCACGTTTTCAAAGCTCTCCAAAATTGGATCTAATTTGTAAAGATGACCTTAACTGCGGTTCAGTTTTGGAGAGTTTGGGAAGGGAATAAATATAGCTTTTTTAGATGATTTCTTCAAGCTTCTCAGATTATTTGTATAAACCTTTAGGTGTGGTTTATGGGTTTTCAAATCATATCTGCCCCCACAGCTCAAAATAAATGGTTTAAGGACCCAAAGAGATAATACCAACAACAATAATGGTAAACATTATATTCAGTGTTTTCTGTGTGCCAGGAATGTGCAAAAATACTCTGTGAACCCTGCCCCTTGCAACACTCACCAACACCCTAAAAGAAAAGTTTGGTACATTATCACCCACACTCCCAGTTTACAGAAAGACTTAAAGAAGTTGAGAGCTCTTTCACCCCTACTGTCACACACCCAGCCAGAGGTTGGGAGCCCCTAAAGTTTTTCTTGAACTACTTCACCCCATTAACTGACCCCAGAAATAATCAGAAATAGTCAACCGAGCTGGGCTACCCAGATTCTTTCTCCTGGGAATTTGGAGTTGGATTCAAAGAGAACCTCCAGTCTGGCTGGTTACCTAAATGGAGGTCATATAAACTCAGGGGTCCCCAGTGGAGGAGCCTTGTGCATGGAGAAATAGAAAAAGGATGATCAGGAGAAAGGAAAAGAATAAAGCAAAAAGCACAGAGAAAGGCAACGAGGATAGTTTTTCGTTCTTGGTCCCAATCCCTCAGAAATTTCCTCGGCTGGTTTCATTGACTTGGCATATTGAAATATTTCTTTTTCTCTGTTAAAAAAAAGTGTATAAAACCAAGTCACGTGAGCAATAATATGTAAAAGTGAACCAAATCTAGTGTTATAATGAAATAAAATCTGAAGTTAATATGGCACATTGAATGATGTGCATAATTTTTATTATATTCCATGGAAATTAGACTAAAATAGGGAGCAATTAATGAAAATGACTGTAATTATTGTCATGTCAACAAAGCCAAACCAAGTGATTCCAGAGTCAGCTGTAGGGAAGACAATTTACAGCAGGAAGCTGTTCTGCAGTTCCTATGAAGAACCCTGGATTGAAAAACCAGGAGGCTAAGTCCTTTCCTTGCATCCACTTCTCTAGCAACGATAGTCCAGGTGGTTCAAGAGGTCCCAGCTGACAAGTGTGTGAGCCCCTTGGAGCTCCTCACCTCTGTGTTGCAGGACGGGGGACTGCTTCTAGGGCCCCAGAGTGGGCTCTTGTCTAACACTCAGAAATGAATTGTCCGAGGAGACACACGTGCTGACAGAGCAAGAGACTATTGGGAAGGGGCGCCCGGGCGGAGAGCAGCGGGGTAAGTGAACCCAGGAGAACTGCTCTGCCGCATGGCTCGCAGTCTCAGGTTCGTGGTAATTCTGTTAGTTTCTGGGTTTTCTCTGGCCAATTGCTCCGACTCAGGGTCCTTCCTGGTGGTGCGTGCATCCCTCAGCCAAGATGGATTCCAACAAGAAGGATTCTGGGAGGTTGGTAGGGCATGTGGACTGGCATCTCCTCTCTCCTTTTGACCTTTCCTGAATTTTTCCGGTTGGTGGTAGCTTGTTAGTTCCGTGTTGCTTACCAGGACTTCCTGTTGTAAGATAACTCATGCAAGTGGCTACTATCTTGACCGGCCAGGGCAGGTGGTTTCAGTCAGTGTTTCCCCTAACACCTGCACTGCCCCTCCCCCACTGCATCTCCAAGGAGAAGAATGCTGACATTGACGGGTTGTGTTGGAATGCTGACATTGACGGCTGCGTCTGTTTGGGAGGCTCTCCTTTCCTCAACATTGGATTGGTGAGATACAGCGCATGGAGAATTTGAAGCTGCTCTTAGGAAGAGGCCGCCAGCCTGCTTCCCATGGTGCACTGTCCTTTGGTCTATGTCTACCATTAACTACCACAAGGCATCATCAATGTGGTCCAGTCTAGCTCACCTGGGGTCTGAACTGAGAGTGGAGGTGAAATCCTCATGGAAATAAAAAGTGTGAAATCGTCTGACTTTGCTCTCTGTGCAGATAGCTGTCTTCCTCAGTGGCTGGGGAAGGTTGAGGGAGAATTGGATTCTGGTTGTTGAGATTGCTGGGTCCCAACCAAACGCCATCCTCTCAGTCTCTTTTCCATTGATGTAAGACCAACAAGGAACACTCAGAACAGTTACCATAAGCCAGAATCTTAGAGTCCTGGGACTGGTTTGGCTTAAAGTAGCCATTATTTACAGGGATAAAATTCAATGATTCACAGTAGGAATACTTCATTTCAAATTATTCTTTAAGAGACTTATACTTTCATAATTTCGGTTGTATGGCATTTTTCACAATAAAAATAAAAGATTTTTAATATAAAAAAAATTCAATGATTCAGAAATATTCCATTTTCCTCCTTCCACACATGGCTAATCCAATACGCTAGTCTGGACTTTGACCTATTAGAGGTGCATTTGTGCTAATGAACAAATGCATCTCGAATATTTTAGATGTATTACTTCCTTGAAAATGTTTTTGTCATATAATTAGCTATGATTCTGGCATGGGAGCAATGAGAATTACAGAAAGGACCAAGAAAGTTTTTCCTGGGATTCATTCAATATACATTATTGAGTAAATGCAAGGTGACAGGCATGGTGTAAGGCACTAGAGAAAAAATTACAAAATAATGTCTGTACTCTTCAGGAGCTTAATGGGTCAGGTACTCATCACTAACTAGTGTGATGACTTAGGGGAGCTTAAAAAAAAGGCTATTCCTATCTTGGAATATTTTAATAACCTTGGAACATTTTATACAGATAATGTTGGGTTAAAATAAAGATTAAGAGGAGTCTAGGAAGAAAAGGATGGGGGTGGGAGTGGGAAGACAATTATAGGAAAGGGGAGGGTGCGATCTCGGGGCTGGAGATGAATGCGTACATATACATCTGAGGGCTGTTTTTAAATACTGTCTGTCTGAAGCCTCCCTCCACCCGCATCCTCCACTTTCCACCCTCCAACTCACCCTTCTTCCTGAGTCACCCAGATGGCCATTTCTCACTAGGAAAGGAGAAAAAGGAAAGGGTGCAATTTGTCTAAAATCCCTAAAAGCTGCCAGGATACATTCGTGCATTTCATCTGCACACCCCACCATGCGAAGGGTGGGAGTTCTGTGTAAAGACGGGGAAACCGAGGTGCAGAGAGGTTGTGTGACTTCTCCACATTACACAGTTTGGAAAAGGCAGTGCCAAAATGCAAGCTCACATTTTAAAATTATAACTAGACATATGTGTGCTTTTTAAAAAGTAAAAAAATAATAGAGAAGTATGAAATATAAAAAATAAATGTCTTCCCTTCTGCACATTCCAAACTGTTTGGGGTATATCCCTATAGACATTTTTCCCTGTACATGCAAATGTGTATTTACACACATGACATATAACTGTATATGTGAACATCTATAATTTTTACATAAATGGATATTCTAACTATATCATTCTGTAACTCACTTCCATCACCTAACATTACATCATGTATATCCTTCCTTATCAGAATCTATACATTTATTTCATTTTTACCTCTAATATGTATATTCAATTTGATGACTATATTACATCTTATTTAGACATTTCCTTATTGATAAGGCTGGCCCTGTTTTGTTTCATTTTGAAATTCAAATTTAAACCATGAAAAATTCTGAGATGGAAATTGAAGGCTCTCTTCTCTCACCGTCCATTCCAGTTCCCACTCCCTGGAGTTTTGTTGTTGTCATTTTTGTTACTTTTGTTTTTGTTCTTCGAGGTATGTCACCTTACAACTGAATTAAATACAGATACTTGCAGTTCTTGATTTCTCTGTGTTAGAACAAACTGTTGTCCTGCCTCAGTGATAGCTGGGAAGTTTAACATACTTTTGCTATCTCAGCCTCCCTCTTTTAATTGTTAGCTATATTACGATTTTTAAGTTATTTAGGTTAATTACAGTTATACTTTTCTCTAATTAGGTCTTCTGTGTTTGTTAGAGGTTTCAAAAAATGTAAAGCCCCATCTCAATGCAAATATATTCTGATTATGTAAATATTACACACTGAAGTGCCCAGTAGTATGCTAGGACCCATAGAGAAGTAGGTACTATCCTCTGTGACCTAACCATGCTGACAGCTCTAAGGAGAAGCACTGAGGTCCCATGGATTCTTTTTATTTCTTCTCCATTTCCTTCTAGGCTGTACTGGGCTTCCGCTTTTCCTTGTAGATCATATCCAAGCTAATGGATCCAAGCCAAAGGGCTCCATGTTCTCCAAAGCCTATAAGAGGCATGAGGGGCTGGGGGCTGAGGGAAAGTAGAACTTCCATTATGTCCCCACTGAGGGGACATGGAAGTCCTCAGAGGGCCCCTGAACTGCCAGTGACCACAGGTTGTATCCAAGAGGCTGCCAAAGGCAGAGATGGGCTAAACCATCAACTTCACCTCTGAAGTCGAGAAAAGGACCAGACTCTATGCCAGGGTTCTGGTTCTAGACGCAAAACAGGAATTTTCGCTAGAACCTGCATGTGTTGATCTGAGACCTCCCTATTCCCAAGCCCCAAGGTTACCTGTTCCCCAGCCCCAAACACCCAGATACCATTTTGGTGCGGAACAGCAGAAGGGAGAAGAAATACAATCTAAAAAGACTGTTTGAACCAGAAGAGACTAATATACTGAGATTTGTCTGGTTTAGTTCTTTCTACCCCCATATCCAATGGGAAAGAGACCTAGAAGGAACATTAGTTCAGGAGACAGACACAGACCAACCAGCTTGTTCACTAAACCCATTTCCCTTCCTCATGGACTATATTTCTCAGCCTTCTATGCAGTGAGGTGCAACCATGCGAATGAGTTTTGGCCCCCAAAATGTGGATGTAAGTGATCTATCCCATTTCCAGGTCTGGTACATAAAGATCTCCTCTGCATTGTTCTTCAGGTTCTTTTCCTTTTCACAGTGATCTTGGAAACCCCATATTGAAAATGGTGGAGCTTCATATGGAAGACCTCTGGGTCATCAGAGAGTTAAGGCACCCCCTGCCAACCAGAAACACCTTTTCTGGGCTTTGAGGTTGTGTTTCAGTTACTATCACCGTGTAACAAACCACTTCAAGCCTTAGTGGATTAAGTCTTTATTATAATCTCTATCATTGTAATCGACACTTTATTATAATCTCTATCAGTTTTGTGGATCGACTGGGCTCAGTTGGGTGGTTCTCAATGGGGGGTCTCATTTGGCTGAAGTCTGATGGAAGCATCTTTCTTTTCATTCATAATTCATTCACTGCCTAGATCCTTAACTAGCTCCTAGGAAATATGTTAAGAATTCAACTTCCCAGGCCCTGTTTCTGGGGAGTCTGGAGATTTGCATTTATTTTAAAGAAGATGTTGGGGTAGGAGTTCATTAATTAATTTATTTATTTTTGCTGTGTTGGGTCTTCGTTTCTGTGCGAGGGCTTTCTCTAGTTGTGGCAAGTGGGGGCCACTCTTCATCGTGGTGCACAGGCCTCTCACTATCGCGGTCTCTCCTGTTGCAGAGCACAGGCTCCAGACGCGCAGGCTCAGTAGTTGTGGCTCACGGGCCTAGATGCTCTGCGGCATGTTGGATCCTCCCAGACCAGGGCTCGAACCCGTGTCCCCTGCATTAGCAGGCAGATTCTCAACCACTGCGCCACCAGGGAAGCCCTGGAGATTTGCATTTTAACCAGCACTGTTTGGAGGGCTTTATTCCTCTTGTTGGTTCTCTCCATTTCCCAAGTCCTTAATTACCTAGACGATAGAGGTCAGCCTCTTCGTAGACCTAGTAGGCTTTGCTTTACCCAACGCTATATTTCACAACACACTTAGGAAACCTTCGATTTTGTCAATCACTAGGAATTGGAGAAGTCCTGGAGCCCTTTCAGTCCCACCCTCCAGAGAGGAGAAAAGCAGAATTGCTTTACTCAGAGGAACATTGATCCTATTTCAGAAGACCACCAGGGAGTAGAAGTGTCACAAACTAGACTGCTCAAACACAGAATTAGCTTCTGTTGTGATTAGATTAACCTCATCTAGTTGACCTACAATTATTTCAAATCCAGAATGTTAATCACAAAACAAGCCTCCCCCCACCCTCCTTGTCTTTTTTTTTTTTTTTTTTTTTTTAATGCTTTGATCTTAGTCATTCTTTCTCTGAGCTCTCCACAGGCACTCAGCTCCCTTACTTAAAATTCTCAGCTCCTGCTTTCTGCAACTCCTCCAGACTTTCCTTAATAGTCATGCTCCTTGCCTGGGATGTGGGTTTCCCACCCTGGCCCTGCTACATTTTTACCCTCTTTGAGAAAACACTGCTAATATTGACCTGGCTCAAACAGCAAGCCATGTGGGGAGGATCAGAAAATGAGGAATGAGCAGAACTCTGTTCAAGGTCTGGCTTTGCCACCTCCTGGCTGTATTAACTGTCAACAGAAAAAAAAAAGCACAACGTGAGAGTTGTGAGTTAAATTTTATTTGGGGCCAAATGAGGACTATAGCCCGGGAGGCAGTATTTCAGATAGCTCTGGGAAACTACTCCGAACAGGTAGGGGGGAAGGTCAGTCTATATGTGATTTTGGTGAAGGGGGGGCGGGGTACATCCATCAAGTACACATTTTTGCAGAAGGTTTCTGCTAGTCACGAGGAGCAGACATCACCATGAAGGATTTTAGTGCTTTTCTGGATATGAGGAGATGCAAGTATTGGGTTCATAAAATCTTCTCCTGAAAATATCTAACTATCTGAAGGCCTGTGCTGCCAGTTTTTCCCAGAACGCAGAGTGCCTCGTTCCTGATCTCCACCCTGAACTCCTTTCAGGGGGTGTTGAAGGTCAGCAGCTATAGCAGGCTTGTAGTTTTATCCTTGTAGAGGCAGATGGCCAGTGTCGAACTTAAGTGGGCGTACCAGACAAATGAAGTCCAGTAACTGGTCTTCATTTTCCTCATCTGTAAAATGGGTTTAGTATTAATCCAACTGTAGAGGGCTTTTGCTCCAGGCCCACGGGTTTTCTTTCAGTTCTTGGAAGGCACCATGCCCCCCTCCTACCACAGGGCTTTTGCAGAATTTATTCCCTCTAAATGGAACAGAGTGTCCCTCCCCACCCCTTACCCTGGTAAATGCCTACCCTTTCTTCAGGTATCAGTTCAGTGGTCGTGTCCTCAGGGACTCGGCCAATGTCCCTTTCCTATCACTATTACCTCACCTTCAGGGCACGGTTCACAGTTCCAAATTTATATTGATTTGTGAGATTCTTTAACTAACATCCATCTCCTGTAATAGACTATATGTTCCCTGAGAACAGACACATCTGTTTTCTCTCACCCTTTTATCTCCAGCACCCAACACTCGATAAATCAGTGAATGAATATGAATGAATGAATGATAGTTGTGAAAATAAAGGGGACCATGCATGTCAATCACTTACCACTGTTTTGTTATTAATAATATTATCTTCTCCAAAACAGATTTTATAATAATAATACCGATGATCAGGTTCACAAGAAGGGAAGGTATATACAAGTTGTTCGTAAATTGTAAAGAAGTAGACAAATATTAGATTTTTGTGAGCATTGATATCCCTTAGTTCTTTTTCTTGCAAACACCTCAGCAATCCCCTGCACAGCCATCTAACGCATAAGTACATAGAGACAGCTGAGCCTCTAGAAAGTGATATTTATCTGGTTTGACTAGTAAGTAATTGTCTTCATAAACAAATCACAAGTCAAACAGCAATGGCACCATGAATGGAAGAAGTGATGCATTTTAAGGAAATGGCTCTCTTAAATCTCAGACACAGAGGTGCCTGTGATTATGGAGCAAACTTTGTCATAGAGAGAGTGAGCAAGGGTAGAGGGGGCTGAGGCTGTGCAGGATGGGGAACTGAGCTGTCTACTGCCCTGCTTACAGGGGGGCGTTGGGGCAGCCAATGCCCAAAAGGGTACGGCAAGCTCACGAGAAAGGCTTAGGCAATCATCCGTCCTGGTGCACGACCTGTTGGATGCAGCATGGACATAAATGGAGTCAAGCACAGCTATGTGTAGTAGCTCCTAATGGTCCAGTCAACCACAGCAAGACTCCTCTCAGTGGTTGAAGCCACAGGGACTTCAGGGGAAAGGGGTCACGGCAGATTCGAGATGGCCTCAAACTCTTTGACAATCCTGCCACTGAGAAGCGGAGTGTAGTCCCTTCCCCTTGAATCTGGGCAGACTCTATGACTGCTTTGGCTGATAGAATTTGCCAGAAGTGATGCTGTGCCAGTTTCTGAGCCCAGGCCTTGTGAGACTAGCTGCTTCCAAATCCTATCTCTTGGAACAGTCTCTCTGAGGAAGCCAGATGCCATGTAGGAAATCCACCTACTCTGAAACCTTCATGCATGAGAAGGCCAAGCCACCGTGCTGTCACTAGGCCCTGAAGGATGTGCCTGGGCGGGGTGGCAGGGTGAGAGATCGAGGAGAGAGAGAAAGAGAAGGCCTAGGGAGCACTGAGGCAGCACACGAAGAAATCACGATTGTTTGAAACCACTGCATTTTGAGGAAGTTGATTGATTCTGCAGCAATAGATAGTTGAAAAGGAACCTACTGGCAAGAGACAGAGACTCCCAAGCAGGTGAGGTTCAGGGAAGAGCTGTGATCCTAAAGGGAGATTGGGCTATTAGGTAACTCATCGGGCTGAGTCCTAAGAAGGAGAAGGCTAGGGAGATGACTCAAGGTTACCTGACACTCAGCATGTCCCTAGACACTGGACACACTTCACACTAGCCCACCAGAAGTGGGCCGAGGCCACTTGCCACACCTAGGCCATGCAGGTGACTAGACGAGAAACTGTCAGAGACTGAGGAGAAGGTAGAACCCATCAGGTTGCCAGGAGGAAAGAGAGAGACAGAAAGAGAGACAGAGAAAGCGTAGGGGGCTGTGTAAAGATAAGATGAAACAATGCAAGAGTTGTGAATTCCAGTAAGTTGATGAGTTGTAGTAAGACTTTACAAGACTTGACTTTATAAGACTTGGAGTGTTCATATATTACTACTACTACTACTTATTCTTTTCTTTTAAATTTCAAGTTTAATGAAGGCAACAACTGTTCCGCTATATTTTTTTCCCCTCAGAATGTAGAATACATATATTACAGGGGTTAATGTGATTTTGTTACCAAAATCCAACTTTCTTGCAGCTTCTTTGCGCAACCCCCTGCTTTTGGAAATCATAGGAGAGAGACATGAAACAGAGAATTGCAGATGACTGAGATCCCGAGGGTGGCGGAATTCTCAGGACCAAGTTATTTATATGAAGAGTAGGCAGTAAGAAAGCCTAGTTTAGCTCACAGTATTAAACAGAATTAAGAGAAAAACAAAAGAAGTTTTTGTGTAGGCCGCATTGTTTTGTTTACTAAATTACTGCAGTCATTCTCATAAAAAATTTTAATTACAGCGAGAGACAGTTCAATAACATTTTCAAATAATACAAAATTGTCCAATCCAAGAGTCCAGATTAGTATATGCCAATTCAGTGGGGAGTTTGTTATTCTGTTTTGTATTGTTTTTCCTTGTTTTGTGACCAACCAAGCTGAAAATACAGAAGGAACCTTGCCAGATTTAAATGACTACAATGCCTTAGAACTGAAAGCATGCATTTCCTATCATTTAGGGAATTACTTCCTTCTTCTCTGACATAAAGGCTCTGTAGTCAGAGGTAATTCTCTTGGATTCTCATCTCAATGTACCTTTTCCACCAAGCACTCCTGCCTAGTGGTTTCAAGTGAACAAATCTTACTGTGTTCACTAGACTAGAAGATTCACAAGGTCAGGTTCTATATATTAACTTTTTAAATTTGTTAAATCTTTATTGAAATATAGTTGATTTACAATGTTGTATTAGTTTCAAGTATACAGCAAAGCACAGCAATTCAGTGACATATATTTTATATATATATATGTATATATATATATATACACACACACACATATATATACAAACTTTTTATTTAATTTAAATTTATTTATTTATTTATTTTTGGCTGCATTGGGTCTTTGTTGCTGCATGCAGGTTTTCTCTAGTTTCAGCGAGCAGGGTCTACTCTTCGTTGCGGTGGGTGGGCTTCTCATTGCAGTGGCTTCTCTTGTCGTGGAGCACGGGCTCTAGGCGCTCGGGCTTCAGTAGTTGTGGCTCGCAGGCTCTGGAGCGCAGGCTCAGTAGTTGTGGTGCAAGAGCTTAGTTGCTCCGCGGCATGTGGATCTTCCCGGATCAGGGCTCAAACCCGTGTCCCCTGCATTGGCAGGCGGATTCTTAACTACTGCGCCACCAGGGAAGCCCCTGTTTGAACTTTCAAAATGTTCATCACATACTTTAGGAGAATTAATGACACACTATAAAAACTTTATGAATATGGTTGAATTAACTTAATTTCAAGGAGCTCTTATAAACCACTGGTGATTACGTAACTACCCTTTTATGACACTAGAATACCTTATCATAGTGGCTGTGTGCTTTAAAAGAATAATTGTTCTCTCAGTTATTTTAAGCCCTAAATTTGCCTATTACAGGGATTAATATTTTTTGCATTGAACAATATTAATAATCTGTCTTTGTAGTTGAAAGTAGTAAGATCACTTGGGTTTATAAAACCCTGTTAAAAATCTATGCTCACCTCTTCTACCCAATCAAATAAATAGGCAACAAGACGGTACTTTCAAATACAAGTAAGGTCCACACCAGATCAGCTAGCTCTCCTTGGTAGTAATTATATGAATTTTTAAAATTTCATATTTTATAAATACAACAAAAAGAAAGGTTGGAAAACAGAAAATAGACTTTGGAATTAACTATTTACAGTTTGCTAACAACTAACAAATATGTATTAGAAATTAAGTTTCTCGGGCTTCCCTTGTGGTGCAGTGGTTAAGAATCTGCCAGCCAATGCAGGGGACACAGGTTCGACCCCTGGTCCGGGAAGATCCCACATGCCGGGGTGCAACTAAGCCTATGTGCCACAACTACTGAGCCTGTGCTCTAGAGCCCACGAGCCACAACTACTGAGCCCACATGCCACAACTACTGAAGCCCATGTGCCTGGAGCCCATGCTCCACAGCAAGAGAAGCCACTGCAATAAGAAGCCTGCGGGCACCGCAGCTTGCTGAAACTAGAGAAAGCCCGCACGCAGCAACGAAGACCCAATGCAGCCAAAAATAAATAAATTTTTTTAAAAATTAAGTTTCTCTCCTCATCTTCCAAGATTATATCCTTAAAGATTCCCAAAGTAGAAAATGTCACTGAAAAGAATTTAAGAAAGAATTAGATTAGGGGCCAAGATTAGGGGTACATCTATAAAATCTATAAAAACTTTTTAATGTTCACTAAAATAAAGCAATAGATTCTACAGCTAAGTAAAGGAGAAATCAGTGACACTTATGCATCTTAAATAGTAGTGTCATTGTTTGAATCATCTCTTGCTACGTAACGAGCCACCCCAAAACTTAGAGGCATAAACCACTTTATAAAGTTCCTGAATTCTGCAGATCAAGAATACAGAGAGGGTCCAGCAGGGATGACTTGTCTCTCATCACAAATTCTGGGCCTTCAGCTGGGAAGACTAGTATGTGGGAGATAGAATCACCTGGAAGCTTCTTCAGTCTCACGCCTGGCACATGGACCATGATGAATTGAAGGCTGGGCCTCTTGTCATGCCTTGGGCTTCCTCATAGCATGGCAGCCTCAGGATGATCCGCATTCTTACGTGGCCCCCAGGGCTCCAAGAGCATGTGAATGAGGAGAAAGCTACGTGGCTTTTATGACATAGTCTCAGGTGTCACATAGTGAAAGTCTGTGATACTTTCTGGTCAAAATAGTCACAAGCAGGCTTCCCTGGTGGCGCAGTGGTTGAGGGTCCGCCTGCCGATGCAGGGGACGCAGGTTCGTGCCCCGGTCCGGGAGGATCCCACATGCTGCAGAGCGGCTGGGCCTGTGAGCCATGGCCGCTGGGCCTGCGCGTCTGGAGCCTGTGCTCTGCAACGGGAGAGGCCACAGCAGTGAGAGGCCCGTGTACCGAAAAAAAAAAAAAATAGTCACAAGCTCACCCAAGATTCAAGGGTTGGGAACATACCTCACCTCTTGATGGGAAGGATGTCAAAGAGTTTGTGACTGTTTAAAAACCACCACAATCACACATTTTACCTCTCCTAACTTACTAGAAATAGTTCTAGATCTCATCTGCCACCTGTATTAGGCACGGTTCTCCAGAGAAACAGACCAATAGCATGTGTGTATATATGTATACAGTGGACCCATGAGTCACACGGATTTGAACTGTTTGGGTCCATTCATAAGAGAATTTTTTTTTACTAAGTACATACCACAGTACTACACTATCTTCAGAGGACTGACTGTGAGGTTATATGAGGATTTTTTTTTTTTTGATGTTGGGGGTAGGAGTTTATTAATTAATTAATTTATTTTTGCTGTGTTGGGTCTTCGTTTCTGTGCGAGGGCTTCCTCTAGGTGTGGCAAGCGGGGCCCACTCTTCATCGCGGTGCACGGGCCTCTCACCATCGCGGCCTCTCCTGTCGCGGAGCACAGGCTCCAGACGCGCAGGCTCAGCGGCCATGGCTCACGGGCCCAGTCGCTCTGCGGCATGTGGGATCCTCCCAGACCAGGGCTCGAACCCGTGTCCCCTGCATTAGCAGGCAGACTCTCAACCGCTGCGCCACCAGGGAAACCCCTATATGAGGATTTTTGACTGCACAGACTGTGGCCCTAATCCCTGTGTTGGGAACTGTTTCAGAAGGAATTGGCTCACACAGTTATGGAGGTGAACAGTTCCAGAATCTGCAGGATAGGCCAGCTGCCTGGAGACCCAGAAGAGCCAACACTGCAGTTCTAGGCCGAAGGATGGAAGACTGCTTTCGAACCAGGAGGAGCTGATATTGTAGATGAAGTCCAAGGGCAATCTGCAGGGGAATTCTCTCTTGCTCTAGGGAGGCCTCTTTTTGTTCTATTCAGGCCTGTGCTCGATTGGATGGGGCCCACCTACCCCATGGAGTGCAATCAGCTTTACTCAAAGACCACTGATCTAAATGTTAATCTCATCTAAAACACCCTCACAGAAACACCCAGAATAATGTTTGACCAAATATCTGGACACCCTGTGGCCCAGCCAAGTTGACACATAAAATTAACCACCACCCCATGCCATACCACATTCTCGGTTTTAAAAAGTACTTTAAAATTCCTTTTGTTTTACTGCCAGATAACATGCATACTAAGGCTCGTTCTTCTTTTTTGTTGTCTGCCTTTCTGGTTTCATCAGCGCTCAGAATCGTTTTCCTAAATTACTATTTGGACTGACTGGAGAGTCACATATATTTGATCCTATAATTCTCAGTTCCTAAAGGGACTCAAAGAAGTACAGCTGCATTATACTTGAATTTATAATGCACAAGTTCAGGCCGCGGAGGCATAACCCCTGTGGTCTCCAGGTTTAAACCATCAGAGAGCAGCTGAAATGGTATCTCCATTTTGGTCCTAATGCAGATCCTAGTTCACATTTGTTATCCTGCTTCCGTGTCTCCAACTTCCATTATCCTCATCTATATTCCATTCTGTTTCCTGCCTCACATTAATTAATACTCATTGTAGAGAGCTCTCAGCCCGTCAATAATTGTACAAAGTTCAAGCCATGAAATTCAGGCATTCTCTGCAGCTACAAAAATGCATCATCTGTGTTTGTGTTGCTCTTTTTCTGCTTCTAGTAGTTATTACAGAAAACATGCAATGCAGGAATCACAGGAAGGGTGACTCTCCCATGTGGCTTCCTTCAGATGAGGTGTAGAGCCCTGGATGAAGGCTTCTTTTCAGATTTCTTACAGTCAGAAATGTTATGGACTTCTGTGCCCTTGCAGGAAAAAGAGTGCCTGGAAACTCTCCCATTAAGCAAACCCCTCACTCACATAAGACTTTACTGCAAAGGAGCTATTTTTCCTAGAGCTGAGATGGAGGATGTGTTCTTCCGACACCTGTTCTGGAGCACGCTGGGCTGGATGTTCCAGATTCCTGGGCCCTACCCAGACCACTTGAATCACATTCTCTAGTTGGAGGACTGCCTCAGGCATTTGAGTTTTGTTTGTGTGTGCGTGCATGTGTGTTAAAATATATGGTGTGTATGTGTATATATGTACACACGTGTATATGTGTGCATATATATACATACACACATACATAACATAAATTTATCATTTTAACAAATTTTAAGTGGATAGTTCAGTGGCATTAAATACATTCATACTGATGTGCAACCATCACCGTGACTCATCTCCAGAATTTTCTCATCATCTGAAACTACAACTCCATGCCCATTAAAAAGTAACTTTCTTGGGCTTCCCTGGTGGCGCAGTGGTTGAGAGTCCGCCTGCCGATGCAGGGAACACGGGTTCGTGCCCCGGTCCGGGAAGATCCCACATGCTGCGGAGCGGCTAGGCCCGTGAGCCATGGCCGCTGAGCCTGCGGGAGAGGCCACGACAGTGAGAGGCCCACGTACCGCAAAAAAAAAAAAAAGTAACTTTCTTTCTCTTTATTCCTCAGCCCTAATCTTTATTCTTCTTTCTGTCTCTATGAATTTGACTATTTTGGGTACCTCACATAAGTGAAATCATATAATACTTGTTTTTTTGTGTCTGGCTTACTTCACTTAGCATAACGTTTTCAAGTTTCATCCATGTTGCCGCGGTGTTAAAATTTTCTTCCTTTTTAAGGCTGAATAATATTCCATTATATATACACACACACACACACACACATATATATATATACATATACATACCACATTTTGATTATCCATCGATAGACATTTGGGTTATTTCCTCCTTTTAGCTGTAGTGGATAATGCTGCTGTGAATATGGGTGTACAAATACCTGTTAGAGTCCCTTTCAATTCTTTTGCATATATATTGAGAATGCATTTGCATTTTTAATGAACTTCCCTAGTGAGCCTCTTGCCCTAAATTTTGATAGCCACTAGCTTAGAGGATTTCCTAGTTAATTGTTTTGTCAAGTCTGTGCAAAGGTATCTTGAAATTTAGTTTAAAGGGGAATGAATGAGTGGGTTTTTGCACCGTCTCTTTTCTTTTGCTATTCCCTCTTCCACATCCATGTTAAGGTCCTAAAACCTTGGGCCTCACCTCCTATGAGAATCTCCTGGGATGAATCTTTTCCTTTTCCAAGTTATTCTCAGCACAGTGGTCAAAGGACGCTTCCTAAAACACCTCTCTCATTTTTCAAATCCATCCCAATTTCTTCCAAAACCTTACAACGATTCACAGTTGGGCTCCATTCATCTTTTCAGCCTCCTCTTCCCCTAGAAAAGCTGTCCTCTTGCTTAGGGGTTCTCTGAGTAAGCTCCCTGGACCACCAGCACCATCATTACCTAGGAACTTGTTAGAGATGCAAATTCTCAGTTGGCTTCAGATCTATTCAATGAGGAAGGGCGCAGGGTGTGGAACCTGGCAGCTTGTGTTCTAACAAGCCCTCAAGCTCCTCTGCCAATTGTTTGTCTTCACACTATCCCACTTGGCAGAGATTACCCCCTCTTTCTGCCCATTCAAATCCTGTGTGGGCTCCAAGCCCCAAGTCATTTGCTACCTTCTTCACAGAGCCTCGGTTGAATACGCAGTGGGAAATCTCTCCCGTAGCTCTGCACTCGAATGGGCCCTTTTCTGCGAGCCATTTGGCAGTTCATCCTGTACTGGCTTGTATCCTCTCTTTCTCGCACATGGCAGGTAATGACTACATTTTCTTGATTCGAGCAGATTCGCTTTACCTCTGCTGGATTAAAAAAAAAATTATTGAAGTATAGCTGATTTACAATGTTGTGTCTAATTTCTGCCGTATAGCAAAGTGACTCAGTTATACATACATACATATAATTTTTCATATTCTTTTCCATTATGGTTTATCACAGGATACTGAGTGAGTATAGTTCTCTGTGCTATACAGTAGAGCCTTGTTCATCCATTCTCTACTGGATTTTAAAGGAAGCTAAGGAATTCCTCAGACTATAGCCCTGGTCCCTTCAGACCAGCTAGAGTGCCATGTTGTTAGTCCTAAATCATTGATGAGAACCAGACCTTTCAGACAGAAATCCCACCATGACTTAACAGCCCTGAGCCGAAGGTGGGTGCTGTGAACTGGTGTGAACGTCAGTCAGGTGGCACGCTGATAAACATTTCTTTCAGGAAATGAGAGAGACTCAGCTGTAGCCACAGATGGGTAGTGGGCTTGGGGAATCAGCCGCCTGCAACCATCAGAGCGAAAGGGCTGCAGCAAAGCACAGGTGCAAGGCTTTTGTTCCCTAGCTCGCTCCCTGTGGACTTATGGAAATGTCTGACAGCCCTTCCCTTTTCTTTCAAGCTTTATGGCCCACAGAATCTAAAGGATGCATTTGCTTCCTCGCAATTACTCTAAAAGGAATAAATAGTGAATTTTGTGTAGAAGATCTAGGAGAGTGTGCCAGGTTCAATTAAATCTTCTACAAAGCCTGTGAGAAGCAACGGTGGGAAGGAGGGATTTAATTTTCCCCCAGAGGCTGAAGAGCCTCTGTAGTCTGTGGGGAATGCTGTAATGTGTTTGGAATGGGAACGTCTATCTTTTTGTTTAAGTGCTGCCTAATTCACTAGAAAATGGGGAGGGAAATGCTTTTCTACACATAACTTGATAAGAGGATTCATTGGAAATACTGTTGTAGAATTAATAAAATGTTGAATGATTTTTCCATCATTTTTATTCCTAATAGTTGGTTAATGAGGATGAAAAGCAATTATTTTTATAATACGTTTTCACGTAATTGACAGCTAAGTGTACTCAGTAGAGAATAATGAATGTACTCATTTGCAATGAATTCTCTAAAAGGAAAGAACAGAATTGGGAAGATTCTGAAAAATTTTACCCTTTGGGTTACAAACACAGACTTCCTGTCATCCATCATTACCTATAATTTACAATATTTCAAACACTAAAGATGGTGTTATTATTTCTTTAAAAAGGCATAATTCTTTGAGAGTTCTGCATTTGAAACTAGTCTGTAGTGTTGCTTCAAATCTGCAAGCTGCATACAGTGACAGGAAAAACATGCTTGTTATTTTAAGTTGGCCATTTTTAGCTATACAGGCTAACTAGAAAAAGCCATCATATTTAAAATTATGCTATTGAATACGATTTCTTGATATATGAAAGGAAACTGTTTTCACTAAATGAAATTCAAAAACTACTCAGTGCATACAGGGGTCGGGGGGCAGGGAGTTGCTTAGTCTAAGAACTTTTTTTAGATCCTCTGTTCAAGAAGCTCAAGAAGGGAATCACCACCTGGTATTTACATATTGTGATCACAACAGCCAATAACCATTTAGAACCTTCAAGGAAATGACTCCAGTTTACGTCTCTAAAGACTCAATCATTTCTAAGTCCTAGGAAGAGGTCTCAAATACCCATGAGAATGTTTGGAGCGCTCACTAGTTTCTATTTATCTTTTCAACAGAACTATTTTCACTATTACATACATAGCTCTAGGTCTCTACTTTAACCCCCTCCTGTATTCCCTTGGAGTACTTACTGCTATTGATGGAGAGTGTTCTTCTTGGGGCGCTGTCTGATTCAAGGTCAGATTTGAAGTTATACAAAGGAATTTCCATGGGCATTCATTGTAATGACGGCAGAACAGTACAGGCACGTAGCTTCTATTCCTTCTAAAGAGGGAAATAATTTGATGTCTATGAGAAAGGTTGGGATTGCTAGGTGGTCCTGTGGAAATATCAGAACTTGTGGAGTGGGGGATCTCAATTTTTATTCTCTTTTTCTGCACAGTTTTGCTAAAGAGAAATTAAGTTTGTTAGTTTTGTGAATTAATTTCAGTAACCTTACTTCAGCTGCTTTCTTCTTCATATTTAAGACATGCATTTGAATTTCTCTTTCTCCCCCAAACTTGTTTCCATACATGACTCTTGTCTGCTCTTCTCCTGAGACATGGCCAGCTCTAATGACAAACAGTCTTTAATAACTCCTCGGTCAACCATCAGATAGGAGATCTCTGAAAGAATCTCACTGGGCCAGGTGTCAATTCGACAGGAAATTACTATGCTGCATTCAGCAGCCTGAGAATCAAAATTTCAACTGGTGAAGTAAAACTTGACAGAGACGTTGTGAAATCTTGTTTGACTAGTGACTGTATTCATGGTTGATTTGGTTCTATCAAGCCTTGCATCCATCATGCCATGCTTTATTTATGCAAAGGTACTTCCCGTAACAATATGCTTATTTCTTTTCTTCATAAAAAGACACCTGGTCCCTTCTGTCTGTCTCCATCTTCCAAACACTATAACTACCATATAATGCAGACCCTGTGTGTTTTCCCTTGTATACTGCCATCTCCCCACACGATTCCACCTTCTCTATGCTCATCAAATTAAGCTTCCAAAATTGAAGCTCTGTCATATCATTTTCCTTGGAAACCTTCAGCTTTTCTCTCTTGCCTGATGAACTTACACTGGCATCCAAGGCTCTGCAAACTAGAGCTTTAGCCAACTTTTTCAATCCTATTTCCCACTCTCTCCTCCCCCCTGCAAACTTCCATAACCTTCAGCCAAAAGGTAACATACTGCAGCTTCTCACATCAACATCTTTGTTCATGTGGCCTACAGGAGGGGTTGGCACACTCTGCCCTGTGGAATTGGGTCTGCAGCTTGTTTTTGTATAGCCCTTAAGCTAAGAATGGCTTTACATGTTTAATGCTAGAGGAGAAGGAGTGTAAAAGTATGCAGTGGAGACAGGATGTGACCTGCAAACCTTAAAGTATTTATTTTCTGTCCTTTACTGAAAAAGTTTGCCAACCCCTTGCCTAGAGAACACCCTTCCTTCTACTGTTGCCATGAAAATCACATTTATTACCGCAGGCCTGTGCTAAATGCTAAATACAGCCACACACACCCCTTTCTGCCCAACTGACCAAATGTCTCCTTTCTTCAAACCAGCTTAGGACCTTCTTGGACTCTCAGAGCTCTTACCTTTCTCTGTTATATAATAATTATATATGTAAATTTTTATTAAGCTACAGCTCCTTGAGGATAGGGATGATTTCTTTCTTTCTTTTTAAATACATCTTTATTGGAGTATAATTGCTTTGCAATGGTGTGTTAGTTTCTGCTGCACAACAAAGTGAATCAGCTATACATATACATATATCCCCACATCCCCTCCCTCTTGAGCCTCCCTCCCACCCTCCCTATCCCACCCCTCTAGGTGGTCACAAAGCACCAAGCTGATCTCCCTGTTCTATACAGCAGCTTCCCACTAGCTAGCTATTTTATATTTGGTAGTGTTATATATGTCAATGCTACTCTCTCACTTCGTCCCAGCCTCCCCTTTGCCCCCATGTCCTCAACTCTGTTCCCAATGTCTGCATCTTTATTCCTGCCCTACCACTAGGTTCATCAGCACCATTTTTCTAGATTCCATATATATGCGTTAGCCTACGGTATTTGTTTTTCTCTTTCTGACTTACTTCACTCTGTATGACAGACTCTAGGTCCATCCACCTCACTACAAATAAATCAATTTCATTCCTTTTTATGGCTGAGTAATATTCCATTGTATATATGTGCCACATCTTCTTTATCCATTCATTCATCTGTCAATGGACGCTTAGGTTGCTTCCACGTCCTGGCTAGTGTAAACAGTGCTGCAATGAACATTGTGGTACATGAGTCTTTTTGAATTATGGTTTTCTCAGGGTATATGCCCAGTAGTGGGATTGCTGGGTCATATGGTAATTCTATTTTTAGTTTTTTAAGGAACCTCCATACTGTTCTCCATAGTGGCTGTATCAATTTACATTCCCACCAACAGTGCAGTAGGTTTCCCTTTTCTCCACACCCTTGAGGGTAGGGATGATTTCTTTTTTTTTAATTAACAAATTCCTGGGGCTTCCCTGGTGGTGCAGTGGTTAAGAATCTGCCTCCTAATGCAAGAGACACGGGTTCGAGCCCTGGCCCAGGAAGATTCCACATACTGCTGGGCAACTTAGCCCGTGAGCCACAACTACTGAGCCTGAGCTCTAGAGCCTGCGAGCCACAACTACTGAGCCCACGTGCCACAACTACTGAAGCCTGCACACCTAGAGCCCGTGCTCCACAACAAGAGAAGCCATGACAATGAGAAGCCCACGCACCACAATGAAGAGTAGCCCCTGCTCGCCGCAACTAGAGAAAGCCTGCGTGCAGCAACGAAGACCCAATGCAGCCAAAAATAAATAAATAAATAATAATTTTTAAAAAACAAATTCTTTCCAGCATCCCAGAATCTGGTAAAATGAATTAGAGACCAAATAAACTTAGTAAATATTTGTAATTGAATTCAATTAGGGTCAAGTAAATATAAGCCATTTCCTAGGTTCCTAAAAATGGATGAGAAGTTTCCTCTTTACCTGAGCCTCAGGTTATGCTGCTCCAATAAGCAGTGTTCCCTGGAGAGGGGTCCCAGAATACAGTGGAAGGGTGAGCTGGGAGCTGAGTGAACCCACAGGGGTTGCTGGAAATTCTCTTGGCCAAGGGAAGAACACATGTGAGTTAACTCCTAAAGATGTCACTTACTCTAAAATGCTCTCATGTTTGTGGAGTTTACTATTTAATAGTGGGGTGACTAATTGATTGAGATCATTCTTTTTAAGAATTTTTTTTTTTTTTTTAGCCACACAGCACGGCATGTGGATCTTAGTTCCCTGACCAGGGAGCGAACCCACGCCCCCTGAATTGGAAGAGCAGAGTCTTAACAACTAGACCTCTGGGGAAGTCCCTATATGAATTTTTTTTTTTTTTTTTTTGGTACGTGGGCCTCTCACCGTTGTGGCCTCTCCCACTGCGGAGCACAGGCTCCGCGGCCATGGTTCACGGGCCCAGCCGCTCCGCGGCACGCGGGATCCTCCCGGACCGGGGCACGAACCCACGTCCCCTGCATCGGCAGGCGGACTCTCAACCACTGCGCCACCAGGGAAGCCCCCTATATGAATTTTTATATTGTAATTTGGAAATTTACATTCTGAGTCTGTGAGGATCAAAAGTTTCCCAATCCCGGTGTTCTCTGAGGCACTCTCTCTAAAACTACTGCAAACATTTAGTAGAAGTTCTGGCATAATTCGATGATATACAGGGGTAAAATAAAGAAGTGGGCATGTGGGGTAACATGACTGATAAGTTGTTAAAGAGCCATGAGTGGGGTTGATCTGCCAAGCCAGGATAAAGCTGGTCATTCGTTGGATTTTGTGCATGTCAGTCATTTTCACTCGACAATGAGTTACTATAGGAAGCATCCTTTAGACAGGAAGTAAACCTAGTGGGTGTTCCAAGGAGGGACATGGACTTTGAAATAGGAAAAGAAGAGCTGATGTGTTTCACACAGGTTTCATGCACGTCAACATGGTCATCAATGTGAAGATCTTGTCTCATATTTGTGACAAATCCAGCAAGGACACACACTCTGAACTGGGAAGAAGTCCAAAGATATATGTTAGGAAAACTCATGTCATAGAACCAGAAGGAGAGCTTGAATCATAGTTGAGGAAGGAAGCAAAATACTGAAGCCAGAAATGGAGTGCCTAATTTCAGGTCTAAGGAATGAGGCAAGGCCATCATTAGCTAACAGGTAACCATGTCAGAAGTTGGAAGATTGGACACAGAGTCAGAGGGTGAGGCAGGCAAGGGGAGTGAATCATGGTGAAGACTGTGCCTGGTATGAGGGTGTCAAACACATGATCATAACTACATGGGTAAGAATTTTCAGATCAAGATCAGTAAAAAGTAGCGATCTTCTAGTGAGATTGTATCCAGAGCACAGTCTAGGGCTTTAGAACTTTAAGCACCAATGACATTTTCCTAAGTAACCACAATATCCTTGTTACCCCTAAAAGAAAAAAAAGAAAAAGAATTACTACTTAATATTATCTGGTACCCGGTCCATTTTCTAATTTTCTCAATCGTATGGAAATTCTTTACACATTTCTCATGATGACATATTTTCCAAGACTGTGATGGAACCTAATGTTTATTGATTTTCCGTTCAGTCTGTGAGGGTTGTGAATAAATATTTTCAGAATCCCATGATGACAGAAGCAGTAGCATGATGTCATCTTGGAGACTCCAGCAAGGTCAGGAGCTGGACCGAGGGGGTGTTAATCGAAACACAAGAGAGAAGCAGGGCTTGAACTACACCACGGTGAGCAGGCAACTGCCTACAGAGGGCTGCTTTCAGGGTGAAAACTCCTTCTCCAGCTATCCCATCTGTTAACTCCTCCCTGCCACCCGGGGGAGCAAGCGCAGGCACCTGGAACTACTGAGAGCCCTCAGACGCTCTGGCTGGCGCTTCCCAGCCTCGTTCTTTTCTCGCAACGTGATCAGCCGTGCTGCCCGCTCTGTTTCAAGTCACGTACTATCTGCTTGCTCTGCGGCTCCCCCCTCACTCCTCTTCAGTTTGCTTTGACATTCTGACTCCAACTCGTGCTTCGTTATATAGTTCCATGTCCTCTGGCTGAATTTCAGATACCCCTCAATTTGGGATCTCCACCCCTTACTTCATTGTGCTTGCCACCTGCCGCTAGTAATGGCCCTTCAGCTCCCAAACTCCGATAGGAGAGGGGCCCTAGTCTGTGCTTCCACATCCCGGCCAACATCTTAACCGCAACTCATGAGAAACCTTGCGCTAGAACCACAAAGCTGAGCCATTCCTGAATTCCTGATCCCCAGGAACTGTGAGATAATAAATGTTTGTGTTGTAAGCTGCTAACTACAAGGTACTGTTGTTACGTAGTAAGAGATAAGTAAGTTCCTAATTTCTTCCTACATTGATTCATTTGACCCAACAAATAATTATTGAGCTCTATTGGCTCAGTTGCAAAGCAAAGTCTGTGGCAGGGTATGCAGCACAAACATCTGTGGACAGAAGAAAATGGCTACATCCCAGACTTACAGCCACAAATGGGCATCTCCCAGCCTTAGTTGTAGAACAGCCCCTATTTCCAAAGAAGCTGCATTTAACGCACCCCTGTCAGACAAAGGGGAAGTACCCTATTTTTGAGTATTTTAGGGACAGAGATTGTATCAATTCTCCCAGAGTTGTTTTCACATCTCATTACTTTGTTTAGGAAGTTAATTTCCACCCTCCCGCAAAGTTCTTGCTATGATTTACGTCCTTTTATTCTTATCACTTCTTTGGTGAAGTTGGGAAACATGCTCAGTATAACAAAGCCTTCACTGGCTCCAAATTACCCATTTCAGCATCTACATAATTAATTTTTAAAGGGCACAGATCCCACTGTGCTAAGTACAACAGAAATAAATAATGTATATCTATGCATTTCTCATGTGCTTGTCCCTAGCCATAGTGCATGGGTGAGAGTATTAATCAATCCCAGTTTGGCCTCAGAGACCAACCCAGTGATGCAGTGTTATTACCGTTTGGTACAAGTATGCTTCCTTCAGTATGTAATTCTTTTTAATGCTTAGACCCACAGGAGAAAAAAGCGTAAGCCATCAGCCTTAGTTTCCTGTCATTTGTTTACTACACATCCCTGTTGGTACATTGCTGTTGCACATTCTGATGTATGACTTTCTTCTTCAATACAAGAATTTTAAGTGAAGTATGATTTTTCCATGATACTTGTATAGACTATACAGCAGCTTTGAATTCTTGAATAAATTATTATTATAGTCATGGCACATGACCTAGGCCACTATATTAGACAGCTGAGGGGAAAATACATTCTTTAAATCAGCTGTAACTTTTCATTCCAGTAGAAAATAATTTGTTGGGCAAATGAGTAAATACATTTGAATTGTAATTCTATTCAAACAGTTTCCTCCAGAGCCCCCTTTTAAACCATGTTTACTGAAGATGCAGGTATGCCAATCGTTTATTAAAAGACCTTTTGACCACAAGTTGCATAAATTAGACTCCCTAAATATAGTCGTTTTTCCAATGAACTTCCTTAGCCTTTTGGTCACAGAAGCAAAAGTGAGTCATTTTTCTTTGCAGATTCACTTTTTAGCTACCAAAAAATGTATGATGTTTGAACATTGGAATTATTCCTGAGTGGTCAGGCATTTTTTAATATATAATTTTAGAGACTGGGGGCCCAGTGAGTGAGAGAGAAGGTAAATGGATCTTTGGCAACTAACTTCAGACCCTGTGGCAGAGTATACAATTGTCCAATATGAACAGGCTTCTAAAAATAACCATGGGCAAACGGTGCCCGCATGGTAAATTAAAATACCTCCTACTGAAGACAACGGAGCTTCATATATATTTAGTGTTTTGGGTAGGACAGAAACCCGAGTCTGTTAGATGAGACTCCTAACCAGTCTCAGTCCTGTTTTAGTTGAAGGCAAGTTGTCAAAGAGATAGTAAGCCCGAAGAAATAACATAAGTTCACATTTATTTTTAGTTTCCAATTTCTCTACACAGTAGAGTCTTAAGAGGCAAAAAAGCACATTTCATAAATGAGTCAATTCATAGAACAGCTTTGTCAGACAGGTTATGTTGACAGAAAGATAGGTTGTGGGGTTGAAGAATGTCTCTCTGCACTTGAAATTCAGTGTGTGTTAATTTTGGAGAGAAATATTTATGTTACCATTGCAAATGTTTAACTTATAAAAGCCATGCTGTGGAAGAGGGAAAGGCTGATGGGTAAGGCTTATGCAGCAAAAATATCTGGTTCTAATGTTTATAATAATCTTTTGTTTTGATAAAAGAACAAAAATACACATTTTCAGCATGTGTGTTTTTGAAAAATACCAGATGAAGCATTTGTTTAGTTTGGTTTGAAAAGGAGTTTAAACTCAGAGTTAAGAAAAAAATTCACTCTGGAAATGAATTTTGATTAATTTCTTTCATAAAGAGTAACTAAGGCAAATACTCTGTCCAGTGCATTAACTATGAGCCATGCATGCTCTTTAAATTTATCTAAAATTAAATAAAATTAAAATTTCAGTTTCTCAGTCGCATGTGCTCAGTGGCCACATGGGCCTAGTGGCTACCACATTATAGAGCACAGATAGAGAACATTCTCATTTTCACAGAAAGTTTTACTAAACAGCACTGCTCTATATCCCACCTGGAGAATAGACAAAAATAAGTCCCACCTAAAATTGTTACCTAGGGGGGCTTCCCTGGTGGCGCAGCGGTTGAGAGTCCGCCTGCCGATGCAGGGCACACGGGTTCGTGCCCCGGTCCGGGAAGATCCCACGTGCCGCGGAGTGGCTGGGCCCGTGAGCCATGGCCGCTGAGCCTGCGCGTCTGGAGCCTGTGCTCCTCAACGGGAGAGGCCACCACAATGAGGAGCCTGCGCACCGCAATGAAGAGTAGCCCCTGCTTGCCACAAATAAAGCCCATGCGCAGCAACGAAGACCCAACGCAGCCAAAAATTTAAAATAAATAAATAAATAAATTTAATTTTTAAAAATTTAAAATATAATAAAATTGTTACCTAAATTCAGTACCTAAGAGAAGATATAGGAGTTCATTGGAAAAAGTAAAGATATTTTAAAAATAGAGAGGCACCTGAAGATTCTCATGCTACATAATGGTATAAAAGTAGTGGGGTGACCCACCAAAGGTTTAACTTCTGTTTTGAATTGTGTCGTTGTTGGTAGTAGTGGTGGTTATTTACCTGTGGCATTAGCAAGATAGATTCCAGAGATCCCCTTGAATTATGCTGGGCAGGATGACTGATCAGGGAAGCGGAGAAAATATTGATATTTCCCATTAAAAATAATCTTGACCCAATCAAAGGCAAGCAAGCTCTGTTTTCTGATGAAGCGTGTGGAATGAATACTCGATGTCTTGAAAGTTGGAAAGGAAAGGAGGTTGGCCAACCCCTCTCCAGCCTCCCCGAATTTCTGAGACTGGCAAGAGTAGTTGCATATTCAGTGATGGACTGACCCTCTAATCAGCTCAAGCACAGCACTTCTGGGCAGAACTTAGCTGCCTGGGCCCTTAGGTGATCTCCAGAGACCTCAAGGGAAGGAATCCTGCATCAAGCTGAGCCACGCACCTATGTGGCCTCCTTTGAAAGCTTAGGATGACCTGTGGCAGAAGTTGGCTGAGGGTGACTTCCCTGCAGCTCTGGACAGTCAAGTGGACACGCAAAAGCAGCAGTGTGTAGCAGCAAGGAATGATGACCACAAGACACAGAAGATCTTAAGACACAAAGTTCCTCCCCAGATGGACGTGAAAGTGGATTGCCCTCTTCGTTGTATAGAAAGCCACCACAATTTTTGGATGAGCAAAGGGATTGTGGGAACCCCAAGAGTGTATTCTAGGATTTCCTTCCCATCTGGCGTGAAGAGGTTTAAGCAGTTTTCATTTACCTCGGGAAAATGAAAATAGACTTGATGTTAGACTTGAACCACATGTGGTAGAGTAGTTAATACTTTTCTCATGAAGACATGGACAGCTGTAGGCTAACAGTTCACCCCTGAGCAGTTTGTATAAATATCCCAAGTTTAGAAATACTTCAATTGGCAAGAAACTCAAATAACTGGTAAATTAGCAGATGAGACATGCCCATCTGCTGAGAAAACTTAATTCAGAGAGTGAACCAGTGAAGTTAATTTTAAAACACTTTTTGAGTAAATAAGAAAAAATTTAAAGATATATTTAAATTCCCATAAGTTATAATTTTTATTAACAATTTTCAAACCCGTAATATCTCAATGAATAACATATTTGAAAATATGGACTTTTTGTTTATTAAGTTCTAAATTAACTTTTTCAGTTCTTTAGGCAGGTTTGATCTGCCTTGCAAATCATTGGTTTCTGTGTATGATTCTGTACATAACAGACTTTGTGTGTTAAAATTCATGGCAAAAATTGTCCTATTTTCAGATGAATTAACCCATCTTCAAAATTGTGGGATTTTCTAGAATAGAATAAAATAGAATTTGCTTTTACTTAGGTTTTGGAAAATAGTTCTGTTAATTTAAAATATTCTCATAATTGTCATAACTTTTTAAATGATCATGATTTGAAATATTTGACTCATTTTAATTCACATGCTTTTCTTAGAAACTTAGCTCCTTTTATAATTATAAAATTATGTTAATTTTTGTACATAGATTATTAATGTCACAAATTTACAAATGTATCAGATTGGTATTAATATGCATAACATTTCAATGTTTTCTCTTCCACTATGTACTCCAGTTCCCTGAAACCAATTTATCAGCTGTAGCTATTAGACATTTCCCTGACTAGTACCATATGAAAGTTTTTAATTGTTCAGTTCCCTGGTTTCCCAGAAGAAATGTTTATCAAAATATGTTTTCGGATAGGGTATGTTGAGCCTCACTCAACCCCACCCTATCTCCAAAGTCTGCTGCTCCCACTTTAAATCCTGGTTTCAGGATATTTATGATGATAAAAGGCAAAAGAGCTATAGTAATTCTCTTTGAGTTTTTTACTAAAAATTTACAAAATTACTGTCTTAGATATAGCTACATACTTATACAACTATTCAATTTTGTGTGGTGTCGAGAATGACTGGCAAGTAAGTTCAAGACTAAAATAAAGATGGGATATTAAAAAAAAAAAACTTTCACATTTGAGCTGGCTAGTGGACTTGCTGAATTACTAAGTGGGCAGACTAAACATGCTTGGGCACCAAAAACATGAGTGAGAAAGAGAAAGAAATTTAAGTTCAGTTTCAGTGAATTTATCCAGAATATTATAATCTGAAAATCCAGGGGAAAAAGGATTTTAATTTCTCTTTAGTGTAAATTGTGCATATTCCAGCTTAATATTATTTTAATTTTTATCCATACGTTTTGGAAAAGGGGCACCATTTTTTCCAACGGGTAGAGGCTCTAAGGGCAACAACTTTAGTAGGTGTCACAGTATCCCAAAGAGATGTGTTTCCACCATCAAGTCAGGCCATATCTGTCAGGCAATAGTGCATTTCTGTTCAGATGTAATGAACATATGTCCTCAGCCATGCCAGCCAAGGACTCAGATGGGAGGAAATTCCCAAGGAAGTAGTACTTACTACCCTAACATACCCCTGGGTTTCAGGCACCTGTCGAGACGTCTTATGTATTCCTGACAAATCCAGGTCTCTATGTCTCCACTATCATTAGAAGAATTCATAGACTTTTTTTTCCAACCTACCATAACCTGGCTCTTAGGAGATTTCACCCACCAAACTGGCATTTCTTTCTGGTTCGTTGTGAATGAAACTCAGCCTATACTAGGTGAGCCTGAGCCAGGGCCCCAGAAAACACTTCCTTCTTTTCCAAAGAAGGTGTGAGTATCACCAGGTCACCCCTTTCCCAATTGGAACCCCTATCTTTGCCAGGGTAACCTTCTTTTTCCCTCCTCTTAGCCACTACTTCCTGCCTCTATCAGTAGATTCTCTACCTAATAAGATGAGCAATTCTCTTCTGGGGGCTTTTAACACATGCATAATTCAATCACTAAGATTTTATGTGCTGAAAGAAAGATTTGTCTCCTGCCAGGAGTTCAAAAAGCACAGCTACTTTCCAAGTCTCTCAACCTCTAACCCTGTAAGAAAAGGTAAAATTTCTTTCAGAGAACCAACCCAGAATTTTGTTTTCATTTAGACAGATATGAACAGTGTCTTAAATAAAACCATTGTGATGCTAGCAAAACCCTCAGCTTTCTCAATCCAAACTGAAAGAATTCATAGGCCCAAAATTCTGGCCTCAGTTACAGGATATGTATGATGATACAAGTTTTACACAATGAACACAGCCATCACTCCAGTTGACTTAATCTGGCAAGATCTTCCTTAGGTATGAGTATGAGTTTGGGCCTTGAGCCAGCAATCAAAAGGGATTGTACATTTAAATGATTACCTCATTTAGTGAAGTCTGCTTTTTGGCTAGGTCAGACGCACCTTCTCCAAAATTTATTCAGAATACATTTGAATCATTCTAGCTGTGTGACCTTGGAAAAATTATTTAATCTCTCTGTAGCTCTGTTTCTTCATCTGTAGAGTGACGTAAATTATAATATTTACCTCACAGGCTTATTAAGCAAGTTAACATATATAAAGCACTCAGATTACCTGGCACATAATAAAATCTATATAAGTATTAGCTATTATTATTATTACTTTTTTTTTTTTTTTTTCTGTGGTACGTGGGCCTCTCACTGCTGTGGCCTCTCCCGTTGCGGAGCACAGGCTCCGGACGCACAGGCTCAGCGGCCACGGCTCACGGGCCCAGCAGCTCCGCGGCATGTGGGATCTTCCCGGACCGGGGCACGAACCTGTGTCCCATGCATCGGCAGGCGGACTCTCAACCACTGCGCCACCAGGGAAGCCCTATTATTACTATTTTTATTAGATCGGTAGAGGGAAGCTGGAAACACTTTACATTTATTCTGAACCCATGTAATTATCTAGCTAATACAATTTCCACTTAGAGAATATTTTAAGATGTATTTTTTTTGTAGTTAAATATTCTCCAAATAACTATCTTAAATCAAATATAAACCCCTCTGGAAACAGTTTCTTTTTAGAAGAAAAATATTTTGCAAATGAATGGCTTATCTTTGGATGATGAAGGAAGAGATAAAAATGGGAGGGACATTCACTGAAAAATCTTGACATAAGCTCCTAATTACTACTTGGGTTGTAAAGTTTTGTTTTTCATTAACCTGCATAAAGGTAACCACAGTTAAATACCTTGGTGATTTCTAACATTTATTTTTCAATTTACTTTAATATCACTTTGGCAATTTAAAAATCATTAAAAAATACTTTTTAAACTGATAAAATACCTCTTGGAAAAAAATATTTCTGGTTTAAAAATGAACAGTCTTGGAACTTACGGTTTTTGCTATGATTGTATGCTGATACTGGACCAATTCTGCTATGGTAAAACACTAGAAAACTGGGTAAAATATTTGAAACAACTGTGTTCAGATATTGGACTACAGGCAGTACAGGACTATTATCCTTGAGGGAAGGAAAACAAGCAAAGTAAACCTACAATTACCCAGACTGACTGCATGGAAGCACCTTCCAGGCCAGGGGATGGAAGGAAGAACCCAAGCAAAGCACAGTAGTCTCACTGAGCAAAAAGACAGAGATCAGAGGCAAAGGGGGCTGAGGCAGCTAGAATCTGTGGCACAGAAAACAAGGGAATGGGAGGTACACAGAATAAGGGCTCCAGAAATCTTCACAGGGATCCCTTTAAGTCTTCAGCTAAATACTTACCTGTATCTGCATAGGGTCACACTCAATGAGACCAGGCAAAGATAACTACCAGGAAACTATAAACTGAAAAACCACTAGAGTATCCATAGAGTTAGAAGACATTCAACTTCTGTACTTGAGCTAGAGTGGAGAAACATCCTTGAACAATTGGGCATTCAGTAGAGGCTCCAGAAAGGCTTTGCCAAGACTAGAGCAGAATTACCACTACAATATAGGTTATGCCACACACGCCCTACCACAGCCTTAAGACAAGCCTCAAAAAGATTAAGGGGAGCTGCAATAGATTAACTGCTCACAGGAGTAAAACCCAACCTTCTCCAAAGAAAGATAACAAAATTCATACACTTAATAAGATGAGATGCACAATAGAAGGCATACAATAAAAATTTACTGGAAGTGCAAGGATCAAGAAAATGTGACCCATAACCAGCAGAAAATCAGTTAATGGAAGCGTAACCAGAATTGACAGAAACAATAAAATTCATAGATAAGGACTATAAATCACCTTTAATGAATATAATTAAAGATTTAAGGAAAACATATACAATGAAGAGAGAAATGGACATTATAAAGAAAAAGCCAAGTCAAATTTCAAGAGCTGAAAATTAAAATATCTGAAATTAAAAATTCACTGAACTTAATATACTAGACACTGCAGAAAAAGGAATGAGTGAACTTGAAGACAGTGCAATGGAAGCTATCAAAACTGAAGTAGGAATAGAAAAAGAGATGAAAAAAAAGACAAACCTCAAATACTAATGTATTTTCTCAGTGCAAGAAGCCAGACACAAAACAAAAAATGTTGTGTGATCCCATTTATATGAAAAGTGAAGACAAGGCAAATCATAGAGATAGAAAATATGCTAGTGATTGCTTAGGTCTAGGGGTAAAAATGGGGGGTGACTATAAAAATGTGCAAGATTCCTTTTGGGAATGTTGGAAATGTTCTAAAATTGTGGCAATGGTGCACATCTCTGCAAAACTAAAAAATCCCGTGGTTAAATTATACACTTAAAATGAGTGAATTTTATGGTATGTAAATCATAACTCAAGGTATTTTAAAAAATCAACAGCAAAGCACACATTGCTTAAGGAACAATGTCAAGTGGTCCAACATATATGTGATTTGAATCTCAGAAAAGGGAGAAGTCAGAAAAAAATTTTGAACAAGTTATTGAGGTATAATTGACTTACCAAAAACAAAAAATCATGTTTGATGTATTTTTGATGTATCTCCAAACTCTTTTTGAGTTTGGAGATAATTTACATCCATGAAACCGTCTCCATAATCAATGCCATAAACACATCCATCACTTCCAAGAGAAAAAAATTTTAATGGCTGAAATTTTCTAGATTTAACTAAAAATATTAATCCAGTGATCTGAAGAGCTCAACATACTTCAAAAAAGAAAACCAAGGCAAAGACACATTATAATCAAATTGTTACAAAAATCACAATTATTATAAAGAAACATTTTTTAATTAGCTAGACAAGAAAAGACTACAGGGGTCTGGGGACTTCCCTGGTGGTGCAGTGGTTAAGAATCCACCTGCCAATGCAGAGGACACAGGTTCAAGCCCTGGTCTGGGAAGATCCCACATGCCACAGAGCAACTAAGCCTGTGTGCCACAACTACAGAGACTGTGCTCTAGAGCCCGTGAGGCACAACTACTGAGCCCATGTGCTGCAAGTACTGAAGCCTGCATCCCTAGAGCCCATGCTCTGCAACAAGAGAAGCCACCGTGATGAGAAGCCCGTGCACCACAACAAAGAGTAGCCCCTGCTCACTGTAACTAGAGAAAGCCCACGCACAGCAACAAAGACCCAACGCAGACAAAAATAAATAAATAAATGTATATATTCAAAAAAAAGACTACAGGGGTCTGAAGTTAAGAATAAACTGACTGGGGCTTCCTTGGTGGCGCAATGGTTGGGAGGCCGCCTGCCGATGCAGGGGACACGGGTTCGTGACCCGGTCCGGGAAGATCCCACATGCCATGGAGCGGCTGGGCCCGTGAGCCATGGCCGCTGAGCCTGCGCGTCCGGAGCCTGTGCTCCACAGCGGGAGAGGCCACAACAGTGAGAGGCCCGCGTACCGCAAAAAAAAAAAAAAAAAAAAAAAAAGAATAAACTGACTTTTCGTAAGAAACAATGCAAGCCAGAAGACAATGGAAAACCATTTACAAAGTGCCAAAAGAAAGATAAGTCTGTCAAACTAGAAATCTATAAAAATATCATTCACAATGAAGGTAAAATAAAGATATCCTCAGACAAACAAACCTGAAAGAATTTCTTGTCCACAAAACTTGTACTACAAGAAATGTTAAAAGAAGTTCTTCAGGCTAAAACAAAATAATACTAAATAAAAATTCAAATATATACAAAATAATAAAGAATGCCAGGGGCTTCCCTGGTGGCGCAGTGGTTGGCAATCCTCCCACCAGTGCAGGGGACACAGGTTCGAGCCCTGGTCCGGGAAGATCCCACATGCTGCTGAGCAACTAAGCCTGTGTGCCACGACTACTGAGCCTATACTCTAGAGCCCACAAGCCACAACTATTGAGCCCGCGAGCTACAACTACTGAAGTCCACATGCCTAGAGCCTGTGCTCTGCAACAAGAGGAGCCACCGTGATGAGAAGCCCGTGCACCGCAACAAAGAGTAGCCCCCACTCGCTGAAACTAGAGAAAGCCTGCACACTGCAACAAAGACCCAATGCAGCCAAAAATAAATAAATAAAATAAGTAAATTTTTTTAAATGCCATAAATGGTTAATATGTAGTACAATATAAAATACATTTTACCACTTTAAAATTATGCAAAGGATTGTTGATTTTCTGTACCAAAAAATGACAATTTTGTGAGATTAATCCCATTTTTAGAAATAAAATTAACAAGAAATCAATTAAGAAAAAGCATGAGGAGGGGAAATAGGAAATATACTGTTGTAATTTGGGTTCTTATATTATGTGTGAAATGATATAACATTATGTGAAGATAGGCTGTGATAAGTTAAATATGTATACTGTAAACCTTAGAGCAGTCACTGGAGGAAAAAAAAAAGAATGTGGAGGTATAGATAATAGTTCAATAGAGAAAGCTAAATAAAATTCTAAGACAATTCAACCTATAAAAAGGCATAGAATAAAGGGGAAAAGGAAGCCAAAAAAGAAAGAGAAAACACATAGAAAGATGGTAGTATTAAACCATCTTTAATGTGTGGTGGAGCTGATTGATGCCACCTCATGAAGTTGAACGTATAGCTTTCCCAACTCTCCATCTAGTGATAACATGTTGGTAGTTTGAAACCAACATTGGTGGGAATATTTACACAGTGAAAATCAGTAGATGCTAAAAGTTAGGACTTTTTATTTTGGAAAGCCTATTTACCATCATACCATTGACCTAAACCATATAAAAATTACATGAAATATAAAATGAATAAACTCTCTAATTAAAAGGCAGAGAATGGCATATCAATATAACATAATACTCAACTATGATGCTATTTAAACAAAATACGCTTTAACAGAGATAGGTTATAAGTAAAAAAAAAAAAAAAAAAAAAAGGATACTATCCAACATTGTTTTGGAGATTCTAGCCTGGACAGTTAGATAAGATAAATAAATAAATAAATAAATAAATAACATCCAAATTAAAAAAGAAGAAGTATTTAAAACTTTCTCTATTCACAGAAGACATGATCTTGTATATAGAAAACCTAAGAAATTCATGAAAACACTATTAGAACTAATAAGCTTAGAAAGGCTGAAGGATACAAAATCAATACACAAAATGTATTTATATTGTTTACTTCTATACAGCAGCAATGAACAATCTAAAAATCATACTAACGGGACTTCCCTGGTGGCACAGTGGATAAGAATCCGCCTGCCAATGCAGGGGACACAGGTTCGAGCCCTGGTCCGGGAAGATCCCACATGCCACGGAGCAACTAAGCCCGTGCACCACAACTTACTGAGCCCACGTGCTGCAATTACTGAAGCCCGCATGCCTAGAGCCCATGCTCCACAGCAAGAGAAGCCACCGCAATGAGAAGCCCATGCACCACAACGAAGAGCAGCCCCTGCTCACCGCAACTAGAGAAAGCTCACACGCAGCAATGAGGACCCAATGCAGCCAAAAAAATAAAATAAAATAAAAAATTTTTTAAATAAAATAAAAATCATACTAAGAAAGCAATTCTATTTGTAATAGCATCAAAAATAATAAGAATACTTAGGAATATTTTAACAAAGGAAGTGTAAAATTTTTGTAGTTTGTTAAAACTACAAAATGTAGTTAAAAGAAATTTAAAAAGACCTAAATAAATGAAAAGATAGCTCATGTTCGTAGGCCAGAAGACTTAATATTGTTAAGATTACAATACTTCCCAACTTTTCCTACAGATTCAACACAATCCCTATCAAAATCCCAGTTGTCTTCTTTTGCAGAAATTGACAAACATCCTGAAATTCATAAGGAAATGGAGGGATTCAGATTAGACAAAACCATCTTTAGAAAGAACAAGGCTGGAGGACTCACATTCCCTTACTTAAAAACTTATGACAAAGCAGCAATAATCAAGGCAGTAAGGTACTGGCTTTTATCAAGATAAGTCATATGCTGAAATACAGGATGCATTTCAATAAATTTATAATGATCAAAGTCACATGGAATGTTTTTCAGTTACAATGGAATTAGAAATTAATTACTAATTAAAATATCAAAAATTTCCCAAATAGTTGGAAATTAAAAAATATTCTGAATAATCATCAGTCAAAAATGTCATAAAGGAAATTAGAAAATATTTGAACCAAATTATAATGAAAACACAACATATCCACATTTGTGGGATTAGCAATAACTAGACAGAAAGTTATAGCTTTAAGTGCTTATATAGAAAAAAATTTCTTTCAAATCCAAGTTTCTACCTCAAGAAGATATAAAATAAGAGTAAATTAAGCCAAAAAAATAGAGGAAATTAATAAAAAAGAGGAAATCTGTGAAATAGAAACAGGGCAAACAATAGAGAAAATCAATAAAATTAAAAGATGGTTGGGACTTCCCTGATGGTCCAGTGGTTAAGAATCTGCCTTCCACTGCAGGGGACGAGGGTTCTTTACCTGGTCAGGGAACTAAGATCCTGCATGCCTCATGGTGCAGCCAATAAATAAACAAATAAATAAAAGATGGTTTTTGAAAAGGGAAAGAGCAAAGTTGAATACATTGATTAATCATTGTATAAACAATAGGTATGAATTACACCATTAAAAACTGGCAAAAGAATAAAATATTAAAGAGAAAAAGAGGATTAGAGGCATATACAGATAGAGACAGAGATAGCTGGGTTTGTATTTTTGTTCTAATACATAGAGTGTGTGTGTCTGTATGTGTGTGTGTGAATATAAATATATATAATTATAGCCAGGCTTATTATTTATATGAAATTATAGCCAGCTTTTACATTGTTGGAAGACTCCCTGAAAAAATGACTGATTCCAGGGCTTGGGCAGGAAGAGCACAAGGGAGCCTGGAACACTGTATTAGTGTGCTATTGCTTCATACAAAACTCCACAAACTTAGCAGGTAAAAATAACACCCATTTATTATCTCAACATTTCTGTAGGTCAGAAGTCCAGGTATAGCTCAAATGGATCTCTGCTTAGCATCTCACTAGGCTGAAATCAAGGGACCAACCAGGCTATGTTCTCATCTAGGGTTCAGAGTCCTCTTCCAAGCTCATGCAGGTTGTTGGCAAGATTCAGTTCCTTGTGATTGAAGACTGAAACCCCCATTTTCTTTCTGGCTGGCAGTGGTGATTTCTCTCAGATCCCAAAAGCCACCCAAAGGCCCTTTATGACCCTCTTACTTCATGGTAGCATTCTTCTTCAGAGCCAGCAGGACAATCCCTGCAGAGAGTTTTATATAATGTTTTTATAATGTAACAGAGTTTTATATCATGTAACACAATCATGGGAATCACTATCCTGCCCCCTTCCAAGGGGAGATGATTATACCAAGTTTGTACATCAGGGGGCAGAAATCTCAGGGATCATCTTAGAATTCTGCCTGTTCTAAACATCTTGTGCCAAAAAGTAAGGAAGTTCTGAAAAAATGATGTCAGATGGATAGAACTGCCATCTTGAAAAGGCTTCTTCTCCTTTCGTCTTGATCAATTTGAGCAAAATAGATAAATAATAAGAGTAATGGGCTAAAATCCATTAAATAAAATAAAATAAGAACATATGAATTGGTACTGATATATTGTACCTACTGATACATATATACTGAAATATATACATTTATATATATATTGCTGTATATGGATATATACATATATACGAATAAATAAATGGAGAACAAAAGAAAACTCTTTTTTATGGTGGATCCCAGACCCTGTAATAAACGTTAGAAAATTACTATTTGTCAACCATCACAGGAGTATTTGTTTCAGGCAAGCATCACGAATAGATGATAAAATTAGTGGCCAGAAGTACAGTGAGAAACAGATTATTCACAAAGTCTCCTCTACAAGATACAAATGAATGATAAAGGAAAAGGTAGACACTTTACAGTGGAGGAACCTGGCAGTCATTAGTTAACATCACCAGTAACAGGACAAATTATCATCATGTTCCTCCTGATGTGCTCGCTGGGATGGCATGATATCCATTCTTTAGTGTCCTGTCCAAAATGCATAACCTGATCAAATCATGAGGAAACATCAGGCAAACCCAAACTGAGGAACAATTTAAAAGATAACTTACTGGGTTTCCCTGGTGGCGCAGTGGTTGAGAGTCCACCTGCCAATGCAGGGGACGTGGGTTCGTGCCCCTGTCCAGGAAGATCCCACATGCCGCGGAGCAGCTGGGCCCGTGAGCCATGGCCGCTGAGCCTGCACGTCTGGAGCCTGTGCTCCGCAACGGGAGAGGCCACAGCAGTGAGAGGCCCGCGTACCGCAAAAAAAATAAATAAATAAAATAACTTACCAATATTCTTCAAAAGTGTCAAAGACAAAGAAAAAGAAAGACTACAGAACTGTTAGAAGCTAAAGGAGACAGAAGAAATATGACAGTTCACAAAAAATAAGATCATACCTTGAATCCTGGACCCCCAAAAGGACATTAGTGGAACAATGGAGAATTGTAATAAGGTCTGTAAATTAGATATCATTGTATCAATATTAATTTCCTAATTTTGATAACTGTACTATAGTTATATAAGAGAATGTTCTTGTTTTAAGGAAATATATATTTCAGTATTTAGAGGTTCTTAAAAAAGTCAATCGTTATAGGTCACCTATTAACAGAATAAAGGAGAAAAAACATGTTTATATCAACATACACAGGAAAAGTACTTGATAAAATTCAAAACCCATTTATGATAAAACAAAACATGATCAAACAGCAACAAAACCCTCAAACTCTTGGCAGACCAGAATAAAAGGAAACTACCTCAATCTGATGAAAGGTGTCTATGAACACTCTACAGTTAACATATTTAATGGTGAAATACAAATACTTTCCCCCTAGGATCAAAGACAAGGCAAAGATATCTGTTCTCACCATTTATATTCAACATTGTATGGGAGACAAGAAAAACATACAGGACATATGGGTTAAAAGGAAGATATAAGACTGTCTTTACCACAGACAACATGATCATGTATACAGAAAATTCTAAATACTCTGCCAATAGACTACTAGAGCTAATAAATGAATTTAGCATTGTTGCAGGACAAAGGTCAATATATAAAAGTCAACTATTTCTATATACTAGCAACAATTTTAAAATTAAAATAAAAAATACATTTTACAATAGGATCAAAAACCTAAAATACTTGGGATACTCTTTTTTTTTTTGCATTTTATTTAATTTATTTTTTTTATACAGCAGGTTCTTATTAGTCATCAATTTTATACACATCAGTGTATACATGTCAATCCCAATCTCCCAATTCATCACACGACCACCCCCCACCCCCTGCCACTTTCCCCCCTTGGTGTCCAAACATTTGTTCTCTACATCTGTGTCTCAATTTCTGCCCTGCAAACTGGTTCATCTGTACCATTTTTCTAGGTTCCACATATATGCATTAATATACAATATGTATTTTTCTCTTTTTGACTTACTTCACTCTGTATGACAGTCTCAAGATCCATCCACGTCTCTACAAATGACCCAATTTAGTCCCTTTTTATGGCTGAGTAATATTCCATTGTATATATGTACCACATCTTCTTTATCCATTCGTCTGTCAATGGGCATTTAGGTTGATTCCATGACCTGGCTATTGTAAATAGTGCTGCAATAAACATTGGGATGCATGTGTCTTTTGGAATTATGGTTTTCTCTGGGTATATGCCCAGTAGTGGGTTAGTTGGGTCATATGGTAATTCTATTTTTAGTTTTTTAAGGAACGTCCATATTGTTCTCCATAGCGGCTGTATCAATTTACATTCCTACCAACAGTACAAGAGGGTTCCCTTTTCTCCACACCCTCTCCATCATTTGTTGTTTGTAGATTTTCTGATGATGCCCATTCTAACTGGTGTGAGGTGGTACCTCATTGTAGTTTTGATTTGCATTTCTCTAATAATTAGTGATGTTGAGCAGCTTTCGTGTGCTTCTTGGCCATCTGTATGTCTTCTTTGGAGAAATGTCTATTTAGGTCTTCTGCCCATTTTTGGATTGGGTTGTTTGATTTTTTAATATTGAGCTGCATGAGCTGTTTATATATTTTGGAGATTAATGCTCTGTCCGTTAATTCGTTTGCAAATATTTTCTCCCATTCTGATGTGTTGTCTTTTCATCTTGTTTATGGTTTTCTTTGCTTTGCAAAAGCTTTTAAATTACATTAGGTTCCATTTGTTTATTTTTTTTTTTATTTCCATTACTCTCTGAGGTGGATCAAAAAAGATCTTGCTGTGATTTATGTCAAAGAGTGTCTTCCCATGTTTTCCTCAAAGAGTTTTACAGTGTCCAGTCTTTTATTTAGGTCTCTAATCCATTTTGAGTTTATTTTTGTGTATGGTGTTAAGGAGTGCTCTAATTTCATTCTTTTACATGTAGCTGTCCAGTTTTCCCAGCACCACTTATTGAAGAGACTGTCTTTTCTCCATTGTATATCCTTGCCTCCTTTGTCATAGAGTACTTGACCATAGGTGTGTGGGTTTATCTCTGGGCTTTCTATCCTGTTCCACTGATCTATATTTCTGTTTTTGTGCCAGTACCATACTGTCTTGATTACTGTAGCTTTATAGTATAGTCTGAAGTCAGGGAGTCTGATTCCTCCAGCTCCATTTTTTTCCCTCAAGACTGCTTTGGCTATTCGGGGTCTTTTGTGTCTCCATACAAATTTTAAGGTTTTTTGTTCTAGTTCTGTAAAAATTGCCATTGGTAAATTGATAGGGATTGCATTGAATCTGTAGATTGCTTTGGGTAGTATAGTCATTTTGACAATATTGATTCTTCCAATCCAAGAACATGGTATGTCTCTCCATCTGTTTGTATCATCTTTAACTTCCTTCATCAGTATCTTATAGTTTTCTGCGTACCGGTCTTTTGTCTCCCTAGGTAGGTTTATTCCTAGGTATTTTATTCTTTTTGTTGCAATGGTAAATGGCAGTGTTTCTTTAATTTCTCTTTCAAATTGTTCATCATTAGTGTATAGGAATGCAAGAGATTTCTGTGCATTAATTTTGTATCCTACAACTTTACCAAATTCATTGATTAGCTCTAGTAGTTTTCTGGTGGCATCTTTAGGATTCTCTATGTATAGTATCATGTCATCTGCAAACAGTGACACTTTTACTTCTTCTTTTCCAATTTGTATTCCTTTTATTTCTTTTTCTCTGACTGCCATGGTTAGGACTTCCAAGACTATGTTGAATAATAGTGGCTAGAGTGGACATCTTTGTCTTGTTCCTGATCTTAGAGGAAATGCTTTCAGTTTTTCACCATTGAGAATGATGTTTGCTGAGGGTTTGTCATATATGGCCTTTATTATGTTGAGGTAGGTTCCCTCTATGCCCAGTTTCTGAAGAGTTTTTATCATAAATGGGTGTTGAATTTTGTCAAAAGCTTATTCTGCATCTGTTGAGATGATCATATGGTTTTTATTCTTCAGTTTCTTAATATGGTGTATCACATTGATTTATTTGCATATATTGAAGAATCCTTGCATCCCTGGGATACATCCCACTTGATCATGGTGTATGATCCTTTTTAATGTGTTGTTGGATTCTGTTTGCTGGTATTTTGTTGAGGATTTTTGCATCTATATTCATCAGTGACATTTGTCTGTCATTTTCTTTTTTCATAGTATCTTTGTCTGGTTTTGGTATCAGGGTGATGGTGGCCTCATAGAATGAGTTTGGGAGTGTTCCTTCCTCTGCAAAGTTTTGGAAGAGTTTGAGAAAGATGGGTGTTACCTCTTCTCTAAATGTTTGATAGAATTCACCTGTGAAGCTGCCTGTGAAGCCGTCCTCAGACCTGCTGAGCAGGTCGTCTTGAAAAGAGCTGGGAGCTCACACACAGAACAGGACCTTCTGGACTTGAGTAATTACTGTAATTTTGTGTATAATGGTTTCTTACAAGATTTCACACCTTTACAATTCTGATGCTTTTTAAATAAAAAAAAAAACTAAGAACTCTTTAACATTTCCCCTTAACTGTACTAAAATGGGAAAGTACCTACAAAAGCATATTGCTTTTTCAGATTATAAAGTTATCTTTTCTAATAACTTAGCTATTGTAAATTTTCAGGGAGTTTAGTGGACCTCAGAGCCATACCTTTCCTGATGTCTCATCTGTGTATCTGTTTCCAGAAACTGATTTCACAGGGTTCGGGGCGGGCGGCTGCATGTTTCTGTGCGTGGCTGTGTCAGCTGATCTCTGGAATGTTGAGAAACAGCAAACTTACAGATGCATCTTTCTCTTGTCATAATGAAATTTGAATTACAAACTTCAACCAGGAAACAAAACACGTTTCTTGGTTTTACTCAGTGTTTATGTATCACCTTACATGTTTTTTTCCCCCAAAGATGATTAAAAGCAACATCTGAATAGAAATTGTTGGATTTTAAGTAACAATTTATTTTAAAAGGTTTAAATTTTACCAGCCTAAAGAAAGTGAGAAAATAAACCAATTAAAAGGCAGGGTGGGTAGAAGGAGTAGCTTTCTTTGATTTGAATAATCAGGAACATTTTGTTTGTTGAACTTTTCCATCTGAGCAGTTCTTTCTATGTCCCAGGAAAATTGCACGAGCTCCACATTGTGATACTTGTCAGGTGACAAATCTCAACGTTTGTCATTGAAATGGAACAATATTTGTATAAAGCCTGGGATGAAAATAGTGATATTAGCTTAAGGACTACAAACTAGAAAGCTTTTCACTGTGAGACACAGTATACTGCTTCTTGTCATGTGTTTTCCAAGTGCTTCTGAAGTGCAAAAGAGAGAAAATACTTGCTAATTTATTTGACTGTACGAATATGCTTTGATAATTTTTAAAATATTTTCATAAACGTACTTTTGCAAATATAAAATCAGAGAATTTCATTTGTTCTGTGGAGTCTGTTCCATTGTACATCACAACAGACTTCACTTTCTAGCACAAACAGTTATCAGAACATGGAGATCTTAGCAATTTGGGGTGATTGGTGTTATAGACCCTGTCAGTAGGTTACATTAAAGTGGTGACGGGTTCCAACATCTAATGTGATGTGAAGGTTTTTTTTAATGTGTAAAACAAAATTTTTCTAATCTAAATACAACAAATGTAAAAAATCAAGTGTGTTTCTTTAGGTTTACTTGATAGAAATTTCTGTAAATTGTATTTTATATTGCAAAGTGTTATATCACTGTGCATTAAAACATGGAACTTCATAGCTTTGTTACTTGAAGTAGAATAAACACATACAGAAGGAAAAGAAAAAGTCCTGGACTTTTGTTTGTTGGAAGATTTTTAATTTCAGTTTCAATTTCATTACTTGTGATTGGTCTGTTCATATTTTCTATTTCTTCCTGGTTCAGTCTTGGAAGGTTATATCTTCCTAAGAATTTGTCCAGTTCTTCCAGGTTGTCCATTTTATTAGCATAGAGTTGCTTGTAGTAGTCTCTTAGGATGCTTTGTATTTCTGCAGTGTCTGTTGTAACTTCTCCTTTTTCATTTCTTATTGTATTGATTTGAGTCCTCTCCTGCTTTTACTTGATGAGTCTGGCTAATGGTTTATCAATTTTGTTTATCTTCTCAAAGAACCAGCTTTTAGTTTTATTGATCTTTGCTATTGTTTTCTTTGTTTCTATTTCAATTATTTCTGCTTTGATCTTTATGATTTCTTTCCTTCTGCTAACTTTGGCTTTTGTTTTTTCTTCTTTCTCTAGTTCCTTTAGGTGTAAGTTTAGATTGTTTATTTGAGATTTTTCTTGTTTCTTGAGGTAGGCTTGTATTGCTATAAACTTCCCTCTTAGAACTGCTTTTGCTGCATCCCATAGGTTTTGGATCATCATGTTTTCGTTGTCATTTGTCTCTAGGTATTTTTTGACTTCCTCTTTGATTTCTTCAGTGATCTCTTGGTTATTTAGTAACATATTGTTTAACCTCCCTGTGTTTGTGTTTTTTACATTTTTTTCCCTGTAATTGATTTCTAATCTCATAGCTTTGTGGTCAGAAAAGATGCTTGATAAGATTTCAATTTTCTTAAATTTACTGAGGCTTAATTTGTGACCCAAGATGTGATCTATCCTGGGGAATGTTCCATGTGCACTTGAGAAGATAGTGTAATCTGCTGTTTTTGGATGGAATGTCCTATAAATATCAATTAAATCTATCTGGTCTATTGTGTCATTTAAAGCTTGTGTTTCCTGTTAGTTTTCTGTTTGGATGATCTGTACATTGGTGTAAGTGAGGTGTTAAAGTCCCCTACTATTATTGTGTTACTGTCGATTTCCTCTTTTAGAGCTGTTAGCAGTGCCTTATGTATTGAGGTACTCCTATGTTGGGTGTGTATATATGTATAATTGTTATATCTTCTTCTTGGATTGATCCCTTGATCATTATGTAGTGTCCTTCCTTGTCTCTTGTAACATTCTTTATTTTAAAGTCTATTTTATCTGATATGAGTATTGCTAGTATTGCTACTCCAGCTTTCTTTTGATTTCCATTTGCATGGAATATCTTTTTCCATCCCCTCACTTTCAGTCTGTATGTATCCCTAGGTCTGAAGTGGGTCTCTTGTAGACAGCATATATATATATGGGTTTTGTTTTTGTATCCATTCAGCAAGCCTGTGTCTTTTGTTTGGAGCATTTAATCCATTCATGTTTAAGGTAATTATCAATATGTATGTTCCTCTTACAATTTCCTTAATTGTTATGGGCTTGTTTCTGTAGGTACTTTTCTTCTCTTGTGTTTCCCACTTAGAGATGTTCCTTTAGCATTTGTTGTAGAGCTTGTTTCATGATGCTGAATTTTCTTAGTTTTTGCTTGTCTGTAGAGCTTTTGATTTCTCCATCCAATCTGAATGAGATCCTTGCTGGGTAGAGTAATCTTGGTTGTAGGTTCTTCCCTTTCATCACTTTAAATATATCATGCCACTCCATTCTCGCTTGTAGGGTTTCTGCTGAAAAATCAGCTGTTAACTTTATGGGATTTCCCTTGTATGTTATTTGTCATTTTTCCCTTGTTTTTTTCAATAATTTTTCTTTGTCTTTAATTTTTGTCAGTTTGATTACTATGTGTCTCGGTGTGTTTCTCCTTGCTTTTATCCTGCCTGGGACTCTCTGTGCTTCCTGGACTTGGGTGGCTATTTCCTGTCCCATGTTAGAGAAGTTTTCGATTATAATCTCTTCAAATATATTCTTGGGTCCTTTCTCCTTCTGGGACCCCTATAATGTGAATGTTGTTATGTTTAATGTTGTCCCAGAGGTCTTGTAGGCTGTGTTCATTTCTTTTCATTCTTTTTTCTTTGTTCTGCGGCAGTGAATTCCACCATTCTGTCTTCCAGGTCACTTATCCATTCTTCTGCCTCAGTTATTCTGCTATTGGTTCCTTCTAGTGTAGTTTTCATTTCAGTTATTGTATTGTTCATCTCTGTTTGTTCTTTAATTCTTCTAGGTGTTTGTTCTTTAATTCTTCTAGATATTTGTTAAACATTTCTTGCATCTTCTCAATCTTTGCCTCCATTCTTTTTCCAAGGTCCTGGATCATCTTCACTATCATTATTCTGAATTCTTTTTCTGTAAGGTTGCCTATCTCCACTTCCTTTAGTTGTTTTTCTGGGGTTTATCTTTTTCCTTCATCTGGTACATAGCCCTCTGCCTTTTCATCTTGTCTATCTTTCTGTGAATGTGGTTTTTGTTCCACAGGCTGCAGGATTGTAGTTCTTCTTGCTTCTTCTGTCTGCCCTCTGGTGGATGAGGCTATCTAAGAGGCCTGTCCTTATAGGGTATCATTTATTGCTTTCAGGGATTAGGCCTGATATTTTTTTCTTGGAGTTGACAGAGGAGGGCAGTATTTTGCCTATCACTATAACCACTAACAGAATTAAAATTTCAGATCACCAAAGGGAGAAAATAAAGCAGGCATACTAACGCAACCAAGTAAATTCTACTATAAAATGAAAAGGATCCTCAGATTAAATTAAAAGCACCTCTAAGTGTAAGCTAGTAATGAAAGGCCCAATTCAAACAAACCACTAAAAAGTTAAAAATGAAGGTTATGCACAAAAGATAAAGAAAGAAAAAGTGGCATTATTTGTATCAAAATAGAACTTAAGACAAAAATCATTAAATGGAACAAAGAATAATTTTATATTGATTAAAAGTAAAATCCACAACAAAAATATATTTAATAACATCTATATGCCAAATGACATACGTTTAAAATATATAAACAATTGTCAGATACAAAGTGAAACCACTAATGAGAATATACCTCCCTCTGTTTCTAAAGATGAAGTCGACAAAATTAATCAAGGAAATGGAGAAACTGAAAAAGCCAGTATAATTACAAAGATGCAGAGAAAATTTTTTGAATCAGCTCTGCCCGAGGTCACTTCAATTTTTCTAGATATATAAGAGAGAGTGACTCAAATGCTCTATATCTGGTAAGGAAACAGCAGCTAAAATGGTGGGTTAATTAGCATAAGTCTGATGAGTTCATGTATAGCTTAAGTGAGCAAATTCAATTTCTTACAACAAATACCAGTGTGCTGGCAAAGGTTTTACAATCAGCAATCCAGGGGGGAAAAAGGGACTCTGTTTTGTACTATTTGTGCATTTCTGTGGTGTAAATACTCCCACCATGGCTGATTTCACACTAACAATGTGAAGTTACTGAAGTTCGAGCTGGGGAGACATACACCCAATTGGCTCTCACAAGCCCTCTGAGTTGACTCCAGCCTATGACTGATGCACTTAATGACTTAGATAACAAGCACATTTCCCTTTTTACTGAACAAATTTAACAAGCGTTCTGGTCACTAAAGTCTCATTGATAAACAGTGCATTCTTGGAGACATAACTAAAACTTTATAGGTAAACAGTTAAGTATCACAAAAATCCACCTGCCTTTCCTTATCATCAAACATAAAAATAGGAACTGATAATAACCCTAACAAGAAACAGAGCACATATAGATATAAACTTATGGCTCCCCCAGCCCATCTCCAATGGTGCTTGTTGTTTACTATTTCTTTGTGGCCACCTGAATATAAATGAATATAAAAAGAATGATTTCAACCTAGCATTTGAATACTTACACCTACAGATTATTCTCTTTTCAAAGCTTCTTATCAGATAAGATTGTAACCTAAAGTCTATCACTTTTTATTTATACAGTCACATACACACATATAGAGATTTACACCCTACTGAGTATGTATTTCCCTTGAATATTAATTGTTAGTCCATAGGCAATTTAATAATCACAAATGTGAAAAAACTTAGAGAAGACATGGTAAGATTGAACTTAAAATATATAGAGATATATTTATAAATCAATAAACAATTGCTTATTAGTTTTGCTGTAGGCTAATATTGAATAGAGGAAGAAGAGAGGGAAAGAGCCAGATTATTTTATGGGAAGAGAAGAAATTTAGATTCATGTAACAGATGGGAAAATGATGGACAAAACCGATCAGAAGAAAAAAGTTTTAGGTTAATGGTAACTACATAAATGTATTTGTTTTTAGAGCATTTATAAGCAGATAATTATATAATTATTCTTGGACATATTATGTATATGTGGCAATAGAAGCAGAATGTACTAAATTAGTGGATTTATGAGAACATGTATTGGTCAATTAGACGTATGAAGACACTGGCAGGACAAGAAGGAGGCAACTGCTTGTTTTTAATCCTGCAACCACGAAAATGAGACACAGTTGTAGTTCATCAAATTGGAACAAAGGGTACAACTATGACAACTATTTAGGCACCATTTCTAATTGCCCCAATGATTTACTTAAGATTAAGTTTTGATGTGTGGTCTGTAGACTGAGAGCAGCAGCATCAACTGAAAATTTCTCAGAAATGCAAATCTTGGACTACACTCCAGACCTAATGAATCAGAATTTCTGGAGGGGATGGGGGCACAGGAATCTGTGTTTTAATAAGCACTCCAGGTGAATTCTAAATGCTAAAAGAAGCATTGTATTAGTAGAAGCTCTTGAACAATGTAACTAAAGCAAGTGTTTTTTGAATCCAGCTTGTTTCCCTGATCCTGGCACTGACCTTGCATAAAAGGAAACATTAGATGGAGCTGGATACAGACATCAGCATTAGTAAAATTAAAATGGAATGTTTATATATTTAAGAAAACAAGAATAAATCTTCCCCACACTTCCGTATATAGCTGTATTTATAAATATGAATATATATGTATATGAGTGTTTCATATTACTATTAACTGGTATTATGCTTGATGTGGAAAAATTAGACATTCAATGCAATCAGTTGTTACTATTATTTAATGTAACCAGTGCAATTAATCCCCAAATCAAAATAAATATGATAAATACTGGAAAGAATGGTACAAATTTACCATTATTTATAGATATGAATGCATTTTTAGAGAAATAAACTTGCTTGAAAGAATCATGGGAAACACCTAACTATAAGTATGCCAGTTTTCCATAGCCTAATGTAGTTAATTAAAGATATTAAACTAAAACCTCAAAGCAGTTTTTTAGAAAAAATGCAACAAAACTATCCTAATATTCAACTATGAGCAAAAATAGCTATGAAAATTCTGAAAAAATTGGGATCTTGGTTTAGTATATATTATATGAACAAAGAAGAGAAAGAAATGAAAACATTGTAGTAGTGACACCAGAATAGGAGGATGAAACAATATAACACAATGGGAAACATGGATTCAGAGGTATAGATGTAAAATAATTTAATATATGATAAAAGGGTCATTTCAAGATAGTGGAGAATGAAGGGTTTAGTCAATAAATGAGGTCCATACCCTTGGAAATATTCATATGCTTTGACCAGAGATATGTATGAATGGGTATCCCAAATATTTATTTATACGTTTTTAGTTCATGACAGGAGTGGCAATTTATAGTGAGAAAAGGTAGAGTTTATTGAATTCATAGAACTTGGATAATTTATTTTACAGGAAATACAGGACTATTTTGTAGGACTATTTTGTCCTCTCAAACAAAATAGTATTTTCTAGAATGATTAAAACATTAAAATAGTTAATGGATAGAAATGCAAATTAAAATTAAAATGAGAGGGGCTTCCCTGGTGGCGCAGTGGTTGAGACTCTGCCTGCTAATGCAGGGGACACGGGTTCGAGCCCTGGTCTGGGAGGATCCCACATGCCGCGGAGCAGCTAGGCTCATGAGCCACAACTACTGAGCCTGCGCGTCTGGAGCCTGTGCTCCGCAACAAGAGAGGCCGCGATAGTGAGAGGCCCGCGCACCGCGATGAAGAGTGGCCCCTACTTGCCACAACTAGAGAAAACCCTAGCACAGAAACAAAGACCCAACACAGCAAAAATTAATTAATTAATTAATTAACTTCTACCCCCAACATCTTCAAAAAAAAAGAGAAAACCACAGCTTTAAAAAAAAAAAATTAAAATGAGATACTTTCTTAAACTTACCAAACGGAGAGTTTGAAATTGCACTATGCTGGTGAAGGTATAGGGGAGACAGAAACTGTTAAGTATTGCTTGTGGGTATATAAATTGTTATAAGCCCTTTAGAGGACTCTTTGGCAATATCCATGAAAATGAAAAATACTCATCCCCTTCAACTCACGGTATCAGTCAGGACTCTCCAGAAAAACAAAACTAATAGGATGTATGTATAAAGAAATTTATTTTTAGGAATTGGTGCACATGATGAGGGGGGATGGCAAGTCCAAAATACATATGGCAGGCCAGCCGGCTGGAAACTCAGTCAGGAGTTAATGCTACAGTCATGAGGCAGAATTCCTCCTTTTCTGGAAAACCTCAGTATTTTCTCTTAAGGCCTTCTACTGATTGGATGGGACCCATCCACATTATCAAAGATAACATTTACTTAAAGTCAACTGATTGTATTGAACATATGTTAACCACATCTACAAAATAGCTTCACAGCAACACCTAGATTACTATTCGATCAAAGAACTGGGTACTATAGCCTGACCAGGTGATTCATAAAACTAACCATCATACTCACCCATCTCACTTCTAAGTTTACTCTAAAAATATACTTGCACATGTAAAATTTTATACGTATACACACATATTTATGGAAAATCTTTGCAGCATTGTTTTATAATAACCAAAGACTAGGAACAACCTAAATTTAAACAGAGGACTGGTTAAGTATTATATATATTGAGATGAAATATCTGAAATATTGTTAGGTTAAGAAAACTAGATACCATTTTGTGTGAAAATATCTTTAAAAAGTATTCACACTCGGGCTTCCCTGGTGGCGCAGTGGTTGAGAGTCCGCCTGCCGATGCAGGGGACACAGGTGCGCCCCGGTCCGGGAAGATCCCACATGCCGCGGAGCGGCTGGATCCGTGAGCCATGGCCGCTGAGCCTGCGCGTCCGGAGCCTGTGCTCCGCAATGGGAGAGGCCACAACAGTGAGAGGTCCGCGTACCGCAAAAAAAAAAAAAAAAAAAGTATTCACACTCATATGCACTGTAATATGCACAGACTGTCTCTGGAAGAATATACAAGAAACTGCATGGTAGGGTAAAGGCCAGGACAAAGGCTTCCCTTCTAGTATGGTCTTTAGCACCTTTTGAATTTTGAACTAGACGACTATGGTAATTATTCCTTAAATCAAATACTTAAAAAGCCAACTGGTCATATATCTCTAGAATGGCTAAAATAAAAAAGACTGACAGCACCAAGTGCTGGAGAGGATGTGGAGTAGCCATAATTCTCACACACTGTTGGTGGAAGGAATTAGAAAATGCTAACTTTGGAGGAAGTTATGGTGGTTTCTTATAAAATGAAACATATATCTACCCAACAGTCTAATGATTTCATTCCTTTGTGTTTACCTAAAGGAAATGAAAGCATGTGGCCACAAAAAAAGACCATTACAGAAGAATGTTCATAACAGCTTTATTCTCAATAGCCAAAAACTAGAAAGAGCCCAGATATTCATCAACAAAAGAACAGCTAAACCTATCATGGGATATTCATATAATGGAATACTAAGTAAGGAAACAGAAGAAACTATTAATACTTGCTATAGCTGGAGTGTTTGTGTTCTACCAAAATTTATATGTTGAAACCTAACCCCCAGTATGATGGTATTTGGAGGTGGGGTCTTTGGGAAGCTGTTATGTCATGAAGGTTGAGTCCCCATGAATGGGATTAGTAGCCTTATAAAAGAGACCTCAGAGAGCTTCCTCTCCCCTTCCACCATGTGAAGCCACAGCAAGAAGACAGTCCTCTATGAACCAGGAAGGAAGCTCTCACCAGACACTGAATATGCCAGTGCCTTGATCTTGGACTGCCCAGCCTCCAGAACTATGAGAAATAAACTTCTGTTGTTTATAACCATGCAATCTACGATATTTTTGTTACCATATAGCAGCCCAAGCAAACTGAGAGACTACTCCAAGATGCAATAGTATGGATAAATTTAAAAGACATTATGCTATTTGGGGCTTACCTGGAGGCACAGTGGTTAAGAATCCGCCTGCCAATGCAGGAGAGACGGGTTCAAGCCCTCGTCCGGGAAGATCTCACATGACGCAGAGCAACTAAGCCCGTGCGCCACAACTACTGAGCCTGCACTCTAGAGCCCGCGAGCCACAACTACTGAGCCCACGTGCCTAGAGCCCGTGTTCTGCAACAAGAGAAGCCACTGCAGTGAGAAGCCCGCACATGGCAACGAAGAGTAGTCCCCACTCACCACAACTAGAGAAAGCTCGCATGCAGCAACGAAGACCCAATGCAGCCAAAACAAAAAAAAAGACATTATGCTATTTGATAGAAGTTTTAAACAAAACACTACGTATGATATCATTACACTTATATAAAGTTCTAGAACAGGCAAAACTAATCTGTGATAGAAAAAGTTAGAACAGTGGTCTCCTCTGGAGAATGAGGGTGCATGTTGACTAAAAGGGGGATGAAGGAACTTTATGGGGTTGGTGGTAATTTTCTACCTCTTGATAAGGGCTTGGGTCACATAGGTCAAAGCTTCTAGAATGGCACACTTAAGGCTTGGATATTTCACAGTATATAAATTTTAATTTGAAAATATTCTTAAACAAATATAGAACTCTAGTTGATATGCATACGTAGTTACTATATAGTAAATATATATTAAATATAATAAATTATAAATATACTTTTACCTATCAAGGAAGCAAAGTTTGTGTTTATTTTCAATGTAAATATACAGTATTGGCTATGGTTCAGTGAAAGGGGCACTGTTATACATGATTGATGGAAATGTTAATGTACAAATAATGTTTACTATATTGTTATTCACAAATCTAAGTAATTGGAATTATTATTATTATTTTTTTTTTTTTGTGGTACGTGGGCCTCTCACTGTTGTGGCCTCTCCCGTTGCGGAGCACAGGCTCCGGACGCGCAGGCTCAGCGGCCATGGCTCACGGGCCCAGCCACTCCGCAGCATGTGGGATCCTCCCGGACCAGGGCACGAACCCGTGTCCCCTGCATCAGCAGGCGGACTCTCAACCACTGCGCCACCATGGAAGCCCTGGAATTAATTTTTAAATTGAAAATATTTAAAAGTTAATTATATATATGAGGTGGAATACTTAAGCAAACTATTAAAAATTATAGAATATCAATTATGTGGAAATGTTTGAAAATTTTTATTTCAGACATAAGATGTCTGAAATAAAAATTTTAGTTAAATAGAGAATAACTCAAATTATGTAACATTTTGTGTCAATATTTAGAAATTTTATGAGGCATTGTCTTGCAGTAGAATATCACATACTAATTTTATTCCTTTTTCTGAATTTCAGTGTTTTTCAATTTTTTGACAGTTAATATGTTAATTTTGAATAGAAAAAAAGTGCAATTTATTTATCTATTTATTTATTTATTTACTTATTTAAAGTATAGTTGATTTACAATATTATTTTAGTTTCAGGTGTACAACATAGTGATTCAAAATAATATTATAGATTATACTCCATTTATAGTTATTATAAAATACTGTCTATATTCCCTGTGCTGTACAATGTATCCTTGTAGCTTATTTACTTTGCACATAGTAGTTCGTACCTCTTAAACCCCTACCTTTATCTTGCCACTCCCGCCTTCCCTCTCCCTACTGGTAACCACTAGGTTTCTCTCTATATCTGTGATTCTGTTTCTTTTTTTTTTATATTCACTAGTTCATTGTATTTTTAGATTCCACATATAAGTAATAACATACAATATTTGTCTTTCCCTGTCTAACTTAGTTCGGTAAACATAATACCCTCCGCATCCATCCATGTTGTTGAAAATGGCAAAATTTCATTCTTTTTAATGGCTGAGTAGTATTCGTGTGTGTGTGTGTGTCATCTTCTTTATCCATTCATCTGTTGATGGACGTGTGTGTGTGTGTGTGTCATCTTCTTTATCCACTCATCTGTTGATGACAAGTTGCTTCCATATCTTGGATATTGTAAATAATGGTTCAGTGAACATAAGGGTACATATATCTTTTCAAATTAGTGTTTTGGGATATATACCTAGAAGTGGAATTGCTGGATCATAGATTTTTGAGGAAACTCCATACTGTTTTTCACAGTGGCTGCACCAATGTACATTCCCACCAACAGTGTATAAGAGTTCCCTTTCCTCCACATCCTCACCAACATTTGTTATTTGTGTTCTTTTTGATGATAGCCATTCTGACAGGTGTGAGGTGATATCTCATTGTGGTTTTGATTTGCGTTTCCCTGATGATTGGTGATGTTGAGCATGTTTTCATGTGCCTGTTGGCCATCTGTATGTCTTTTTTGGAGAAATGTCTATTTAGGTGTTTCTGCCTATTTTTTGATTGTGTTGTTTGTTTTTGTTATTGAGTTGTATGAGTTTATATATTTTAAATATTAACCCTTTATTGGTCATATCATTTGCAAAGATTTTCTCCCATTCAGTAGGTTTTCTTTTCATTTTGTTGATGGTTTCCTTTGCTGTGGAAAAGTTTTTAAGTTTGATTAGGTCCCATTTGTTTATTTTTGCTTTTGTTTCCATTGCCTTAGGAGACAGATCCAAAAAAATACTGCTACAATTTAGGTCAAAGAGTGTTCTGCCTGTGTTTTCTTATAGGAGTTTTATGGTTTCTGGTCTTACATTTAAGTCTTTAATCCATTTTGAGTTTATTTTTGTATTTGGTGTTAGAGAATGTTCTAATTTTATTCTTTTACATGTAGCTGTCCAGTTTTCCCAGCACCACTCATTGAAGAGACTGTCTTTTCTGCATTGTATATTCTTACTGCTTTGTTATAGATTAATTGGCCATGGTGTGTGGTTTTATTTCTGGGCTCTCTATTTTGCTCCATTGATCTATGTGTCTGTTTCTTGTGCCAGAACTATACTGTTTTGATTACTGTAGCCTTGTAATATAGTCTGAAGTCAGGGAGTGTGATATCTCAGCTCCATTTTTTTCTTTCTTAAGATTGTTTTGGCTATTTGGGGTCTTTTGTGTTTTCATACAAATTTTAAAATTATTTGTTCTAGTTTGAGAAGGATAGGTGTTAACTCTTTCTAAATATTTGGTAGAATTTACCTGTGAAGCTATCTCATACTGGACTTTTATTTGTTAAGAGGTTTTTTTTAAATTACTGATTCAATTTCATTAATGGTAATTGGTCTATTCATATTTTCTATTTCTTCCTCATTCAGTCTGGGAAGATTTTACATTTCTAGAAGTTTATCTGTTTCTTCCAGATAGTCCATTTTATTGGCATATAATTGTTCATAGTAATCTCTTATAATGCTTTGTATTTTTGTAGTATCACTTGCAACTTCTTTTTTATTTCTGATTTATTGATTTGGTCCCTCTCTCTTTTTTTCTTCATGAGTCCGGCTAAATTTTTATCAATTTTATCTTTTCAAAGAACCAGCTCTTAGTTTCACTGATATTTTCTGCTGTTTTTTTTAGTCTCAATTTCATTTATTTCTGCTCTGATCTTTATGATTTCTTTCCTTCTACTAACTTTGGGTTTTGTTTGTTCTTCTTTTTCTAGTTCTTTAGATGTAAGGTTAGGTTGTTTATTTGAGATTTTTCTTATTTCCTGAGGTAAGCTTGTATTGCCATAAACTTTCCTCTTAGAACTGCTTTTAATGCATCCCACAGATTTTGGATTGTTTTGTCTTTGTTTTCATTTGTCTTCAGGTATTTTTTAATTTCTTCTTTGATTTCTTCAGTGATCCATTGGTTGCTTAGTAGCATCTTGTTTAGCCTTCACATGTTTGTGTTTTTTGCAGTTCTTTTCCTTATAGTTGATTTCTAGTCTTATACCACTGTGGTCAGAAAAGATGCTTGATATGATTTCAGTTCTCTTAAATTCACCGAGGCTTGTTTTGTGGCCTAGCAAGTTATCTATCCTGAAGAATGCTGCTTTTGGATGGAATCTTCATACCTATTAAATCCATCATGTCTAGTGTGTGATTTAAGACCAATGTTTCCTTATTGATTTTCTGTATGGGTGATCTGTCCAATGATTAAGTGGGGTGTTGAAGTCCCTTACTTTTATTGTGTTACTGTCAATTTCTCTCTTTATGTCTGTTAATATTTGCTTTATGTATTTAAATGGTCCAATGTTGGGTGCCTATATATTTACAATTGTTATACCTTCTTCTTGGACTGATCCCTTGATCATCATGTAATGTTCATCTTTGTCTCTTGTAGCAGTCTTTAATTTAAAGTCAATTTTTTCTGATATAAGTATTGTTACCCTGGTTTTTTTTGAGTTCCATTTGCATGGAATTCTTTTTTCTATCCCCTCACTTTCAGTCTGTGTGTGACTTTAGATCTGATGTGAATCACTTGTAGGTAGCATATTTATGAGTCTTTTTTGGATCCATTTAGCCACTCTAAATCTTTTGATTGGAGCATTTAGTTCATTGACATTTAAAATAATTATTGATAGGTATGTACTTATTGTCACTTTAATTGTTTTTGGGTCATTTTTGTAGTTCTTTTTTGTTCCTTTCATTTTTTTTTGTTCTCTTTCCTTGTGAATTGATGATTATCTGGTTTTATGTTTGCATTTTTGAGTCCTTTGCCTTTTTTGTGTGTGTATAGATTTTTGGTTTGTGGTTTACCACGAGGTTTATACATAGCCATATGTGTGTGTGTGTGTGCATGATTTTAAGTTGCAGATCTCTTAATTTCAAATGCATTTGAACAACTTTGCATTTTTACTCCCCTTCCCTCATGATTACTGTTTTTGACATCATATTTAACATCTATTTGTTTTGGGTATCCCTTAACTGCTTATTATGTATATAGATGATTTTACTACTTTTGTCTTTTAACATTCCTACTAGCTTTGGATATGATTGATTTCCTACTTTTACTGTATATTTGCCTTTACCAATGAGCTCTTTCCTGCCATAATTTTCATGTTTATAGTTGTGGCCTTTTCTTTTTTTGCTTAGGGAAATTCCTTTAACATTTCCTGTAAAGCTGATTTGTGATGCTGAACTCAGATTTTGCCAGCACCAGTGTCCACATGGTAGAACGAGCTCCCCAAAATGCCTGGCACCAGTATCTGTGTCTCCAGGGTGAGCTCCAGTTGCCTTCTGCCTCTCCAGGAGACTCTCCAAGATCAGCAGGTGGGCTTGACCCAGGCTCCTTTTAAACTACTGCTTCTATCTTGGATCCCGGAGTGTGTGAGATTTTGTGTGCACTCTTTAAAAGTGGAGTTTCTATTTCTCCCAGCTCTCTGGGTCTCCCAAAAGTAAGTCCTGCTGGCCTTCAAATCCATACATTCTGAGGGCCAGTCTTTCTGGCACAGGAGCACTGGGCTGGGAGCCCAATGTGGGGTTCAAACCCCTCACTCCTTGGGAAGAAACTCTGCAATTGTTATTATTCTCCTCTTTGTGGGTTTCTCATCTCAGGGTGTGGGTCTTTACTATACCATGAGTCCACCCCTCCTACCTGTCTTGTTGTGGTTCCTTCTTTATATATTTAATTGTAGAAGACCTTTTCTGGTAGGTTCTGGTCTTTTTCATCAATAGTTTTTCTGTAAATAGATGTAATTTTGGTATGCCTGTGAGAGGAGGTGAGCTCAGGGTCTTTCTACTCTGCCATTTTGGAAACTTCCCCAGTACTTGCTATTCTTGGAAGGAAGTAATCCAGATATTTGAGGCACTCAGAAAATTTAAACAAGGTTAACTGAGAACAGTATTTAATTTTGCTGCATAACAAATACCCCAAAACTTAGTTTTTAAAACAATAACTATTTATTTAGTTCATGATTCTGTGGATCAGCAATGTGGGCTGGGCTTAGCAGGGTGGCTTTTCTGGCCTCAGCTGAGGTAACTCATATGACTGTGATCAGCTGCCAGATTGACTAGGGGTGGCTGGCTATTGACTCGGGTGTCTTGGCAGTCTTCCATGTTGTTTCTCATCCTCTAGTAGGCTAGCCTAAGTTTGTTCACAAAGTCACTCAGCAAGTGTCCAACAGAGCTAGTAGAAGTGTGCAAGGACTCTCGAGGCCCTGGTGAAATTGGTACACATTTTTTCTGTAGCATTCCATTGGCCAAAGCAAGTTACAAGACCAGCTTCGATACTAGAGGTAAAAAAGAGACTCCACCCGTTAATAAAGTGAGCTGAAAAGTCACATCATGTAGCAGTTTAGATAACAGGGGGGGAATAATTTGTGGCCATTTTTGCAAATCTATGATAGTGAACACTAGCCCTTATGTTATAAAAAGATAATATACTGACTGTTAAGGGTATGAATAATATGTAAAGATTTTTAATGGAGACTTTCCTGGTGGTCAATTGGTAAAAAAACCACCTTCCAATGCAGGAGATGTGGGTTTGATCCCTGGTCGGGGAACTAAGATCCCACATGACATGGGGCAACTAAGCCCATACACCGCAGCTACTGAGCCCACGCACCACAACTAGAGAGAGAAAACCCACACACCACAACTACAGAGAAGCCCGTGTGCTACAATGAAGACCCAACACAGCCAAAAGAAAAAGTAATAAATAAATAAAATAAAAGATTTTTAGTGATAAAATTATAAGTAATCAACCAATTCATATGTAATTACTTACAAAAGTTAATAAAATTCTACTTTATAGTAGTTATTCAACATGGTAAAGCCCATCCACAACTTGCTATTCTTTTTTATTTCTGGAAAACCTTAGTCATGCTAAATTTAATGAGCCTGATTCATTTTAGAAAAAAGAAATGTGGGAAGCAAATATAAGAATTCAAAACCAGACAAAAACGTGAAGCAGAGTCTACTTCATTGTCTATATTTACCATATGTATTGAATTTCTGCCAGTTTGCTTTTACCTAGTCATGAGAAATTTTATTCATGAGAAATTTTAATTGACTTGCATTTACATGCACAATGCATACACGTGGGCGCACACACACACACATTCCTATACAAATTCTCCCCCTCCAAAGAGTAAATCTACTCTCTGCACCTCTTTGAAGACAATTAAACGTTTACATACACGACATTGTAACTCACCTATACTCCAATAAAAATTTAAAAAAAAGAAAATTAAAAAAAGAAAAAAAAGTTTACATAGTGTTAGCATGTAGGTGCTGTAGAATTTCTATCCAGTATCTTTTCTCAAGAAAGTCTAGAAAACTATGTAAATAAACATGTGGAAAATATGTTTTTATATACAGATTTATATATGGTTTAAAAATTTAGAATTTTTAAATTTTTAAATCAATCTTAGTTTTATACAGATAACTGAGATCCAGGAAATTAAGTGATTTAATACATTTAATGCTGGTAATTTCTGAATTAAAGGAATAATTGCATGAACTATCTGTAGTAAATATGGTGGATTGGTGCTTAACATCTCTTTTATCTTCCTGTACTGTGTTGTCTGGAAAACGAATAACTATACTTCCTAGCCTCCCTTGCAGCTAGGGTTCTGGATGTGATTTAGGACTGACCAATCAGATGCTTTTGCCACTGTGAGGCATAGGCTGTGCTTCTGCTGCATTTTCTTCCTCCACTGCTGGAAAAAATGATGATGGAAGTGTTTGCTTTTTCTGTGGGAGTATCAGCTAAAGTCCTATTGTTCAAAGAACGCTGCAGTATGCCTTAAGACAAGGTGTGGACCGTTTGTAGGAGGTGTGCCACAATGCTGGAACCAGGAGTAGTGACATTCCTTGACCATGGCAGGTTGCCTGATCCTGTTGGTTTCCTGATTGTAGTAGTTTCCTGATCTTAAAGTCTTATTAACTATTAAGGTTCTGGAACTGGAGGATCCCTGATTATGAAAGATTCAGCAGCTCCCTTGGTGCCTATGTTAGTTTGCCAGGGCTTCCCTAACAAAGTTCCACAAACTGGGGAAGCTTAAGACAACATAAATGTATTCTTTCACAATTCTGCAGGCTAGAAGTTCAAAATCAGGTTATCAGTAGAGCCATGCTCTGTCTGAAGGCTCTAGGGCCAATCCTTCCCTGCCTTTTCTAGTTTCTGGGGGTTGCTGGCAATCCTTGGCATTCCTTGGTTTATAGAGGCATCACTCCAATCTCTGCCTCCAGCTTCAAATGTCCTTTTTTCATGTGTCAGTGTCTCTTCTGTCAGTGTCCTTTTAAGGACACTAGACATTGGATTAAGGCCCACCTTAATCGAGTACAACCTCATCTTAACTTGATTACATCTGCAAGATCCTATTTCCAAATAAGGTCACATTTACAGGTTTCAGGTAAATATGACTTTTGGGGGGATAGTATTCAACCCAGTATAGTGCCTCAACAGTGAAATGTAGCTGTGGCAATCTTTCCTGAAAGTTCAATCCAGACTCAAGTCCCTTTATCCCTCCTCCAAAATCTGAAAGTCTTTTAATATCCTGTAAACTAGCTAGAGTGGATTCTATTCTTCGCAAATGAACTCAGACAATATATTTTTGTACATTTTTTCTTAAGTGTTCCACTGAAGGTTTTTTTTTTATCACAGGTGTCAGTAAAAGAAAATTCTTCCTAATTTGAAACCTAAATCTTTCATACACAGTCCTTTGAAATCTCAAGAGTTTCATTTTTAATTGCTACTTTTGGGTCCATCGACAAAGTCCTAATCAGATACAGATATGGGGAAGAGAACCAGAATTTTTTTTTTTTTTTTGCGGTACGCGGGCCTCTCACTGTTGTGGCCTTTCCCGTTGCAGAGCACAGGCTCCGGACGCGCAGGCTCAGCGGCCATGGCTCACGGGCCTAGCCACTCCACGGCATGTGGGATCTTCCCGGACTGGGGCACGAACCCACATCCCCTGCATCAGCAGGCGGACTCTCAACCAGTGCGCCACCAGGGAAGCCCGAGAACCAGGATTTTTTGAGAGACTACTATATGACAGAGACTTTATTAGTTAATTAGGCACTATAATTTGTTATCTGAATTTAACAGAAAAGAAAACTGAGGCCCAGGTAAGAGGCATAACTTTAATAATACTTTGCAGCAAATAAGTGGGAGTCTAATAAATTAAACAATAATGGTTTTTTTTCTATAATTCTATTGTTCCATGAAGTACTTTATTGGAGAGGGAAAGGGTAGTTGAAGGATTTTAAGTGTCCCTGATTGTTAGATTAACATGGCATAAATAATATAATTATCCAGCAATGGAACCAACTTAAAATAAGAACTTCTAAATCTAAGAGAGTATTGTTTCCTCCAAATAAGTCACATTGGGAGCTATGTAGTGATTTCAAGTATTGCCCCAAGTATTTTGAATGTTTTCTGTTGGAATTACCATTAGAACGGAAGTCACTGTCTTTTGAATATCCTCAATGGCAAGTTTTCTTTCCTTTTTGGGTTGCTTTTTCCCTTTTAGAATGGCACTGATTTTAAAGACTAGTCAAAGGTTGTCCAGAGCAAAGTGTAGTAAATAAAGTGGATGATCAAGCAGTGATTTGTGCAGTGTACAATACCACAGATGTTTTAGAATTTCTGCATAATAAGCTTGCCTGGCCGTTTGACCTTGTAGATTAATTCGGCATGGACAATACCATTTATGTTGATGAAACAAATTAACATTGTCTTCATTTGTGATTCAGGCAGGCATACTTTCTTAGATCTTTGGTTTCTGGGACTTTTCCATTCAAGAGTTTGGCATCTTCTTTTCAGGTGATACTTGAAATATCAAGTTTCCTTAGGTTTCTATTGTCCTCAGAAACACATTACTTTGTCCAACTTCTCTTGAAAGGTTAGAATAAATGTCAAGTCTTCTGTGTTTCTGTTCATCACTCCAAATACATGGCAGTCTTCACAGCACCTCTGCTTTGGCTCAGATTTTCTTTTGGAATGAAGCTATTTTTTTTTTTTTTTTTTTTTTTTGCGGTACGCGGGCCTCTCACTGTTGTGACCTCTCCCGTTGCGGAGCACAGGCTCCGGACGCGCAGGCTCAGCGGCCATGGCTCACGGGCCCAGCCGCTCCGCGGCATGTGGGATCCTCCCGGACCGGGGCACGAACCCGTGTCCCCTGCATCGGCAGGCGGACTCTCAACCACTGCGCCACCAGGGAAGCCTTGGAATGAAACTATTTAATGCTTCTTAAACACACGAAAAGATGCTCAGCATCCTCCGAATGAGAGAAACAAAATTAAAGCTACAATCACCCTTTATCCACCTACCAGTGGGCAAAGATCAAGAAGTTTAATAACCACAGTATACTGCAAAAAAAACTTTCATAAATTGTCAGCCAGAGTGTACAACCCCTATGGTATGTAATTTGTCAATATCCTTCCGAGTTAAAAATGCACATACCCTTTGATGTAGCAATCCTAATTCTAGGAAATATCCCATAGGTGTACTTAGACACATGCAATATCATACATATACATGTTATTCACAGCAAACTTATTTATAACAGCAAAAGAGAGCAAAAGTAGAGGTTTGGTTAAATCAGTCGTGGCACATCCATGCAGTGGAATATTAATTAGCTCTCAGGAATTATTATGAAATATTCTAAATCTTGCTTTGAGAGATGGATACACCCTTGTATTCAATTCTCCAAATGTATGAAAATGAATCTTAGCATTTTACTAAGTGCAAATTTTACCCCAGTATAAAAAGAAACATGGACAGCATAGAGCTAGGTTAAAAAAAAAAAAAAAAATTAGGACTCCATGACACCTTTTCCAAGACATTTGCTAAAGTAAAAAAATGGGACTATGGATCAGTATGTATGTTATTATTAGTATAGAAAACAACATATAAATATGGTTGCATAGGCATGGGATATCTCTTGAAGGATGCAAGAACAAGGTAATAGTAGTTGCTTCTAGGAAAGAGAACCACATGGGTGAAAGACAAAGGCAGGAGGGAGATACAGTTTTCACTTTATACCCTTCCTACTTTCAATTTTTATAACTTGTACATCTACTTATGTATTCAAAAGGAAAAAAAATTTTAATGAAGCACTTTCATAATCTAAATTTGTCATCAGCCACTATTCCCATGATTAATTGCTTATCTGAAAGAAAAAACCTGTCAATAGATACATGAACTCTTTGGGCTTCTACTGTGCTACTGTTTTCCACCTCACAATAAACATTCTTGCTATCTTTGAAAAAAATGTTTGTCCCAATAAAATAATATTTTCTTGACATGATATTACCTCCATAAGCTCTTTCTTTTAGTATAGCGAGTACCTCATTTGCTGAATTAAATCCATCTGTGGCAGTATCTGGGCAATACAAAATGGGCCATGCATTTTCATGAGAAAGGAAAAAATAATGGCCTTTCTTTATGCACACAGCTGGTTAAGGCAATGATCGGCTTCCTTTGACAGCCCAGTCATGGGAACACAAAGTGGTAAGCCGGCTATAATGCTCAATATTCAAATAATGTGTGCATTAAATGACTTGAAAATAACACCAAAAACACTGTGATTTTTTTTCTCTTTTTTCAAAACTTTCTTTTATGTTTTAGTGGAATTTTAAAGAGTTTAACTCATGAAAATGAAAACATTATTGGATTATCTATTGAAATATGTGTCAAAATTCTGTAACATTACCTGGCCTTTTCTAGTCTCTTGAATTGCTTATATATACACCACTCTTCTTTGTATTTAAGGAACAACAGATTTGAAGACTACTTGACTGAACTATCTGCTTCACTGAGCTGTGAAATACTGTCATATAGCTTCTACTTGATTTGGAGACCAAACTAATAAATTATTTATATTGATTATTCAAATTAACGGTTACTTTAGCATTTTTAAAACACAGATTAACAACAGCCATCGTTCACAGAGTATTGTTGCAGGTGCATAAAGGTAGTTTTGGAATTAATATTTATAATATTTGGATGGAGGATACAGGCACATATGGAATATTTGTCTCTTAACTGAAAATTACCAAAAATTGATGCTTGAAGAAAGAACACTCCACTCTTAGTGATTGTCTCCTGGCTATCTACAGCCTTACCTTCTGGCTTTAAATGGTCTCAAACTGCATAGTACCTCCGTAGGCATTTTTAATTAAAATAAAATTGAAATTTAATTTAATTAATAAAATTTTGTTTAAAAGTTTTAACGTAATAATAGCGAATATGCCTTGTCATATAGGAATATAGTGCTGAGTTTAAGTTTTAGCCTTTGGAGTCAGAGCATGTTTGAATCCTGGTTCTGCTGCAGATAAACTGAGATTAGGGTTCGGTTTGTTATTTAACCATCATGACCTTCAATTTCTCCATCTATAAAAATGCACATAATGTGATCTACCTCAGCAGGTTGTAGGTGAAGATCAGTCAGGAGAATGTATCTAAAAATGCTTAGTGCAGTGTATCCATAAACTATAGCTATTGTTATTGTTGTAAAAGGAAATGCTTTGAATCATAGACATTCCTGAAAATTATCCTAAAGGAGTATATTATGATTCAATGTTATCTCTGTTATGAGGATTGAATTCTATTCATTCACTCAGTGATTCATTCACATGTGGGGTTCTGAAAGAGAAAGTCATACCAAAGTCTTCTTTATAGCAAAGGAAAAAAAATTTCTTTGTATCAAGAACAAAGCTTTTGTGGGACTTCCCTGGTGGTCCAATGGTTAAGACTCTACGCTCCCAATGGAGGGGGGCTGAGTTCAATCCCTGGTCAGGGAACTAGATCCTGTATGCCATAACTAAAAGATCCCACATGCCGCAACTAAGACCAGGTGCAGCCAAATAAATAAATAAATAAAAAGTATTTTTTTTAAAAAAGAAAAAAGTTTTTGTGGATTAACCTGATTAACTTATAGTAAGAATAGTCTTTCGAGACATCATTTTTAAAAAATTTATGTTATTGAAGTATAGTAAGTCCCCTACATACGAACAAGTTCCATTCGAGAGTGCGTTTGTAAGTCCAATTTGTTCATAAGTCCAACAAAGTTAGCCTGGGTACCCAACTAACACAATCAGCTATATAGTACTGTACTGTAATAGGTTTATAATACTTTTCACACAAATAATACATAAAAAACAAACACAAACAATAAAGAACATTTTTAATCTTACAGTACACTACCTTGAAGAGTACAGTAATACAGTACAACAGCTGGCATACAGGGGCTGGCATCAAGTGAACAGGCATGAAGAGTTACTGACTGGTGGAGGGAGAGGAGATGGGAGGTGGTAGAGCTGAAAGATCGTCAGCAGTAGGAGACGGAGGGCAAGCTGCAATTTCACTCACAGCTGACGTTGATAGAATGAATGTTTGCATCTTTGAAAGTTTTCAACTTAAAGGTTCATATGTAGGGGACTTACTGTATAGTGATTTACAATGTTGTGTTAGTTTCTGGTGTACAACAAAGTGATTCCGTTATATATATATATATATATATATATATATATATATATATATATATTCTTTTTTGTATTCTTTTCCATTATGGTTTACTACAAGATATTGAGTATAGTTCCCTGTGCTATACAGTAGGACCTTGTTGTTTATCCATCCTGTATATAATTGTTTGCATCTGCTAAACCCAAACTCCCAACCATCCCTCCCCCGCCCCCACCCCCCACCCACCCCGACCTTGGCAACCACAAGTCTGTTCTCTATGTCTGTGAGTCTGTTTCTGTTTTCTGGATAAGTTCATTTGTGTCACATTTTAGATTCTACATATGAGGATATGTAAATACTAAATATCATATAGTATTTGTCTTTCTCTGTCTGACTTACTTCACTTAGTATGATAATCTCTATGTCCATCCATGTTGCTGCAAATGGCATTATTTCATTCTTTTTTATGGCTGAGTAGTATTCCATTTTATATATGTTCCACATCTTCTTTATCATTCGTCTGTCAATGGACATTTAGGTTGTTTCCATGTCAAGGCATCATTTTTGAACCCTTCATATATTTAACACTGTCTGAAGTCAAAGTCATTTTGAGACGATTCCTTTCCATTCTGCTCTTCTCTCCCAGCTTCTGGGGTCTCTCCACCAAACCCAGGCCATCAGAGAATGGTTAAAATAAGACCCTGTGACCCAATAACTTGAATGCTCTAGTTTTGGAGTCTTTGAGTCAAAACTACAGTCATACTCACATGACCAGTCTCCGTCTCCCAAAACGACAAATTATTTGTTGACATGTCTGTCTGCCCCATTAGATGTTGTTTCTTTGAGAGTAAGGGATGGGGCTCATCCATCTTTCCATCATTCCACAACTCTATGCAGAAAGCTTGCACACAGTAGGTACACAGTTTGTTTCTTTAAAATAATGTACTGAATAATATTTTATTCTAACCATTTCAATGAAAATATTTTTTTAAATAGTTACTCTTTCAATAGTTCTTATTTCAATTTTCTTATTACAAAAAGACTTAGTCCTTTTTAATGAGTATTTTGCTTTCATTGTCATTTGTTATGTCTAATTCCAGGAAAGCCACCAGTGACCACTGAGATTTTTAAAGCTGTCACCTATCTGGGAGCCCCCCCCCCCAACTCAGGTGCTTTTCTAGTTGTGGCTTTCCTGTGTCACAGTAATCTTCTCAGAACTATCACAGTTATTTTCAACTCTGGTTGCACATTAGAATCCCCACGCTGCCCAGTTTCTAGATGCAACTTATTATTTAGTAGAATCTAGGTGACACCCAGGCATGGGAAGTTTTAACAAGCTGGACAGGTGACTCTGATGTCCAAGCAGGTTGAAAACCACCTGGACCACCTATGTTTTACTCTTGGGGGGAGGGGTGACCAAAGTCTGCTCACCCTGGTCTAACCTGAGTGTGAGCTCTATGCCTTTTGAATCATGCTATGCAGAGTCTGCAAAATTCTGCTCCACTGGTCTGATGTGGACTAAAAATGTTTGGCCTGTGCAGTATTATTGTCTTATAATTGTGAAATATTTCAAGCGTACAGAACAGTAGGGTCACTAATGTAATAGAAACTCATGGACCTATCATCTAGTCTAACAAATCTTATCATTTTGCTATATTTATTACAGATTTTTATTAAAGCAATAAAACATTACAGATGCCATAGAAGCTCTTTATGTGCCTCTCCCCTGCCTACCCTCTCAAGGGATCACCACTGCCCAGAATTTGAAGTTTATCGCTCAGGCCCATGTTTCACTATGTATTTATTCAAAGACTGTGTTTAGCATTTTCTTGTTTTGAAACATTACGTATATGGTATCAGATTCTGTGCAGTATTTTATAAAGTCAGGCCAATATTTAAAAATGGAAATATTTCACATAAAATCAGATTTGTTGGCTTCTCCTAAAACAACCAGAAGATCTGGCAGCACTGGGCGAGCTTTCTGGCACGATGGTATACCATGCTGGGCCAACGCTGGTCGGTGTGACACTGTCCCACTGCTCACACTGTGTAGACATATGTGCTTGCACCTGGGCTGTGTCTCCTTGGATGCAGGTCTGGCCCCTGATACTGAACTTCCTTCCGTCATGATTCTTTGCTTTCTTCAAGGCCATTTCTGCCGTCCTCTCCTAACTGCTTAATAGCAAAGGCATCTACCTCTCTAGCTGCCTCTAATATCTACCTCTCCTTCTGCTGTTTTGTTGCATTTTTATTTTATTTTTTTGCCATGTTGTGTGGCTTGTGGGATCTTAGTTCCCCTACCAGAGATTGAACCCCTGCCATGGCAGTGAAATTGCCGAGTCCTAACCATTGGGCCGTCATGAATTCCCTCTTCGTCTGGTTTTCATTTTCATTTTCTTGCTATTTCCTGCCATTTCTCTTAGAGTTCTTGCCTTTAGCAGCAGTAGGGCATGGGTTTTTTGGTTTTGATTTGTAGACTTTGCCAGTCAATAGTAAGAGAAGTGATTTATTTTGATCAGCAAATCAACCCATCATATGGCATCTCTGGGACCTCTGGTTTGGGCTAGTCTCCTTATTTTAAGTGTTGTTTACATGTTTCAGTAACTTGGGGGCAGCTGGGGTGCTGGAAGATTGGACACTGGATAAAATGGGATTGTATGGGTTATACAATTCTTAAGGGCTGAGATAGTTTTTGTAAGGCCAACTGGCCCGAGGCAGGGGAACGCAATCAGACTCACAGGTTGCATCAGACCGAAACTTTCTGGACCACCCAGTTCCAGAAACTGACCAGGAGACTTTCCGGACCACCCAGTTCCAGGAACTGACCTGGGGACTTTTCCACCCGGCCCAGCCTTCCCGCCTTTCGAGGGGCGGGACTAACGGTCCCAGGACTGGTGCAACCGGCACCGGATATTGCCAGGATACCCGAAGAGACCACCAAATAAGGAGTAACCTGCGCCCTCCCGGATTCACCACACCCCTTTCCCTTCTTCCCCTATGAATTCTGCCCAAACCCTCGCCCGGGCGCGCCTTCTCTGGCCCCTTTGTCTCAGATCAGTGAACCTCGCCCGGGAGCGTTCCCAAATAAATCTTGTTTAAGCTCTCCTCCGTTTCTTGGTGCCGTTCCTTACAGTTTTGTCTTTTATTTTTCTACAGCATTTGGCAAAGTGTCATGCAAATTATAGTCCCTAAAAATGTATTTACTGAATGAAAGAATATTAGTAAGTTAAATTATTAAATGTTTTATTACATACCCCTTATAAACCAGGGCAGCCCCTGACCCTCTTTTGTTTTTCAGAATACAGGTAACTCAACATGCCTCTCCTGATAAAGATCTGAGGCTGGCATGGAGGCCGGAGAGGCAGAGATGAAAGAGTGTTCAGGGTTTGTTGATAGTTTTGGTTGGAGGATTTTTTTAATAGAGAGGAAAAGAGAGGCTTTGAGACATCCTTGGTGTTTGGAAAATTTTGAAGTTGAGAAGGGTTGAACAAAAATTTTCAGAAAATGCTGTTTTGTGTAATGAACAGGATTCCTATTTGAGATTCTTCAGTGGAGACAGCAATAAAGAATCAAATTGCTTTTAATTACATTTTTATGTCAGTCTGCCTGGGACAAGACTATCAGGTTTTAGACAGGTTAAAAGACATATATATGCCACAGATTTATGATAATGCCTTTGGATGTTTTAGAAAAGGGCAAGCCTTGCTAAATATGGAGGTCTTCCCTATGCATACAGAGAGTAGGGCTTCTAGTGAGACTTCTATCAGGACCCAAATCATAGTCAGAAACCTCTAAGATAAGTGAAGAGGCATTAATTGTCACCAGAGCAATTTTGTCTGTAACATAAAATGCAATAGAAAGTCAGTTTCAACAGTAGGTTGGGAAATAAATGAAAACACGTGTCTGGAAGTTACAATTCATATAAGTTTAATTCCTTAAATCACATGAATTTAAAAAGCAGTGTCTTTGCAATCATTTAGCTTAAAATAGATTTAAGCCTCTCTTTCCATTTATGGTTGGGAAATAGGCACCAATGACTCCTTAACATTAAATTGTGTTAACCTGAGAAAACTGGATCACACCAGCTCTGGACTTGGGGTAACAGATATCATCAGCTGTGTCAGTGGCAAGCACATGACATCTCTATGGGTAAGCTCATTGTAGGATGCCTGGGTCTTCAAAGTTGGAAAGGTTCATATGTTCTCAAATGCATTTTTCAGATGGACATTTGACATCTGTGCTGAAAATTCATTCAGATATTTACTCTGCACTTTTTTGTGTTTTTTTTCCCCCCACTTAAAATTGGATTAAAAACAAGTTGTAGCGTAAGGTCCAGGGCTTTGGTAGAGTGATGGCTCCAAAGCAGTGGTTATTTCCATTGGTGCTCATTGCTAAATTTGGTCCAAATGAAATGCAGTTGGCTAAAGAACAAATCCCATAATCCCGCAGTATTACTTCCTGTAACAAAGTACCACAGACTTCAGTGGAGTAAAACAACAGAAATTGATTCTCTCCCAGCCTGGAGGCTAGAAGTCCAAAATCAAGGTATTAGCAGTGTTGGCTCCTACTGGAGGCTCTGAGGGAGAATCTGTGCCATGCCTCTCTCCTAGCTTCTGGTTGCTGCTGGCAATCTTTGGCATCCCTTCACGTGTAGACATACCGCTCCAGTTTCTGCCTCTCTCCTCACATGGCATTCTTCCTGTATCCCTGGGTCCAAATTTCCTCTTCTTGTAGGGATACCAGTCATTGGAATAGGCCCAGGCTAATCTATTTTGACCTAATCTTAACTTGCCAAGACCCTATTTGCAAATAAGGTCACATTCACAAGTGTTGGGGTTTGAGCCTTTGACACGTCTTTTGGGGCGATGCAGTTCAACCTGAGACCACCACCCTTGAGTCCCTCCCAGGAGGAAATTCTGGAGCCACTGCTATACTACTAAAGTGTGTCCCTGTGGGTAAGGTGTGTTACACATACCAACTCATTTCATCTTTACTGCAACCCAATCATCCTGGGATAATTGTCCCTATTTTAAGAAAACAGAAGCTCAGAGAGTTTGAGCTGCCAACTAGTAAGTGCAGATCAAGTATGTAAATCCAACTATTACAGACTTAAACCCATACCTTTTCTACTATGGCCCTGCCATCACTTTAACTCAAAAAAATTGGGTGCTTGTCTTTGGAAGCAATTGTTGAAATAAATGTTCAGCTCTGTCACAACTTTCCCCTCAAACATAGTTACTAAAACAGGAATTATAAGAGAGTTGAAAATGGGAAATATGGTTATAGATATTCTTCACACCCAAGAACATCTGGCCTTTTCTCACCAGGCAATGGAAGTGACTTTACAATAGATTATAGGTTAGCCATGGGAGAAGGACCACCTGTCAATCAAGAGAACCTCTCATTCCTTCAATAGAAGTATTTCTAAAACACTGTATACATTGTACTTGTGTTCATCTACTTTTTTAATGGATTTGGGCAATTTGACTTTTAAAGGAAACTCATCTGTCATTAAGTTCCATTTTTCTGCTCCTTAAATAATTCTTAAATCTACCCCCTCATCATTATCCTCAATATCATGGCTTTATTCATATACACATTTCTCTAACTTTATTGCAGTGGCTTCCAAATCCGTCTCTCCGCCTCCAGTTTCCTCCCATCTAATCCACCCTTGGCATGGCTGACTCATTCTGATGCTTAAAAGCATGTTTTTATCCATTTAAAAAGTGTGATATTCATTCAACAAATATTTACTGAGGATATTCTGTGGCAGATGTTATTCCAGGCACTGGGATACGGCAATGAACCAAAGGAACAAAAATGCCTGCCCTCAGGGAGCTTATAGTCTGTACAGTTCATGATTGCCATTATTATAAATCTTTCTCTTCTATGTTTTGTTACAAATCTTGGCAGATAGGAATAATGATGAAGACATTGATAAGGGTTTTCATTTTATTGAACATTTACTGTGTCCGCCATTATGTTAAGCTGTTTACATACAAATTATGTTGTAACAACCCATGTCAAAGTTATGATGCTGATTTTGTGAATGAGGACATTGAGACTCAGAAAGTTAAAGTCAGTCCAAAGTCAGAGATTAAAAAAAAAAATTGTTGTTGGTGGTAAGATTTGAATCTGGCACTTTCTTTCTTCAAGGTCTTGGCCAGTACACTACACATCTTCTTTTAGATGTTCAAAAGGTTGTACAGGAGGAAAAGCTTCAACTTCTCAAATTTAGTAACTGGAGGCCTGTGAATTAAACTGACAAAAGACAGATTAGCAAGAGGAAAAAACACAGTTTATTTGCATGTGAAATGCACATTTGTGTGGGAGTACTCAGTGATGAATAACTCAAAGGGGTGGTTAGAATTGGGGGCTTATATACCATTTTAACAAAGGGTGATAAATTATGGAGAAGTGACTAGACAAGGAAAAGGGAGTTTGGGCTTCTGGGGGTATGGGTAAGTTGTGGGAAGGTAACTAGGAAATGTATGGGGGAAACTACTGGTAGATAAGAGTTGTTTGTGCAGACTCATCTCAGCACTATCTCCATGATAACATTCCTGGTATGGGAGAGGGGGCACCTTTGCAAATGGAAATTTCCTTTATAAATGGAAATTTCATTTACAAAAGGGCAATTTATGCCATGTTTTTAGGCAGACTGGGGGAGGGAAGAGAACTCTTCCTGTGTCTATTGTTTCTTAATTGCCTTCAGCTCAAAATAATTCTTATGCCAAAGTGGCATATTTGGGGTAGCATATTCTGATCCTCTTCAGGATTTGTGAATAACTAAACTCTATTTAAACTCTTTGTAATGCAAATAACCACTGCAATAATCTGTTTATAAAATGACAATTTTGTATATTCAGTTTACCTAAAGCAGTGATTTGCTCTTCAGAGGACATTTGGCAACATCTGAGGTCCTTTTTGATAGTCATGACTGAGAGCGGGGGTACTACTGGCATCTAGTGAGTTGAGGCCAGGAGAACAGACCTCTACAACACAGAGAATAACCCGGCACAGAATATCAAAACTGCTCAAGTTAAGAAACCCTGACATATAATGAGGTAGTTGTAAACACTTAACAAAATTTGGCCTCTTATTTTTTCTTTCTAATGTTTTAAAGTCTCTGACTAAATGTAAATAAAGATAAATAAAGAATAAAGATATGTATTGAAATAATCGTTGTTTACATTTTAAAGGCTTCCTCCCCTGCCACCTTTCAGTTTAAATTTAGTAATAGGTTTTCAGGGGAAATTGCATATCAGTTAAATACTTTTTAAATACATATATTTCCTAGTTTTAAGTACCACTCTACTCAGTTGTTTATGGAAACATTAACTTAAAATTCGAATCCAATGCTTTTATATAATTTAAAAATATAATTCATGCTCTGTTCTTCATATATAAAAATGATGCCAAAGGCCACTGATAGTAAATGTTCTTTAAACTGATTTACTGGCAGTAGTGATGGGTCTGCACTCAGTCATCAGTTCTTACAAGTCATCATCCTAGGAGCCACTTGGAAAGTAGTCTGCTGGGTACAGATATCTGGTACATGACTACAGAACACTTGTTCTTTGTGGGAAACTAAGTGATCCGTGTTTGATTCAAATCTGTGCTATTGGTCTTGACAACATTATGTTTTCTTATTAAGTTCCAAGAACTTTCCTGGCCTTCACAGTTTCCCGGCCTTCATGGTTTGAAAGTCAAAATATAAATTCATGTGACAAAATGGAAGTCATATTCATTTAATCATTTTTCTTTTCCCTAAAAAATAGTCCTTAAATGTTCTTCGGCTTGGGAGTAGCACTTTAAGAGGTGAACAGTTACAGCATTCCTGTTCCCTGTTCTTTCCCCCTTGAAACATCAGAGGCCTAGAATTTATTTGTTCTTGAAGTTGTCTGTTTCTTGACAGACATTAAAATTAATACAGTTTTTGAACACTCCTTCATAAAAGAATGTACAACTTCTCAGTTCAGCATAAATTTCTGTGTGTAGACCAGAGCACAGGAGTTGCTTTACCCCAAGTGTTCCATCATGCTGTGAGAGATTAAGCATACTCACCGTTCGGTTTCCATCAATATTTTGATTAGACATACAACGTTTCTCCTAATGAATTTCTGGGTTTCATCGGAATTATCTTTAAAAAAAAATTAAGGAGATTTTTGTATATAAACACGGGAGACAAAGTATCACAATCTGATTTTCTTTTTTTAATATGCTCATTATTCTTATTCAGTAGTCCTCATCATGAAAACGACACAAGATAATTTTGGCCAAATGACCATTATGACCATTGGGTCACTGCACCGTTTCACCTTAAGACAAGGATGGTGCAATCTTGGTCATCTATACCAGGGGAACACAGAGAACATTCAGCGTTAAATATGACACCTGTAATTAGGAAGACCTATGGTTATACCATAGCAATTTTAAGGATGAGGTAATTTTGGGAGTGATGAAAAGCAGCAATTGTTTCCAACGCAGTTTATTTATGCTGCGGTACAAACTTTCACAACCAGTATGCTCTGTAAAAGAAATGCCTGCTATCTGTTGTCCTAACGGGTTAATGTGGCTTGTTATTAAGGGTCTAAAATTTGAAATAGTGTCCAAAGTTTTCTTACACTTCTTATTCTAGCTGCACAGGCCCTTTCATCACCTCCCTGGGATCCAAGCGGCTTGGAACAAATGAGTAAAGTCTGTGAACAGCCAGAGACCTAAGGAATCATGTTTCACTAAGAAAAAACCAGAAGGGCTGCGATTAGATTAGGCAAGGTGGGGAAAGGGATATTGGCAGGTAGGTGGCCGGAAAGTTACAACTCGGGTTGTTTTTTAACTGGCGTCCTACAAATGGCCGGCGTGTAGGTGTCTCACTCGCTGACTTGTAAATGAACTTCAGGTTCTCTTTACTTGGGGAGACTTCTGAATCTGAGAACCTGGCGGCGGTTCAACGACCCCGTCCTCGGGGTCCCCAGGGGACATCTTCCGGAGAGTCCGACTGTCTGGGGCGAAGGCGCACGGAAAGCAGGGAGTGAGGGGGCGAGGAACGCGGGCCCCGAAAGCCAACCTAACCCGGCCTCGCTCCCCTCCGGTGGAAACTTCCCCGGCCGCAAGCAGGGCGGGAGAGGGCGGCGGGGCGGCGGTTCCCCTCGCGGAGACAGAGAACTGCGCGCGCGAGGCGCGGGGCGCGCGACGAGCGCGGCGGCCGCCGCCTCCTCCCCTCCCCGCCTCCGGTGGCGCTGCCTCCTCCCTCCGCCCGGCTCGGCCTCCCTTGCTCCCTCCCCTCGTGGCTGGCTCCAGCGGCGGCGTCGGCGGCGGCGGGCGGGGAGGGCGTGCGCCGGTCGAGAGGTGTCGGCAGCGAAGGGAGGGAAGGGAAGTTTCAAGTGGAAGGTCGTCCGCCGGCCGGCGCGTCTTCTCGCTCTCCTCCGGCAGCATCATGGCGGAGCCGAGCGGCTCGCCCGTGCACGTCCAGCAGCCCCAGCAGGCGGCCCCGGTGACACCGGCGGCGGCGGCCCCGGCGGCCGCGACAGCAGCGCCGGCTCCGGTGGCACCCGGGGCCCCAGCCCCGGCGGCGCAGGCGGTCGGCTGGCCCATCTGCAGGGACGCGTACGAGCTGCAGGAGGTTATCGGTCAGTGCTGCGGGCGCGGCGGGGTTGGCTCAGCCTGGGCGCTGAGGCCGGGCGGGAGGCGCGACCTGGGCGGGAGGGGACGCGGGATGCTGGGCTTGCCTCCATGCACGCCCGGGAGGCAGAGCGGTCGGCTTCTGGGCCTACCGGCTTCAACAGCTTTTTTTTTTTTTTTTTAATTTATTTGTTCGTTCCGTGAGCGCTGGTGCTGCAGGAGGCGGCGCGGCGGATGTGACTCGCACTGCAGACGAGCCGCATGCTGCAAACTTTTATCTCCCCGATCGCTGGGGCGGCGGAACTGGGGACCCGGCAATGCCGCCGCATTTTCTTCCTCCCGCGCGTCGGGCCCGCAGCCTGTGGTCGGTGGCCACGCGAGCAGGCAGCCGCGGCCGGGGTGGGGTTGCGGGGGCGCCGCCCTCGGCTTCCAGCGCCCCCGCGCCGCGCCTTGGGGGCCGCGTCCTGGGGGACCCAGCGGGCGCAGCCGCGCCTCTGCTCTCCAAGCTCCGCGCCTCGGTCTCCCGTCAGCAGCCTCTCGGCGTGGGTAACCGGGCTACGTAGGAGTTGCGGAGGCCCAGGTTCTTTCCCGAGGCCGGGGAGGATGCTGGCCTCCCTCCCTGACAGCCGCTGCTCCACGCCCGCCTCACAGCCCGGCTCTCCGCGCCGCCCGGCGTTCCCGGGTACCCGCCTCTCGGTAGCTGGGCGCGCCGCCTACTGCCCAGCCCGGTCGCCCGTGGAAAGCAGGCACCCTGGCCTTCTGCCCTGCGCCGGGCCGATGCTTCCCTCTGGTCCAAGGCCGAGCTGCAAGAATGAAAGCCGAGGCTGTCGGTGATCTGCTCTCTGCCTTTCGGTGCCTTCTAGTCGGCCCACAAATACCACCTTATCTTACATTTTAAAAACTTGGCAAAGTCGAATGGCAAGAAGCCGGCATTACCTTTCCCTGGGCCAAGCACGTGAAGGACCAGGAGAGTTGTGTTGGCCCTTATTGGATCATCTCGTCTGAGAGGCTTGTTAAACCCAGTTAGGGAACCCACCAGGTAAAGTGGGCCCTCAGCTTCTAACCTTACTGGCGCTGGGATGGGATGCTGCCTTCCCATATCTTGATATTTAAGTACGGTGATGAAAAAGGAATTCAGGATATTCCTCTTAAACTTTTTTTTTCTTTTCATTAAAAAGAATGCTCCACTCCTCCCTTAAAAAAAATTAAAACAGATACTAAGAATTTCATTAGGTGTTTAAACGAGCCTTTATCATCTGCTACTGTGTGAATGAAACACCATAGACTGAAATAAATACTGAAGGGCAGAACCCTAACCCTAACCTAGGCTATAAAAGCTCCAAATAACCTAAAATAAGCATCTGTACATAAAATTCTTTGAAAACCAAAAACTTTCATAACTTTTGGCCAAAGACTCTAAAAGGATGAGTCTTCCTGTCACTGCGTGGATTAAATATTTTCAAGGGCTTCTCAAAGCCTAGAGTATTTAGTGAAAACTCCTTTAACCTGGTAGCTAAGCCCCTTCGTCTTCCCAGTTTTAAGGCCTGCTCTCAACTGGCTTGCCCCCTCTCATATTCTGATTGCATTGATTGTATCCTGAATAGTCAGCTGTCTTAGGACCCGTCTGGCCTTCCATTCCTTGTTGCCTTTCACAGGCTCTTTAATTGCCCATCTCTGTAGTGAATCTCACTCAGCTTTCAAGGCCAGTGTGAATGTTCTTGAGAAACCTTCTCCTTCTCCCAAGGCAAAGTATGGTGGCTTCTTCTGCCCCTCTTTTTATATCTCACAGCATGTAACTCCATAATTTTTATGCGGTCAACAAAATCTAAAGGCCTACTATGTCCCAAGCATCGTGCTAGGTGCTAGCAGTATAGAAATTAATAAAAATGGTCCCTGCCTTCAAGGACTTCCCAAGTAAACGACTCTGTAAGATGTGATGAGTGAGCACTGGTAGAGCACAAAGGAGGGATTGACTGCTAGGAGAAATAAGGAAACAGGGTATTCCACAGAAGACATCTGAGCTGAATTTTGAAGTCTGAGTAAGTTTGTAAGGTGCCTGATTATTTCCATTGCTGCCTTTCCTAGCTAGGAGTTCCTAGCTGTGAACTCTTCCAGGGTCTTATTTCTCCCTCTGTCTCCAGCACATAGGGATGATGCATACAAGTTGAATGATGGTATCAGCCACATAGTTTCCATAGGGTCAGGACCAGCACTTACTTATAATCAATTTATATGCTTATTTTGTTAATTATTAGGGTCAGTATGCAAGCTTTGCTTTTTGAAAACAATGTTCTGAGCTCATCAGTTTTGTCAACTAAACTGAAGAAAATCTTAGTTTAATTAAGGTGAGGGGATTGATTGCAGGGCTTCCTTCTGCTTGCAGTAGCAGCATTGTTAATTATGGTTGGTCCATTTAATTAAAAAGAAATTTACCTGAAGAATTTTCAAGCAGAAACACCTGCTTATTACTTCTACATTGATTTTTGCACATTCACAGTGTGGAAAGGGCTTTTCTGCATTTAAAATTTATCTCGTAATTTTCCAACTGAAAGAGATGGCCTGTGGGGGGCCCGTGTTGAAGTCAAGTTGCTGGAATAGGGCTTTCCAGGGTCTTAATGTTTATAGGGAATTACAAACCCATTTCCATTTAGCGTTTAATGCTTGTTAAGTAATGAAGAGTGAACTTGCAGTTAAGCACTTCTGCTTAAACATTACACGCAGAAGTTAGTAGTTCAAACATTGGACCAGTTTCGGCATGAGTGCGGGTGGACAGCCTTGGCCTCTCCCGGCCACAAGGCAGGTGTCATATGATAGGGCTGCGGCAGTGTGAACCGTGACCAGCAGGAGGCTCAGATGTGCCTGAGCAGAAGGCCAAGAGAGGCAAGGTGTTTTAGCTTTGCAGCGTGGCACCGAGCACTTTTTCTTCTTCGTTTCCTTCTGGCAGAGGTTGGGGGTCTCAAGATTAGAGGAGAAGAGGCTTACTAAAGTCCAAACAAAGCAGGTTCAGTTGTTCGACTTCTGTTTTAGAAAAATAAACACAGCATTTTGCAAGTCTAAAAATAAAGTTTTCTCTTTGTTATATTGTTGTTCTTGTGTGGTGAAGGATCAGTGGAGAGTTTGTAATGGTAATCTGGTTCTAAAGTTTGTGTGCGACCTGGAAATGATGTACAATCTATTGGAGGGAGCTTTATACTTAGGGGTTAACCATGTTATGAAATAATTAAATTCCTTGTTTTAGCCATCAATATGAGTAGATTTCAAATATTTCTGTCTCCTATAGAAATAACTGCTCATGGGAGGTGTTCTAGCTTAATACTCTTCAGCCTCATCAATCCTTGTTCCTCAACCCCCCCCCCTCCGCCATCTCTCAGATTCGCTCTTTAGAAGTATATGGGGCACCCAAAGATATGCTAGTTGAAAAATTAGTTTATTTGTTGGTGGTATTAATATTATCACTTTGATTTGCTAAACAAAGAACAAAAAGTGAATCATGTAAATGTTGACTTGGGCTTCCTTAATCGATTGAACAGCCTCAAGGAACTTTCCTGTCAAAGAGTTATATTCAATGCAGTATCAGTTTCCTTATTAGAATCGGATAGTTCTAGCAGGGTCTGTTATCTTTGTTGCTTTTCCTCTGAGAAACACTAAATAGACCCATGCCTCAGAGCATGTTTGATTTTCTTAGATATTTTTTGCAGGATGAGTCTGTCTGTAGTTTTGCACCTTATTTCTCAGTGTTGCTTCACTTTTATCCTGGGCAGTCATTTAGAGTGATCCAAAAGTACCACCTGCTGCATTTCTGGTTCTAGTCAACAAAAAGAATTTGGTTCCTAGACTCCTAACTGTAGTTTGACAGAGGGGTTCTCAAGTACTCTGTTTTCTCTCCCGGGAGCTTTGTTTAACCATTCCGGTGCATCTTCCCCAGGCACAAGTAATAGGCAACTCTCCAGGTCTTCAAGGAGCAGTAGCCCAGAGCTCTGCTCTGTGCTCTCAGAGGTTCTGTGGAGCTTTGTGGTTTAGGGATTAGAACTGGTTTTATAGATGTTCTAGAGGGATCTTGAGGACAGTGGAACCATACTGCGTCACACTCTTTTGAACAGGACCTCAGAGGCCTGGAGCACTGAGTGTGTATTTTAATCTCCCAGACCTTTAAACCGGGCTGCTTTGCTGTTGCTGTCAGTTGTTAACTTGCCTTTTATTTATTTATTTATTTGGCTGCGCTGGGTCTTAGTTACAGCACGCGGGATCTTTAGTTGGGGCATGCGGGCTCCTTAGTTGTGGCATGTGGGCTCTTAGTTGGGGCATGCATGCGGGATCTAGTTCCCTGACCAGGGATAGAACCTGGGCCCCCTGCGTTGGGAGCGCTGAGTATTAACCACTGGACCACCAGGGAAGTCCCATGTTGGCTTTTTTTTTTTTAGAAGAAACAGAGTCCTGAGATGCTTAGCTTCGCGCAGGTGTTTTGATTGTCATATCGTTTCACTATTTTTTTTTTTGTAAAGAGAAAAATGTATATAGAACTGCTCTTTTCGTTTTTTTTCATTATTGTGGTAAAATATACAAATATAGGTAACATAAGACTTACCATTTTAACCATTTTCTAAGTGTACAGTTCGGTGGTGTTAATTAATTCAATAGAAATGCTTTTAAATGTGCTGTTCAAACTAGCATGTGGGAAAAATCTCTGGGTTAAGAGAAGCTAATGTTAGAATTTCTATAATACTTTATGCATTTGCTTTGTGACAGATAAAATTATAAATTTCCCCCTGTCTCTTATAAGTCTGTTGTATCCCCCATTTTTGATGGTGTTGGAGAGTAAATTAAAACGTGGCGGGCTCTGGAGTCAGATGGCCTGGCAGTGGCAGTCGCTGGCCTCGCGACCTTGAGCCAGTTATTTGGAGGTGTCTGTACTCGGTTTCCTCATTTTCGACCTGGAGATGATAACGATAGGGTTGCAGAGAAAGGGAGACTCTGGAGCACTTAGAACAGTGCCTGGCACAGGGCGAGCTCTCCGGGAGTCTGAGCCTGCGCTGCCGTGCGCTGCGCCGGCTGATCAGGTCCGAGTTACCGGCAGAGAATACTGCCCTGACTCTGGCCAGACTGTGGAGCGTCCTGTAGAGTTTCTCTGCTCAGTTTGCATCAGGGAGTTTGCAGGAGGGGGAGTTGGCCCGCGAGCCCCCGCCTTCCAGTGGGCGGCGCCTTCCAGTGGGCTGCTGGCGGGGCAGCCTGAGGCCCCTGCGGGGAGGTAGCTGCAGAGACCTGTGGAACAGGACAGCTCGGGGCCTCGGGTGCCAGATGGCCCTCTGACAAGTGGTGAGAGCATCCTGCGGGAAGGTTGCTGGAGATACGGCCCGTCGCGAAAGGGCTCTGTGAGCAACCTGCTCCGACTGCATTTTTCTCCCACCTCTGCATCCGCCCTGCGGAGGCTGCCGTGCTGGCAGGAAATGCTGCTGACTAAAAGAAATGGTCACTGTGTGCCCCAGCGGGTCAGGGGACGGGGCATTTGTCTGCAGATCAGGTCATCACTGTTGCTCTCCTGTCTCCTTCCTTGCCTTGCTGCTCTTCCCTCTACTTATAAATATTCTCGTCTCCCTCTAATCATTCACAGCAAAAGAGAACAAAACACCGACACTCTCACTACTCCTTCTTCCTCTAGCTCCTGCCTTATCTCTTTCCTTCCCTTCCCAGTGGAGAACCTCCCATCCACTTCTCAGCTCACTGCAATCTGGCGTCTGCCCTCTTGCTAAGAAGCCAAAATTGGAATGTCCACAGTCACCGTGACCTTCTGTGGCTGCAGCCAGTGGACACTGCAGGCTTTCCCTCTCTTCCTCTCTCTGCAGGAGTTGGCACCATCTGCCGTTTCTCCTGCTCCTTCCCCGCGTATCTCTGCTACAGGATCCACTTCTCTATGGATCTGAGGCTTCAACCACTGCCTAAAATGCCCAGGGCCTCTCTGGTCTTTGGACTGGTATGAGGGCTGCCTTTTAAACATCTTTGTTTAGATACTTCACAGAACTTCATACTCACAGTGAAACTCACTGCCTCGCCACCTTTGCTTCATCGTAATCCTGCTCCTTCAACGTTCTCCATCTTACACAAGACCCTTGAGTGTGAAGCAGAAACATGCTGCTCAGCCTGCGCTTGCCCGTCTCCCTTCTCTCCCACATCTGATTGGTCCTCAGTCCTAAATACTCTGCGTGCTGGATCCCTTCTTTGATCTGTCTCTCACTCTTCCTCTTGGCCATTGCCAGTTCAGTTCGGGCTCTTATCAGTTCTTAACTTGGATGACTGTAATGACTTCCTGACCAGGTTCCTTGTCTGCAGCCTTGCTTCCAGCTCTAGTGTGCCTTGCTACCAAAGCGATACTGCTGTACCCAAAGTTTTATCAGTTAACCCCAGGCTTAAACGCTTTTAGTGGCTCTTCCATCATCCTTAAGATGAACTCTGAGCAGGTGTTTAAGGCCTTCGGGAATTGTCTCTTGCCTCCCATTCACTGTTTCCCCCCTCTGCCCCACACCCTTTGTCATTTCTATTCTCAGGACAGACTCGCAGCCAGTGGGAACCTTTTTGCAGTTGCTGAAATGCTTCATGCTTTCTCAGCCCCTGCTAGGCAAGTTTTCCCTGTGCTTGGAACACCCTTCCACACCCCTTCCGTTCCATTTTCATGTATTTAACAGAGAACTCCGGTCTCTCCTTTTAAGCGTTACCTTTATTGAAGTATAATATGCACAAGGAAGAGTATACATGTCATAAATGTATAGCTTGATGCCTTCCCCTCTGCTCCTCTCTTGTCTCTTTCACCCCTGGTGGTCCTCATACCCTGTGCAGATGGTTTGCCTCCTTGCCCATCCCGGCACTCCTCCTTGAGGACAGGCCTTTGGCCTCCATAGCCCACACCTCCTATTAAAGATTCGCTAAGTGTTTTCTGGATGAAGGTCTGAATTTTAGGGATAAATGCCCTCCCACCCCCTGTGGAAGAGGAACATTGCCTCGCTTCTGAATATTTGCCTCCTTGGATCCTGAAGATTTCATCTTGCCGGTGGTTAATGATGATGCTTATTCAGTTGCGTTTGGGCCAATCAGCTTAAAGGGCTCTGTAGAAATTAGCTCATTAATCCTCCCAGATCAAGAGTAAGCACTTTGAGTACTTGCACCTGCCTTGCTGTGCAGGCAGGCAGGCAGCCAGCCAGAGGCCTGGCTTTCCTGAGGTCATTGTTCTGCGAGGTGGCCTCTGCAGATTAAAGGACCCGGAGCTCCCTGCCACAGTCTCTGCGTCCTTTCACTCAGGCATTGCAGAGCAGGGTGGGGGAAGTCCTAGCGCGCCTCTCCTCTTCTTCAGAGCTTTCCTTTCTTGAGTGTACCCATGAGCTCTCTCTTGCTGTTTGTGTAGTTATATATAACCCAACCTTGAAGATCTGTGGGCCTTCTTGCTGTGTAGAAATCAGGACTGTTGAAGAAGATCAGGGATACAGGTGAAACACAGCAGCAGAATATCAGACGGGTGGTTTTCAAAGGTTGATACGATGGCAGGAATTGTATTTTTATAAGTGACAAGGGACTGGGGGGTGATAGGATTGGTGTGGTACATGCTAAGACCATAGAACTGGATCTTTTAAAGTCAAAACCAGTCTAATAGGTATTGTAATTCCTCTGTGGTGTATTTTTGGGAAAGGTTTTTTTCCCCATTAAAAAAAAAAATTCTCCATGTAATCAAGTGAGGTTTTACGTTTTCCTCCAGGACAGTTCTGCTTAAATTATCCCCAAACAACTCCAAGATGGCTGAAGTGATTCAAGTGCTTCAGGTGTTTCTTTTTCCAAATCCGCTGTTCATTGGTCAAGTTTTTGCTGCTACAGAAGAATTCAGTATATTAATTAGAAAGGCATTTTAGATTCGGCTTAACTGGAAAGTAGAGGAGAAATAGCAGTCCTTTAGACAATGGATTGGCAGAGCTTTAGTTCAGAATTGATTTACATAAACATTTTGGGAACCTGATGTGAGTAAATGCTGATGTATTTCAAGTTTCTTCCCATTTGCCAAACAAATATTTGGGAATAAACTCTCACTTAAAGCTTTAAAAAACTTCTTGGACATTGAGGAATTAGATGAATTGACCTTTTAAACTAATTGTATATTTTGATGTATGGGAAAAATCATTTTAAGATAGAACTTAAAACATCATTTTAAAATAGTTTTATCTTCAAACTTCTTCCTAGTAAGTGGCATTTAGTATAACTCAGAGGCCTAGTCCTGGGTGTTCATTCACTTCTTCGCTCAGGTGAAAATACACATTCTTGTGACATTTATGGGGTTCAGGTTTCCAACGTTTAGTCACTGATGTACCAGAAGAACTAGTATGGTAAGTAGAGATGGATGACTTTCTATCATGTGAATGATAGATCTTCATTGGGGGAGTGTTTTAGAAGCCAGTGACCTGTGACAATTCTGAAACTTCTCACAATCACTCTATTTGATGGTTGAGGTCTTAGAAGAACTTGTGATCTTGTTTTGAACGGTAGCATCAGTTTGTACCGGGGCTTGTAATAAGGGGCATCCCTACTGGTTTCTTTCCTGCTCTGTTTTGTTTGGGGATTGAAAAAGGATTCATTTTATGGATTGGTTCCTATTGGCGTGTCTTGTGTTGTTGACATTTTACTTTGAATTATTTGGTCTGTCCTTCCTTCTTCCCTCCCTCACTTCATCCTTTCCTCCCTTCCTTTCCTTTCTTCCTTCCTTTGAAATTGGCAATGTCACCAGCCCCTTTCTTAATTATGAGATGACTCAAGAAAGCAGGGGAAGAGAGTGCCCAGGGGTAGGAATGATAGGTCAGTGCTGGCTTTTTAAGGTCAGCTCCTAAGTGAGGAATAGCATAGGAATATAGGGGGATAATGAAATTTAATTTTGGAGGAAACTGAAGAGAAAGTCCATTCCTGTTCCTTTGTTTCTACAACTGAAGATTCTAACAACCTAACTTAATTTGCCTGTGGTCCAGAAGTCCTTAGAATCTCAGGCCGATGCTTCCTACCTGGTTCAGTGTTTCTTTTTTTCCTTATATTTTGGCTGCGTTGGGTCTTCGTTGCTGCGCGGCTTTCTGTAGTTGCAGTGACCAGCGGCTATTCTTTGTTGCGGTACGCCGGCTTCTCCATGCGGTGCTCGGGCCTCTCATTGCCGTGGCTTGTCTTTGTTGTGGAACGTGGGCTCTAGGTGTGCGGGCTCAGTAGTTGTGGCTCGTGGGCTCTAGACCGCAGGCTCAGTAGTTGTGGTGCTTGGGCTTGGTTGCTCCCCAGCATGTGGATCTTCCCGGACCAGGGCTCGCACCTGTGTCCCCTGCATTGGCAGGTGGATTCTTAACCGCTGCGCCACCAGGGAAGTTCCCAGTTCAGTGTTTTCTTCTACTTACATCATGTTGATTCCTCATTGGTGGGAAGGAGGAAGTTAGAAATGTTATCGACTCAGTGAATTTTATAACTACCATTTTAATGAAGTAAATATATATCTTATCTGGGAACATATTTACCGTATAGATTTTATAGTAAAAATCTTTCTTTAGAGGGGTTGAAATGATCTTTATATATCTTTCTTCATTAGAGCATGTTTATTTAACACATAAACCAGGTGATATATAAACATAAAAGTTTCATTTCATCTATCATCTTTTGCCTGGCTGTTAGAATAGACTATAAATATATATTTTTAAAATTAATTAACTTATTTATTTTTGGCTGCGTTGGGTCTTTGTTGCTGCGTGGGCTTTTCTCTAGTTGCGGAGAGCAGGGGCTACTCTTCGTTGCGGTGCGTGGGCTTCTCATTGCGGTGGCTTCTCTTGTTGTGGAGCACGGGCTCTAGGTGTGCAGTTTCAGTAGTTGTGGCTCGCGGGCTCTAGAGCGCAGGCTCAGTAGTTGTGGCGCACGGGCTTAGTTGCTCCGTGGCATGTGGGATCTTCCCGGACCAGGGCTCGAACCCGTGTCCCCTGCATTGGCAGGAGGATTCTTAACCACTGTGCCACCAGGGAAGCCCTAGACTATATTTTTAATCCTTAGTTAGAACCTGTCAGTGAGGTGGAACCTGTCAGTGTGTGTGTGTGTGTGAGTGTGTGAGTGAGTGAGAGAGAGAGAGAGAGAGAGAGAGAGAGAGAGAGAGAGAGAGAAATGGCAAATAAAAGGTTGAGGAGCAGGAAATAGATGTACTTCAGGGCTGATCATTAGCTGGAGCAGAGCTTCTGCACTAGAGCCAGGTCCCTGCTGCCAGGCTGATAACTTTATAGCAGTCAGAGCAGCAACGGCATTCCTAGCAGTGTCTAGTTCTGAGCTGTCCGGAATGGTAGCCACTAGCCACATGTGGCTATTTCAGTTTGAATTAATTAAAATTAAATAAATTTTGGGGTGGAAAGGAATGAAGAGGCAGAGCACAGAGGATGTTTAGGGCAGTGAAACTGCTCTGTGTGATACCATAATGATGGATACGTGTCATACATTTGTCCAAACCCACAGAATGTACAACACAGAGGGTGAGCCCTAACGTAAACAGTGGGCTTTGAATGCCAAGGATGTGTCAGTGTAAGTTCATCAGTTGTAGCAAATGTACCACTCTTTTGGGGGATGTTGGTAATGCTGGAGGCTGTGCATGTGTGGGAGCAGGGGGTACATGGGAAGTCTCTGCCTTCTTCTCAATTTTGCTGTGACCCTAAAACTGCTTTAAAACAATAAAGTCTTTAAAAATGAAATAACATACAGTTCCTCAGTGACACGAGCCACATTTTCAAGTGCAGCCAACTGTGACTACTGCAGCTGAGGAACTGTATTTTATTTATTTAATTTTAGGTCTATAACCTGCACTGTCCAGTAAAGTACCTTACTGGATAGTGCGGATACAGATTATTTCCATCACCACAAAAAGTCTTACTGGAGAGTGCTGGATGGTAATTTCTCAGAAATGTTCAGAAACTGACTAAATATTATTATGATGGCTGTAAATATCCCGAGGCTACCTCCTGATGACATGCTAAGGCATCGCCACTGACTTAGAAGTACAAAAGGAGACAAACAGTGCTAACCTGATTAAAAAAAAAAATTGTTTTCACCCTGTGCTCTATTAGAAAGCGAATTGATTCATATTTTCAGAAGGACAGTTATTTTTTGTGTATGGTGAAACAGATACCCCTGCTGACGTAGAAAGACAGTTTTGAAGTATGAGTTTTTATCTTACTCACTTAACTCATTCTAGGATATTCTTGTGATTACTGTAAACACGGAATCCTCCCGAATGAGATCCAGTATTTTCAGAAGTATCAAAATGTTACATTTCCTTGAGAAATCACTTCAGAGTCTTGGGGCTGGATGTGGTAGACAGAATCACTTCAGTTTATCTTCTTTTATGTAATGAAGTAAGAAAGAACTGACAAAATAGTTTTTTTGGTGAAATTACAAAGACATTGTGAAATTAACTCCACTTAGAAAAAAAATGATACCTGTGTCAGTTTTAGTCACTTAAATGGTGAGTTTGAATCATGGTCCCTTCTTTTCCCTTGATTTTAAAACATTTCGGTAATTGAGTAATTAAAGGATTTAATAGTTTAGTCTAAGTTATATAACACAAAGCAAATAAAACGTTCAGTATTGAAGTCAGTACCTTAACAGAAATTCAAACTCAGTCATCACTGTTTGGTTAGGACACCTTTTTTGTTAGGAGAGGGAATTAATGACATAGGGGTGGGTGAAAACAAATATCTGTGTAGGGAGATTAACTGGGTTTAATTTTGGGCAATTTAGAAACAGTTTGTACTTTCTTATGTTTAGTGTCCCTAGGGTGACTGGGGCCGCCACAGAGAATGCTTTACTATGTAATCCTTTTTTATTTTTCCTCGTAGATGCCCTTTCAAGTTTCTGGAGTCCTAAATCCAGTGCCTGACCTTCAACAAGGGCCGTTGCGGAAACATTTTTAATATGGCAGTTTGGGTGGCTGAAATAGTACTAGGGGAAGTGTCTCTGTGTATTTTCAAATTAATGATCATTAGGACAAATTTAAGAATAGTGATATTTTTGGCATAAGTCTAGATCAGGACTAGATTGTATATCTTTACTAAAATAAATTCTCATTGGTTGTTTAAAAAGTGACAGTCTCGGGCTTCCCTGGTGGCGCAGTGGTTGAGAGTCCGCCTGCCGATGCAGGGGACACGGGTTCGTGCCCTGGTCCGGGAGGATCCCACATGCCGTGGAGCAACTAAGCCCGTGAGCCATGGCCGCTGAGCCTGCGCGTCTGGAGCCTGTGCTCCACAACGGGAGAGGCCACAACAGTGAGAGGCCCGCGTACCGCAAAGAAAAAAAAAAAAGTGACAGTCTCTAGGGTGAAGAGATAATGAGCTTCTTAGTTCATCTATAGCCATCTTCCTGATTGTTTCCATAGAAGCAGCAAGACTGTTTAAAGGCTATAATTTCATGTCCTACTCTTCAGAGCCCATTAAAAATAGGCAACATAGGCGGCTTTGTAGCTTATATATTTGCTTAAATAGTCTTAAAGACAAAGAGGGTAACTGCTGTGCGGTCATTGGGATAGGTAAACATTGCAGTCAGGCACTTGTTTGGCTTTTGCTTATAGGTTATGGTCCATTTAGCCTCCTGTATTAAGAGTGACATTTTTGGGAGTTCCATGGTGGCCTAGTGGTTAAGGATTCTGGGCTTTCACTGCCATGGCCTGGGTTCAATCTCTGGTTGGGGAAGATCCCACAAGCTGTGTGGCATGGCCAAAAAAGAAGAGTGACATTGTTCTCAGCTATACGTAGTTGTTTAAAAATGAAATATTCTCTTGGAGCTCCTTGGAAGAAAGGGAGTGACAAAAATGTGAAAAGGTGGTATTTATGGGGTCTGACCAACTTTAAAATTAATCATATCAGGACTGATATGCACAAGAAGTATTGTTTCCTTCAGGGGGACATAGTGGAAGGGGGTCCACTTATACTTTATAGCGACATTTTATTTTAAATTAAAAAATTACCCATTTCTATCAGCCCTCTAATGAAGAAACGAGACTGATTTTCTAATGTGACATTAATTTGCTCTTGAGGTATTGCCCAAGCTGTTTTTATCAGTTGTAGCTTGATCAGAATCGTTATTTAGCCTTACACAATGACTCTAGTCTGAACAGTGCTGTTAGTTGTTTAAAATCAGTTTTGTTTACTGTTATTTTTAATAGATTCTGCATCACTGCTTCATAGAAGTAATGAGATTATCTGGGACTGTGGTTTGCAATTACAACGAGCAATTTGTCTAGAGGCAGGGATAGCAATAGCAAAAGCTGAGGGGCTGTGAGGATGTGTAATAGAGGGGTTGGGTGTGAGATTCCAAAACCAGATCTGTGAAGCCAGAGACAAGATGGGATCATTGGAAGACAAAGACTAGCATGAGGCACCAAAAGACGTCGGATCTGAGCAGGAGTGAATAAGATGGAGAGTAAGGACTCAGGGACATTTCCACGTTTTGCAGGGGTTCAGCAAGGGGCCAAGGCAAGTAGGGACAATGTAACTTTTCCCAGAAAGTTTTAGTGGCAGCATCTTGCTGAGGTGGGCCCCTCATTTGAAGCTTTGCCTTCAAGGGAGGTGTCTCTGATGAACAGAAAGGCTCAGTGCTGATGGTCTCTGCGTCAGCTATGTATAGCTGTGTAACAAACCACCCCAAAACTTAATGGCTTAATATAATGACCTTTTTATTTGCTTACAGTTCCATGGGTTGGCAGTTTGGGCTTCACTGGGCAGTTCTGCTGGTCTCGCCTAGGGACAGTCTTTGACCAGCTAGGCTGGGGCTATCTATATTAAGATGGTCTCAACATGTATGTGGTGGTTGGTGCTGGCTGTTGGCTGGCCCTCTCTTTCCGTTGATTCCTCATTCTCAAGCAAGTGTGCCCGTACTTCATCCCTTGGCTGTGTTCCAAGGTAGCTGGAGTGGAGCTGCAAGGACTCTTGAGGCCTGGGCTTGGTGGTGACAAAGCGTCACTGTGTCTCTTTCAGTTGGTCAGAGCACATCACAGGGTAGCTCAGGCTCAGGCGGGAGGGAGATTGATTTTCCTGCTTGCTGGGAGGAACAGTAAAATCACATGGTAAAGGGACATGTGTACAGAGACGGAAGGAATTCTTATTACCATCTTTGCAAACTCTCTACCACACAGCTTTATGTAGCTCAAGGGTGATGAGTACACAATGTTTGTCATTCATTTAACATTCGTTTCTAACTTGTGGTAGGGGAGCTAATTACCTGACTGCCTTACCCCTGATTGTTATAGTGTGGTTGATTACAGGTTTCATAAACTAATTTTTTGTGTGAACCATCCATCAGCATGATTTTGGCTAGAAAAGTGGCTTTAGAAATGTATAACTTTCTAAGAAATCTAAACATGTCTTTTCTAATGTAACATTTGAAGGGCAGAGGGGTGTGTGTTCTGTGTGTGTGTGTGTGTGTGTGTAATGCTGATCCTTTTTTAGCCCTGAGGTGTTCTATTCCAGACTGACCTTCTTAAAACTCAAGAGCACCACATTAAAAATATAGATTGTTTGCATGCATATGTAATTGTTTCTCCTGCCTCATAGAAGTCAGTGAAGTAGGTCTATCACAGCTCTAAAAACAACAGATTTTCTATGCATCACTCAGTTTAAAGGTAGATTGTTGCTTAGACAATTATGAAAGTTTCTTTACTTTGAAGTCAATCCAGCAATATTGTACTGCCCGTTTTATAGTCAGTTTTCAAAAAAGAATTGCCAGCCTATTAGGATAAAAATATTAGAAACCCATTAATAGTTATTGACAGAAGTTGCCCATCATATACTAAGGGCAGAAATCATAGAAGGACGGGAGTTGTGCAAGTATACCATTTTTTAAATTGCAATGTCTTTCTGGTAAACGCCCTTACAAAATATTATATGCTTTTAGATGTGGAAAGAGGGCTGGGTGTTATCTTCATACATATACAGATTTAAATGCTAAGTGGCTTGCTGTTTATTCCAAAGGGGAGACAGATCTGTACATGGATAAAATATGTGAAACCGGTTGGCTCAAACTGCTTTCTCACATTAAGGAAGAAAGGCTGAGAAAAGGATGTTACCAAGACCTCTGAGTTATTAAAAAAACCTCCAATCTAATTTATTTTAAAGTTCCAAAATATCATTCAAGTAATAATAGATGGTCATTATAGAAAGTTTGGATAATACAGATGGATAAAAAGGGGGGAAAATCACCAGTTACCACCTGGCCCAGGACTAGATGCTATTTGTTTGTTTGTTTGTTTGTTTTGCGGTATGCGGGCCTCTCCCTGCTGTGGCCTCTCCCTGCTGTGGCCTCTCCCGTTGTGGAGCACAGGCTCCGGATGCGCAGGCCCAGCGGCCATGGCTCACGGGCCTAGCCGCTCCGCGGCATGTGGGATCTTCCTGGAACCAGGCATGAACTCGTGTCCCCTCCATCGGCAGGCGGACTCTCAACCACTGCGCCACCAGGGAAGCCCTAGATGCTATTTGAATTTTGCTGGAGGAGTGTAAGTTTAAATGGGATAGGACTGCAGAAAAACATAAATTGATAATTTTGGAAATTAATGCTTTTCAGCATTCCCGGTACTTTCACATTTAATTTGTTTAGAGCAAGAAAAATAAACTAGTCTTAGATTAATACTTGCTTGGCAAAAGTGATTTGTTTTTTGAGAACTTGGTACATACTGAGAGTCAAGCATACTTTATGATTACTGGACAGAGAACTTATGTGTATTTTTTCACACTTAAGTGTTCTTGGAATACATTTACAGTCTAATCTTAATGTCTGTGTTACAGTTCATTTCTTAGAAGTATCTGTTACGCTTTGGCTTTTGTCCTCTATGTGTTATGGATCACCGTGTTTGGTACTTGGCTGATGGGAAGTGAAAACATCTTAACAGAAAGTTCTGGGATAGAAGTAAATTAAGAGTGAGTAACTTTCCCGTTGTTTGTGGGTGTGTTTGAGCACAGTAATGACTTTTAGATTTCACATTGACCTTTCATATCAAACCTCGAGCTGGCAGCGGGAATTTTCTAGATTGGTAAGATATCTTTTTGTAGAACTGGCTTTTTGATTTCAGGGACATGTGGGAGAAAGGAATCTCTAGGAATTTAATTTGATGATCTGAATGTTGAGCTTTTCGGTCTTTTAAGGTTGAATTTCATAGCATTTTGAACAAAAGGATGAAATACCTGTTGGCACGACTAGTCTTTATTTTATTAAAAAAGTTTTAAATTACAAAGATATAATAAATACTTTTGTGTCAAATAGGTGAAAATAACAACCCTCAAATTTTCATTCCCCAGCGATACACGCCAAATTGACCATACAGGGTATCCTTCTAGATGTTTTTCTGTGTATAAATATACACATAGATTTTTTCTGAATGTAAATATTGTACATGAAATGTGGTAACTGTGCGTCATATTCTACCACTTAACAGATTTTACTTCTACAAGTAATATATATTACATGTATATTTTACTCCTGTGTATTTTTTATATGTATTTGTAGTAAAATATTATAAATATTCACAGCTTTCATTCTAAGTCATTTCTTATAGATCCACCTCATTTTAAAATATGCCAATTTATTTCTGTTCCGGGTCCATTTCTATTCTGTGGATGTACTTTATTTGACCAGTCCTCTAGTGATTAACTTATTGGTTGTCTCCAGGTTTCCATACTTCTGTGGGATGGATACCCAGAAGTGGGATTGCAGGGACTAGTGGTATTGCCATTTGCACTTTTGCTAGATACTGTGAAAAATCTCCTGCACTTGTTATGTTAATTAATTGCCCTCTTAGTTGCTCCCATTTCTGGTCTTAAAGATAGAAGAGTGTTAGATTGAGATGGCATCTTGCCTTATTCCGTACTTGACCCAGACCTACAATATCTAAGACTAGGAGGAGAAAATGGCGGTGGGTTGGAAAGAGAAAAATAATCACCCAAGTTTAAGAAATCAAAGTTGCATCACTTTATGAACTAAAACAGTGTAAGGTCGTGCAGTTTATTACTATGGACAAATGTATGGAAAGACTTTCTGAATTGGTGAAAAGTCTGGGTTATAGAATGTAACTAAATTGATTAATATACCCATTTGGTTAAAAGGACCCGGGATTCACTAAAATTACCCCCACATCACAGGGCATTCTTTATAAAGGTAGATATGGGGATGGGGAGACAGGAATCTCATCCATCATCCCAGGTTTTGCAGCAGCCCAGGAAAAAACTGAGCCTCTAGGTCTTTGGGAATTGCAGTCAAATATGTTCTCGTGAACCCTGGGAGTGGACAAGACCTCAGCAGCAGGAATTTTTGGATCCTCACTTCCGGATCCTCTAACCTTGGTGTGACTTAGCCAGTCACTGTGCGTCTGCTTTTGCTTGTGTCTACCTGTTCCTCTCTTCTGCTGAGTCAGGATTTTGGCTCATTCATAATCCTTACGGCCCTTTCAGCTTCTCTTTTCCTCTTTCCCTTTTAGCCATAGCGTCGGCGCATCGGCTGCTAATTGCTGGCTGTTTCTCAATCTTAATCCCAAAGATTGAGAATCTAGTTTTTACCAGAGTCCCTGCATAGACACCTCCCAGCCAATGAACTGCTGCCTTAAGCTCAGGTACCCTCCTAGGATAAGGATTTAACATCAGAAGCTCCCATCGGGGAAGGGAACTTGGATGTGGCAGGCACTACAAGTTAGTGTTTAATGTAACATTACTCTTAGATAAGTAACCCGTCTAGAGTGTAATCCTGAGTAATGCACTTTTTTAAAATTAAAAAGTATATACTTATGATATGCTTTAAAAGCAGTTTGTTCATTGAAGTCAGTAAATACTTCCCTGGGAAGCAACCCCCCTTTTCCCATATGGAATGTAAATTTGGAAAAATTGTGCCCTGTCACAGTTGTAAATTGTCTTCAGTTCTGCAATACTGATGCCTGGATCATGAGATATGGTCTTGCCTTTTCTGCTGGACTTGAAAGTGCTACGAAATAGTTCATCCTGTTTACGCAATGATGGTGAAGTTCTGAAAAATATACGTAGAACCCGAAACTCCTGGAACAGCTCATATTCCTATGTGAATATTTTTTATCTCAACTGTATCTTTCCTGTGTACATTGAGAAGGGTATCGGGTTCTTCCTAATTTCGTTAGGTGTTTGGCGCTCCAGCGTTTCAGAGGTGAAGAGTTGCTAATATATTTCTCTGGAAGGTTTCTCTAAGCTGTTCTGTTTTCTTCCTGAGGGTTACTATCAAGTATCCACCCACATCCCCTTTTTCTTGTTTTCTTCTCTCCTTAACCCCAGTTTGCTTCTCCTTCAAGTAAAGGCTGGCAGGCTGAATGTTTCAGTGACTCTTGAATTCCTGAGTCCTTCATTTTGGTGCGTATGTCTCCCAGCATCTCAAAGGGCAGTTTCCGTGTTACTTTTAAAAATGAGAACCATGCTCATAAAATGCTGTCTTAGTGTGGTTTCAGATCACTTGAAATGTAATCTGATTTGCGAGGCAGCATTTAAGCTCCTGTTACCAAAAGGTTTTGATTATCATTTTGTAGGAATTTTTGTTGGGTCAGAGAAAGATGAACAACATATTTGCCTTTTGAAAGGACACCAAATGGTTTTATTTCATTTGGGGAAGTTTCTTCTGATGGTCTTGAATTCTGTGTTTTAATCTGCTTAAAAATGCCTTCTAGCACATAAGCAAAATTAAACATTATTTTATTAAAGTCTGTGCAATGCTCTTTATTATTTTGGAGAAAAATCTCTTAAATACTTTTCTGGTAAGGCCATGCGTAATTTAAAGCTTTCATTTTGACAGCCTGGTCTTAGCTGATAGACATGCTAATCTCTATTTGATTGCTTTGGTGGGGAGTTGGAAATCGCTGAGTGCCTGGCTTAGAGTGTGCTTATAACTGTGCTTTCTTTGGGTTTTCATTTTGTGAAATAATAAAGTGAATTTCCCTACATGTTGTTTTAGTATATTTGACTGTTCATCTGATTTCCAGATTTAAATGAAAAGTTTAACCATTTTCCCTTTTGGTGACATGTCCCTTTGTTTATCCACCCCCCCACAGACTTTTTTTTTTATAAATGCTGGTGAACACACATGTATGTGTAGAGGCCCTTTCATCTAGGAAAATGGATTTTTTTGTGTTTTAAGAATTTCCCATTCTTTTCTGTTTTGGTTTAGTTTTCATTACATTCTTTTCATTCTCCTTTGGAAGTGCCAAAATGTGGCAGAAATATGATTACATATAGAATATAGGACTATATATCACTTTTTTTCTTTATGTGTATAGAGGGAAGAGAGATACATGGGTGTAAAGTTACATATGACCGAAGAAAAATTAGGGGTGATGCAAGTTATTTGACTCTTGGGGGAGAATTTTATTTAATACCTCCTGAGATATAGTTATCTTTTTTTTTTAATATTTATTTATTTGGTTGTGCTGGGTCAGTTGCGGCAGGTGGACTCCTTAGTTGTGGCTCGCAGGCTCCTTAGTTGCAGCTTGCCAGCTCCTTAGTTGTGGCAGGCGGGCTCCTTAGTTGTAGCATGCAGGCTCCTTAGTTGTGGCATGCTAACTCTTAGTTGTGGCATGCATGTGGGATCTAGTTCCCTGACCAGGGATCGAACCCATGGGAGATCGGAGTCTTAACCACTGTGCTACCAGGAAAGTCCCTGAGATATAGTTATCTGTGAAAAAAAAAAAAAGTCAAGAATTAAAATTCTTGGAGGTTTTTTCCCCTCTATATATCATGAAGACTTGAGGACATGTAAGGATGATTCAAGTCGACAGGATGATTCCGATACAAATTTATGGAGTACCCACTGTATGCCAAGGACTGGACCAAGTACTTTACATACTTTATGTCTCATCTTTACCTTATTCCTGCTGGGATTGGTATGATTATCCCAGTTTTATAAATTAGGAAGCAGAGACTTGGGTGATCGCATTACCTTTTGAAGGTCACACAGCTGGATCTGAACCCAGTGATGTCTGATTGTAAAGCCCCTGCCCTTTCCAGGGTTCCCTTTGCCTCCTCTGCTTTTGCTAAGCCATCTGCCTTTAGGATTCTCAAGCTATCAGGACAAGGAGTTAATTTCCAGAAGAAAGGTCGCTTCTTTAAAAGCAGCATCACATGGCATTAAAGCTGGAACTTGCACATTAGGCCAACTCGGCTTGGAGCCCATTGGCATCATTTACCAGCTTTGTGACTGCGAGGCAGTTCCTGGGCCTCATTGAGCTTCATGGTATTTCATCATCAAAATCAGGACCATCGTATCAGCTTTGCAGGATAATATAATGCATAATAAATAATAATGGTGATGATGATTATCATAATAGTAGTTAGCACTGAGGAGCTGTTATGTGTCAGCCCCTGAACTAAACGCTTTTCATAGTTAGTTCATTTAATCCTCACAACAACCCGATGAGGCAGCTTCAGTTACCCCTGTTTGACATAGAAAGTCATCAGTACGTGAAGGCTGTTTTATTTATTTATTGCTGTGTTAGGTCTTTGTTGCTGTGTGCAGGCTTTCTCTAGTTGTGGCGAGCGGGGGCTACTCTTCGTTGTGGAGCGTGGGCTTCTCATTGCGGAGGCTTTTCTTGTTGGGAGCACGGCTCTAGGCGTGCGGGCTTCAGTAGTTGTGGCACGTGGGCTCAGTAGTTGTGGCTTGCGGGCTCTAGAGTTCAGGCTCAGTAGTTGTGGTGCATGGACTTAGTTGCTCCGCGGCATGTGGGATCTTCCTGGACCAGGGCTTGAAGCTGTGTCCCTGCATTGGCAGGCGGATTCTTTTTCTGTTTTGTTTTGTCTTTTAAACATCTTTATTGGAGTATAATTGCTTCACAATGGTGTGCTAGTCTCTGCTCTGCACAACAAAGTGAATCAGCCATACATATACATATATCCCCATATCTCTTCCCTCTTGTGTCTCCCTCCCTCCTACCCTCCCTATCCCACCCCTCTAGGTGGTCACAAAGCACCGAGTTGATCTCCCTCTGCTATGCAGCTGCTTCCTACTAGCTATCAGTTTTACATTTGGTAGTATATTATATCCATGCCACTCTCTCACTTTGTCCCAGCTTACCCTTTCCCCTCCCCGTGTCCTCAAGTCCATTCCCTACGTCTGCGTCTTTATTCCCGTCCTGCCACTAGGTTCTTCATGACCATTTTTTTTTTTTTTAAGATTCCATATATATCTGTTAGCGTACGTTATTTGTTTTTCTCTTTCTGACTTACTACAGACTCTAGGTCCATCCACCTCACTACAAATAACTCGGTTTCGTTTCTTTTTATGGCGGCAGGCAGATTCTTAACCACTGCACCACCAAGGAAGTCCCAAGGCTGTTTTTATTATTTATATTTTCTTTAAAAAAATTATATTGGAGTATCGTTGATTTACAATGTTGTGTTAGTTTCAGGTATACAGCAATATTATTTATATTTTCCAAAATATTATTTATATTTCCTTTCCATTGGTACGGACAATTGAGTATTCGATAACTTAGAGAATCCACTGTCATTCAATAAACTTTACTTAACACCTGCTGTATGGTTATTAAAATAGGTAGTGATTTTATCTCCAGGCTTTTTATCTTAGTGATAACTGTTTCATATATAACTAATATTTTAACAGGTTTCTTTTGTGTTGTTAAACAGGATTAATCTTACAACTCAAGTACTTATTTAAACATTTCACAGACAGGAAAATCATGGACAGAAGTGCCTATGTTCCGAACCAGTTTTTTTTAAAAATAAATTTATTTGTTTAATTTATTTATTTTTGGCTGCGTTGGGTCTTCATTGCGGTGCGCGGGCTTCTCATTGCAGTGGCTTCTCTTGTTGTGGAGCACAGGCTCTAGGCACGCAGGCTTCAGTAGTTCTGGCATGCAGGCTCAGTAGTTGTGGCTTGCGGGCTCTAGAGCGCAGCAGGCTCAGTAGTTGTGGTGCATGGGCTTGGTTGCTCCGCGGCATGTGGGATCTTCCTGGACCAGGGCTCTAACCGTGTCCCCTGCATTGGCAGGCGGATTCTTAACCACTGTCCCACCAGGGAAACCCCCGAACCAATTTTTATGTGTCCTCAAAATAAAGTAATGTCACTATGTTGATAGAAAGGGCTCTGGAGATTATATGAGAGGATGAGGAATCTTTAAAAAATGTCCTCTGCTGTCTGTCCTCCCATCCTTTCTTCTTTATCATACAACGTACCCCCAAATTCAATCAATAAATATTTGCATAAAGCAGCAATTCTCATGGCCTGTCATCTACCTAAATCAATGATGGGGTCTTGGGAGGTTTAAAAAAGTTACTAACATTAATGCTGTTGTGTTGACAACTGTAGAGAACACAGAATTTTGGCAGTGGACTCAAATGCATTTCATTATAGAAGAGAGAAAATAGTAGAACTTCCCAACATTGAAACCAGACTAAAAAATTCAGCCAAAACAGCAGACTGTTAAACATTTAAAAGAAAACAAAACAAAACAAACTTGTGCAAACATACTACTCTCTAAATATTCCTGTAATACCCTGGAATCTCGTGGCTGGTAGTCAGAGGCCTCGTGTGGGTTAAGAAGGTTGTTCCGCACATACTGAAGAAAGTGGAACGATGGTTCTTAGAACCCAGAGAAGAGGGAAGGGATGAGTCTGTTCTTTAGAAAGACCTGAGCCGACGTGAGCTGACCGAAGGTCCGAATTTATACACCTCCCTGCTTTTACTTGATCAGAGGGTGGGTTGATTGTCCTCCACCTATTTATTTGGTGTTCGCTGAGCTCCGGTGTGTGCAGGCATTGCTGCATCTTGGTGGTGTAAAATGGAGCTCCCTTTGGGGTCTGACCTTGAGGAACTTAGAAGGTCTAGAATATGGGCTTCCGTGGTGGCGCAGTGGTTGAGAGTCCGCCTGCCGATGCAGGGGACGCGGGTTGGTGCCCCGGTCCGGGAAGATCCCACGTGCCGCGGAGCGGCTGGGCCCGTGAGCCATGGCCGCTGAGCCTGCGCGTCCGGAGCCTGTGCTCCGCAGTGGGAGAGGCCACAACAGTGAGAGACCTGCGAACCCCCAAAAAAAGAAGGTCTAGAGGAGAAAACAGACAGGGAACCGATTACACCCCAGTGAGGTCATTCTGTAGTGGACGTGTGTAACTAAGATTCAGAGCTAATCACCTCTTCTCCAAAGTCCTTCTGACTTTACCATCAGCCTGTCATATAGGTATTGTCAGAATTTTAAAGGAAGGGATTTCAAATCCAAGTTGTGAAACTCCTGCCACCTACTGTGTGTTGTAAAGTTTGTTTCAAGGCAGAATTGTGGTGAGAGTTAGACAGGACTAATGTTCCGATGAGATTTGGAAATCCTCTTCATAAACAGCAATTTCTGAAGTTTATTACTGTCTATACAAACATGGGTTAAATACTAACATTAGTTGAATATCTGTATATGTAAGTATGTGTATGTATGAATCTGTGTCTGGCTTTTTGATGCGCATGTATTAACATGCTTTTACCTTGTATATAAGCTGTGGACTCTTAGACAATCAGTGTTTAAACTTTCAACAAGGAAGAGAACTAATGAAAAGGAACAATGGTTTTTTTGTTTTCCCAGTAATTACATTTATCATTGTTCTGAAAACTCAACAAACGACCACAGGATGTGAATTTAATCAAGTTGTGCCTTTGAACAAAGATACCCTGGTTGTAGTGGAATTTTTTTTACTTCCCATCATCCTGCCCACATGTTCCCTCGCCTCCGAAATCAACAGCAGTTCACTGTGGTTGAACCAACTTAACAAATACTAATTTCAAAAGAAAAAGAAATGGATTTGGGAAGCAAAAGGAACTATTGTTTCTACTGTGTCTCCTAGATCAGCATTTGAAATCAAAGATTTTAACCTTTTACTAGAAAAATATTTTTCTGTGTACGGTGGCCCTCTTTAAAATATAACCCCTTCTTTATAGCCTAGATTTAATTGGAGGTGCTATTTGAGTGAGTGAGGCAGGGTATATCATCTTAATCCCTTCAGTTGCCCACGTGTACAATTATATTATCTTTGACAGTTTAAATAAAAAGTTTTTTATTTATTTTTTTATCCAGAAGAAACTAAAGCATTTAGTGGAGGAGTATTTAGAACCAGAACTTTTCCTAGAAATACTGGCTTTCATTTGATGGACTGTTTTTCTTGATCCAGTAGAAATGCCTTGCCTTTGATTTCAACGTCTCTTTTGGCATTGCCTATACATGTCATCTCCGTGAGAGAAAAAGCTCTGTGTCTGTGTTGTTGGTCTTCAGCACTTCATCAGTGCTGTGTTAATAGCTACTCTTCCCAGTACTTTACATGCATATTTTATTTAGTACTCATATCAAGCCAGTGAAAAAACCAAAGCCTTAAGATTACAAAAATTTGCCAAGGACAGATTTGGTTTCTCTTTCTTCAAAGTCCATACTCTTTTTTTTTTTTTTTTTGCTGTACGCGGGCCTCTCACTGTTGTGGCCTCTCTCGTTGCGGAGCACAGGCTCCGGATGCGCAGGCTCAGCGGCCATGGCTCACGGGCCTAGCTGCTCCGCAGCATGTGGGATCTTCCCGGACCGGGGCACGAACCCGTGTCCCCTGTATAGGCAGGCGGACTCCCAACCACCGCGCCACCAGGGAAGCCCCGAAGTCCATACTCTTAACCATCATTGTCATAACAGCTTAGAGTGGCTTTCTCTTTGTCCCAGAATTCTCACCAGGTAAGCCAGCTGCACCACTGTCACTTCTCTGCAGAGAGATGCTTTCTTTGGCATTTATTGCTCTTGTTAATTGAGCCGTTTAGTTTCATCCCATTACTTTTTCTCACACTGAAATCTGTTAACAAAGAGAAACATTGATTATCACGATTATTCAGGTACACAAGGAAATGAAGACTGTTCATCTCTTTTCTGCATGAGTACTCCATAGCATGCCATTATGATCTGAGGTGCATTCCATGGTAAGATAAGCAAATAGTGCTTACATGATAAAGTTTAAAGCAAATAAGTCAATCAAAATTAGCAATAGGTAGATAAAAAACTAGATGAAGGCAAGAAAAGCAGGTTAAAGAAACTTGACGTGTCCTCCATCATAACATCAAGGTAAGCGATGGCCTGGAAGGCTGTCTGTGAAGCCTCATCGTTTGAAAGGTTGACTCTAAGAAATAGCTTCTTTTGTTCCTAAGCCTGCATCATTAGGCAGCACTGAGCTTGCCAGGAAAGTAGTCGAGAGACCAGAGTGTTTGTGCATTAAGAGGGGAGTGCTAGCTTGCTACAGACCACTCGGGGAACAGATCAGGGCTGGGCTAGGTAAGTTTTCTTCTTTAGCTGAGGGCATCTGTCTGATAGACATTGGGTTTGGACAGTGGAAGGACAGAGACCTACAAACAACCCTCTGTGATCTAGTAGGAGGGAAGTAAAAGAAGCCGCAGGAAAAGCCCTCCCCTCCCGAGGAAGGGGACAGGGCTATGAGACCTCCTCATCATGGGGTGGGAGGAAGTTCCCCTACTCACGACTTACCTGTGCTCTGTAAGGCAGCTGACCAACAAATTGAGAGTTAAGTGTATATGCCGAGATGTGAACACATTCAAAGTATCGATTATTTTTTTTTTCACTTAATGGCCGTAAAGAGTCACGTTTGGTTCACCAAGGTGCTTTAGGGACCACATAAGACTGGTAAGAGAGTGGAGAATTTTGCCTGGCCAAGGTAGCAGTGCCTCCCAAGGACTGGTGTTGCCTTCGTGGGTACCTGGGATCATTTGCTCATCTCTTAGACTAATTGGATACCTCTTCTCCCCTAAACAAATAGTACTAGATGGAAAAGGAACAGAGAAAAGCAGTGATCATCCCACATTTCATACTTCTCTGTTTGATTTCACTTTGAAGACAGGGCAGTCGGCGATCATAGCAGGTGATGTCAGTTGCCGTGATGTGTCTCTGCTCCTCTTACTTCCAGCCCTGCTCGTCTGCTCTTTTAGGATTTCATCTTTTTTTTTTTTTTCTTGCATATTATTTAAGCCCCTCCGTGATCTATCTGGTCCTAGTCTGCTTTTTTAAGTAATCTTTCATTACTCTAGACTTGTACTATTTCCTTCTTCCTGAAAATAAATGGTTAGTCCCACCTTTTTGCCTTTGTTGCTCCTTTGGCTACTTTCTAAGAGTGGTAGCATCCCTGTTATTTTCCGCCTGGTATATAAATTATATGAGTCTTTCAAGGTTCAACCCAAATGCCTATCGCAAACTCTTGATTTATTCAGTTCTTAGGGAAAATCGCCTATAACCAGATAATGCAGCTATGTGGGCATAAAGCTTATTTGCTCTGGTAACTTTTAAATCCTTGAGAATAGGAAACATGTCTGTCCCAGGTTTTATATCCTGAGTAACGTTAAACATGGTTCTTGCCACTTGGCAGGAGCCGGTGGTCATTTGTTGAGTGGCTGCATGAACATCAGTCTTCTGACCTGTTTGTGTCCAGTTCAGGCTTTCTCACCTCCCTTTTAGACCTTTTGGGATCCGTTTTTATTTATTTTACTTTTCTGGGAGTTTGGCGGGAGGAGGAGAAGTCTGTCCTCTGCTCTTGCCTTTGCTCTCTGTGCCTGGAATTACCTCTGGGGAAATGTGACACTTTTTGCTTTTGTCTCAGGCTTTCCAGGCTAATGTGGAGAAGTTTCTCTCAGGTCGGTGGTGTTCTTTAGGTGACTTGTTCTTGCCAACCCTCCTTGGGGAGCCTTCGTTGGGGAGGACGGGGAGGGCAGAGGATGTGGGCACCTCTGCCCTTACCTTGGTACGTGTGGTGTTTCTGTATCCCATGGTCACCGTTTCTGATGGTAGGACTTTGACCTGACCGGTCAGCTTCCCGGGAAAGATGATACATGTTGATACTGTGAAAGTGAACTTTCCCAAGACATTCTTTTGGGAATTTTCAACGCTTTTGTGGTTCTGTGCAAGTCACTTACCTGCTTTGGACATCCAGGCCAGGCTGCAGGACCCTCTGTACAAATGAAACAAAATCTTCTGCTGTCCTGTGGGACTTCAATGATGGACAGCACCAGTGCCGCTGATTCCAGAGAAAGGTTTTGTTGGGCAGAGCACAGGACTCGTCTGCGGTACCCTCTTCCAGTTTATGTGGTCTGGTGCTGTGTAAATCCTTTCTTGGTCAGGATTCCCATCAGCAAGAGTAACTTCCATTTATTTCCTCCTTAATGATGACACAGTATTATAAGATGTTTATATTATCCCTATACATATTGTATTTTCAGAGTGGAGAGAATTTAAGTGATTTGCTGCTAGTAAGGTTTTTCTAAGTCATGATGCTAACATGGACTTGACCTTAAAATCAGTAGTTAATGCTTTTTCCTCTTTTTTAATACACATTTGCTTCCCGGACTGGCTTTGATTATCTATCTATCCATCCATCCATCCATCTCCATATCTATATCTATACCTATTCATTGAGTATATTCATGAATATATATATATATTCATTCATTCTATATATGAAGATCGGTAGGAAATTGAACAAGGTAGATCTGTAATGGAACACATTCCCCGTGTGACAAGGAATTCCAATATGTTACTTTCCAGGCTTCCTTAGTGGAATGTTCTTCTTAGGTAAGTGGGAAGAATGGGATGCTTTTGAAGATACTGGTAGAGTGGCAGTGAAACACATCACCTCTTTGGGTTTTGGGAGTTGGTTCAGGCTGGTAAGGAAATGCCTTGTGGTAATACAGCCCGGGCAGGCCTAAGAGAAGTCTCCTTTACCTGACACAGTGCATCTGCTATTGCTGAGAAGCCAGGGCTGGAGCTGACCTCATCCCTCATCCCAGCCAGGTGCTCCACCCATGGCCACACAGCTCCTGGGCTGGCTTTTTAAGGAGACCCTGCTGGGGAAAGCTTCCTGGTCCGGAGAAGGGACGGGCTGTGCAGATAGCTGCCCAGCTGGGGAGACCTGATGCAGACGTGACTGAGACCTCCTTGGGAGATTGACGTCCTCTCCTGTTCATGAGCTCATCTGTGGATAAGAGGTGCTGTGGTGGAATGGGCTTTGCCTTTAGAAGGTGGAAAGTACCCAAATGATGCGTTCTTTTGAGTGCAGCTTTAACGTTTCTCAGCCTAAAGACTAAAGACGTATTTCTGTAAGGTTTGCTCGAGCTAAGAATGGTGATTCGCCACTTCATTAGATGGCTCACCTCCCTGAAAAAAGACATTTAGCCTCTTCTCCTGGACTGCCCTGAACCAGGAATTTCTTGCAGGAATTCCAAGGACATCCTTAAACAGCCAAACACAACTTCTGCCTTGGTGTGTAGGCACATTTCTGTTTCTGTCAAAGTAAATCAGGCTGGTAAGTCATAAATTAGGAAAACATTTTGGGACTTGTGTTTATTTATTTAACAAGTAGAATAAATAGCTGGCCTCAGAAAACCCAAAACAAAACAAAAACAAAAATCCAATCTCGGGTCAGTTGACAGAGGATCGTTTTACTGTTTGCCAACAGTGAGGCTGTACCTTCTCTGGGAGGTGGGAAGCCTTTCCTCTGTCATACTCTGATCTTATTTGCTGTCCCCTTCCATCTTTTGTCACCTTGCTCTTCTTGCCTCTGCCCCATGAGTTGGGTGGGGACATGAAAGCCTAGGAGGGAAGTGCTGGGGGCCCTTTCCTATCTCAACTGTTTATTTCCCTGTCTCTTCTCCCTGTTACAAAGTTTCTCCTTGATTTGCTTTTATCAAGTTTGTGAATGACTCCCTTTGTCAAGCTTATTGGAATGCCCTGTGGGAGGGATGCTATGCAAAAAAATAATTGTATTGCATAACTGCCCAGTCCTTAGAGATGCCAGATAGCCCTTGGCCCCAGAACAGACCCTCCTTGCTGGCAGGTCCTGTGAAAGCAGGACACAGTGTATGTGAGAGGTGGCTCTGTCCTCCACCCAGGTACCACAGGGATGACCTTTACCCCAGCTCTGATAAAAGGCTTATTTTAGGTTTCTAAAATGACTGTCTTTCCTTAGCCCAGAAGGGGGTGTTTTCCTGAGTGTATGGGTGCTTTCCCTGTGTGATTGTTTCCAGCTGCCGTTTCTTCACAAACGTCAAGTTTGTCTTTCCTGTGTCACCTCGAGGCACCTGACGTTTGTGACTAATTATTAAAAAGGGCAGCCTTTTAGTTTATTTTGATGAAAATAAAATCCCAGAGAATTCTGTTCAATACAGTATAATCGAGCAGGTGACATGTTGGTGTTTGGGATTTGGAAAAGCGATCCAGAAAAAAAGTAGAGTTTTTGGCATCGTAGTTGGAAGAGCAAGAAGCTCCAAGGTGAACTTCAGGGATTTGTTACTGACACTGTGTGTATCCTCTGAACTAATTCCAAGCCTTTAAACTTAATACCAAGCAGCCAGGCCAAGGCAGTCACTGGGCTTAGGGAAGGGCCATTTTGAGGCAAAGAATCGTGCAGTGTGCTCCTATCCAGATAACATTTTCCTCCCCCTGTGAAATCAGATTAAATCAACTTCGGTTTGGAGGGTGTGGAAATGGAGGGGGTGTCATTGCACTCTTGGCTGTTTTGTTTTGTGGTAGCAATAGTGATTAGTGGGAGGTATCTAGCTGTGAAGGATGCAGATGAGATAGCTCTAAAAGCTAACATTATTTCAGAAGAGGATTTTATTTGGTATAGGCAGTTGCACACCGTGTTTATTAACCTTTCTTTATGAAACTTTCATTAATTGGCATGTTCTGTATGCTCAAGGGCAAAATATCATGTATGATGAAGTACAGCAGGTTCAAAGTGTTTGGGTCATGGTACATCCCTAGAGCTCCGAAACAATGTCATGAGGATGATACGTACTAACACAAAGAGAGCTCCAAGATATACACCAGTGGCTAAAAGCATCACATGGCAAAATGAAGAATCGAGGTGAATACCATTTCTTTTTTAAAAAAGAGATGGCAGCAGACCAAGGCAGAATTTGACCCCAGATGAGGAAGGTTCAACCACTCCGAAGTCTGTTCATGGAACACTGTCAGCAGGGCTCTTTTCCAAATTATGCTGTGTCACATTATTTTTTGGCTTTCATTTATGCTTATTCCCCTTACTCATGCCTTTCCCCCTTTGAATCTTTTTGCCTGTGTCTGTTCATCTTTTAATTTGTATATATTCTTGACAAACATGTTGTTTAGCGTTCGTTTCCCTCCCCCGCCCAGGTGAAATTCATGTAAACAAAATGACAGAAACGTCAAATTAACCCTTTAAGAATGAACAATCCAGCTGCATTTAGTGCATTCACAATGCTGTGTAACCACCACCTCTGCCTCGTTCCCAAACTTCCATCAACCCGCAATAAAACCCTGGCCCAGTCAGCAGTTGCTCTCCGTTCTCCCGTATCCCAGCCCCTAGCAACCACCAGTGTGCTTTTCTCTTTTATTTTCCTTTTCTTGGGGGACCATGCCGTGTGGCTTGCGGGATCTTAAGTTCCCTGAGCAGGAACTGAACCCGGGCCTTGGCAGTGAAAGCACCAAGTCGTAACCACTGGACTGCCAGGGAATTACCCTGCTTTCCATTTCTAAGGGTTTACCTATTCTAGATATTTCATATAAATGAAATTACAGAATACTGTGACCTTTTGTGTGTGTGCATGTATTTTTGAATCAACTTAATTGAGGCTTAATCTACATAAATAAAAGGCGCACATTTCTTAGTGGACCTTATACATAGTTTGTGTTTGCTTGTTTTGCATCGTTTGCATTTACTGACAGCACCCCCGTTTTGCAGACGAGGACTGAGGCTCAAGGAGGCTATTCCATTGCCCTGCAGCAGCGTGTGACTGTGGATGGGCCGGCTCCAGAGCCCGTGCTGCTGACCACTGCTGTCCACGGCCTCTCAGCTCTCCTAGACGTGCGGTTCCAGAGCTTGCGTTTTCTCGCGCAACGTGCTGTCTTTCCACACTGACAAAAAGTGGCTCTAAAATATTCCGCTGTTTGTACCGTGGTAGAACTATTTCCCCATTGACGGGATGGATTTTTGGGATGTTTCTGTTTTTTGTGTGTCATGAATCATATTGAAGGGACCATTAAGGACTAAAGAAAATTCTAAAGTAATATATGTTTATACATTATGGAAATATAGCCAAGCAAGGAGAATAAGTGAAAACAAATATATGAGTTTCCTCAGAGGTAACCACTGTAAACATTTTTAAATATAGCTTTCCAATCTCTTTTATGCATTTTTTTTTTTAGAGGAAAAGAAAGCCCTTTAGGAGAAAGGATGATGGGCAAATGAAGTTTTATAATAGAAGGTTTACAATATATTATATAGATAGATTTTTTTTGTGGTACGCGGGCCTCTCACTGTTATGGCCTCTCCCGTTGCGGAGCACAGGCTCCGGACGCGCGGGCTCAGCGGCCATGGCTCACGGGCCCAGCCGCTCCGCGGCATGTGGGATCCTCCCGGACCGGGGCACGAACCCGTGTCCCCTGCCTCGGCAGGCAGACTCTCAACCACTGCGCCACCAGGGAAGCCCTAGATAGATCTTTTATATATTGTATATATAGCTCTTTTTATCTAATTAGTAATAGTGAATATTTGCTAAGTGCTTAAAATGTGACAGACTGTTTTAAGTGTTTTCTACCATTTCACAGGAATCACGTAAGGGGTGTTTTGTTATTACAGCACATGAGGAGGTTTATGCATGTTTTAAATTCATATAAAAGGTTTTGTGTTCTAGCTTTTACTATTTTTTACTTTTTTTTTTTAAACTCAGCACTATGTTCTTATGGTTAATCTATTTACCTTGCTGTGTTTACCTAGACATCAGTGCCACCTTATCTTTTCCTCTAACTCCATGCACAGGACTGTAGGGCACATCCTGTATGTGCCCTCAAGGACCTGCAGGAGGAGTCGCTGGGACATATGTCCAGGAACAGGATACACGGATCACGGGAGGGTGTACTCAGACATATAGACCAAGGCAGATCCTCCTCCAGAATGGCTGTGCTGGAATCTACGCTCCTAGTCTCTCTGTTTTCTATGGTTTCAAAGATATGTGTATAAATGTCTAGAGAAGGGACCAAAAAGATATATACACCACACCGGTGACACTGGGAACACATACAAGTGGACCAGGAGGAAGAGGATGGTCAGAGGGTACCTCAAGCCTTGCTGGTCATGATTTGATATAAGGAGGATGTCTTTGTGTGTAACTTGTCATTATAAGTTACTGCTTAAAAAGTCTGGAAACCTGACCTTTACGTAAAGTTTACTGTTGTATTCTATGAATATGTTTGGAATTGTGAATGCATGGATGAAGATTAGTCGTGGCACATGGGATGAGGTCTTTTGCAGCTCGGTGTGTTTTGAGACCTGCTCTGAATAGTTACCCTAGTAGTACCTGTAAACCCTCTTTAGACATTTAATCCAGGCCCCCCACGTCAGGTGGCTCAGCGAGGTGAAGTGATTTTCCCAAGGGCACAGGGTCAAGACGGTTGGCCAGGTTTGCTGTGGAGAGGTGGTGCTGGGGAGATGGGCCGGAGTAGAAGCCTTCTCTCTGGAGGGCTAATGTTTTGAAAATCAAGGTTTGGGAGGAAGTCAGTGCTGCCTGACTGAGGTGGGGAGGGAACATTCTCAAGAACAGTGAGTTTCAGTAACTTCCTTGTCCAAACACTTAACTGAATGAATGTATTAGTTTGGTCTGTTTACTAAGCACAGAGTATTAAGATACTCTTTTCCTTATGAGCGCTTCTCTGTAGAGTGAAGGTGTGTGGCCTTCACGTCGGGATTCAAGCTTCCTTCTTTTCACCTCTTCTGAAGTGGGAGAAACAAGGGTTCTGGATGACTGAAGAGACACTTTTTAAAGGGACCATTCTGGTTCCTCGGGGATATTATTTTCAACTGAGATGCCTCATACTTTCTCAGGAGCCCAAATGCATAGCGAGCAATTGGTCACCTTTTACGTGCAGTTTATCTTCAAGGATTTCTCCAGTGCCTGCCCTGTCACCTTTACCCACACCCTGATCATGGTGCATAACTTGGTTTATAACAGAACCAGTGAATGTTTGTGTCTGAATTTTACTTTCAAAACCAGGAATAGGGATATTGGCACGAATGCACTGTGCAGAAAGAGGAGGTGTTTGCGCACAGCCACAAAGATAGGTGCTTTTCTCCTCTTGCCCAGTGGTAATGCTAGTTTCCTCTGAGGAGCTACCTGGGGACAGAAGACAGCATGTTGTGGATGGTGCTTTATGAGGTAGACATAGGTTTACTGCTTACAACTAAGTAAAATAAAAAAGAATATATTGGAAGGCAGATGCAGATACAAAGTCACATCTTTAAGACAGGAATGTTTCCTACCACTACCTGTTGCCCAGAACTCACTGGTTTGGAGTTTAAAGGAACAAGGCATGGTTGAGAAGGCAGAACTGCCAGCTTCTGTGTTCTTCCCAGGGTTGGTGAACTCTGTGTAAACTAGAACAGAAATGACCCTTATGAACAGGTACACATGTGTGGTAAGTACCTGATGGGTGTGTGCTGACCAATAAATACTACTATTTCCTCCTTCTGACTCATATAGTTGAAATGAAGGCTAGTCCCTCTGATTGCCGTGTATACTTATGTTGAGCAGGGAAGTTGAGCAATCCTGCTATATTAAGTAACAGTCTGGAGACAAAATAGGTGCAATGGGAGAGATAACAGTTGTGCTTTGCCTTCTGGGTGAATTTAAGTTAAAACCTTCTTATTATCTAGACTTACAGCTACTGAATAATCTTTTGCCCAGAATACTGAAGATGCAAGATTTTTAAGTTAGCTTGAGAGGAACTGAACAGTTTGTTCAGTGAGATTAGATGACCATAGAGAGAACGGGCTGATTAATTACCTTCCCTTTTTTTTTTTTTTTTTGCTGTACGCGGGCCTCTCACTGTTGTGGCCTCTCCCGTTGTGGAGCACAGGCTCCGGACGCGCAGGCTCAGCGGCCACGGCTCCCGGGCCCAGCCGCTCTGCAGCATGTGGGATCTTCCCGGAGCGGGGCATGAACCCATGTCCCCTGCATCGGCAGGCGGACTTTCAACCACTGCGCCACCAGGGAAGCCCCTTACCTTTCCTTTTTAACTATATAATTCCTGCTCATGCTTGAGATTTTGATGAGCACATTTTTGCTTTACTTCAGAGAAAGACCAGTGGAATAACAATTAAATTGTATAGCATTTTATGTAGATTGCCTTTCAGATGAAAAGAAAACCTACCCCGGTGTTCCCACAGAAAACAAAAAGGAGATGAAAGAATTTTTCCAAGTGCCGATTTTAGATCCTTTATTCAAAGTGCGACAGTTTGCTTAACTGGTAGATAGATAAATGGGAGTGTGTGTCTTGATGTTTCTCTGCAGCTTGTATGATCTGGGAACTGGTAATGAAATTTGCAACACGCCTAAGATAGAAAATTATATGAAACCACGATACATATTTTCTTTCATAGCTGTTCTCTGAGCCAGCATGTGTGGGCCCCTTTCAAGAAGGGGAGGGAGAAAGGGTGATAAATGACCTTTGAAGTGAACTTCTGATACTTGCATTACAATTTTGTGGGTTTAAGCTTTTAATTTTTATAATTGTGGGCGATAGTTGTGAAGAGTTTCCAGTATGTTCTCAGTAGTAGTGTTACGACCCTTAAAAAATGTAGCACATTTATCTGCCTGTTTTATCTGCTCTTTTGAGTTCAGACCTGGCATACCCTTGCAGCATGGTGGTTTGGAGGGGGGGATTGGGATTTTTTTCAATTACATTAGTTTCTTATGGTAGGAGAAAAGTTATATATCTAAGTAGACATTCGGCTTCATGATTGAGTCTTATTCCCCACCCCCCCTCAAAAATGGCCTTTTGGTAGTCTCTTGATAATTTCCATCATTCTTTTAAATGTCTAACTTAACTAAAATTCATTTGATTTTTTTTTTTGCTTAAGACTTTGATCACCATCAATGAAAATTTATCAAAACTGCTTCAGTGCAGTTTCTTCGTTCATGCCTGGGGATGCAAAGGAAAGGAGCAGAACCTAAGATTTGGGGGGTTAACCAAAACAGAAGGTAGGTGGGCTTCTCCGGGGTTAGGTGGAAGACGGTGGAACATTTGGTTTTAGACGGATTTTTGGTGCCCTTGGGATGTCCACTAAGCTTGTTCTCTCAGGTAAGCTGGGCGAGTGGCGTGGTAGAAGCTTAATACAACAAAAGCGTACTTCTTGTTCTCAGAGTCTTTGGCGAGTCTGGGAGATGCTCCAGGTCAGCTGTCTTTCCTGCAGCAACTCAGTGATCCAGGCTGCTTCAATCTTGTGGCTCTGTCATCTGATTGCCGCAGGAGGGGAGGGGCTTCGGAAGCTTTCCGGTGCCTCAGCCGTGAAGAGTGACTCGTCACTGCCCACGTTTCATTGGTCCTGCCAGTCACGTGGCCTTGCCTATTGCAAGGTAATGCAGTGCTGTTGCGTTCAGGAAGGAGATACTGGTGAGCCCTCGTAAAGTCTGTCACGTGTGTCTAATTGAGGACGGGGTCTCGGAGGAGAGATTGGAACTAGACATGAGGATTTGAGAGGAGTCATTGTGTGCACTCAAAGGCGCAGCTTTCCATGATGGTTTCTCTGCACGTAGCTTTCTTCATGACCTAGGCTGTATTATGCTGCCCTAGAAAAATATAAAGGTAGCTGTTGACACTGTCAAGGAAGTCAGGAAGGTTCTGTTGGTCCTTTGTTGATTCCTGTGCTGTGTTTACATTGTCTGCCTCCAAAAGTGTACTTGCACCTTGTCGATTGATCCTTTTGGGTGGTGTGAACTTGTAGGTTAGCGGGTCCTTAAATCTTTTTTTTTTTGCGGTACGCGGGCCTCTCTCACCTTTGTGGCCTCTCCCGTTGCGGAGCACAGGCTCCGGACGCGCAGGCTCAGCGGCCATGGCTCACGGGCCCAGCCGCTCCGCGGCGTGTGGGATCTTCCCAGACCGGGGCACGAACCCGTGTCCCCTGCATCGGCAGGCGGACTCTCAACCACTGCACCACCAGGGAAGCCCAAGGGTCCTTAAATCTTGATGACAACAATTTGTCTTGGCCAGAGCTTAGGTGGTGAGCGGGTGAAAATGCTTATTATTATTCTCAATGGGATTAGGAGAGAGTTTGTGTGTACTCTCATGCATATTAAACATTATGAGGACACTGGCTTTCTACTATCTTTTTTCCCAAGAATGTTCATCACTTGCCCTTGACATTGGAATGTATGATCATACTTCTGCCACTAAGCCCGAAACGTCCACAGAGAAGGGACCTACTGGGTCAGAGGATGAGCCAGTTTTGGTGGGTGTTTACTGCTCTGATTCTTCGTCTCTGATCTTGCCTTTCCCCACCCCTTTTTCTTCTCAGCAAGTCTTCCTCTTTACTCTTCCCTCCATGGTCTTTGGGAGCAGGCAGACCTACAGTTGGAGCTTGTTCCTGTGACCAGCTGTTTGACATTGGGCAAAATTTACTCTTCAGTCCTCAGTGTCCTTATCTGGAACATGGGGCTAAATGGCTGCCTCATGGGCTTTTTAGTGTTTAGAGATGTATGCAAAATACTACAGCACCTGGCATTTAATTGCTCAATAATTGTTAGCTGTGTTTAGAATTATTTCCCATATTTCAAGGCACTCATGAATAATTCCTTCACGAAAGCTTACTTCGTTATTTCACCAGGCCGTGGATGTTATTTACTCCATTGATCTGCCAAAGCGCCTGAGATCTCTGCTAACATTTTGTTTTTTTCTTTATGTGTATTCATGTACTGAGACTTAACATGCTGTGGGGCAGTGAGTATCCTTAACTCATTGCTGATTCTGCTGCATTGCCTTCCCTGTGTGGTGCAAGTAATGGGTGCTCAATTAAAGGTTAAATTGGCCCAAAATGAGACAGAAGGGGAGAGTTGCTTCCCTAGTTAGCATATATATATATAGATAGATAGATAGATACACACACACACACAGAGATGTGTGTGTATGTATGTGATTCTCACTGTTTATGTAACTGAAACTTTAACGTAACAGAAAGGGGGAAAACAAAAGAAATAATGAAAACGCTGCAAATGGCATAAACAGTAATCATAAAGCAGCAGTTCCCGAGTGCTCAGAGGACAGCTTAATACGACCTTGGTCATTTATGTCGCCGAGAAGGTGGCTTTCATTTCTCTGCTCAGCTGCTTGCAAGGCTCACAGCTTTCTGACTGGTTCCGCCTATGGGAAGTTGTACCTGTTGAGGCAAAAGAGGGGTGTTAAATGAGTCTGTCCTGGGGGCTTCCCTGGTGGTGCAGTGGTTGAGAGTCCGCCTGCCGATGCGCAGGGTACACGGGTTCATGCCCCGGTCCGGGAAGATCCCACATGTTGCGGAGTGGCTGGGCCCATGAGCCATGGCTGCTGAGCCTGCGCGTCCGGAGCCTGTGCTCCGCAACGGGAGAGGCCACAACAGTGAGAGGCCCGCCTACCGCAATAAATAAAAAAATTTAAAAAATGAGTCTCTCCTGAAGTCGGAGACTCATTAAGTGAGTGGATTTACCCACTGTTATGCTTGTATTGTAGACCCAACTTGTGTCAGTGGAGTTGGTTTCCTTTCCTCTTAGAGGGGCCTCATTGGTCTTCCTGCCTCCAGGCCATCAGAAGAAGCTTGGAGACGTGTGTGAGTCCCCCCGCCCCTCACTCAGTACCTCGGATTGATTGCCGTCTTTGAACGCTGGATCCTCCAAGACGTCCTTAAGAAAGCTCTTGTTTTCTCATTCCTTTATTCTCTTCGATAAGTGAGTGGAATGTTGGGGGTCTGCCTTATAGTCTGTAACACCATAAAATGTGAAAGAATGTAGAGCGACCGTAGTGTGCGGAGGCAAGTACTCTCATTTTACAGTTAGGGGTTGCGTGCTTTGCTCAGAGTCCCCCAGGGAACTGAGAGTTTTGATTTTCGGCTTTTTGCTACAGCACTCGGCTCATCAGGTGTCTCTTTGTGCTTGTGCCAGGAAGTAGGTATCGTACTGTATGCACCCGACAGAGAAACATGGGTAAACATGTCCCCTGTGGGATTTTTGGAGACCAAAGAAGGCCCCTGTGAGGACATTGCTGTCCTGTGTGTTGTGACTGGGATTGTGCTATGCCTTGGTGTCGAATCAGACGGATGTGACGGGGTTGATAGAATTATATAAATTTACAAAGCTGCTTAAAAGGAACCGACTGCTAAAACACACTTCCTCGTTTCTTGCCTTAATTGTCAACAGTAGGGCTTTTGTAGGATTGTCCTCTACTGAGTTGCTTGTTCAAAGATCTGCTACTAAGGGAGTTGAATGTATATATTAAAAAACCCATTACAGTAAAACTTATTATAGTCCATATAATTCTCAATAGTAATTTATTTATTTATTTATAACTTATTTATTTATTTTTGGCTGCATTGGGTCTTCGTTGCTGCACATGGGCTTTCTCTAGCTGCGGCGAGCGCGGGCTGCTCTTTGTTATGGTGCGTGGGCTTCTCATTGCGGTGGCTTCTCTTGTTGCGGAGCGTGGGCTCTAGGCGTGCGGGCTTCAGTAGTTGTGGCATGCGGGCTCAGTAGTTGTGGCTCATGGGCTGTAGAGCGCAGGCTCAGTAGTTGTGGCGCACGGGCTTAGTGGCTCAGCAGCATGTGGGATCTTCCTGGACCAGGGCTCGGACCCGTGTCCCCTGCATTGGCAGGCGGATTCTTAACCACTGCGCCACCAGGGAAGTCCCTTAATAGTTAGTACTTTAAATTTGGCTTCAGAGATATTATTTTTTTAAACTTTAATATTATAAAGTTCATTTTAATTGCAAAACAATGCACGCTCATTGAAGAAAAATTGGAAAATGTAGAAAAGCACAAAGAAGAAAATATGTCACCCGTAATCCTATGGCCAAAAGAGGAAGCAATATTTTGGTGTTTACTGTATATTCATAAAATTGGAATTACATTGTACATATTTTATAACCTGTTATATTAAATATAGTATTAATTTCCCCTTGTCATTACATATTATTCTAAGATAGACATAGGGTTATTTAAAAATTGCTTTCAACATTTTCTCAGGAAAAATTTTCAAACATGCAGCCAAGTTGGAAGAAACATGCAGCAAACCTGGAAGAAATTTACAGCGAATACCCATATGTTCATCACCTATGTTTTACCATTAATACTTTACCATACTTTTTTCATCACTTATCCATCTATCCACCCTCTCTCTTCATCCGTCAATCCATCTTGCTGCATTTCCCCTGCATTTCAAAGTAAATTTCCGTGCAGTGTATTGCTTTTAACCAAGCTAGTTAACCTTCATAATTGTTTTTGGTTTATACCAATATTCAAAGGAATTTGTATTCTCTGAGCACATACAAAGGAAGGCCCGGAAAACTTGCCAAGAGAATTTTGTTGGGTGTAGTGAGAAGGACATCCAGGGACCTAAAATTTGCCTTCGAACAGGGTGTTTGTCATTAGCATCTGAAGTGGCAAATAAAGAACCATCTGCTTTTATGCCTAAAGCTGAGTTCAGCATGGGGACAAGGAGAATCTTTAGAGGGTCCAATGCTTCTTTCCCTTGTGGTTCTCAATGCTGTCAGAGCCCCCAGTACTTGGTAAATAGCGAAGGTGGATTGACTTGTTGGGAGGAAAAGCACTTCTGCTCCAGTTGGGGCGGTTGACTCCCAGCTGCCCTGTGGCCCCGGGAATGTGCTTTCCTGCTTGCTTCTGCCTAGGGCTCCCTGGGCAGGAGGTTGAGGCCCTGTTGCTCTGCTCTGTAACTGCACTCTCGCTTCTGCTGGGGACAGATTTCCTGCTAGTTTAGGTGGCTTCCTGTTTGAGTGAGAGGTTCTTCTGTTTTGGCGATGGTGGTGGAATGTTGATGGTGGTGGAATGTTGATGGCCGGCGTGGGCCGACGACCTTGGTGGCCACAGAAAACACCTCTGGCTCGTATCTCTCCGATGCCTGCTTTTAAAGCTGTATATCCTAAGGGGCAAGACCGGGTGCAGCCACCTTGCTCTGTGTGCAGTTCCCAGCATATAGCACCTTGTGTGCTTAGCCCCTTAATAAATGCTGATAGCCAAGGAGCCTGTCCCTGTTAAACCCTCCAGAATCCCTGTAGTTAGTTCTACTCTGCTAGCACGTGGTACCCGCTCACAAGCATTTTAAGAACACACATTGGTTCTACCAAGCGTGTCACCTTTTCTTGTGTTTGCAAGTGGCTGTAGGCCCTGGAGAGAGCAGGCTCTGTGCCTCCTCCTTCCCCTTCCTCTTTCCCGTGTTTCACATTCCAGGGTGTTCAGTCTCAGTGTCACGTCAGCGCCGCTGAAAACTATAAGAAGCCTCAGTCCTGCCATTGGTGACAGCTCTCACCTGTTTTTTCTCATAAACCCAACTGCCTTCCTGGGAACTGGGGTCTGTGGAGCCCTGACTTGACATAACTAGGCTGCACACGGCCATTCCCCTTCCCTTATTTTTGTCTTCATCTCTTCCTTATTCTTGTTTTCCTGAGGGCAGTCGATTCTTAGCCGTCTCAGGCACATCATCTGGTTTCTGAATTATCCAGGTTCCTTGATTTTTCCCTCGGGCAATTTCAGTTCTCATTGTCTGGGTTGGCTGGGACCCTGATTGTTGGAAAGAATGTCTAGTTTCTCTTGCGCCCCACCTGCTTTCTCTCCCCTCTAATTCATGGAGATTTGGACCTCTGGAACATTTGTCAGTGTCTTCAGAGATCTTTGGTTGTCCCAGCTGGGGAGGGCTGAGAGAATGCTACTGACCTCTCATGGATAGAGGTCAGGGTTGCTGCTAAACATCCTACCGTCTAGGGATAAGCCCTTACAAGAAAGAATTATCTGATCTAAAATGCCGATAGTTCAGAGGCTCAGAAACCCTGCCCTAGATTTAAAGGTGCTTTTTGGGAAAATCTTCCCATCGATGGCATTATATGACCTCCATGCCAATATTACACCATCCCCTATCAGAAAGTTCATCTGTACATCCAGCCGAAGTCTCTTTTTTTTTTTTTGCGGTACGCGGGCCTCTCACTGCTGTGGCCTCTCCCATTGCGGAGCACAGGCTCCGGACGCGCAGACTCAGCGGCCATGGCTCATGGGCCCAGCCGCTCCGCGGCATGTGGGATCCTCCCGGACCGGGGCACGAACCCTCAGGCGGACTCTCAACCACTGCGCCACCAGGGAAGCCCAGCCTAAGTCTCTTATGCTTCAGTTAGTTGCTCTGAAGTGGAGATGAAAATGTGTGCTCACCGTCTCCTGAGTGTGGTCATACTCTCCCAAGCTGATCTCAGTTAACTTTTAAAATTTATCCTCTTATAGCCTCTTTTCTGCCTCTCTTTTTAATCTCTTGAGATGTCTTCCAAATTTTTCAGGTATTAATATTATGTCTCAAATTGTAGTGACCCAATCCAGAGGCAGGATTCTAGCAGTTTGGCCAATACCGCATGCGACGAAAGTGGTTATCTTTGGGGTGGATCTGGTCGAGGTGGGAGGGAAAATCATGACCAACCATGTAAATGACTGCTAGGAGAGCAAGAAAACAGCTACTTCTCCTGCTCATTAGAGGGAGTCCTTTTCCACATCAGGGAGACCTGGGTAGAAATCTTTACCCTGCCACGTGCAAAAAGTGGGCCACAGGCCTCAGTTTTCTGAGCCATAAAATGGGGATGAAACACTTCAGAGGGTTGTTGGGAGTGTAAAGTGAACGGGACGATGTCTGTACGAATGATCATTAGCTCTTTGGGGTAAGTAGGGACTTGGTGTTTTAATTAACTGCGTCCATGGTTTTCGTTGGAGAAGATACTCAAAAAATTGGGAAATCTACAGAGGTAGTTTGAGTTTGATGGTGGTTTTCAAACTTTATTGTGCAGAAGAGTTCCCAGGGTGCTTGTTCAAGCATGCAGGTCCTCAGGCTACAGCCCCAGAGATTCTATTTGGGAAGTTTGGCCGAGTCTGGGCATTTTTTTTTTTTTCAGAGTAACCCAGGTGGTTCTGATGCAGGTGGTGCACAGGTAACACTTGGCGAAATCCTGGCTAGTGGCTACCAGGTGAGCTTGAATGAGGAACCCCCACCTTCTCAGGAAGCCTGGCTCCAGCTAGTTGGTTTCTGTTTCTCTGGGGCCATTGACAAAGAAGAATGTTTTAGAGCTGTTTCAAGCAGGACAGAACTGTTCTTTGTTCTTGCTTTTAATGGTAACTGGAGGTATCTTATTTTTATTTTATGGAGGTATCTTTTTATTGGATGATCTCCTCGAACGTTATTTTGACTCAGAGTCCTAAGTCTCGCGGGAACTAGCTCAGGAACCTGGGCTGGGGAAATCTCCTTGACCGTTGGATGATGGAATTGTGATCTGGGCTGGGGAAGGGGCACGTTGGAGGGAGGTGGTGCTTATCCTTAATGGGGGTTTTGGAAGGCTTTGGGGAAAAAGAAGTGAGCCGTGGACGGGATTCCTCCCGGCTCCAAACTGCATTCCTTGAGGAATGGGATGAAAATGATCACGTTCCATCCATTTGCAAATTGTTCGTATCTAGTTTATCTATTTCGTTGAGTTATGCCTGGCAATCTAGAATACTGACCACATTCGTATTTTAAAAAGTTTCTTTTTGCAGCCGAGGTTTGAGGGGTGGGAGGATGGTTCACTGAGCGGACCCCTGATGACCAGAGTTGCTAAGTCCTGAAATGAATGTTTGTGATTTCCTGACTTAAGGACAAAATAAACATCCAAGGCTTGCCCAGGAATATATTTTAGTGCTTCCCCTGTGCTGCAGCTTCGGGTCTGCGTGTGTTCTCAGATCTCTTTCTGTGGCATATATTCTACCCACACTTTCTGTCAGGCACAGCTTCTGGTTGCCAGCTAAGGTCCGGCCTCTGCAATGTAGGCTGCGACTCCAAAATATTTTAAAAGAAAACCTTGGAAGGAATTTTCATCATTTATTTAATAAATGAAAGTGCTAGGTAGAAATCAAAAGTCAACCAGGGAGTGTAGCTGGAAAATGTAAACCATGTGAGATGTGCCTTTAAAGTTTAAAACCCTTCTTGGAATCCCCTCCTCTCCTTCCCTCAAGAACTCCCTTTAAAGTCCTGTGTTGAATTTAATGAGTTTGAAGCTGTGAATATGATTTTTACATGAAAAGTGTATAAGCCAAAGAGTCAGGTTGCTTTGGTTGATATTTTTCAGTCCTGCATATAAGATGTTTGTTAAATATGTCCTAGTTTCTCTGAGTTAATAGAAGATTGTTTTGTTTGATAATGTTGGGTCCCTGAGCCCATGGCAGGTGGACATTTCTGTGGATTTTATCATAATAAAACCAAATAGAGGACATATTATTTGTAAACTGGTACAAAAATAAAAGGTGAATGTTCAGTGGTTAAATGGTAGTGAAAAATGAGAAAGAAGGATTTGCTTAACTGAATAGTTTTTTTCCATTCCAAGTTTAACTAGTAGTATCCTTTAAATACATTTGTTTTAGAGTCAGGAATGAGGTTAGATAGTAGTTGGGTGTGGCAACTCTTTGTAGATTTAAAGTGTGCTGATCTCTAAGACTAATGGTGTGGCATTTAATACTTCCATGGATTTTTTTTTTTTTTTTGGTCTCGTAAGTCATTGCCTTTTCCCACTTCTTAAATATTTTGATATGGTTTTTGATATGTTTTGATAAAAGCATGGAAATGTTACTTTAAAGTTCAAGAGAGAAACGAAGGTGAATGCAAAATAAACATTATTTTGCTGGCCATATTTGGTCATTTTGGTTCTGGCTGGAGAATGTGAGGAATTGTAATACAGGTCAGATACCATCATGAAACATAATAGGACATCCGGATACTCTTAAAGCCCAGACATTTCCAAGGCCCTGCTGACAGCTTAATTATTTCAAGCAATATTTGATATGGCTGAATACCAGTTGTCCAAAGAATCTGGACATCCTTTTGGAGTCATTGTCCAGTGTGAGCCCTGGCAGAAGATGTGAAAGTCTGCATGGACATAATGTTGAGATGCAGGGTTCCCTTTTCCCTTTACAAAGGGAATCAGCATAAAGTGGTGCTTCTCCACCAGTGACTTTGAAATAGGATATAGTTTGCAAAACTGAACAACTTCCTCCGTTTTCTAGGATGGAGTTCAGGTTCTCCCAGGATGGGATCTGATGCCTAGATAGCCATCTCTTTTTCTCCTTCAGACATTCTCCTGAAATGATCGGCCTCATGAGTTAAGGATGGTGCATAAAAAGGTGGAAGAGGTGTCCCACTGTGGTCTCTGTGGCCGGTGGGAGTCTTCACAGAGGCTGCAGCTGGCCTCCTTTTAAAGCTGAGAACAAACTTCAGTGGTGTAAGCCTCTTGTCTGCTGAAGGGTATAACCCCTTTAAGGATCAGGGTATCAAAGGATATGGGATTTTTCTTTTAAGCATTTCCTGAAGCTAAAGCCCCTGGAAGCCCCGCCCTGCACCCCTGTGATACTTTTAGCATTGCCTAAAATATGATGCCACAGTGGAGAATCTGGAGGACAGCTGGGAAGCTGGCGATCAGATGAGCATGTTCCACTTTTTTTTAGTCACTCCTCAAGGAGTTAGGAAGCCTTAAAGGGAAGGCACAGCACAGTATTCTCGCTATATATAACATTTATCTCTATGTGTACTTTTTTAATTAAAAAAATTTTTTTAGTTTTTATTTTGTTATTGGAGTAGAATTGCTTTACAATGGTGTGTTAGTTTCTGCTGTGCAACGAAGGGCATCAGCTATACATATACATGTGTATCGTTCAGAGTTACCTGCACGTGTTTAAATGTAAACTATTTTAATGTAGTTCTATTCTTAAAACATTCAGAGAGTTGCCGCCTGCAGCATTTCATCTGTGGACTCTTACCTGTAAGTACTCAGCCACTTAGTGAAAGCTAAGACTTCGGCGAAAATTACAGTGCAGAGAGCGTGATGTCTCCTCCAAGTCCATATTCCGTTCGCTTATTTAAAAAAAAAGTGCACACTCTATGGTGCAGGTTCAGCTAATTTCCTGCTGGGTTGGTGAGTTAGTCTTGTATCCTAGGTAAATAATCCTTGAATGAAATTGATGTATTTCTTTTTACTCACTTGGTTTGGCAAATCATTGACAGACAAATGATTTTATTAGCAATTTAATGACTTAACAAATAGAGCAATTTTATAAGAGCCTTGAAGCTTGTGCATTTGGCATTGTTTTAGCGTTTATTTGCGCCAAAGGTGGGTTATCCCTTTGAAATTGTTAGATAAAACAGAGAGAAAGGAGAATTCAAATGCCCACTTTTAGGGTTAAAGGCAATATTTTATGGTTTAGTAACGTGTCGGGATATTGTGTTGCAACTAATGTAATTATAAACATTTTAGAAACGTGAAAAATGTTTATGATCTAATTCACTATGCATTAGCAGAATACAGAGCTATAATTACTGTGACTGTATATGTGAGTGCATATAAATGTGTGTGTATGTATGAATAAGGATTAGAATGTAATATGCAACTATGAAAATAGCTGTATTTGGGTAGTGGGATTTAAGAAAAATTATTTAAAACATTCTTTGTCCTTGTTGTTTAGTATGGTTTCATTCTAAGGAAGGGAGGAAAAAAGCTTTCATTTGACTGGTTTATTTCTTTTAAGACTCCGAAAGTAAAAGAGTGGGACGGAAAAAATACCTTCAAATACTAAATATTTATATTTCTTCTTTTGGTTTTATAAAGTCTTCTTCATAGGAGTCAGCATCCACAAATATCCATTTGTAAGAGATGACCGAACAATTTGGTTTTTTCCCGGAACTGTCTCTTGAATGTGTGCAAACACCCCCCCCCCCCCGCCCTTGCTGGCCTCTTCTCACTTAGTAAATGGGAGATGGCAGCAATTTGGTTTTTACATCTCCTTCCCCTGCATCCTCAGCCTTCTTTGCTCTTCCTGGTGGAGGTTGATTGAGCAATGCCTGGTAGCTCAAGCCTTTTAAATGTCACCTGGAGCAAGTGGAATTTATTCTGGGGGACAGACCAGTCCTGGTGGACAAGTTTTGGGAAGGGTGAAGAGAGAATCAAGGCTGTTCGTTAGAAAATTCAGTGATGATTATAGTAGAGGCGATACATATTTAGCTTTAGTACCTCAGTATTTTCCCCCCCCCAGGTAATTTCCAATCCATCAGCTCTCATCCTTGCCCAGATTATCATTAATTTGTGCCCACACATTTATGGCAGCTCCCTAATCAATCTTGCTGCATCTACTCTTTCTCCACATACAACCATACCTCCATAGAGCAGCCAGAGTGAGCTTGATAAAATATGAACCAGATCATCTAATTCTTCTTTTCAAAATCCTCCAAAGCACTTATTTTGGTCCACAAGTCTCTCTCCATATGGTCCCTGCCTACCTGTCTGACCATCCCTTTTTCCATCTGCCTTCTTAGTCAACAAGTTCTGGCTACGCTGCCTTTGTCTGTGTCCCTTAAGCTCTCCAAACTCATCCCTGACTCAGGCCCTTTACACGAGCTGCTCCTCTTCTTGGCACGCTCTGCCCACAAATCTTTGTATGGTGGCTTCTTCTCATCCACCTGATGTCAACACCTTAGTGAAGCTTCCTTGACTGTCGCAGCTCCGGGACTCTCCCCACCATTCAATATCACGCACGTCTGTTTTATTTTTTTCACAGCACTTACCGCAAAATAAAATTATTCATAGATTTAAAAAAAGCTAGTCCCCACCCCCATTAAAATGTAAACTCTAGGAAGGCAGGCACTTTTTTTGCTCTCTGCCTCCAGAACTTTAAATAGTGCCTGGCATATACAGGAAGCTCAGTGGAATCTGTTGAATGAATAAACAAGTACATATTCTCTGTCCTTATATGATTATATGACCTATAAATAGAAGTTCTTTTCAGCTCCAAGATACTGTTATTCTTTGCATGTTGAAGGTGTTATTACAATTATTATACATGGTTAGTAGATCAGGCTTTTGGTTACTGCCCCCCCGCCCCCCATTGGTGATGGAGTTGTTATACGTATCTATCCGTTTCGTTCTTACTCGGACGGGATGGGCTGAAGCAACAAAGTGAAGCTAGGTGATACATGAGGAGATGGAATCTGAAACTTGGGCTTTTTCAGGAGTTTGGTCCGCATACCATAGGCCACAGCCCAGAGCCTAGACCTGAAGGCCTGGCCATTATCACCAGCAGGTTTTTATTAAATTATGTGCAGGAGGGGTCATCTTGGTGGTGAACGAGGCGAATGAAGAGGGTAGGTAACTGCCTACTGAGAGCTTAGAGTTCAAGGTAGAAACATTAGTTAACCAAAAACTTGACAGCAAATTAATAAAACTAAATTACTTCCTATCATTTGTCGAGTAAATGAAACAGAAAGGAAATAAAGAAGTTTATCTGTTAAAGGATCAATTTAACAGGTACTTATTAATCCAGTTCAGCCCAGCTGTTAAAAAAGGTAATCAATGAGTGACTACAAGACATATTGAAACTCATGCCATCCTAAGCAGCTCTCCCTAGAATATACATCTGCTTCCAGAGATATGGTCACAGATATGAGGATCTGGGCCTCATGCTGTAAGAAGGTTTCAATTAAACAATATTAGTAATGATTCTTTTTCTTGAAGTATCATACTAAGTAATCTGTATATGTTGAATTTAGACATCATATTGCTCTTGTAAAGACTAATTGTTTCATGTGAATGTGACTAGGGGCCTGATATATATTGAATAAAAGCATTTGCAGATGAGTATCCTTAGTTGATTATAATATTTGAGGAATCATGTTTTCTGGATTAATAAATTTCCAGGTAACTGAAGCCCAAATTAATTTCAACCGTAGTTGCTGGAAATAATTCTAAGTTTAATTACACTTTGTTTACTGAGGCAGGGAAGGAGAATCGTCCTCATCTTTCATTTGTGGTGAATTTCTGAAAATATACCTGAAAAGTAATGAACTTTACATGTTAAGGGGAGGAGTGTTGAATCTTCATTTCTGAAGAGCTAAATACACATAAAATTCCTAAGTGTGGTTCCTTGGAGAAAGGGATTTTCTCCTTCTGGTGTCTTGCAGGCCGGGAGCCCATTCCCCAGGCTGGTCCCTCTGTTTTTTTGGGTTTTTTTTAAATTGAAGTATAGTTGATTTACAATGTTGTATTATTTTCAGGTGTATAGCACAGTGATTCAGTTATATATGTATATGTATGTTTGTATATATATATATGTATATATATGTGTGTGTGTGTATATATATTCTTTTTCAGATTCTTTTCCCTTATAGGTTATTAGAATATTGAGCATAGTTCCCTGTGCTATACAGTAGGTCCTTGTTGATTGATTGTCTGTTTTACATATAGTAGTGTATATATATTAATCCCAAACCCCTAATTTATCCCAGTGCCCTCACCCCCTACTTCCCCTTTGGTAACCATAAGTTTGTTTGCTATGTCTCTGGGTCTGTTTCTGTTTTGTAAGTAAGTTCATTTGTATCTTTTTTTGTTTGTTTTAGATTCCACATATAAGCAATATCATATGATATTTGTCTCTGTCTGGTTTACTTCACTTAGTATGATAATCTCTAGGTCCATCCGCGTTGCTGCAGATGACCTTATTTCATTCTTTTTCATGGCCGAGTAATATTTCATCGTGTATATATGTACCACGTCTTTTTTATCCATTCATCTGTTGATGGACATTTAGGTTGCTTCCATGTCTTGGCTGTTGTAAATAGTGCTGCAGTGAACATTGGGGTGCATGTGTCTTTTTGAATTAGAGTTCTCTCCGGATATATCAAGCTGGTCCCTTTATCCCTGACTCCCCAGTCATCTGCTTTCCCATGCCTCATACCTCCCTCCCCAGTCAGCCATAGGGGGCTAGGAGGTGGGTCAGGCAGTTTCTAAACTTTCTACTCCCTTGTTAGGAGGTAAGTACCAGGAACCTTTGGGGGTGATTTGGGGAAGCTATATCCCCTGTGCTTTAGCAATTCAAAGAGGGGCCCATGGACCAGCTACATCATACGTGTCACAGGGGAGCCTGCAGAAACATAGAATCTCAGGCCCCACCCCAGACTTACTAATCAGCATCTACATTTTCACAGGATACCCAGATACCTTATGCTATCTGCACATCTTCCAATTCCTGTATGGTCCTAACACTTTGGCCGCCAGCTTTAAGACCATGGGAGGGAGAGTTCTGAATTCCTGCCAGGCCCCACCGATGGCAATGTGGGATCCTGCAGGAAGACCCACGAGGTAGGGCTGGCGGAGGCAGGGGCTGACAGCTTGCTGCTGCTCCCGTTGGGGCCCTTCGCGGGGCACTTCTTCCTCCTCCTGCTCATACAGCCGTGATCTCAGGCCTGATGGGGTTACCAGGACACTGCTTCCCCTGTGCCTCTTCTTTTCTTCTATCGTTTCAGACTGCCTGCGGCATCATTCCCCTGCTGCTGGGTGAGAGTGAGGCAAGAGAGAGGCAGGGAAAGCCCTTTCCCCTGTAGGGTTGCCTGTACTTCCTCTTGGATGGTGTAGTTTGGGGGAGAACCTCAGGTTGCCAGGGAGACCAGATAAGCAGGAGTTTGATCATGAGTGAAGTCAGATCAGATGGAGACATAGGGAGGGGTGGGTGGCATTAGCGGGATGGACTCTTTTCCTTCTGTCCTTGCATTAGCGGGATGGACTCTTTTCCTTCTGCCCTTGAGCTAGGAGAAGCTTTTAGTTCCTTGCTGCTTCATGGATCTGGTCGCCAAGGATATTTAACTATCAGAGAAGTGGATCTGGAACAATGAATCATTTCCCTGCATAATTTTCTGTACACCCAGTCATGGTGGTATAAGAGTTGGTTGTCAGTGCTGGCTACCAGGAGTAGGGTTTAATGGGGTGGAGTTGAGAAGAAGCTGGCAGAAGCTGAGGCTCTGGGGGAGCAGAGGTGATCTCAGGGAGGGCGTTTTTCTGAAGCTTGTAGTAGGTCTAGTTCTAGTTTCCATCCGGGTGTCTGGGATAATCATAGTGTTGATAATATTCACAGTCAGAACATAATTAAACACTTAAGTGCCAGGCATGTTCCTTTATATGATTACATTTGCCTGTATCATCTCATTTAATATTTACAGCTCTGCTGTGAGGTGGAGGTGGATACTGTTGCCATTCCCTTTTTGTAATTGAGGAAACTGAGGCACAAATGCCTGAGCAACTTGCCCAAGGTCTCATGGCTGCTGGGGCTGTCTGGCCCCAGGTTCCCACTCGTCATTACTACATGACCAGGAGGAAGTTGAGTGGGCTAGGCCTGGAAGTACAGAGTGAACATTTGGGGAGTGTTAGATGCTAAAAAGGGCTATGATAGAAATTGTGTTTGAAAATAGAGTGAAATGAGAATTAAATTAAAAAAAAGAGAAAACCTGGCCTTTGTTAGGGGGAGCTTGGAATAGGCCCCATCCTCCTATTGGAGCCGATGCACATCAAACTCCTTTGGCTCCTTATTAAGTGATTGTCTCTAAGCGCTAGACACCTTTCTAGACTCGGCTTGTATATTGGGCTGGTACTCGGCAAACCACGTTCCTCCTTTGCCTGCTGTTCCCTGTTAAGCTCTGCTAATAGAGGGGTGCTGAGGGACTCTGGGAGGCTGGAGGAGGGAGAAAGGACATGCTTCATCCTGCTTGCTTACGGTCCTTATCAGCTTCCTTCCAGAAAGGGTCTTTCACTCTCTAGCAGCAGTTGGTTCCGGTCTGCAGCTTCTTTCTGCATCCTGGAACCAGCCTCCTGACATCCCTCAGAGATGCCATCAGACGGCCTCCCAGCCCCATGTGGACCCTCACTGAGAGGCCCTCCTTGGAGCCCCCGAGGTGTTAGCCCCCGCTCCTCGGACATCTGGGTCCCAGCTGTGCGGGTCTCCTCCTCTAAGCTGTCAAATTCTCATAACCCCAAGCCCCCTCTCTGATTCCCCCGGCTCTAGGGGACATAGCTGCTTCCCGCAGCTACTCTGTGTCACTCGTCTTTTCATTTCTCTAACGCCTGTGGAACACTTCTTTATACTAAATAATATCTGTTATAAGACTTCGTGTAACTGGTTTTCCTGACTGACCCCGGGCTGATAAATTTTCCCAAGACCTGGTGCCCTGGCTGGCGAGGGGGCAGAGAAGCCGACACTCAGCATCTGTGGTTCTCAAATTTAAGGACGTAGGGAAATCGCTGGAGAAGCGTATTAAAGATGCAGATTCCAGGCCTCTGTTTGCAACAATTCTGATTCAGTAGGTTGGAGATGGGCTCAAGAATCTGCTTTTTAAACAGTTACACACTATACAGAAAATAGATAAACAACAAGGACCTACCATATAGCACAGGGAACGTATTCAATATCTTTTAATAACCTGTAATGGAAAAGAATCTGAAAAATAATACATCTATATAACTGAATCACTTGGCTGTACACCTGAAACGTAAATCAACTGTACTTCAATTAAAAAAATACAATAAAATCAGTTCATCATAAACAAAACAAGGAATCTGCTTTTTAAACAGACATCTTAGGTGTTTCTGAGATGAGTTCAGCTATTAATTACTCTGTCTCGCAGGCTTTGAGAAAAATCTGGCCAAACCCAGGGCTTCTCATGGGGACTGTTTCTTAGATCTGAGGCGGTTGGTTGTCTTGGGGCTTAGAAACAGACTTGACTTATTTTTCTTAAACAGGCTTGGGGCTACGGATGTGCTAAGCTTAGACCAGGGGCCCCCAAAGTTGTACCCTGGTCCCTGGTGGCTGAACACCCAACCCTTGCTCAGCGCAGCAAGCTCTGATGCAGTCAGCTGGGAGAAAGGAGTTTTCTGCCCAGTCGTGTGTTGTCCACTTGGCAGGCCTTGCCGTCCAGTGAGGGGGATGCCTTTTTCTTATTCCTACAAAGACAACGTGCATGTGGCTGAGATGGGTAAGTGGGACCGACCTCGATGTGAAGATGCTGGCTCTTCCTTTTGCATTTAGAGCCCTTCCCACTTCCCGGTGGCGTAAGGTTGGAGCAGGAAGGAGCTGGAGACCATCCCCATACCATGTTAAAATACCGTATGAGAACCAGGGCACTCAGCGTCTTTTGGCCTTTGCCAGTGGGTGTATCTGTTTATCTGTGTGAATAGCAATGGACATTCCTTTGTGGAATGTTGGCTTCTATTTGGTTGATTTAATCAGTAAAATGAGTGGGTTTTGCTGGGAGGAGTTGCTACCCCCTCAGAGCAGAACAGGAAGTTTTTCAGTCTTGCCAGATCATGGGGTTTTGAGTTTACAGGGGGTGAGGACTTCAAAGTGACCTTTACTGAGTATAAAAATCCAGTTTGCTCTGTAGGGACGTGTCCCTCCTGCAGTCTAGGGCCTGATGCAGTGTTTCCTAAGATGGATTTGGAGGACTGTCATCGGCTCCTGTCTGTCACATCTCCACATTACCAGGTGTTTGATGTCACCTCTTTGTCATCAAGTGGAATCATTGAAGACCCTACTTTATTTTAGCCTGCCTCATTTTGCACGATTCCTGCATGCTGAGCAGTGGCCAGGGGATTCACTTTTTCAAAACTGAGGGTCCCAACCCATTCTGGTGGGACATTGCTCTTCAGTCTGAGCTTTCCCGTGACACTTGACGACACCAGAATTGAAAGGGATGTTCTACAAACCATAAGTGCCTTCAGGCAGATGGCCTTGCAAGGCTTGTTCCTCCACGTTAACTGCCATGTCTACCAAAAGCTACCTACTTACACACACATACAGTGAGCATACTGAGTAAAAGTGCTCTGCCTCCTTGCCTCCAGGTTATATAGCCTGTTGGGCTGAGATGACTCTGTATAGACCCAGCTTTGGGCACAGCTACACCTCCCTTGTTTACCTTGTCAACCCAGGGAGAGGTGGATGGGAGTTTCATCCACTTAGCAAACAGTTATTGAGGACCTCCTGCGTTCCAGGCAGGGGCCTCAGTGGAAGGGTTGGTTCTAGAGTCATAAGGCTGTGGAGACCAACTCGATGAGCATGTTAAGTGCTGGCATGAGACTGGACTGTGTCCTTAGGGGCAGAGAGGAAGTGACTAACTCTGCCTGGGGCTGTTAAAGAAGGCAGCATCTCAAGTGATTCATAGCTAATCCCTGGGACTGTGTTGTCAAAGCCCCCCACCCCACCCAAATAGGATGATCTTTTTCTTAAACAATAAATACACATTCACGGACAGAGAGATCATATGTTTCACTCCAACTTTTCTGTTGGTCAGCATTAGAATTAGTGTCAGCATTAGAACTCGAATCTTAGAATAACTATTCTGTTTCAGCTTTAAGGGATCTGACCTTGAAGTGAGTGCTCTTCAGACTACAGCTGTCCCCCTTATCCATGGGGGACGTGTTCTAAGACCCCCAGTAGATGCCTGAAACAGCAGATAGTACTGAACCCTACATATACTATGTTTTTTTTTTCCTGTACATACCTACCTATGATCGGGCTTTACCTGATCGCAGCTTGCGATACCTTGACAGTTGATCTGATAACCTTAGATGGCTACTAAGTGACTTACAAGTGGGATACGCTGGACAAAGGGCCGATTCACGTCCAGGATGGGATGGAGTGGGATCTCATCACACTACTCAGAATGGCACAAACTTTAAACCTTGCAAATTGTTTATTTCTGGAATTTTCCATGTAATGTTTTTCGATCACGGTTGACCTTGGGTAACTAAAATCACGGAAAGCGAAACCACAAAAAAGGGGGGGACGACTGTAATTGTGAAATGTTTTTTAAACTGGCAAGTAATCGTATTTACAGAGTGACTCTTTTATCTACTGTGTATCATTAAGGAAACCAAAAATGTCTAGGAGTAAATCACAGTATCAATCCCACTGAGTTAGACGGAAGTTAGAGTCTGATACTCAGCAGATTCTTATCCCATACATACCACTCCTCTTCAACCAGGTACCTAGACTTTACCTGTATCCCTTAATAATCATTTTCTTTGTGTTAGATAATCCCAGTCCACTTTCCGAGTTTAGTAAGGGTAGTATAGAGCTGTGTTTAAAATTTTTAAAACATATTTAATTGTTGCTTTAGGTGTAGCTTGAGGTCCAAGGTGAGCATATGACATTCATTGCAGTTTGATTCCACACACCAGTTTCCCTGTATCTCCCTTACGATCAGAGCCCCGGGTGACTTTTTGTTTTTCTGTGGTATTATCAGATGGCTCTTGCTGAGTTACACACAAGCCTTGCTTTTCTTTGGTGAGGTCTGTGACCTCTAAAGGTTTTAACAAGCCAGGCTTTCCCAGGGAAGGTAGTTTATCCAGGTCAGTGGTGAAACACAAGTTCATTCACTGAGTGACCATTTCTGTAGCTCACCCTGGTCTTTAGGATTTTTTTATAGTAAGCTCTAAATCTGCTCCAACAGCCCCAGAAGGAGGCTCTGCTCACTGGTTCTTTTGACCGAGGCCGAAGGACATAACTCAACCAGCTTGGCTGTTGCACAAGCCAGGTTGCTTAGGAGGGTCACCTGTTTGTGGCTGCTGTGAGAAATGTGGCCTTGCTGTGCCTGGCCTGGTGTATCCTGACAGGCCAGCAGTAGCATCTGTTTTGTAAAAGAATCTGTCCAGCAGATTGCACATAACACCTGTCTCACTGTTTCTGTTCTTTGTGTTTGACTTGAGAGTTTACTGTGCCCGTGTTCCTTCCACATAGAACGCACCAAACGACCGAATAGCTCTGATGGCTTTCTCTTTGTATGAAGTGGCAGGATGCGGTGGATGGCCATGTGGTGACCTGCTGTAAATGAGTGTGGGCCCGTGTCCTGAGTATATTCGCATATTATGTTGAACTGTAGGAAATGTGACCATTTTTGATCTAGAAGAATGACAGCTTCGTATGTGTAATCGAATAGATAATTTTAAATTTGTACCTTCAGGTAAGGAAAGGTACACATTTGAAGCCAACTAGCAGTCACCCAGGGAGGCAAATACGGCCTGTGGCGAGCTTCTTTTTTTTTTTTTAAATATATTTAAAAAATTTCTTTGTTTTATTTATTTATATTTGGCTGCATTGGATCTTCATTGCGGTACACGGGCTTCTCATTGCAGTGGCTTCTCTTGTTGCAGAGCACGGGCTGTAGGCACACGGGCTTCAGTAGTTGTGGCTCGCGGGCTTCAGAGCACAGGCTTAGTAGTTGTGGCACACGGGCTTAGTTGCTCCACGGCATGTGGGATCTTCCCGGACCAGGGCTCGAACCCGTGTCCCCTGCATTGGCAGGCGGATTCTTAACCACTGCGCCACCAGGGAAGCCCATATGGCAAGCTTTTATGTGACTTACCATATTTTTATGTTTTTAAACATAAATTGCTAACCTTAATTTAGGAGCTCTCACACAAAATTCTGGATTTTCAGCTTTTCTGCGAGAATCAGAATCTTGCTCCGGTAGGTCAGTGATGTCAGGTGGCGCCAGTGGACTGAGGCAGAGTGGCAGCTGTGTCCCCGTGGAGCTCACGTGTGTCCATTCACGCCCTGGCCAGCTTGTGGTCCTCATGGGACCTGATTGGCCTCATGAGCTATGAGTTTGGACACATGACATAAATAGGGCACCTCGAGCAAGTTGGGTAAAGAGAGAATTGGAAGAAATCACCAGCTGGACCAAAGTCATCTGTTTTGTTTACTGCATACCAGCAGCCAGCACCTCTAAAAAGAAAGCCTGATACAGCTCTGGACTCTATTCACTAAAAAAGGACAGCTATGCATAATTAAGGAGCTTTCTCAGGTGCTAAGAGATGCACAAACTCTTGTTAAAGTTTCGGCTTGGTGCTCTTCATTTAAGTAGCGTATGATGACAGAATTTGCTTCCCCTGGCCACCATTCCTGTCACAGGCTAATGTAGTACCTGTCCTGTTTACCTTTTTGCTTTTTAAATCCTGACATTTATGGGAAGGGGTTACTGAACAATCGACCAATTGTCCTAACTTTAACATGAAAGTTCTTGTCGACTAATACATATTTTAAGAGTTCCAGATATTTATTGTTACACTGTTTGTAATGTGGGGGGAACTGGACATAAAAAAAAGTACTCATCAATAAAAGAAGGGCTGAATAAATTGTGGTACATCAAACACCATGAAATACTATGTGGTGTTAACATGACAAATTGACAGGACACCAGCTGACCTGGAGGGATTTCCCTGAGGAGTAATTCTAGCTGAGATTTAATTAGTACTTCCTGTGTGCTAGGCACGGTTCCAAGGGCTTTCCATGTATTAACTCATTGGATCTTCACAGCTGCCCTGTGAACTCGGTGCTATTATTGACATCTTACAAGGGAAGAAACTGAGGCATGGAGATGTTAAGAAGGTTGTCCAAGGACAAGCAGTTAGTATGTAGCAGGGCTAGGCTATGAACTCATGCAATCTGGATGAACAAAGACTTCTTAAAATCATTTTGTTTGGCTAGGTGTCAAAGTACATTTTCAGCGAGAAATGTAGCTATAGGATATTAATTCATAGCTGTTCCTGAATTCTCTGGGTTATTCTCTTATATCTTAGACGCTTAAACTCATCATGCTGTATCAGACCTTAGAAGTCATTTAGTCTTCTGGTTTTCCTGTTTGGCCCACCTGTTCCCCTGCTTTTAAACCAACTGAATCTTCCTGGTGAGCAAAATGAAACTCAGTCCTGACCTGGAGCTACTTTGCCCTCTCTCTTTTCCCCAGTCCATCTCCTTCATGTTACAGATGGAGAAGTGAGTCCCAGAGAGAGAGACTAACATTTATTGAGTCGATGTTTTCCAGGGATGTGAAACTCATTGTTATTAAGCCTTGCAGGTAGCTTTTATTATGCCGATTAAGGAAACGGAGGTATAGGTAGAAATAGGGCCAGTGTCACAGAGGGAATCAGTATCAGGGTTGGATAGAATCCCTGTCTAACCTTCTTCTCAAGGGTCTTACTGACCTACGACTTGAGAATTACAGAGGCCTTCCAGAGGCCCTTCAGTTGTATCTTGTCTCTTATTGCTGTTGGAATTAATTAGGAAGTTTTTGAGAACTTCTAACTTATATGGCATAATTTAGCATAGGTGACGGTGGGAGAGTGGCTTCAGAACAGACAAGGAAAGCGTTTTGTATTAGTCAGCTTGGGCTGCCATAATAGAATACCTTAAGAATGGGTGCCTTCAACAACAGGAATTTATTTCTCCCTGTTTTGGAGGCCGGGAAGTCCATGTCAGGGTGCTGGCTGATCTGGCTTCTGATGAGACCTGGCCTCCCTTCCCTTCCTGTCCTCAGCCACATGGTGAGGGGCTAGACTTGATGGTCTTTAAGGCTCCCTGCATCTCTAAAGTTGTTCTTGATCTCTCTTAACAGTTGAAGGAAATCTTTGGATTCAAAATAGACTGTTCCAAATTGTCCAATGGGTGGTTAAACCCATTCATGCTGTGACAGTCACCTCAGGTCATAAAGCTTTCATATTTATTCTTTCTAGAGATGAGAAGCTGCCAGTTGTTCTTTAGTCAGCTGTAGTTATAAAGCAGTAACAATCCTCTAGGTGTACGGCTCTAATAAAAGACTTGCCCCAACACTCCCTCCCCCTTTTAAATTTAAAAAATATATTACTATTTTTTAAATTAAAAAAAAGTTTTTTACAATTTTTAAAGATTACTTTCTACTTACAGCTGCTACAAAATATTGGCTGTATTCCCCATGTTGTACAGTACATCCTTGAGCCTATCTTTTTTTTTTTTTTTTTTGCGGTACGTGGGCCTCTCACTGTTGTGGCCTCTCCCGTTGCGGGGCACAGGCTCCGGACATGCAGGCTCACTGGCCATGGCTCACGGGCCCAGCCGCTCCGCGGCACGTGGCATCTTCCCGGACCGGGGCACGAACCCGTGTCCCCTGCATCGGCAGGCGGACTCTAAACCACTGCGCCACCAGGGAAGCCCTTGAGCCTATCTTATACCCCGATAGGTTGTATCTCCTACTCCTCCACCCCTTTATTGTCCCTCCTCCTCTCCCCACTGGTAACCACTAGCTTGTTCTCTCTAACTGTGAGTCTGCTTCTTTTGTGATATATTTACTAGCTCTTGTATTTTTGAGATTCCACATGTAAGTGATATCATACAGTATTCGTCTTTCTCTGATTTATTTCACTTAGCATAAGGTCCTCCAAGTCCATCCACGTTGCTAGCTGCAAATGGCAAAACTTCATTCTTTTTTATGACTAATATTCCTGTGTGTGTGTGTGTGTGTGTGTGTGTATGTGTATGTAGGTATGTATCATATCCTCTTTATCCATTCGTCTGTTGATGGACACTTAGGTTGCTTCCATATCTCGGCAGTTGCTAATAATGCTGCTATGAACATTGGGGTGCCTGCATCTTTTCATATTAGTGTGTTTGTTGTTTTTGGATATATAACCAGGAGTGGAATTGCTGGGTCATATGGTAGTTCTATTTTTAGTTTTTTGACAAACCTCCATATTGTTTTCCACAGCGGCTACACCAATTTACATTCCCACCAACAGTGTACATGGGTTCTCTTTTCTCCACATCCTCACCAACATATGTTATTTGTGCTCTTTTTGATGATAACCATTCTGACAGGTATGAGGTGTAATCTCATTTTGGTTTCGATTTGCATTTCCTTGATGATTAGCAATGTTGTGCATCTTTTCATGTGCCTGTTGACCACCTGCATGTCCTCTTTGGAAAAATGACTCTTCAGTTCTTCTGCACATTTTTTAATCAGTTTGTTTTTTGAAGTTGAGTTGTATGAGCTCTTTACATGTTTTAGATATTAATCCCTTATTAGACATATCATTTGCAAATATTTTCTCCCATTCAGTAGGTTGTCTTTTCATTTTACTTTTTTTAACATTTTTATTGGAGTATAATTGCTTTACAATGGTGGGTTAGTTTCTGCTGTATAACAGAGTGAATCAGCTATACGTATGCATATATCCCCATATCTCCTCCCTCTTGCGTCTCCCTCCCACCTTCCCTATCCCGCCCCTCTAGGTGGACACAAAGCACCGAACTGATCTCCCTGTGCTATGTAGCTGCTTCCCACTAGCTATCTGTTTTACATTTGGTAGTGTATGTACGTTCATTGCCACTCTCTCACTTCGTCCCAGCTTACCCGTCCCCCTCCCCATGTCCTCAAGTCCATTCTCTATGTCTGTGTCTTTATTCCTGTCCTGCCCCTAGGTTCTTCAGAACCTTTTTTTAAAAATTTTTTTTAGATTCCATATGTGTGTTAGCATACGGTATTTGTTTCTCTCTCCCTGACTTACTTCACTCTGTATGACAGTCTCTAGGTCCATCCACCTCACTACAAATAACTCAATTTTGTTTCTTTTCATGGCTGAGTAATATTCCATTGTATATATGTGCCACATCTTCTTTATCCATTCATCTGTTGATGGACACTTAGGTTGCTTCCATGTCCTGGCTATTGTAAATAGTGCTGCAGTGAACATTGTGGTACATGACTCTTTTGGAATTATGGTTTTCTCAGGGCATATGCCCAGTAGTGGGATTGCTGGGTCATATGGTAGTTCTATTTTTAGTTTCTTAAGGAACCTCCATACTGTTCTGCATAGTGGCTGTATCAGTTTACATTCCAACCAGCAGTGCAAGAGGATTCCCTTTTCTCCACACCCTCTCCAGCATTTATTGTTTTTAGATTTTTTTTTTTTTTTTTTTTTTTTTTGCGATACGCGGGCCTCTCACTGTTGTGGCCTCTCCCGTTGCGGAGCACAGGCTCTGGACGCGCAGGCTCAGCGGCCATGGCTCACGGGCCCAGTGGGATCTTCCTGGACTGGGGCACGAACCTGTGTCCCCTGCATCAGCAGGTGGACTCTCAACCACTGCGCCACCACGGAAGCCCTGTAACATTCTTTATATTAAAGTCTGTTTTATCTCATATGAGTATTGCTACTCCAGCTTTCTTTTGATATCCATTTGCATGGAATATCTTTTTCCATACCCTCACTTTCAGTCTCTGTGTGTCCCTAGGTCTGAAGTGGGTCTCTTGTAGGCAGCATATATATGGGTCTTGTTTTTGTATGCATTCAGCCAATCTATGTCTTTTGGTTGGAGCATCTAGTCCATTTTCATTTAAGGTAGTTTTCCTATTACCATTTTCTTAATTGTTTTGGGTTTGTTATTGTAAGGCTTTTGCTTCTCTTGTGTTTCCTGCCTAGAGAAGTTCCTTTAGCATTTGTTTTAAAGCTGGTTTGGTGTTGCTGAATTCTCTTAGCTTTTGCTTGTCTGTAAAGGTTTTAACTTCTCCATTGAATCTGAATGAGATCCTTGCTGGGTGGAGTAACCTTGGTTGTAGGTTTTTCTCTTTCATCACTTTAAATATATCCAGCCACTCCCTTCTGGCTTGCAGAGTGTCTGCTGAAAGATCAGCTGTTAACCTCATGGGAATTCCCTTGTATGTTATTTATTGTTTTTTTCTTACTGCTTTTAATATTTTTCTTTGTATTTAATTTTTGAAAATTTGATTAATATGTGGTTTGGCATGTTTTTCATTGGATTTATCCTGTATGGGACTCTCTGTGCTTCCTGGGCTTGATTGACTATTTCCTTTCCCACATTAGGGAAGTTTTCAACTGTAATCTCTTCAAATATTTTCTCAGTCCCTTTCTTTCTCTCTTCTTCTTCTGGGACCCCCCCTTATAATTCGAATGTTGGTGGATTTAATGTTTTCCCAGAGGTCTCTGAGGCTGTCCTGCATTCTTTTCATTGCTTTTTCTTTATTCTGCTCTGCAGTAGTTATTTCCACTATTTTATCTTCCAGGTCACCAATCCGTTCTTTTGCCTCAGTTTTTCTGCTATTGATTCCTTCTAGAGAATTTTAAATTTCATTTATTGTGTTGTTCATCATTGGTTGTTTGCTCTTTAGTTCTTCTAGTTTCTTGTTAAATGTTTCTTGTATTTTCTCCTTTCTGTTTCCAAGTTGTTTTTTTTTTTGTGGTCCGCGGGCCTCTCACTGTTGTGGCCTCTCCCGTTGCAGAGCACAGGCTCCGGACGAGCAGGCTCAGTGGCCATGGCTCACGGGACCTGCTGCGCCGCGGCATGTGGGATCTTCCCAGACCGGGACACGAACCCGTGTCCCCTGCCTCGGCAGGCGGACTCTCAACCGCTGCGCCACCAGGGAAGCCCTGTTTCCAAGATTTTGGATCATCTTTACTATCATTATTCTGAATTCTTTTTCAGGTAGACTGCCTATTTCCTCTTCATTTGTTAGGTCTGGTGGGTTTTTACCTTGCTCCTTCATCTGCTATGTGTTTCTGTCTTCTCATTTTGCTTATCTTACTGTGTTTGGGGTCTTCTTGTTGCAGGCTGCAGGTTCGTAGTTCCCATTGTTTTTGGTGTCTTCCCCAAGTGGGTAAGGTTGGTTCAGTGGGTTGTGTAGGCTTCCTGGTGGAGGGGACTGGTGCCTGTGTTCTGGTGGTTGAGGCTGGATCTTGTCCTTCCTGTGGGCAGGACCACATCTGGTGGTGTGTTTTGGGGTGTCTGTGAACTTATTATGATTTTAGGCAGCCTCTCTGCTAATGGGTGGGTTTGTGTTCCTGTCTTGCTAGTTGTTTGACATAGGGTGTCTAGCAGTGTAGCTTGCTGGCCGTTGAGTGGAGTTGGGTCTTAGCGTTGAGATTGAGATCTCTGGGAGAGCTTTTGCCGTTTGATATTACGTGGGTCCGGGAGGTCTCTGATGGACCAGTGTCCTGAACTCGGCTCTCCTACCTCAGAGTCTCAGGCCTGATTGACACCCGGCTGGAGCACCAAGACTCTGTCAGCCATATGGCTCCAAACTCCGGAGCTCCACAGTCAGAGGCCCTCTTTTGCATGTGCTGTCTCTCCCCTTCTGCCATTTTTAATTTTTTAATTAATTGATTGATTGATTTTTGGTTGTGCCAGGTCTTAGTTGCAGCATGTGAATTCTTAGTTGTGGCATGCATGTGCGATGTAGTTCTCTGACCAGGGATCAAAGCTGCGTCCCCTGCATTGGGAGGCGAATTCTTAACCACTGAGCCACCAGGGAAGTCCCTGTCTTTGCATTTTGTCAGTGGTTTCCTTTGCTGTGCAAAAGCCAACTCAACATCCCTTCCCCTTTTTAGAATTCTTCTTTGTGTCCATATTCTTGCGTTTGTCTGTGGAAACCAGAAGGCTTTTATAGTCAAGGGCTTAACTGACTGGGCGTGGTAGTCCCATGTCATGTACACTTATTTTACCGTTTCTGGGAATTTGTTTTCTTCTTTCCTGTTTTGCAGTTTTCCCAATGTGAGAATGTTCTGGGATGTGGATGGAGGATGGAGGGGTGGGATTGGGGGGCGATTTACAACAGGTAGGGCTGAGCTTCCCATCAGCAGCTTGTTAAAGACTTTTGTTGATTTCTCTGCTGGGTACCAGGCCCAGCGCTAACTTGCTACTTATCACTTTCTCTGTGGCTCCCTTCAGTGATGGTCTCTTGTTCTGGAGACCTTGACTGGAAAATACACTCTGCTATCAGCAGGGCTCTTTGTAGTGTTTGGCCCTGGTATCTGGAGCATTCTGGATTGAGCCCAACATGCTGCGATCTGCAGGGCTGGTGAGGTTGATCCAGTGGGACTTGGAGTAACAGCTGATGGAGAAGCAGTGAGGTTAGGGACAGGCAGCCCCTTTTAAACAACCTGTGACAGTGGCGTTTGCTCCTTGCACTGAGCTCTAGAGAGAGTGAGGTTCTCTAGGTTGTTTCTCTTTTCTTCAACCATATAGGGCAGAAAATGTTTTCCTAGGAAGGGCAAAAGAGGGAAGGAAAGGGAGAGGTGCGCTTCTGACTTGTGGGAGGTAGGAAAAAACCATGGACGTTAGAGTCCTGCAGACCTGACTCAGATCCCGGCTCAGGTACTTGTGAACTGTGTGGGCAAGTTTTCCGAGTCCCAGTGTTCTCACATATAAAATGAGGCTAATAACAAAAACTGCACAGGCTTGTAACAAGAATTATGCGAGGAAAATGCCGACTATATAGTGGGTGGTCAGTATCTGTGGAGTTTCTTCCCCAGTGAACACAGGTGGGACTTCCTGGAACAGAAGCCGTGAACTTGGAGACCTGTCTTTGGAGCATTAGGGTGACCTGCTCGGGTCATAGATCAGGGGGCCAGAGCTCATGATGAGACCACAGGGCAGAACTTCAGTGCTTAAACACACCCATTCGGGCGCTTCTTTGGGGTGGGAAAGCCTTGATTTGCACAAGAAGTGTCGTGCCTTTCTCTCACGTGTGTCAGGAAATCTAAAACTGGTCTCCCCTCCTTATTGACAAAAGATTCTGCCTCCTGCCCTTTGGACGAGATTCGGTGACTCATTTGGGAAAGAGTACCCAAAGAAAAACTTGAAGGAGAAAAGTGGACGGTCACATCTGCCCCCTTTTGTACAGTCCCGAGTACAGGCTGTTTCTCTCCTTGGCAGTCTTGCAGGGAGAGGATTTATGTGATGAGAATGAGATTTTTGGTATTCTTTGCAGAATTGAGATGCCTTAACCTGGAGGTCTTTTTGCCCCTACGGAATACAAATCCGATTAGGAGCTCTTTGTTCTCTGCCACAAATCATTACACGTCTGCAGTTTGCTCTTATAAAATATGGATGCTGACACGACTCTGCCTCTTAGGAATTTGAGTGCATTAGCTAATGATCATGAAACCTTAGAAATGGGAAACGCATATGAATGCTGAGAGCTTTTGTAATTACACATTTGCATCATTTTGCTTGGTATCCTTGAAGAGTCCTGCTTTCAGCATGAGAATACTCAGGTTGATTCCTGTTCTTCTAATTGTAGAGCAAAATTGGAAGACATAAGCTCACAGAGTGCTCAGAGTAGATAATAAGTTGTCACAGCATCTCATGGAAGCCCTGAAGTAGCTCAGGCTGGAGTGGTTTGGTTTGGGCTGAAGGGGGAGAGGAGCTTGAGATACTGTAAAGGCACTGACATGGGAAGGCATCAGCATGAGATGATGGTAATGGCGTCCACGCAGGGGTGTGCTTAGATGCTTATGTCTCTTATTCTTTTTTAAAAAAATTAATTAATTAATTATTTTTGGCAGTATTGGGTCTTCGTTGCTGTGCTTAGGCTTGCTCTAGTTGCGGTGAGCGGGCTTCTCATTGCAGTGGTTTCTGTTGCGGAGCACGGGCTCTAGGTGCACAGGCTTCAGTAGTTGTGGCTTGAGGGTTCCAGAGCACAGGCTCAGTGGTTGTGGCGCACGGGCTTAGTTGCTCCGTGGCATGTGGGATCTTCCCGGACCAGGGCTCGAACCCTGGCAGGGCTCGAAATTGGCAGGCGGATTCTTAACCACTGCTCCACCAGGGAAGCCCTCTCTTATTCTGTGACATGAGACCCATCACTTTCTCAGCCTTTGTTCTGGGCAGCAGTGAACACCCTGTATTGCAATGGGCTCTTTTTTTTTTTTTTTACACCTTTATTGGGGTATAATTGCTTTACAATGGTGTGTTAGTTTCTGCTTTATAACAAAGTGAATCAGTTATACATATACATATGTTCCCATACGCAATGGGCTCTTTTGATGTGGGTCACCTTCCTGGATCGTTAAGCCTCTGAAGTGCAGGTACTGTCTTTGTATTCTCTAGAAACATGCAGTTTTTCCTTTTTCTCCTTCATAGAATTATTTTCGGACTTAAGAAACTCTTTAAAAAGATGTCAAATGATAATGTTTTGAATACTTGGAGTAGAAACTTAAAAAAATAGATATTAATTTGTGAAGGGGGTCACAGATAGTAACCAGACAGCGTGCCACTTGATAGCTGATGCTGTTTTTATTTCGTTTCAGGCAGTGGCGCTACAGCTGTGGTGCAGGCTGCTCTATGTAAACCCAGGCAAGAACGTGTAGCAATAAAGCGGATCAACTTGGAAAAATGCCAGACCAGCATGGATGAACTATTAGTAAGTAAAAGTGAAGGGGATACTGCTCGTTGCTTTTCTTAACTCATGGATACATAGAGATGGGCCGGAGAAGCAGGAGAGCAGAGAGCAGAGGCAACTTGGTGTTTTCTCCTGTTCGGACACACTTATTTCTTGGAAAGCAGCCCACATGGCTTTTTTCCCCTTATGATTGTGTTGTGTAATATACAGCTTACTTTGCTTTGACAAACAGAATTTTGCTCAGTCCTCATAATCCCCAGGTGGGGAGGGCCTCAGTGTTAACACTCTTTTTTATGAAATGAGGGAACAGACTCAGATGACCTAAGGTCATGTGATACTGAGTGCAGAGACTCAGATGACCTAAGGTAATGTGATACTGAGTGCAGAGTTAGATGGTGAGCTTCTGGTCCTCAGTCTTGAATCCTGATGCAACTAGGACTTACTCCCTAAACAATTTGCTGGTCATTTTGGCTTTCATAAATTACAAAATCTCCTATAAATTTCAGTTGTTCAAAATACTGCTGGGTAGCTTGCATTCTTATTGGCTAATGACAGGAGTTTATTTTTTGTACAGGGCAACTTGTACTTCTTCTAAATAAAGTACATTACATAAATAACAGGAGCTTGTCGGTGTGGATATGACTGTAGTACCACTGGTTGGTTGAAGGAACATTTGCTTTAGGCTTAGCTGACTCATTATTAAATGAAGAGCTTGGCAAATGGTTATTAGTTGCCCAGCAAACTGTGAAGGGTTTGAGAGTTTAATCTCATAAATATAGTTGTCGATCCGCCTACCAATTTTCTTTTTTTCCTTTTGGTCATTTATTTGAGGATAATAGAATACTGCAGTGGAGGAGTTAACTGATTGGTTATCCCAGCACTAATCCCAGGACAAATATTAGTCCAATAGCGCCATACACGCTACAAAGTGTAATGACAGTTGGCTCCCAATGAAGAAGCCTTTTGTTAAAGCCTACATTGGGGGAATGGAATGTCATTAACAAGAGCTTTTTTGTCTTTACTCAGAATATAGCTTTTACTTCAGGCATAATTACAGTACACAACTATAGTATAAATTAAGTACTAGGATAAAGCTGTACTTTTCCAGATCTGTTTGGTCTTACATTTCAAATTAGACTACACAAGGCATAGTTTTCACTGGGATTGAAGCAGCGGATTGCCTTCTAAAACTCAGATTAAAGGAAGGGCTTCCACAACTTAACGTTAATTTCCAAAAAAAAAAAACCAAACTTTTTTTTTTCCCCATACATTTAAGGCTTTTACTCTCTTCGAAATTTCAGCTGTGCTTTGCTCTTACTGAAATTATTACTGCATACTTCTGTTGCTTGTTATCACAGTGACCAATAAAATTGTGCCTTTGTCATCGGACCAGTTTTCAAGATCACTTTCCGGAGTGGAAAAAGCTTTAAACAAACTGTGGAGAGAGCTGTGTCCTGCTTTCGCCACTAACTTGTTTTTCAATTTTCGTCAAGTTACCTAACGGCTCTGCACGCTTTAAAAAGAGCTGAATCCCAAGATCTCTAAGATCCCGTTAGGAGTCCTCAAGTTCTGTGGCTATACAAAGTACACATTAATTTTTAAAAAACCTTGGAGTATACATTTATACTTATGCCCTATTTGGAAATAGCACTCTTGGCCATGACAACTTTGCCCATGACAGTTGTATTTGATCGTGGTGTTCTGTTGGAGGTCTCACAGCCATCTTTTTACCACCAGCAGAATATTTATACAGAATATGTGTAAGGCTTGTGTGTACTTGTATCTGACAGCTCTGAAAGCAGCCTGCTGGGCTGATGCTTTGGTTGTGGTTCCTACCAAGCTGTCAGTTGCCCAAAGCTTCCGTGTTTTCCCCTTGCTGACTTCTTACCAGCAGTCGGCTGCCAGCGATGATAGCTGTGTAAGGGTCCTAGTGGAGGCATGAGGGAGAGACTGTCATTCCGGGCCATTTTCTCTATTACCCCGGCACCAGGTACCATAGCTGTGTCATTTGGAGTTACTCGTAATTTAGCCAGAGCTGTCACTGTGAGGACTGGTGCTTTTATGGCTTTGTGCTTGGCTCCATTAATCTGAGGTCTTAAGATTTACAAGTTTGCTTATTAGCAGTTAATTTATTTCTTTCGTTCTTCCCCCCTGCACCCCCGTCCCAGCAATGCCCATGTTGTGTTAATGGAGTATAGTGTATGTGCATAATTATCTGTTTTTCATTTTAAAAGATGTATTGATTTGTTGCTCGGATCTTTCCTTAATTTTGAACCTTTGACCTTTCGATGTCTTGCTATTTCTAGGGATGGGGAGAATGGCTCTGGTTGTTTAGGACACAAAACTCCCAGGTCCTTTGCAAACAAAAAGAAATGGAATTTACAGTATAGGCTGCCTAAAGTTGTCAGGCTTCTGTAGCCCAGCTATCGGCCTGTGATTGTGTGGCGCAAAGTTGCTGTAATCCTTTTCGATTTCTAATCCTGCTGCTGCTCGCGCTTTTATTATCTCTGTGGGTTCACATTTTGGCAGTGTTTGGACATCCGGTATCCTAATAATCCTTTAATTCTGTGTGTGTGTGTATTATATACAGGTCAGTGCCTTGTGTCATTTCACAAACCGTGCCCTGTGTTGACTGGAAACCATTGTCCTTATAAGAAACAATGGCCGCTGGAATCCTTATCTTGTGGGAGTGTTACGTTATAGAAGTCACAGTTATCAGCTATTTGCTGGCTACAGGAACAGCTGCCTCCCCTGTTGAAACTCTCACCTCCCACCCCTACTGTCTGCCCTGTCCCTACCCCGCTGCCCTGACTTCCATAGGTGGGATTTACCCATGGAGGTTGGGTATGATGGCAGAGAACAGTTTTGGAAAACTGGCCCTGGACTCTGCTTCTTTATGTGATGGAGGCTGTCCGAGTTTTCCATGGTCATAGAGTTTGTTCGAGGTTTGACTGAAGAAGATTCGAGTGGTCATGATTTCTTTTCCTTTTTTTAAATTTATTTTTTAATTGAAGTATCATGATTTCTGAAGCAAAGTAATAATCACGGTGTCATCTTCTCTGAGAATGAAGGGAGGAAAAGAAATGTTCAGTGAGATCACTGGTGCTAAACAATTGGTAATTTAAATAAAATTTATGCTGTTGAAATAAGTACTGTAATATCCTCAGAGATACTAATTTATTTGGTAAATACTTGAGTTTCTCCATTGTGCTTAGGCCCGTAAAAAGGATGAGTTTGGGGTATATACATGAGAGGACAAAGGTATACGCTCACTAAAAATTCATTTCATTTTAACAATTAGATTAGAACACCCTAGAGTAAATGTTTTCCTTGGCATCACATGAGTAGCATTTAACCTACTCAGTCTAAACTAATTGTTTTTCTATGCATTGTTTTGAATTTTCTTGTGCGTTTTTGACTTTGGCTTATACATCCTAATCTTGCTAGGTTTGATGATCTTGGTGGTTAATTTTCCAGGAGCCAAGGGGTTTTACTGGTCTGTTCTATATTCTTAACCATCCCAACCTAGAAACTTTGATAATTTCTGAGAGTTGTTAATCCCATGTTTGTTGTTAACCCCATATTTTGTTAATCCCACAGTGTTAAAAATGACTAATTATAATTAGCTTAACACCCTCTGGGAGATAGAGTTTTAGAGCAGAATTTGTTCACTCCATAGTTATTAAAACCCTGCTAGATGGTAGGCACTGAGCTAGATGGTGGGAAAACAAAGAGGGGTCTTTTTTGTTGTGGAGCCCAGGGACTGGCCAGTGAGTCTCTTCATTTTGGTACTGGGTTGGTGAGATGTTTGAGCTAGGAATATCTTTCTGCAGAGTTCCTCTTTATTTGTCTAGAAATGGGTTAGCAGATTGATAGATTCTCTAATGTGCACTCCATTGAGGAAGTCCTTGCTTTCCAGTAGGAACCTAAGGCTTGCTAAGTGGGTCTGACCCACCGTCATGCAGACTAGTATATTCTTGTTGAAGATGGCCTCGAGGTTTCTTGAAAGGCCTTGGTTCTCTGGTTTGTGGTCAACCTCAAAGGTTAGGGATGCTACTCGAGGGCACACTTGGCTTCCGTTAAAATTTATTACGTGGGTGGAGAATTTATTCCATGGTCAGATGACTTTTCTGAAGTCTATCTTTTTCAGTCTCTGTTAAACCAGGTGACAGTGAATTCCATAAACGTGACACAGTCCTTCCTTTTATTTATCCTAAATCCCACTTTTTTCAGCCTGCAGGGCACACTCTCCTTTAGTTCTACCCAGGGATTGTTGACCATTTTGGGTCATCATCTTACTTGACTTTATGATTTTTAGATTTTAATCATATCCTTCTCAATTTTTTTCCTCTAGACTAGAATTCTCATATTTTTAGTCTGTCCTTGGTACTGAGTCACAGAAAACTCAGTACCATTTTCTCATTCTTTAATATACATCAGTGCTATCAAATCTTACAGTTTAATTCTTAGGTGCAGGAGCGCTTTAGGTGTAGGAAAAACCATGGCCCTGGACTTGGACAAAGTGCTTATTTCTTAAAAAACACCTATGCACCAGTGATGAATGCTGCAATTTGTGGTAGAGGGAAGATTGCTTCCTGGGTCAGAGGGCCTGCATTCTCCACTTGGGTCCTGGACTTGGGATGAATCACTTTCACTTCTGGTGCACAGTCTCCTCATTTGTTCAATAAGGAAGTATACTCGAAGGCAAAAATTTATTTTCACCACCAAAAGTTCTATGATTCTGTGTATTTAAAAATTAATTCTTTTAATGAAATCCCCTTTTAAAATCATTTAAATAGAAACACTAATTACTAGCAAATTATGCTTTATAATTCAGGATGCTTTATAATTCAGGATAGTGTCAAGTCACTCCAGTGTTGTGGTGTAACGGTAAAAATTCACCATAAATTCGTAGATTTGGGCACACAGAGGGCCATCTGTTTCTCCTATGTACATAATGAAAAAATTTCTCAGTCTTGAAATAGAACAACTCTAGCATTTGCCCTTCTCTTCCTGTATCCTCTTATAAAGATATTTTGCTCTCACTGACAGTATTTGTAAGTAAATCGTGCTTACATTGCTCAGAACGAAGCCCTGCTCATTTTGCTTTCTGCTATAGTGCTATTTTATGTATATATTTATTTTTTAATAAATTTCTTTCTTTCTCCTCCCGCCGCCCGGCGCGGGCTTCTGATTGCAGTGGCTTTTCTTGTTGTGGAGCACAGACTCTAGGCACGTGGGCTTCAGTAGCTGTGGCACGTGGGCTCAGTAGTTGTAGCTCACAGGCTCTGGAGTGCAGGATCAGTAGTTGTGGCACATGGGCTTAGTTGCTCCGCAACATGTGGGATCTTCCCAGCCCAGGGCCCGAACCTGTGTCACCTGCATTGGCAGGTGGATTCTTAACCACTGCGCCCCTAGGGAAGTCCCTATTTTATTAATTATTTTGCTTTTCTCTTGATCTTCAGTTCCCTCTGTACTCCCCTTTCTCTACCCCTGACCCTTTACCTTTTCCCCCTCACTCCTTCCATACTTTCCTTCCATTTCTTTAGAGGAATGAATTAGCTATGATTTGTAGGTTATTTTAGAGAATAAAGCTCTAGATATTGACTTTGCCCAATGGTCATTTGAGAGAATAGTTATCTCCTATTATCTGACACAGGCTTCTCTCTTCCTTTTAAAATTAAATTATAGTATTTGGGGACCTCTAAGCAGTTCCTCTAGTCAGAAGGCGTTTTTTCCCTTTTAATTGAGATTTTAAAAAATGAAGAAGAAAATTTCTTCTGGTGCATTTTAACCCAATCTCTGTAATTGTGTTAATACTTTTGCAAATCTTGTTTATTATAGAAAAAAATTTATACCAGTTTGAGGACATCAGCTTAAAAAGCTGGAAGCTATAATGTATGTGTTTTCTCTGTTGTGTCAGTGAAAGTACTTTACATTCATTTTGAACTGAAGAACTTTCTAATTAGTAAATTAATTATTCATATCCCAGCACATCCCTTGTGATATGTGGTAATAAATTGCATTTGACTGTTTCTTGTAGAATCTTTTGTTCCAAGGGTATAGCGTTAAAATATAAGCCTACTTCACTGAGTGTAGTACTATTTTGAGCATTTCAGTCTCAAGTATTACATTTTATAGTGTCATTTGTCCCTTGCCACTTGGCTTTGTAATTATTTTCATATGATTTGATGTTTGTGCTTACCCAAGTATAGTCCAATTGAGGGCAGAATTAGAAATGAGAAACTTTTGGATAATTTGAAGACGTACCATTTTGTTTTGTTTTGTTTTGTTTTGTTTTGTTTTGTTTTTTGTGGTATGCGGGCCTCTCACTGCTGTGGCCTCTCCCATTGCGGAGCACAGGCTCCGAACGCGCAGGCTCAGCGGCCATGGCTCACGGGCCCAGCCGCTCCGTGGCATGTGGGATCTTCCCGAACCGGGGCATGAACCCGTGTGCCCTGCATCGGCAGGCGGACTCTCAACCACTGCGCCACCAGGGAAGCCCAGGACGTACCATTTTTAAGAAATTAGAGAATATCACATATGCAAAAGTAACTTATTTTTACAGCTCTAAAGTTACATTAGCTTAGGAATATGTATAATTTGGCTGGAGAAAAATAATTTTCTTTTTGGAACGTTAAATTTAAAAGTTATATCATAGCAGATCCAGATAATAATTAAATATCCTAATTGAATTTACTTTTAAGTATTCTTATACATTTGTTAGAAATGGCTTGCTAAAATGTTTAACATCTTTTTTTTTTTTTTTCCAAAATGTAAACAGAAATTAACATTTCAAGGCCCCTCAGGTTTCTGGACTTACATGTGCTTGGTAACAGAGAGACCCAGTACATACTCATTTTCAGAGTAGGAGAAAACGGGGAAAACATTCCCAGATTGAATGAATACAACTTCAGTTACATCTTTTTTTTTTTTTTTAATACTTCACTTTTGCCATCCTCATAAACTTCTGGAAAATGTTATTGCTTGGGTTGAGACAGATGGTTCTGTTCTTTCCTATGTTATTGTCTTTCTTATTTTGGTTTGATTATATTTCCACAATTAATTAAGCTGACTCTGAAAAAGAAGGACTCGGAAACAGGGAGAAGGCTGAAGAGTGTTCAGCGGGGTTTCTGCCTCTGTTCCCTGGCAGAACCCCAGACTGCAGATCATACCCAGGCGTGGGACACGGGAGGCCGCAAAAAAGAAACACACGTTTCACCTCGCACTCTTATCCTTTGGTGATGAAGGCAAAAATAGCAGCAGTGCTGAAAACTGGCCTGGAGGTTTCTAGCAGCATTAATTGGCTGACAAGAAAGATGCTTCGTGTTTCTGTTTTTAACGAAGTCTTCGACTATTTTTCCCCCAGCATACCCAGTCATGGACAGTTAAATGATCAGATAGCAGTTGTTGACAGCTGAGTCTGATTCAGATTCCTGATGGCCAGCTTAAGAGCTTGCAGAACCCATAAGGCATCCTTGTTACTGTTTGCTGAAGAACTTTTTCAGCCAACTCTGAAAGAAAACGGTTCTTCCCCATTGAACTTTGCACATCACTCCTTTACTCTTTGCTTTCTTTCCTCTCCTTGGAAAGAGTTATTTTCTCTTGGTGAAAAATAACTATGGCGGCGACTTTTTCATTTCCAAGCAAAATTCTTTAGTGTTTTGGGGAACAGTTTTTGCAGAATGACCATCATTCATAACCAAGCAGATAGGCCCTGGGATGGGCATTCTGTTCTGTCGGAAGTAGATGTTTACCCTTTGTGATTTCTCTGCTGATTTCAAGGGATTTTCCAGACCTACCTCCAGCTCCCCTGATACTTTACCTTTTACAACTGCTCTCTCTAGTTTTAAATACTTCTCCACAAACACTGATTAAGGCTATCACAAAATTCGTTTCCCTTTTCCTAATTTCTTACAAGTGTTTCCCTGTCTTCAAAACATCTAGACTTCCCCCATTTCTAATCCTGTCTTCAACTGGACTGTACTTGGATAGACAGATACCAAATCATATGAAAATAATTATAAAACTAACTGGTGAGGGACATTGGTTGATTTACTCATAAATAGTACAGGTCAGAATATGTGACTTAACTCTTCCTTGAGTAGGTTTTTTCCTATTGGTACTCTTATTTTAAAAGAGGCAGAAGTTTGCTGCATATGTGGCATTTAATTTTTTCTAATTAAAAAACCCTCACAATGACATTTTTCATGATTGAAAATGACAGTCCAAAAAATACAGTGCTCTTAGGAGAGCTTTGTCATCTTTTCCTTCCAATTCTTGGCTGACATTTGAAATCATTGAAGTTTATGGGTTTTTTTTTTCTTTTTCTTAAAAAAAATTCAGCTACTTACAGTATTGGGTTACTTATGAATGTTGATGAGCTTACCCTTCATAATGATGCTGATGTTATGGAAGTGCAAGCCTGACGACGCCTTTCTGAAAAGTGTTTTCAATTAACGCGGTTACCCTCATATCATTTAAAGAATTCTTTAGATGCGTGGAGGGTGTTGCATACATTTTAAAGATGTATTTGGTTATCTCTTGCATTTGGAAATATATGTTTTATTTGATAGTATTTGTGGGTCATATATTTATTTTTCCTTTTTAGATTAAGTTGCAGTGTGGAAATGTGCTTGGGAGGTAGATGTTTCTCTCAGCATTTCCTTGAAAGAATGAATGCATCTCAGTGCTTAGCTGGAAAGCAGCGCTTCTCAGCCTTCGCTACACAGTAGAATCACCTGGGAGCTTTTGAAAAATTTCATTCCCAGGCTGTGTCGTAAACCAATTTTACATCAGTGTCTCTGGGGCTGAGATCCAGGCATTGGTATTTTTTACAGCTCCCGAGGCAGCCAAGGTTGAGAACAAGTACTTTAGAATAAAGTTAGAAGTAGCACCTCCTCAGATTTAACTGCACATGATGTTGGAACTTGGGTGGGTGTGACTTCTCAACCAAGGCTGAGTAGGATATTTTGCCACTAGTATCAGATAAAGAAGAATTTATTTAAAATTTAGCTCAGGTATTAAAATATGCTAATTTGGTTAAGTATAGTTTACTCTTTTGAATTCAGGATCCATTGAAATCTCTTTCCTTTTAGCACTTTGTGAGTCGCATCGTCTTCAGGACAACAGAAACTAGACTTTAACTTTTTCCTAATTCTTATGTCTCCAAGTTCTTTTTTGTTTCTCTTTGTTCTGAAAGCTTTGCATAAGTATCTGTTTAGACTTCTTAATTTCAAAAGCGTTTGAGGCAGCATACTAGATACATGAAGTATGATAAGGTGGTATAAATTAAACACAGGATGAGATACTAAGGGAAAACACAGTTGAGGATGTTGTAGAGTTAGGAATGAAGTGAAAAACTCATGGCCCGATGACCTGGACACGTGTTACAGGACACTCCTTGAGCCAGCAGGGCACAGGGTATGTTCATTATGTGACGTTTCTGTGGGGAAGGGTGAGGGCTGCCGCTAAGGGCTGTCTCTGTGCCTCTGAGACTTCAGTCGGGAACGTGGGACACATGGGATTAGTGATCAGCGTGGGCATGCTCACACACAAAGAAGGAACTGAGACATCGAGGGACTGACTTTCAACCTTCTTGTCATGTGCTAGGCCTTCTGCAGGGAGTTGTATAGATCTCATTTTGCTTATTTCACAACAGTCCTGTGTAGATGGCATTATTAAGCTTGTATTACAGAAAAGGATTCTGAGGCTCAAAGATGCTGGATGACCTGCGCAGGTAATCAGGCTGTGGTCAGTGGCAAAGCCAAGCTTCCAAGCCAGCTGTGTCTTAGAGTGCAGCCCTTCCGAAGTGGCTCCTGCTGGCTCACATCCCTGTTAATCATGGTTCCTGCTTATTCTCAGTAATAGTAATAGGAGAAAAAAATTTGGGGGGGGATGGTTAGACAAAGGCCATATAGCAATATTAGAAAATTGCTCATAAATATTTAAACACAGTTTTTTTTTTTTGTTTTTTTTTTTAAATTTAAAACTTTCCCGGCTTCCCTGGTGGCACAGTGGTTGAGAGTCCGCCTGCTGACGCAGGGGACGTGGGTTCATGCCCCGGTCCGGGAGGATCCCACGTGCCGCGGAGCGGCTGGGCCCGTGGGCCATGGCCGTTGGGCCTGCGCGTCCGGAGCCTGTGCTCCGCAACAGGAGGGGTTGCGGCGGTGAGAGGCCTGCCTACTGCAAAAAAACCAAACCAAAACAAAAAAAGTTACCAGTTTTTGGGGGTAGTTTTTTTCCTCCCAGCTCATCACATTTTCAGGGTAGGACGCTTTATATTTTTTTGTGCAGCCAAACCTAGTTTGTCCCATATAAGAGGGATGTGTCATGTCCTGTTTCGGCGAATTCATCCGGGCTGGGCCAGCAGCAGTGTGTGGGTGTCCCTCTTTGATCTGCCTTCAGCCCACATCTCTCCCAGCAGAGATGCTGCTGTGGCTGCCACTTTGGTGTTAGCAGGTGGAACGGGTTTTTACTCGCTGCCCCATTTTAGGTCGGTTTTCCCACTCTTGTGAAATTTCACTTGTACTGCGTTTCAGGTGAAGCTGCAAGAGCAGATCCAGCTCTTCAAGCCACTGGGAAGCTTAAATACCGTGCTGTGGCTTGGTTTGGCACTTGATGACATGTCTGAGTCAGATTTCACTAGACTTCCAAGGGAGCCACTGTGTTACATTCCTTGACTATAGTTTTGGCAGATGTGTTGCCTGGGTTTCAGAGTTCTGTGAGTTCTTCCAACTTTGACCTCATGTTTTTCTCTCGCTTTGAATTTTTTACCCTTTCCCGTAGTTGTGAAATTCAAACCACTTTAATCCCACGATCTCCCACATTTCCAGCTTTTCCTCCTACCCCTTTCACGAGGTCTCACTCAGCTAGGCCTCGCCACCGGGCCTGTTCTCCTACCCTTCCTTCCAACCCTGGGGCCTGGGTTGCAGCCAGTCGTCTGTGCTCCTTCCTTTCACATCCCCGCCACCCGAGGGCCTGTCTGCCTGCCTTCTGCCACTTTGTCACTCAAAGTCTGGTTTCTGGACCTGAAGCATCAGCATCAGTTAGAAGCCTCTTAGAGATGCATGATCTCAGGCCCCACCCCAGACCTACTGGATCAGAATATGCATTTTCACAAGGTCTGCAGGTGATCTGGGTGCACATTCAGGTTTGAGCAGCGCTGCTCTAAGTCACACATCTTCCATAGATTGTGTCCTAATTGAGGGAATAGAGTGTTGGAACCCAGGTATTCTGTAGGAAGAATTGGATAAAAAGGATTCTTTTTTCATCCATTTATTCATCTTTGGGTGATACTTTGGTTACTTTTAGGGACGGAAGGGATGAGTATGTTTGGGGGTAAATGGCTTTGCCTACCCATGTGGGTAAAGTTAAGGCACTGGGAAAAGCTTGGATAATTTAGTTGATAGGCTGTTACCAAGAAAGGATTCATACAGCAACCATCATCACTGTTGAAAGAAAATGGGGAGAGTAGTTCTGTAGAAAGAATATTTGACTCAAGTAATAGTTATATTTTTCAAGTTATAAAAAATATATAGGGGGCTTCCCTGGTGGCGCAGTGGTTGAGAGTCTGCCTGCCGATGCAGGGGACGCGCGTTCATGCCCTGGTCCGGGAGGATCCCACGTGCTGCAGAGCGGCTGGGCCCGTGGGCCATGGCTGCTGGGCCTGCGCGTCCGGAGCCTGTGCTCCACAACGGGAGAGGCCGCAGCGGTGAGGGGCCCATGTACGGGGGGGAAATATATATATATATATATAAAATTGTCTTGGCTGGGTGAGGGTCCTCTTCCAGGCTGTAGACTTCTCTCTGCTTCCTCATGTGGTGGAAGGGATGAGCTGGCTCTCTGAGGTCTCTTTTATAAGGGCACTAATCTCATTTATGAAGGCTCCACCCTCGTGACCTAATCACCTCCCAAAGGCCCCACTTCCTAATACCATCAGCTTAGGAATTTTGTAGGGACACAAACATGCAGACCACAGCAAAATTATAAATACATTTGACCCCTGAACAATGCAGGTTTGAACTGTGGAGGTCCCCTTATACTTGTTTTCTTCAATAGTGAATACTATAGTACTACATGACTATGGTTGGTTGAATCTGAGGACATGGAGGAATGAAACCTTGGATACCTAGGGAGGATTTTTGATGAACCGAAGGGTCGGCGTCCCCTACGTTGTTCAAGGGGAAACTGTATAAAAATTTTATATCTCTGTAAAAGGCAACTAAGCAAAAAGTTTATATATAAATTAATTTAAGGGTTGGATAGGCCGGTATAACACCTATTTCTTCCTTTTTAAAAGTGTATTTCTACCCCGTTTGTGGAAATATTACTTAATATGGGGGTTCAGTGGTAGCACAGGTCATATCCCAAGGCAGAGTGACCGGTGTTTTTCCCTAAGGCAAGTTTCATCGTGTCTTTACACATTAGAGGCTTTACTGCATGGAAAGGCTGTGTAATAGAATAGGTGGTGTAGGAGGGGGGGATACGGACCCCTGGCCAAGCGGCGAAGAGGGCAGTGAGATGATGAGTGGTCAGACTGATGCAAGTCCCACCTCTCTTCTCAGGACCCACCTCTTCTTTGATCTGCCCTTACACTGCTCATAGGGGTATATTAGTAGTGGTAGTATCTGTGTCTCTTCTTTTTTTTTTTTTAATCCTCAGGACTTTTAAATATCCAGCTGGTACCTCTAAGGCCCTGAAATTTGAAGGAATAGAATTTGATAAGTTACATCCATAGGCTATCTAAAACAGTTTCTTCATAGGTTAATTAAAAGAGTTTCTCTCTCTCTCTCTCTCTCTCTCTCTCTCTCTCACACACACACACACACACACAGACACACACACAGACACACACACACACACACACACACACACACACACACACACAGTAGCTCACTGCCATCATCTCAGAGAATCTGATCCTCTGGGTAGGAAGTGATACTGGCCATCTAAATGCAAAGGTCTAAAAAAACGTGTTTTTCCAGACTCTGACCCGGCTTTGCTTCCATGCAAAAGAATTTCCTTTCATATGAGCACCGGTTGTTGATTGTATGCTTTAATGATTTAAAAGTTTGGTGTTAGAGAGCTAGAAAGGCATTCATTTACATCGGATATAAAATGGTGAGAATGCAGAGCACACACACTTGGAAGACACATTATTCTCATTTCTGTGAATAACGGGGGCATCTGTTTAAACTGGACCCTACATAGAGCTGCAGGCCTTCAAAGTGGGCCATCCCCACACCGAGCAGATGCTAGCCACTTGAAATAGGAATGCTGGTCAGCGTTCCATTTCTCCTTCAGAAGCGTCTTACGGTATCAAAACCTAACACCAGAAACAGATGGAAACTGGACCTTAGGTTTCAGATCTTCTTCAAAGGACAGGAGGTGCTGAATTGAAAAGTGTTAGATTTAGAAAACCTGTGATCAGTGAAGTGGATGAGGAAAATGATGAAGGGGAAGTGTTGTCATATAATGAAAGGAAAATAGAAAAATTAGTGATTTTCTTACAAGTTTATCCATGATAAAAAGCACCTAAATAAATGCATGTATTAAGATGTATATATGTGTTATATGTCATGGTATTTAGGCCAAGTTAATTGACATGTAGGGTCACCTTAGTAATTTGAGGATTAAAGTAGTACTGGATATATAAAGATAGCAGCTCAAATTGGAATATTCTGGTTGGCAACTTTCAGTTAACGCAAAGTAGACACTCATTATTGAAAATATTTACAGGATGCACAGATACACTGTTATTTCATCATAAATACATAATAACGTAAGTGAGGTTTCTGTGATGACGTAGGTTAGTCATTCTTGTGGCTTTTGGTCAGCACCTCGAAAGTGAGTTACACTGGTCTGGTACCTTTGATTGAGGGTTAGCATTCAACTTTTTTTTTTTTTTTGCGGTACGCGGGCCTCTCACTGTTGTGGCCTCTCCCGTTGTGGAGCACAGGCTCCGGACGCGCAGGCTCAGCGGCCATGGCTCACGGGCCCAGCCGCTCTGCGGCATGTGGGATCTTCCCGGACCGGGGCACGAACCCGTGTCCCCTGCATTGGCAGGCGGACTCTCAACCACTGCACCACCAGGGAAGCCCTCCACTGACATTTTATAGGAGTCATGTGGCGGTAACATAAAACAGCAAACCAAAACCAACATGAGCTTGAGTATTGCAGAAAACTGTGGCTTGTTGAAGTTGCCCATGTGTGTGGTTTCAAAGCTTTGTTGTTTTGTCTTTTGATAAAACTTTTTTCTAAACTGTGACCCACAGAGCATTATTTTCCTGCATTGTTCCTGTGGATTCAACTATGACAGTTTGTCTACTGCAGGACTTCTCAGAGCCTTTGACAGTACTAACATACCCTGTGACGTGACGCCTGTAAACTGAGATGTAGTATCTGATGTTGCCCAAGCTTATTTCGTTTTACCAGCTGCCTCTCCCACCCCCACCTTGCTTTTTTCCTTGATGGAATATCTACCATGGAAGATAGTTTGGGAAATGGTACTCTAGCATTTTTATAGGTAGTTTTTCATGTACCATCACAGCAGTGCTCAGAAACAAGCAGTTTTGTTGCCCCTTTATGGATGAGTGAGGAACACCAGGGTTCAGGTTGGCACCAGGACCCAGGTCTCCTAATAGCTCGCCAGGCTTTTATCTCTCTGTCAAGGCTTTGGGTTCAGGTAGGAGGCACTTACCACATATGGCTGCTGGGGGGGGGCTATAGAGCTGTGTGCTGATCTGAAGTTCCTCTGTCCTGTGGCTGGTCCTCAGGGCTCTGGGGTCTCCTGTAGAGGCCTTCCTAATTCTAGCAAGTTGATAACGAGGGTGAGAGAGTTAGTTCTCCTGTGGTTTCTGTGAAATAATGGTTTAGGCAGCCCCTTGCCCAGGTGTGCTTTAAGTAGGAAAGTTACCCAGATATTCAACTATGGTTCACTTGTGTCTTGCTTCCCGATTTTCGCCCCATGGTACATGTCATGTTTTGCTTTTTTTATAGAAAGAAATTCAAGCCATGAGTCAGTGCAGCCATCCCAACGTAGTGACCTATTACACCTCTTTTGTGGTAAAAGACGAACTTTGGCTGGTCATGAAATTACTAAGTGGAGGTAAGTGGATTTTGTCATTTTTGTTTGTTTGCTTGGTTTCTTTTTTTCCTTTTGTGCGAGTCAGCATATTGAATAAGACTTTAGATTTGATCCCCTTACTCCCATATTTATAAGTTTTCTTGGTTTATTCTTTGCCTAGAGAGTAAAGTCCGGATTTCTTCACACTGATATTCAAAGCCTTTCATAATTCAGCTTAACTTGTAGAATATCTGTGTCCTCTTTTACCCCGGCCTTCCAGGTGTGGGTGAGACTCCCCAGATGCCTTCTGCCCTCTGATGTCTCTGTGTTGTTACTTAGCCCCAGATGTCTGTCTGTCCTTCTCCATGTGCCCAAGTCCTGAAAGGCCCCATCCTCTCTGTAGCCACCCCTTACTCTCTTTAGAAAAGTAAACCAATCCTTCCTCTTTAAAGCCTTCATTCTTAACGTTATTCAAGTCTCTAACACACTGTAATGAGTTATTTCAGTGTGGTTTACTAAAGGTCCGTGGTGATGGAAATGTTCTGCGGCTGTGCTATCCAGTTTCTACTAGTGGCTCTTAAACATTTGACATGTGGCTAGTTTTACCCAGGGACTGAATTTCTATTCAATTTTAATTAGCTTACATTTAAATAACCTCAGGTGGCCAGTGGCCTATGGTATTGGACAGTGTAGTTTTAGATTGTGGATTTCATGAAGAAAGCATGTGGGAAGGTGAAGGAACTTTGCCTGTCTAGCCTCAGATCACTGAAGTTAAAAAAGCCACGGACAATTAAATTTATAAGACACTTTCCCATTCCTGTATTTTATCTCTTTTAATCTTTGAACGTCACGCTTTGATAGGGGAGGATAATGATAACGGTTAATTTTCTTGAACACTTCCTCCGTGGCTGGATCCTGTGCCAGGTGATTTACTGACTTTATTTCATTGTAATCTGGACAACACCATTGCATGGCAGGTGCCATGATCCCTGTGTTTCAGAAAGGACACCAGAGCTCAAGAGAGTTAGGCTGCTTGCCCAAGGCCACACACGTCGTGCCTGTTAGTGCTGGGATCTGGACACGTAAAAGCTACCCTGCGCTGCAAGTGTCATCACCTTCATTTTACAGCCCTGAAAACTGGAGCTGAGAAAGCCCGAGGGATTCCTTCCTAATACCCAGCATCCCCATACCTCTCACGTGTTCTCCTTGCAGGGCGTCCCTCCCTGTATATCCATCTTACTGAGACGTGAAGTATGGTTAGGAGTAGAGGAGAACATTTGGTGGTACCTGGACGAAGCCAGAACTGACAGTGCAGGGTTTATTTGGTGGAGCCCATTTTTATCTGCAGACCCAGTTCAGCTAAGGCTAAATCAAGGCAGCATCACAATTAAAAAATTTTTTTTTTTTAGAGAAACTGTCTTGGATCCAGCAGAGGCCCTGCAATGAGATGACGAAGGCATTGTAATTGCCTTGGGTCTGCTCGTGTAGGTCTCGGTAGGGAGCCTGGGAGAGCTTAGTTTGGTTCTGTTTCCAGTCTTGTCAATCCTATTAGTTATTGCTTCCTTGAGTGCTGACTCTGGCTTTTAATTAAAAGGGAAAAGAAAAATGGAAGGAAAAAGGAAGCCCGTTGGAACCTACCGCAATGTTGAGTGTCAGGACTGCTTCTTGGTTCTGCTGAGGGTGGTGCTGTATTGATAAGATGATCTTAACCTGGCCTCTCCTTGTAGGGGGTCCACTAACTGAGGAAACAAGAAATTCTGGTGACCTGGGGCCCTGTGGATTTTAATTCCTCTCTTTATTTTTATCCCAATTAACCTTTTATAAGCTTGAGAATATCCCCTGTGCCCTTTTCTAAGGACTGGATAGAAAGTTTCATTGTCTTTTTAAAAGAATCCAATTTAGTCTCCCCTGGCCCTAGGTAAGAGGAACAGGTTTCCACAGGTAAGGGGAATGTGGGCAGATGTAGCCTTTCGCTCATTTTGCTTTCAGCAGGCCAGAAATGCATGCATGCCTGGTATGGTATATCCTTAAAAGAAAAAATTAAAATGTTTTTGGAAGTATCGTTTTCTAAATGACCCCCAAATCCAAGAGTCAGTGAATAAAGAGATGTTTGTTTCTCCCTGAGGGGAAAGGTATGCATTTGTTTTCTTCTATATTATTTTATTACATCAGATCTCTTACTGAGTGGCAGGTGGCTAGCCTGGTGTAGTAATATCTGATGGGGAAACTCAGTCCTCTTAGTTAAATCAGGGAGAGCCTGGAGCCATGTTCGGGTCCTGAGATAGGCTATTTGGTAACTCTTCAGAAGTGTTGAACCCCCAGGTAATTATGGCTCTTAAGGTGACCGGGAAGTTTGGAATATTAATTAACATGTGTTGAAGCATGAATTCACAGTGCCAAGGATACTAATCTGTTTATAGTAACAAAATACTATGTATTTATTTCATTATTATTAAACTCTGTACATCACACCTCAAGTAAATGTAAATGAAGATTGCCTGGAGTCACAGAAAGGAATCTTCTGGTTATAAGCAGGGGTCTAAAGGCAACAGACATTTTTTCTCTCCTCCTACCTGAGGTTAAGGAAAAACTGTGCTTCTTTCTCTCAGCAGTTCCCTGCTGTCTTTTCTCCAGGACTCTTATTCCTTTCTTTTTCAGTTTAGACATCCCGAACCCTCTTTTAATCTGTAACCAGTTGCACGTCTACGGAAAAGGGACTAACTGTGAAGTGGCCGTGGACAGTCTTCTGCTTCCTGACCCAGAATCCCTCTCATTAAGTTCAGCTGGATGTGTGCTTGCAAACTTGGATTTAGTGCTTTTCTGGTCACGGGCTACCATGCAATTGTTTGTATGCCTTGGGAATATTTGTGTTAAATGAACAAATGAAAACTATATTTTGTTGTTCTCGTTTAGCCTTTTATTTTTCTGAGGATTTTTTTAAAAATGTATTATTTATTTATTTATTTGTGGCTGCATCGGGTCTTAGCTGTGGCACACGGGATCTTCGTTGAGGCATGCGGGGTCTTCGTTGTGGCTTCTCTCTAGTTGTGGCGTGTGGGCTTTCTCTTCTAGTTGTGGTGCGCAGGCTCCAGGGTGCGTGGGCTCTTTAGTTTGCGGCACGCAGGCTCTCTCGTTGAGGCGCGCGAGTTCAGTAGTTGTGGCTCTCGGGCTTCGTTGCCCTGCGACATGTGGGATCTCAGCTCCCTGACCAGGGATTGAACCTGCGTACCCCGCATTGTAAGGCGGATTCTTTACCACTGGACCACCAGGGAAGTCCCTCGTTTAGTTTTTTAAATAGGGAGGACTATTCTGGAAAGGTAATGAAGGTGCTTATACAGTTGTCTAATTCTTCTTTCTGTCCACTTAGGTTCAATGTTGGATATCATAAAATACATCATTAACCGAGGAGAACACAAGAACGGAGTTCTGGAAGAGGCAATAATAGCAACAATTCTTAAAGAGGTTTTGGAAGGCTTAGACTATCTACACAGAAATGGTCAGATTCACAGGTATGACCCCTGCAGAGATGTTTAAATTCAGCTGTTCATATCTTCAGTCCTAGTTAGTAGAATACTAAGGAAACACACCTCACAGGTAGGTATTGACATATCTCTAACTTAGGTAGTTTAAATAGATGGGAACAAAGTACTTAAGAACGAAACAAGAGAACAAGTTTTGATGAATTATATTGGTGTATTGGTTTATCTGCTTTCACTGAAATAAGAGTAGACTACAGAAAGTACTGTGGGGACTCAAAAAAAATCAGTTTACATTTTATACTCATTTGAAGTATACTCATTTGAACTGGATAGCATCTCTAACATTCTAATGCAGGCGAGAGTGTTCCAAACATTTAATATGTTAATTATTTTTGACATGGTGGTGGAAGAGAAGGAGGGGAGGCACTAATTTCATCTCTTTTGTGGCATAAAATGCTAATTCTTTAAATAGCTAAACAGCATCGCATATGAGTGCCTGATGCTTCAAATGGGTTAGTGCTCCTTGGGCTCTTAGGAATTGTTGCAAGTAAATAACCACTTACCACTAATATGAATATTGCAATTCCCTTGCCCTGAGCTATAAGTGAGCTGTATGTTTAATGGTATCTATTATGTTTTTCAATAATTAGAAAAATATTACTTTAGAAGGCAAACTTATAAATTGTCATTTTTCTTAAGTGTTAAGACTACTCAGCACAACTTCTACATAGTGAAGAAATACGTTACAGAGTATTGTAATTAGTATTTACCATCAGTCTCTCCCCAGAGGAGAGACTGATCAAGTCCATTGTTTCAGAGACTGAGGGGATTGATTGGAAATTGCATCACAGACACATTTAAGTGGAAGTAGAACAGCTTTACATAGACTGGGCTTTAATTCTTGATAAAATGATAGTATTGTGTGTATATGGCAATCTGTAACTCTGTAACATGAAATAATCTACTCATTATTGTTTTAATTAAATCTGGATAATGATATCACATAAACTGTTCATTACTAAAATCCTAATCATCCCCCAGGAGCAAACTATAAAATCACAATGTACCTTTGTAACTTTTAAAATCTGTGATATAATTTTAATATTTATAAAATAATAATTTTGTCAAACATCTCCATTGTATGATATGTATTAAAGTCTCCCTGAGTGAATATAATGTCTGTACTCCATAATTAAATTCTCTCTCTCTTTTTTTTTTTCTAATAGGGATTTAAAAGCTGGTAATATTCTTCTGGGTGAGGATGGCTCAGTACAAATAGCAGGTAAAGCTGGCAAAGATAAAACATTCTTTACCTGTTTACAGAAGTGTTAGGGCTTCGAAGAATGTAGACTTGTTCCTAAGAAATGAACAAATTGCATGTAATCTGTGTTTTTAAATTGAAGTATAGTCGATGTACAACATTATGTAAGTTACAGGTGTACAGTGTAGTGATTCACAATTTTTAAAGGTTATAGTTATTATAAAATATTGGATATATTCCCTATGTTGTACAGTGTATCCTTGTAGCTTATTTTATACATAGTAGTTTGTACCCCTTATACAGTCCCTCCCCCTTTCCCTCTTCCCCTTGGTGACCACGAGTTTGGTCTCTATATCTGTGAGTCTGCTTCTTTTTAGTTATATTCACTAGTTTGTTGTATTTTTTAGATTCCACATATAAGTGATATCACACAGTATTTGTCTGTCTCTGTCTGACTTATTTCACTTAGCATACTACCCTCCAAGCCCATCCATGTTGTTGCAAATGGCAAAATTTCATTCTTTTTAATGGCTGAGTAGTATTCCATTGTATGTACCACTGTATCTGGGCTGCCCTATCATAGAATGTTTCGGTCTGAGGTATAACATGTTTTCCTGCTATTTTAGAATGTGGCCTTTTAATAAAAAACAATTTTACCTTTAATTTTTTTATATTTTCTACCTTCCAGATTGAGTAATGGTGATATTTATATAACTGTAAGAAGCACTTTTGAGAGTTTTTGGTTGAGTTTGAAAGTTTAAAACCATTGTACACATTAATTTTAAACCTTTTATTTCTCAAGAGGTAGCTGAAAGAATTGTGAACTCTTAAAATCTAGGGCTTATTTTGCTCTTAAATTTGACCCTTCATGGTGATTCTTGACAGTTGATAGGCATGGCAAGGCAGTAAAGGTCAAATGAGTGAGAGCCTCAGGCAGGAGCCTTCTATGTGCAGAACCTCTCATTTTGTTAATGCTCCTAGAATAGCCTGAAAGGCCTGGTTCCCAAGGTAGCCATGTTCATACCAACTCTTGTGTTATGCCCGCTCTGGGAAGGTCTGTCTCAGCATCCTCTCAGCCATCATTGCTTTGGGCATTTTTGGCCGAACAGCCCTTCTCCGTACTGGACTGTCCCTGTCATCGCAGGGTGTTCAGCCTTCTGGCTTCCGGGCATTAAATATCACCAGCAGCACGTCCTCCCAACATCCTTGGTGTGAAGATCATCCATCTAGCTTGCATTGTTGACGAAATGCTGAAGATGTTGAATCAGGCTAACCTGCTTCTATTTGAGTTGGAGTGGAAGAGTCCTACCTTCTAGCATAGGTTTAGGGTCTTTACACGTCTAGTTATTAGAACAAAGTTGATGGCATTTCTTCCTCCCACTCTTGTTTCTAGACAAATCTGAGGATCTGGGGTTATTATTAGAAATGTGAGAGTTCAGCAGAAAACAAACCCACCCTCAACACAAAGGATAAGCCTTGAGTCATCTCTTTGTTTCATTGTCTGCCCCTCTCTCGGTACCAGAGGACCAGTCAGGTGATGATGCCCTGGCCTGTATGGCGAGCGTGATGCTGACCTTAGGCTCTGTATTTAGTTAGGTACACTTACGGGGACCCTTATTGAGTTATTTTTTAAAGAAGAGACAAGGTGTCTTGAAAATACCAAAGGGAAACTGAGAATTTGTTTCAGATCAAATGTTTCTTCCCTAGGGAACTAATAATGGAAGTGTTATCTTGTAATAGTCCTCCCCTTTGAAAAGATAAATTAAGTCAAGTTCAAGACCGCTGGGGAGGCACTTGTTGTGTCAGTTAAGCACAAAGGCTTTGGAATTAAACAGGCCCAATTTACTACCCACTGTGCAACATGGGGCAAGTTATTGCATCTCTAAGCCTCAGTTTCCCCATCTGTGAGATGGTGATGATAATGCCTATCATTCAGGAAGACGTGGATTTCCTGTGCAGCTATTGAATCATAGGATTCAGACCCCTGTAAGTGCAATGTGCTTTTGGGAGTTACCGAGTGTTCTAGGTAGAGAGGAGATGCCAGTTTGCAGTCCGGAGGTATTTCTATACAGGCATTTTTATTAAATTGTCTAAAAAGATCCTAGAAGAAAGGACCTTAATCTTTAAAACTCCAGTGAAAGGCTTCCTTGGTGGCGCAGTGGTTAAGAATCCGCCTGCCAATGCAGGGGACACGGGTTCGAACCCCGGCCTGGGAAGATCCCGCATGCCGCAGAGCAACTAAGCCCGTGCACCACAACTACTGAGCCTGTGCTCTAGAGCCCATGCTCCGCAACAAGAGAAGCCACCGCAATGAGAAGCCCGCATACCACAACGAAGAGTAGCCCCTGCTCACCGCAACTAGAGAAAGCCGCGCACAGCAACGAAGAACCAAAGCAGCCAAAAATAAATAAATAAATTTATTAAAAAAAAACACTCCAGTGAATTGGTAATGAATTTTTTAAATTAAAAAAATATATATATATATATATTTATTTATTTAGGCTACGCCGGGTCTTAGTTGCAGCATGTGGGATCTTTAGCTGTGGCATGTGGACTTCTTAGTTGTGGCATGAGTGCGGGATCTGGTGTCTCAACCAGGGATGGAACCCGGGCCCCCTGCATTGGGAATGCGGAGTCTTACCCACTGGACCACCAGAGAAGTCCCTTTTTAAAATTAAAAAAGAATTTTTTGGCCGTGCTGCATGACATGCGGGATCTCAGTTCCCTGACCAGTGATCAAACCCGCGCCCCCCTGCAGTGGAAGTGCAGAGTCTTACCCACTGGACCAGCAGAGAAGTCCCTGAATTTTTAATTTTAAAGAAATACACACATTTATACCTATTTTTTTCTCATAATTTTATATTCTCTGTTTTACAGAGGATCTTCCAAATTGTATGTTTTATGTCCCATGAAGCCTGGATCCACCCTTGCTTACTGTTGTTGCATGAAGTAAATGAATGTGAGAAATGCTTAGTGTGACCCCCAAAGTGGCAATAGACAGGAAAAGACAGTCTAAGCTTATTTATCATGATAGCGACGGAGGTGTCCCAGTTAAACATGGTATATGGTGTATCTTCACTATGGAAGACCTACCAATGGAGAATGAAAAGTTCTCTGTACACTGACATGAAAAAAAATCACCAGGCTACGTGGTTAAGTGAACACAACAAGGTGAAATGCAATGTATATAATATGCCACCTTTTGTGAAAGAAGTGGGGAGAAATAAGAATATATGTGTTTATGTGAAGAAACGTTAGAAGGGTAATGGCAGTGGGAGCAGGGGTGGACTGCTGAGTAGAGACCTTTTGTAACATTTTGAATTTTGAACCATGTGGAAGTATGACCTAGTAAAGCAAATGAAAAGAAATGACTCAACAAACTTAATGAACTCGCAATAAGTCAGAGCCGTTTTTAAACCTTTTATTGTTGAAGTTATCAAACGTAGCCCAAAGGAGAGAAGAGTAGGAAGAATCCTCTGGTACCCATCACCTGGCTTTGGTTCCTCATCAGTCTTTGGCCAATTCTTGATTCACCTCTCTTTCCCCTCCCTGCTTTGGAGGCTCTTACCATTATTGATGCTGACTTTTGTTCTTGAGTCATCTAAGTTAGTGCCTTATGTATGCGTATCTTGTCCTTCCTCTAGAGAGTGGCCTTTATCCCACAGGCTAGGGACATTATGAAGAAAAGACTTAAAGTAAACAACTGAAAGCTTCAAACCATCCAGCATCAGGTAGTCTAGCTGTTAAGAAGATAATCTCTGAGATCAACTGGCTTGGTTGAAATTCCCTGGTTACCACTCAAGCTCTGGGACCTTGGTCAGGTGGCTCAACGTCCTAAAGACTCAGTTTCCTTAAAGGGAGATACAGGTATAACCCACTTCATCTTTTTTTGTGAAATCAAATGAGGCTCTTTGTATCTAGCAGTCTTATAACAGTGGCTGGCACATTATAGATACACAGAAAATAGCAGCAGCTGCTACTGCTAATCCTATTACCGCTACTGTTTCTACTGTTAACTACCGCTACTACTGTTACTCCAACTGACAGGATCGCACCGACCCCCTCTCGCACTGCCTGGAGGTCATATGTACCTCAAATTTGTCTTGCAGGAGGTTCAGCTCTGAGGGGCTTTATGCGTTATAAAAAGGGGATGCTTTATTAATTATGGAACTTGGAAGCTAACTTGTCATTAATCTTGCTCTAAGCTGATAAAAAAGTACAGCTAATTTTCTCTGTTTTGTGATGAAATGATCATTTCTCACTAAAAGGGTCAAAACAGCAGTGAACTGCCTTTGAAATGCAGAGGCAGGTCAGCCCCTGGCTTATTCTACCACCTGCTACTCTGCCAGTCACTCCGTTCCATTATTCTTTTTTTTTTTTTTTTTTTTGTGGTACACCGGCCTCTCACCGTTGTGGCCTCTCCTGTTGCGGAGCACGGGCCCAGCCGCTCCGCGGCATGTGGGATCTTCCCGGACCGGGGCACGAACCCGTGTCCCCTGCATTGGCAGGTGGACTCTCAACCACTGCGCCCCCAGGGAAGCCCTCATCCCATTATTCTTGTCAGATTACCGACCCGAGCTCCTTCTCTGGGCCTTCAGGAGCACATTGTCCTTTTCTTTTTTCTCAGTTGGGATCCCCCGAGGTAAGATTTCCCGACTTTTTCTCTCCCTCTCAGGTCTGTGGGTTTTTTCCTCACCCTGGGTGGTGGTGTTGAGTGTAACCAGCTGGTGAGTGCGATGTTTGGCTCCTGGGTTCGGAAGCGCCCGTGCAGGAAGCCACTGCTTGGGTTGTCATGAGGATTAAATGTGTCGGTGTCTGTGGTGCTTAGGACGGTGCCTGGCACATGGTGAGGACTTTATAGCCATTCCAGGCTTTCCTTGGTGTCCTTTTTGTGTGTGCGACTTCATGCTTGTGTAATGACGTTACCCGGAAGCCTCATTTCCGGGTGAGTAATGGTCGGCTATCAGGCGTGTAAGTTTCCACTTTCTGTTGATACATCTCTGGAGCCATTGTAGCTTTTCTAGAATTCACAGTGAATGTTCTCCGTGTCCTCTAACCTGAGCATAACATTGAGTTTATACAGTATTTAAATTTTTTGTGTGGTTTTAACTCTAAAATAAGATTATTGCATTAAAAAGAAACAAAACCATTTGTAATGATTTCTTGGAAGAGCTGGATGCTGCTGCTCTCCCCGTGTTACAGGAGTTTGACTTTCTTAGTCAGGCAGTGGGTCACTGCCTGAAAAACTCGGACCAGGAGTCCTCAGGTCTTTTGCTGGCATCTTGGGTGGGTGAAGTAGGGGAGGAGGGTGGGAGAGTTGAAAGCAGAGACTCACAGCAACAGCAGAGCTAGACCATCTCTTTGTTGCTGTTATATTTGGACAAATAATCCATTGCTTTTACTTGGATTATTTGTATTCTCTTCCTTTCACATCTTTATGCTATCTAGGCTCTGTTTTTTGAAATACGAGTTAAACTGGGGAGAACTTTGCATTTATTTCTTTGAATGTAATGTTTGTTTACCTTGGGAGTATTAATATGAGTATTCTTTTAAAAAGAGTTTTCTTGCTATTCTAATAGAAAACATTTTTTATTAAAATCACTCACTCTATATGTACATATACGCACACACACATATATGTGCGTGTGCGCGCGCGCGCGTGTATTCTCTTTTTCAGAACTTTTTATTAGAAAAGGGAACATTAAGGGGCCAGGTTCAGACCACTAGAAACTCTTGCCTTATTATACAGCCAACAAGTGTGGTGAATAACGCTGGTATGCTTGGTTCTATTTTCAGCAGTTCCAATTCCATGGATATTATATATATTTTTATTGAGTGTGGCTGTAAAATCAGTACCTAACGTGTATTGAGTGTTTCCTGTGTGCCAGGCCTGGTTCCATGTGCTGAGTGCACCGTGACTCATTCAGCCTCACCGCAGCCCCATAGGGAGGTGCTCTTATTATGCCTACTTCACACGCTAGAAGCTAAGATACGGAGAAGGGAAGTAAGTGGCCCAGGTCACACGTAGAATAAGTGGTGGAGTCAGGCTTCAGCTTTGGGCAGTTTGGCTTCAGAGCCTGTGATGCCACGTCTGTGGGTTTTCTGGGAAGACAACCCTAAATCTGGATTTGAGTGATCTCAGTTTTTGGTGGAAGACCAATAGCAATCACTAGCGCTTCTCCATCTCTGCAGATCGATTCAGTTTGGGACCAGGGAAAATATTTAGCACCTTTTCCCTCCTTGCTCACAGCATCACGGGTAAGGTTTTAGGGGATGGGAGAAGCCATCATCTTAGGCATCATCTGGTGCAGGATTAAGCGTGGTAGTGACACCACACTCTTTTCAGACTAAAAAACTTCAGGTTAAATGTAGTGAATTAAAACCTGAGGATTGCCTACTCTGGGTTTAAAAGAAAATGCTTTACTTCTTATTAGATCTTCTGTGCTCAGAAAACCTGTGTGTGTGTGTGTGTGTGTGTGTGTGTGAGTGTGTGTGTGTGTGTGTGTGTGTGTGTGTGTGTGTGTGTGTGTGTGTCTGTGTGTGTGTGTGTGAGAGAGACCTCCTGATAATAAACTTGGAGCAGATGCCTTGGTAAGTGTAACAGATTTTGCTACAATATGATAGAAGGAGTGGCTATTTGAATGGCATGCCTTTCCCACGGCCTAGCATTTTCTTTTCCAATATGATGCTCTGTCATAAACTGTCAGGACGAGCTTAGTGCTTTGTCTGGCAAGTGTCTAAGGCTGTTTGTCCAGAATTACGAGAGATGCTATTTTAAAACATTCATATAAAACAGGTCTCTTTGGGGTGGTCACTACAAATATATTTATCTTAGGATTTTTAAAAAATAGTGACCACTCTTAATCTACTCTAAAAATGTTAATTTCAAAACGATTGATTTCTGAAGAACTTTCCAGAAACATACAACTGCATTATGTAAGGTAGATCTCATGCTCATTTCCACTTACTTTTGCCTTTCAGGTGTGTGTATGTGAGTGAATGTGAATTTCCCATTCCTAGTTTTTCACGACAGAAATCAAATCTGGTGCTAGCTAACTATGGCAGCCTAGGAATTTAGAAAGTTATCATCACATCTATCTCAGTGTATCTGAGCCCATGCATATCAGCTTATGCCCTAGGTTTTTCACTGTCTAAGGCACGTTGGGTAACATCTCTGTTTTCTGGGAGGGAGATTTTTTCCTTAGTCAGCCTTCAAATGCATTTTCAGCTTTAGTCAGTTTCTTGAATACTGAAAACCCTATGACTAAAATTTCTGCCAGGAAAACTTGCAGCTAGACTTAACTTGCTTCCAGTATTCAGATATTATTCTCAAGGAGCCAGAGGAAAGTGCAAGGTGGTGGAGTTTTTATACCTAGAGCTGCTGGGTTCTTTTGTGTTCCTTCTGTGTTCTTTGGCTTTGGTAAAGTGTATTGGATGGGGGGAGGAAAGGAATATTTCTCATGTTATAGGGAAGAGAGGCTGCTGCTTCAAGCAAGGTGGTTTGGGCTCCCTGGGTGCACCGGAGGCAGCCTCTGATTAGTATAAGAGAGCTCTGAAGCCCATGAGGCATCGGATCAGGAAAGGATGATGTCGCCGTATTTAAGGGTGCTTGGTCTAGAGCATGGGCTCTGACACCTGCCTGCTGTGAGTCCAGTCCTGGCCCTGTAGCCAAGTTATTCAACTTCCCTGCACTTCAGTTTCCACATCTGTGCAACGTGAAAATACCAGAGGGTTAAAGGAGTTAACACACATTCCATTTTAGAATTAGTTAGCTCGTGTTGCTTTTGTATTGAAATGGGGTCGTGCCCTTTAATTATGCAAGGTGTCCTAAGATCACAGGGAGGCGGCCGGGAAGGTGAGGTTGAAGGCACCTCGCGTGACCGCCTGCCATATCATTTTGCTCTCCCTCTTTCTTTCTTCTTTCCATCAATTTCCTCAGTATCACCGCAGTAAAGAATCTGCAATGCACATCTCACCATCTGACTACCTGGCCTAAAGTTTAAAACTGTTGCTGATGGAATAAAGCGCTGGTTCCCTAATGTGGCAGATGAAGGCCCTGACTGTTTTTCCAGTCTCGTCCGCCACTGCTTTCTCTTTACTTCTTTGTGATCCCCCTTCTCTACCTGGCTCACTTCTTCTCCTTCCCGATTCAGTTCAAGGTGTTCTTTCCTTGAGAAAGCCCTTCCCATCCTTTCCTCTACCACCCCCATTCTCGCTGCATTAAGCACCTTACCCTGGTGGCTTGAAAGTGCCCTTAATACACTCCAACTAGATTGCCTATTACATGATAGTGAAATTGGGTCTCTACGTCCCCCTTTTCCCTCCAGACCGTATATCAAAACTTACCAGCGGTAGAAACCCCATGGTGTTCATCTCAACACTCCCTATTAGTGCCTGGCACATGGCAGGTGTTCACGACCTCTTGGCCAATGTGATCTGAGCGGTCTCACCGGGCTCTACACCCATATGCATCCATCAGTGATAGGGGTGCTCGTGTGAGTCACAGCTGAAAGTTCAGACAAGCAAGAATATATCACCTTAACAGAGAGGAAGGTGAAAGTATTTAAAATATTTAGGCACATACACTAATGCATACTTTTAAGGCTGAAATAATTTTTTTTAAAATATAATTCAATTTAGTAAATTTCTCCAAACTAGTCTCCAGAAAGTTATGAGATTTACATCAACTAACGCATCTGAACAATTCAGGATATAGTTTCAATTATAATAATAAGTGGACTATCATTCCACGTGAAATGTCCATTTTATTAAGCCTGAAATAGTTTTTTAACAGACACGTTTCAGCTCTGATTTTAGGCAAGCTCTGCCGTAGCCAGCTGGCGATGAAATGATTAATTAAGTCAAGGAAGCGTGGAGCAGAAACGTGAATTTAAGAGACATTGGGCACACTCAGAAAATAGAGTACAGTGCAAGTTAACATCTTGGGGGAGGGTATAAATTGCTTTATAGTGAACCAAAGTATGTTTTGAGTTTCAGGAAGTTTGATAGTTATGTGAATTACGGTTTAACAAATTATGCCAAAATTCTCATTTATTCCTTTTTTGGGGGGGAGGTTAAGTAAATAAAGACAACAAATTAATGTGGCTTCCTGAATCTCGGGATCTTGACAAACGGTACCGTTTGGTGAACCCTCTGGTGTGAACCACGTATACAATCAATTCTGGAAACTTGGTTTTCCTTTCCATTTGTATACCATCGGGGAGAAATACTTGGGGAGATTTTCAGCAGCCTCCCATCCTTTAACAACTGCTAGCAGTTGTTTGAACAGCAGTCTAAGGAAATCTTACTGGGTGAACTCAATGGGGGAGGACCACTTTGCTCTGTATGCCTGCTGGAATCTTTCCTCAGCTGTGCACGTTCAGCTGCAGGGGGACAGGGTTGAGCTTCAAGGAAGAGTGCAGGAGGACCCTTCTCCCTCTGTCCGCCCTTCTCCCCTCCCCTGCCCCTTTCCTTTCCTCCCTTTCTCTCTCTTCCTCCCTTCCCTTCTTTCTTCCTGTCTTTAAGGGCCTGCACTGTCATTATTAAATTAAATTTCATGTATTACCACAAGCTGCTGCGGTCTGGGGAAAACAAGAGTTTTTTTTTTTTTTTTTTTTAATTGAAGCTTAGTTGGTGTACAGTATCATGTTAGTTTCAGGTGTACAACAAAGTGATTCAGTTATCCATAAGTATGTACCTGTTTTTTTTTCATATTTTTTTCCCTTATAGGTTATTACAAAATATTGATAGGAGGTCCTTGTTGGTTATATATTTTATATATAGCAGTGTGTATATATTAATCCCAAACTCCTAATTTATTCCTCCCCATCCCCCCTTTCCCCTTTGGTCACCATAAGTTTGTTTTCTAAGTCTGCGGGCCTACTTTTGTTTTGTATAAGTTCATTTGTATCATTTTTTCAAGATTCCACGTCTAAGTGATGTCACATGATATTTCTCTTTGTCTAGCTTACTTCACTTAGTATGATAATCTCTAGGTGCATCCGTGTTGCTGCAAATAGCATTATTTCATTCTTTTTTATGGCTAAGAGTCCAGTGAATACACACACACACACACACACACACACACACACACACATCTTCTTTATCCATTCATCTGTCCATGGACACTTAGGTTGCTTCCACGTCTTGGCTACGTATATAGTGCTACAATGAACATTGGGGTGCATGTATCTTTTTGAATTATGGTTATGTTTGGGCTGTATGCCCAGAAGTGGGATTGCAGGATCTTTTGGTAGATCTATTTTTAGTTTTTTAAGGACCCTCCATACTGTTCTCCCTAGTGGCTGCACCAGTTTACCTTCCCACCAGCAGTCTAGGAGGGTTCCTTTTTCTCCACACCCTCTCCAGAGTTTTTAGACTGAGAGCAGAGCAGTTCAACTCCGTGCTTTGCTGGCTCATTTTTATCGTTTTCGTTGACTTTTTGTTTCCCAGAACCTTCAATTGTTCTAACAAAAATGGTCCTTCCCTGGTGAAAAGGTGAACGTTAGGTGCTTGGGTTCAATGCCTCTGGGGTGGTTAGTTGACAGATATTTATTGAACATTTACTATGTTCCAGGCACAGTCTCTGAGCTGATCTGTCGTCAGCAATGGAGACTTCGTGTCTGCTGTCCTGGAGTTTACGGCTCAGGTGAAACAGACAGCTATCAACAATTTGCTGTGACATTTAATTTAAAAAATTTGTAAGTGGAGAGAAATGCATATACCCGAGGAATTTAAGTTAGCCACTCTAGGTCTAGTTTAATATGTTGTCCTGGGGATAAATCTTAAATATGTATTGTACATATGAGTAATTTGGGACTAGGCATTTTTGATCAATAACATCTCATAAGTTACTGCATGTATCATAGGTAGATTAGAGATTTTTAGGAAATTTAAATAGATTTAACATGTATTTACACTCTATGTAATATAATTTAACACTTGATTTCACAGAGTACACTTGAGAACACAGTCACCAAGGATTATCTAGCCCCCAGGTCACTAACGTACCCTGTGCCCTCCCTCAAGTTCTTTGCTGGCCATGTATCACCTATAAAGTGAGGCTCTTAGGCTCTCAAGTTTCCTTTCAGCTCTAAAAATTGTATAACTGCAGTACAGAAGAACTCTGTAACCCCCATGCCCCCCAACAAACTGCCCTTCTCACAGTCTTCCCTGCTTCTTTTAATGGCAGCTCTATCCTATGTAATAGGGCAGAAATCTAGTGTTCCTGACCCTTCTTCTCTTATACCCCATGTCCTGTCCAATTTGTCAGCAAATGCTATTGTGAACCATGCGTCACCACCTCCCCTGCAGTCATCCTGGTCCAAGCCACCATCATCTCTTCCCTGGATTATTACCGTAGCCTCCTAAGAGGTCCTCTTCTGTCCTTGTCCCTGTGTGCTCAGCTGTTTACACGGCATCCAGAGTGATGCTGTTAAAATAAGCCAGCTTGTATCAGGGCTTTACTCAAAACCTTGTAATGCCTTTCCACCACAGTCAAAGTCCTAGTGGTGGCCTCCTGGGCCTTACAAGATCTAGCTCCTCCTTAGCTTGTTGACCTCATTTCCTAGCCCTTCCTTTCCCTCACTTTCCTCCAGTCAAACTGGCCTCCTTGCCACTCATGCTCCTGTCTCATGTCCTTTGCATGGCTTGTTCCCTCTACCTGGAATGCTGTACTCAGTACCTCACATGTCCCATCAGTGAGGCTTCCATGGATGGCATCCTGTGGTGAATTGCAGTGCCTCTGTCCCATACTCTCCATCCCCTGATCTTTTTATCTTTATTGTACACATTAATGTATTCTACATTAGTGGTTCTCAAGGTGTGATTCTAAATCAGCGGTATCGGCATCACCATAAGAGCTTGATAAAAATGCAAGTTCTTGTCCTCTTCCATCCCTAGTTTCTGCTGAGTCAGATTGCTGGTGGGGTCCAGCAATCCATATTTTAAGAAGCCCTCTCATGATTCTGATGCACACTGAAGTCTGAGAACCACTGCTGTCTATTGTGCTTCGTAATTTTATCCTCCCCACCCCTGTCCCGACTTAAAGTCAGCTCCATGAAGGCAGGGGTTTCTGTTCCTGGTGCTAGAGTTTAGAATGGAAATGGTACTTAGTAAGAGCTGAGGAAATAGTGGTTGAATGAATGAATGAACATGTGACTATGTAGTAAATTTAAATTAAAAGAATACTGAGTGGGTTTTCCCTGGTGGCGCAGTGGTTGAGAGTCCGCTTGCCGATGCAGGGGACACGGGTTCGTGCCCCGGTCCGGGAGGAACCCACATGCCACGGAGCGGCTGGGCTGTGAGCCATGGCCACTGAGCCTGCGCGTCCAGAGCCTGTGCTCCGCAACCGGAGAGGCCACAACAGTGAGAGGCCCGCGTACTGCAAAAAGAAAAAAAAAAAAAGAATACTGAGTAATAGAGTTTAATGTATGTTCCTCATATTTTAGTGACTCTGCTCAGTGTTAGGAGTTTTAAATATGAGGTTTTCTTTATCACAGATTTAAAAATCTGCAGATCTTCGAAGATTGCGTTATCCCCGACTAATCCTTCTTGAAACTTTGTGCAAATGATGTGAATTGTTGCTTTAAATACTTGTGGCATCTGGAATTGGGCTATTTTAATCATCTCCCGTAGGGACCATCTCTTTAAAAGTGTACAGATAGGTCATTCTGGTTTATTGGAAGCTTCTGATAGTCGAGCTAGTTGCGTGGAGATTTGTATGAAAAAGACCACCTGGAGGTATATGAATATTGCATTGGAAATTTAGACATTAATCTTTGATCTAAGTTGCTTGTGCCAGTCTTTGTGGGTATGGCCAGCCAGGAGCCCCCAGCGACTGCAAAGCACGCCTTTGGCTTCGGAAATGATGATCCCTGTATAATATGCTTACCTAGTGTTCCCCTCGCTCTGCTGTCAGTTCAGCAGAGTCGGTCTTACAGATGAGGGTACTGAGGACTGCTGAGTGATTGTGGCCTCGTTGGAGGTCATTCTGAAGGTCATAAAAGCAGATCACGCCAGACCTCCCCAGACTTCGCTTTTTATCCTCGGCTGACTTCCTCGCCATTAGGCTCCCTGCCCCCTCCCCCACCTGCTTCTTCACGCTATGCCTTTTGACAGCTCAGCGGTCCCGGGGTTCAGTTTCTCAGCTGAAAAATAAGGAAGGTTGACAAGATGTTTTCCGAGGATCTATCTTGCATCAGAGTGTTTCAGTGTCCCTTCATTAGCCTCACTCACTAAAGGCATTCTCAGTCCTATTTGAAAGCATTCAAAGCAGAGGGTGATCTTGGGCATGGAGCAGAGAGTAAGCCAAGCATCTGTCCTGTGGCTGCTTTCACCAGAGCATCTTTAAAACTATCCCTCCCACTCCCACTGGGGAGCCAGGGAGAATGAGTTTGTGACTTGGGGAGTATCTGTGGCTTTCCTTTGCTCACTGTAATTATCATAGTTGATAGAAAGTTGACCACGAGTGAGCTCTTGGTTGTGTCTGTCTTTAGACTTGAGAAAGCTGGCTCTTGCCTGCACCTGCAGCACACCTGGTCTGGGTTTACTGCTCCAGCCTTCCTGGCCGCCCTTTCTTCTGCTGCTGCCCCGCCAGGTGTGGCCTCTGGCTTCATGCCTCCCAGGAAGTTCACCTGCTTTGGGCTTTGGGGGAGGGTTCAGCGACTCTGACATAGATGGGCAGATTATCGGTAGTTTGCCATTGTCTTAAACTAGTGTTCTCCTTCACGCTGGGGCTAATTGGCTGTATTAGTCAGCAGAACTGTGAGCCAAATGTGAATTGACACCAGCCACCACTTACTCTTCTTCTTGTCTCTTTTAAGCCTGTGTTGTCTTGATTGTGAGAATGGTTGAGGAACTGGCAGCCTGCGTAGCCTCCAAATTTTTACCAAGAATACCTCTGTTGAATTTTTAACATAATTTGTCTGTGTCATTGTGGATCGATGTTGACTCCATGGACGAAGTACAGATAAGTGCTAAGAGCTCTTCCTTTCTAAGTAGAAATGTAGCACATCTGAAGGAGCCCTGTTGATGGCAATTTCGAGAGTCTGCCCACATGAAATACCAGCCCTGGGAAGGTTTGCTTCTTTGTGGGTTTGTTTTGTGTGTGTGCTTTGAAAGGTGAAACTCTAGCTTTAGGGAATAAAAAGATGTCTTCTAATTTCTTCTTTTGCCATCAGAAAAGGCCGTGAAATTGTTATTCTCTGATGTTTCAAACACGGTCAGGACTGCCTCTCCCTCATTAATAGATGGGAAACGTGGACTTGTGCAGAGCAGCTAGAAGTGACTCCCTAGGGCCCAGGCTCTGGAACTACGGCAGATCCTGTTTTCTGATCCTGAACGCCTTGGACACCATGCCACATGTGGGTGGGGCTGCAGTCTGTAGAGCCAGCCCAGGCCATTGAGACCACTTGCTTACGAGAAGGAGTAAATAGAATTGAAAACCAGGAGTCTGATTCAGGGAAAGAGGTTTGGGTGGAAAGCGAGGGTTTTCAGAAAACTCTCTTTGGTTCTATCTGGTCCCTCTTGGGGTCCCTCCCTCCTGAGCAGGACAGGTGGTGTCCCCCACCCCCCCCCATAGTGAGGCGGTGTGTGAATAATTGATTACTAATAGCAGATAAGGTGCCGACATATTTCTTATTGACTTGCCTAAAAATTGAGTGGATTCAGTGTTATCACTTTAATATTATAATGCTATCACCCTCACACAACTGCATTTCAGAGCTTTCGTGAGGGGGAGAGAGAGGTTTAGTGTTACAGATGACCTGTGCTGGGGCTAATGCTTACCCGCAGCCCGGCTCTTCTATGCCCCGGCACCTCCAGTGAGCAGCTCTTACGGACGGACTGTTAATAAGTTTTGTGGTTTTAACTTATGGAAATGTATCATAAAAAGATTTTGTACAAATCTGAGCATTCCCACAGAGGTGTGCCACGTGTGTGAATTTGTCCTGCGTGACACATTAGCATCGCTGGGCCAGACAGTTCTGTGTAGGACATGATTTTCGTTTGTAGTGTTGGCCTTGTACTTACTTGTCATAAAATACATGAATGTGCACTCGACTTTCTCCAAGCCACTCTCTTTCTACTGCTGTGGTTCTCTTCGCCAAAGAGGTGAAGGAGGGAAGCCGTGGAGCTGGCTGTACTTGGAGGTCTTCCGGTCATACTGAATCGTGCCGTGGTGCCTGCTAGGAAGACGGTGCCCTTGAGCAGCGCTTCTTCAGCTGCACTGCGCATCGAATCAGCTGGGGCTCTTGCTATAGTACAGATTCTGTTCACTAGGTCTGGGGTGGGATCCAAGATTCTGTGTTTCTCAGAGGCTCCCAGGTGATGCTCATGCTTCTGGTCTATGGACCCCACTTTGAGTAGCAAGGACCTAGACGAGAATGTTGAAGATACCTCTCTCTCCTATTTTCCTGGAAGTGTATTATTGTTCCATTTTTGGAACATTTATGTAAGCGTAGCCCCAAACAGAACTATTGGCAAACAAGTGAATTAGGCTCTTCTTGTAGTATGTTTTTTTTTTCCCCCTTGAGACGCTGGTGCATTTATTTGTTTTGATTTGTGCCCCTGGTATTAAAAGCCATGCTTAATACTGGAACTGTTTAAAACTCCAGAATTGCACTGTGTGCCAAATCGTTTTCTTGCTGATTTTTTACCAAGCCCATTTGGGAATTGCATCGACTTTGGCCTCTGATGCAGTGGTTAACTGTTAACAGTTAGGAAGTATGAATAAACATGGCTGGACTGGGGAAAGACAGGGGATTGTAAAAATTAAAAAGCCTTTGGGTACAAATACCAGAGGGCTTGACCGTCAGGGGATGAAGCAATACGGACGTTTAACAATCTCACGTAGCATTAGTCTGGGGTATACTGTTCCAGGGTTGGTGCAGGAGCCCAGGGTATCACAGAGGTCTTGGGCTCTTTACTACTCTCTGTTCTGCACCTCAGTCATGTCAGGCAGCCCATGTCCCCACGGGCTCCTTTGCTCCCGGCATCACATCCTCATGCGACAGTGTCCCTAACAGGCAGGGGGAGTGGGGAGGAAACCACCCTGGTAGGGTGGTTCTTGTGTTAGGCAGAAAATATCCCCACGAGTGTCTGTACCGTATTCCTCTTGGATCCCATGGGTCAGGACTAGGGCAGACCCTCAGACCATTCACCAGCCCAGGAATAAGACACCATGATTGCCTTAGATCTGTACAGTTAATCCCCCTGGGGCCCGGCACACCAAATCAGGATGCTGGTAGAGATCGGGGTGTGGATGTTGGGTAGCAGATCACCAGTGTGTGCTGCCAGGGACTTAATATTATTAGGAAACTACTATATGCATTCTGTGCCCCTCATTTTATAGCTTGTGAAACTGTTGCTCAGGGAAGTGAAGTGGATGAGCGGGGAGTGTAAATGGCATCACACGCAGGCCTGTTCGATTCCAAAGTACCTTCTCGGGGTGGAAATGTGGTTCCTTGCTACTCACTGTGTCCTCCCTCGGTGCCTCTCCTCTCCCCTGTAGCTTCAGGGATCATTGATGGGGACACACTGGGAACGATCAGGACCCCATGGTGTGCCACGTATCCCACACCAAGTGTGTCACTATTTGGCCTCTTACTAGTTATGCCCACACCACTGTTAGAGTAGAGAGAAAACTTCGCCTATGAGTAACGTGACATTCCTTCAAGAAGGAAACCAGCCTGGTGAACGTTGGCGGCCACTGTGTAGGTCTCGCCACATCCTGCCTTGGCCCGCTGGGCTCTGGGCTCTGCTTCTTGCTCTGGGTTTGCTGAGTTCTGCAGGTACCTGGAGGCGCCGCGTCCTCCTGGAGGACTTGAGGCATCCCCTCTGCCACCTCTGAGTCAGTGCTGCCCTGCGCTCTCTCCTGCCTGGTTTCAGGGGTTCCCAGCAGGCACGAGGCAGTGCTGCCCTTGCCTCCCCACCGTCCTGCCCCTGCAGACTTGCTTCTTATTGCCTGGAGGTCTGATGACACCCTGAAGATGGCAAGCCTCCAGGAGAGTGAAAAGTTGTTCCTGTTTAATTTACAAACAGAAATAAAACAAGCAGTAAAACTGGTAGAAAAGGCTGGGTTTAATTATACATTAAAGAAAAGTAAAATTGAGAAACAAGTGATTAGGTCAGTTAAAAAAGCGAAAAGCACTGTGCTCAAGGATGTGATAATGGGGTAAACATTGCAATCAGAAGGAAAGAATACTGGGAGACTGTTGGCTCCTACATACAGGATGGATTATGGCCGGGGATTCTGCCTTGTTATTCTTCAGATGCAATGTGGGGAGAGAGTTTGACCAGAGAGGGCTGTGATCAGAACTGTGCTTTAGGAAGAGTAATCTGCATGGAATAAGTCTGGATTGCAGTTGGAGGAGGCATGCCTCTGATTCTGTAATTGCTAAAGCCTTCAGTTATCCTGGTCTGTGTCTTTGCTCTCTCACCAAGAAAATCTGGGGGCAGAAAGGACACCTTGAAATTACCAGCAAACAGAAGACGATACCTTAACATAATTCTTCTATTCGTGTTGTTTAGGTCATGTAATAGTCACTCTATTTCAATTAATGTCATATTTTCCCATGTTAGCTCTCACTAGAAGGCTGGCATTGTGTTTGAATCAAAGCTGTGCAAAATCAAAGCGACACCCACGCCGGTTGGACACTACCGTGCCTACGGGGGCGCTGCACCACTGACACACGTTTTACTATAAAAACAACATGAAAAGAACGAAATACGTCATTTAAAGCAAAACAACTGTTCATGCAGTTCCTAACAGAATTAAGAAAATATTTGCTTCTGTTTTATACCCATTATCATAGTTTGCATAATTTAAATCATAATGTGCTTCTCTATAGGCTTCTTCATTCACCAACATTGGATGTATAACATTTTAAGGACACCTGTGAGACTCACGAAGGCCGGATGCTGGCAGCCCTGAAAATGTTTCCTGGGTGTTCAGAAGTACATTTCAGTTTTGCCAGTAAAGTCTTGACTCTCTCATGAGAAAAAAACAACAACTGGGAATCAAACCAAATTATGCAGGGATTGTTTTTGATGATATAAATATGACATTTAGGATTAACCAGAGAACCTCAAGCCAGTTTTTCTATGCTGGGTGATCACAACTTGATCTTTACTCAGGGAAGAGCGTAGGAGTTGTGGAATATTAACCCCATTATTCCTTTTTGTGTTTCCGGTACCTAAGAATACACCGAATTTTCCCAAAAAGGAGCCTGGGGCTATGTGGCTAAAACTCCTCTGTGAAGGACTGTGGATTTCATTCAGACCTTCAGTAACTTGCTATATGGTCCTTGGCAAGTTATTTCATCTTGTTTATTCCTTCCTCTTTTTTAATTCCAGTACTCACTAAATTATCACATTTCATTAAGGATTTGTCTCATGCTTTCGTTTTTCAGAGTCTCTGTTCAAATATAGGCCCTGTTGATTTTACTCCTGGGCTATGGCTGTGGTCTTCCTGCTTCTAGTCTTTCTGTTTTCCTGAACATCCCTGCATGATTTCTTGTCCCCAGCTCTCCTCTTGACTAGAGAGAAAGCAACAGTAGTCCAGGGTAGTAACTGGATCAAGTACAGCTTCCTTTACCTGCAACTCAGACTCTGTAGTTGGGCTCCTTGACAGGCTCAGTGCTTCTTCCCTTTTCCAGACCATGGCCTCTGGGGAAGAGAGGCTGCTTCTGGCAGGGAACTACCAGGGGCCCCTGTAGCCACTGTGACTCTCGCTGCCCCAGACCTGCAACCAGCCGCTCGGAGGTCTAAAGGATCAGTATCTGTTGCAACCCATTTTGAATACGATTTAGGACGCTCTGAGCTCTCAAATGTTGGTTCTATTACTCTCTAGCCAAGTATGGAATGGACCTAAGCCATTTTTTTTTTCCATGCACAACTCAGGTTCCCTTTCACAGATATTAGTAGATTTTATAGATGTTTGAGGTAGGTTCGGGTTGGCTAACTCACCTACAGCGTCACTCCCAGGTTTGAAGGAAATCAAGATTCAGACCAAATTTTGCCCTTTGTTAGCAAGCAAGAACCCTAGAGATTTCTCACAGTTTATTCCGTAAGCTCAAGGAGATTCCTGCTCTCTGTCCTTCTAGGTGAATGAAAAATTCACTCGAAGCCGACATGCCAGCATTCCAGATGCAGTTTTCTCATACACTTGTGCTTGGCATCTAGAATCTAACTAGGCAGAAAACTGGTTAGGGGTTTAGGTTCCTCTTGGGCCTGGCTGGATTCTTTCTTTCTATTCATGCCAGATGGGGAGTATATCTAAAATATTTTAGCCCCTCTCTGTGTGCTCACTACTTTGACTTTTACCAGTGAAAGCCTGTTTCTAACATGCATCTTGCCTATCAGCAGGTGACTCTTTTCCCCAACAGTAGTCCCTTTTGGGCATTCACCTGGCTCATACTTATCTATACTTAGATACGGATAACAGAAATACTTCTAGCAGCTGCCTCTGGCATCGTGAATCAAGTGCTGCGAGACCCTTCTAGCACTGGGCATTCTGGCTCAGAACACCAGTTGACCACCTGGGTTGCAGTACCACAAATATAATATCACACGGTGTATATTGAAGTATTGTAGGTAAATTTTAGACATCATATAACAACACAGTTGGCAGACTAGTTTTGCAGGTTAAATCAGGCAGGCGGAATTGCTTTATCGTGCTTTTCCACTTTTTTTTTTTTTTTTTAATGTATTTGTTGCCAGCGACAGCAAAAACGAGAGGTTTTACATCAAGATCTCAATGTTTGGCTTTCTGTGGGAAAATTGGGGCATCTGCAGAAACAGGGCCATTTTCCTCTATGACAGTTTTCTTTTCCAGCGGAACAGCAGAAGCTTGCTTTAGACCTGGGGATGGGCTCCTGGGAAGGGCCCTGCACTTCCTAATGTCCCCCTATGCTGAGACAGATATCAAGTGCCCTTCACCATTGAGATGGAGCTATTGGTTTGCAGGACCCCCTTCCCTCCTTCTTATTCCTGCCTGGGCCCCTGTAAGTATTTGAGTTTTTGAGCCATGCAGCTGTCAGACAGTTTTTCTTCTTGACTCAACACTTGTGCTTTGCTTGTGCTGCTTCTCTGTCTGGAAGGTCACTTCCTTTTGGGCTCGTCTGTCCAACACTCAACCTCATCTTCAAGGCCAGGTCCAAGGCCCACTTCGAGATGGAGTCTTTCATGGCTATTACAGTCCTAACTCTTCCACTTCTACATAGACAGCAGAGCATAGCGTTTGATTCCACACGTTCTGTTTCATGCCTTCTCCCTCCTTGATGGTAATATTCTTAAGGTCAGGAAGCATGTTCTTCTCGTATTTTATATCTACCACTGTAAAAACGTTCATGCTTATCCCCTCAGCCCAGTTGTAAGGCAGAGAACAGTAGCTTATTGATCTGCCTAACAATTATTATAAAGCCTATTTATCCATGGTAAAAAGAAGTAGAGGGGTGTTATAAATGTGAAAATAATGTAAAAACAAGCATAACCAAGAAGCCTGAAAGGTTAAGTGCCTTGCTGGAGTCACACAGTTGGGGAATAGCTTCGTCTTCAGCCTAACCACTGAGCATCCTGCCTTGGTTCCTTAGGGCTGTGCTATTTCCTGGCAGGTCTGCTACTTGCTAAATCAGGTAGCTGCACCCCAATCGCCTGCAGGTCCTCCACAGGGCTTAGTGTTCACATATCAAAACAAGACAATTCCCAAAGTCACTTAAATCGTATGCCACAAATGAGGGAAGAAAGGTGATGAAGGTACATCAGACTTAACCATACAAGGCACCAAGAGTCAGGATGCCAAAGATGCTTCTGTCATTTTTTTGTTTGTTTTTTTTTGTTTTGCGGTACACGGTCCTCTCACTGTTGGGGCCTCTCCCGTTGCGGAGCACAGGCTCCGGACGCGCAGGCTCAGCGGCCATGGCTCACGGGCCCAGCCGCTCCGCGGCACGCGGGATCCTCCCGGACCGGGGCATGAACCCGCGTCCCCTGCATCGGCAGGCGGATTCTCAACCACTGCGCCACCAGCGAAGCCCCCTGTTAGTTATTTTTTAATTTTTATTTATTTATTTATTTTTTGCAGTACGCGGCCCTCACCGTTGTGGCCTCTCCCGTTGCGGAGCACAGGCTCCAGACGCGCAGGCTCAGCGGCCATGGCTCACGGGCCCAGCCGCTCCGCGGCATGCGGGATCCTCCCAGACCGGGGCACGAACCCGCGTCCCGTGCATCGGCAGGTGGCCTCTCAACCACTGCGCCACCAGGGAAGCCCGCTTCTGTCATTAATAAGGACCAGCAGAGTGTCCTCTGCTGACGGTCCTCCCCTTAGTGGAGGGAACAATGTACTGGGATGATGCCAAGGTTGGAATTTGGGAGTAGTGTTAGATGAGGCGGAAGAGGAAAGGGGAGTCAGATTTGCATGTTGTTCTGAGGGATTCTGACTTTATCCTGGGGGAGCAGGGAGCCTTTAAAGACTTTTAAGGAGCCGTCAGGCCTGTGACATAGAAGTGCCTGGCTGCTGCAGGCTGGTCTGGGGAAAGCAGGGAGGTGGTGACCTCGGAGGCTGCCCCAGGACTCTTGGGCTGGGGAAGGAGAGAACTGGATGGATTCAAAAGATGTGAGAGCCTTTTCGTTACCAGGATGACCGCACTCTTTCTGGTTTGAGATGCAGTTATTCCTTGAGGCTGACTAACTTGATGTGTAGCCTTTGATTCCGTGTTGCCAGAGAAATGTTCATGGTTTCTGACCCACACGTATCTGCCTCCACTCCCCTGGGCTGTCTGGAGGTCCCCTCAGCAGTCAAGGGCACTTTTCACTGTTTTCTGCTCTGCCACCTCCACTGCTCTTGTCACATGTAAGCTGTCTCCACAGCATATACCCGTCTTCCTGTTTACACAAGCACCCTACAAAGTTCAGTCCAAAAGTTCTCTTTCACAGTACATATAAATCCTTTTCTATATACACTGCCCATACGTATGAGCAAATTGTACATTTATTCTGTAGTCATAGGGTGAGTAGATGTTAGGATTGGTGTTTTCTGCTTCTGGAATTTTTCTTCTGAGCTTTAAAGATGTTTAACCGTCTGTTTATGAGTTAAAAGTGAGTGTTCTAAGTGGAGTCTGTGAATACAAATGTGAATCAGGAAAATACATTGAAGAGGCATTGTCAATAATGAATTGCAACTACGCATCTCTCTCAGCAGTTTTTGCAGCTTTAAAAGGTCTAATGTAATCAGATGTTTTTGGTTTTTTTTGTTTAATTTTTATTTATTTATTTTTGGCTGCCTTGGGTCTTCATTGCTGCGTGCGGGCTTTGTCTGGTTGCGGCGAGCGGGGGCTACTCTTCTTTGTGGTGCGCGGGCTTCTTACTGTGGTGGCTTCTCTTGTTGCGGAGCACGGGCTGTAGGTGCACGGGCTTAGTTGCTCCGCGGCATGTGGGATCTTCCCAGACCAGGGCTCGAACCCGTGTCCCCCTGCATTGGCAGGCGGATTCCCAACCACTGTGCCATTAGGGAAGTCCCATCAGATGGTATTTTTAAGGAATTAAAAACAATTATTGTTAACAATGGATTTTTGTCTAGATTATATCTTTTAGGAAGATATATGTATATTTGGGGTGTAGAATTGCTTCAACTGCATGGAAAAGAATTTATTTTTCCTTAAAACAACTTTTACCCATATCCTTAATTATTTACAGATGATATGTATTTATTTAATATTATCATGTTACACAATTATTTTAATAAAAACAGAATGTTGGATTCACTGTTAAACTTCTTTTCCGAAATACAAATGAGGTTGAAATTTATATTTTCGAAAGCCTTATCATGTTGTTTCTTCCTCTAGCCAAATATAGTAGATACTTACAAATGATTAAGTTGACCTAGCTCTTCTGTAAGAGAATGAATTTTATCTCCTCCTACCTGAAGGAGACCGTTTCAGTGGTTTCTTTTCAGAAAGCTTGATTTTTCTGACTGTAATGTAAGAGTTCAAATAGAGTTCAGCACATACATGCAAATTAAATGATATAGCATTTTCAGAATATACTTTTGCTCACTATTAACACGAGAGTAGCAGTTGGAATAAAGACACCCTTTGTCAATTTTTCCTTTGACTTGAAGTTGTAATCCTATTGGGATTTGAGTGAATTTAAACGTAAATAAAATGGAACAGGCAACAGATTTCAACTCGGGGAACTGGTCCCAGTGTTATTGCATAACTTAATAATGTAGATCTAACGCAAATGCTAATATTTGACCTTGGTCTGTACTTGACGCTGTTCTTTGGTAATTGCCATCATCCTGGCAGTCACCGAAGGGGGCCAGCAAAGGAGAGTCATGTGAGAGCAGTTTGAGGGGTCCACACTGCATAATCTGCTGCAGTGTTTTGAGGTGTTGACATCCCTTTTTTATAACTGTTCACCAGCTTTCTATTGAGGTGCCCTTGAGTTGGCTCTTACTGGTAGGTCTGTACTAGCCCTAAGTAGTTGGTAGTTTAACTTACTAATTTTAACCATTAGTAAAACTCTAAGCACAGATGCATGCATTAATAATCACTGGGTATTCCCTCTCTACTTTCACATATACAGACATAATTTTTGCATAAATGCATGCACGTATACAGTATGCTTAATTAATTCATGTCCTCACAAGAAGAACTCCTAATATATAATGGATGTCAAGAAGAGTATTATTTCATTCTACAGACCTTTCTGTCTATATCTATGAAAATTATCCAGAAAGCAAACGTTGAAAAAAAACCCAGTGTTTACGACTGGGCTTATCCTTTGTGTTGATTGCTACGTGTGGGCAAAACTGGGCATGTTGGCTTTATGTACCTGGGTTTGTGGATTTGCCATTATGATTTTGGCTAAAGTGTTACAGAGCACTGTTCAAGGAAGGGCATGGGAATGTGGAAGTTGTATGTTATTCATGCTTTATTTCAAGGAAGAAATCCACTCCCCAAACATTGATGATGTGGGATTAAAGAGGCTAGAAAATAATCATGCTAGTTTTACTACCTTTGGTGCTATTCTTATAAATGATTTTCTAAAATGAATCTTAGCTAAAAGCTAAGATCCTTTAATTTAGGGCTTTGGAAAGCCCTAAATGTACGTATGTATATCTTTATTGTAGTCTTTTATGGTTAGTTATGACTTGTGTTACCTTTTTGGTAGAAAATATGAAAATGATATGCTGAGCTTTTGGACTGGTGAGCTTGCTGACCCATCATAACCTGTGATGAGGGCGTTCTCTGAAGTGTAGGGCAGGGGTACCCAACCCCCAGGCCACGGACCGCTACCTGCCCAACGGCCTGTTAGGAACCCGGCCGCACAGCAGGAGGTGAGGGGCGGGTGGGCAAGTGGGCGAAGCTTCATCTGCCGCTCCCCATTGCTCCGGCTCGCGTTACCGCCTGAAGCATCGGCCGTCCCTGCCCCTGGGGAAAAATCGTCTTCCTCGAAACCGGTCCCTGGTGCCAAAAAGGTTGGGGAACGCTGGTGTAGGGGATGGCGGGTGGCAGGACTGCCCTGATGTATGGCTGAGAGAGCTCCACAGTGTTTGGAGCAAGTCATCACCATTGCGAGGCCCATCAGGAAAAGAGATGTTCTTAAGGGCAGAATTTGTAAGCCATAATCTAAAATACCTAAAATAAGGGTGATTTTTTTGTTTTTCCTTTCAGATTTTGGGGTAAGTGCTTTCTTAGCAACAGGGGGTGATGTTACCCGGAATAAAGTAAGAAAAACATTCGTTGGCACCCCGTGTTGGATGGCCCCTGAAGTCATGGAACAGGTGAAATAAATTAATAAATAAAATAAAAGTGATGTTTTGATTGACATAGTACAGTTGTACAATACATGTCATTAGTACACTAACATTTTGTTCAAATCAATCATTTTACTAGAATGCGTCATGCAAGATTTAATTCCCGATTGCTGGGCCTTAGCAAAGTAATCTCAAGGTTGTGCACACGCGGCCGTGGACTTCTGACATAATATGGACCCCATCATGTATAACATGCCGGCTGTATAATTGTGTTTTTTTTCCCTGCTTCCCTTCTTAGGTGAGAGGCTATGACTTCAAGGCTGACATGTGGAGTTTTGGAATAACTGCCATTGAACTCGCCACAGGAGCAGCGCCTTATCACAAATATCCTCCTATGAAAGTAATTGCTATTGGAAATACTATGTCGGGTTTGAAATATGATTTAACAGAATCCATTCTCTTAAACATAGTCATTTCTCTCTTAGACCCAAGGGGAATTAATGGAGGGATGCAGCCAAGTTAAATGTTAGCTGATGCTCTTAGCGGACAGAATGGGACAAAAGTAGCACAGTTGCCGGCTTTGAAGCTTGCTTTGCGTTCTTAGCACAGAAGAATGTGATCAGATTGGTCGATGGAGGTTGATAGATGAGACAAATGCTGGTCATTACTCTCTCTATCACCGAATACCCCCAGCTCCCCAAGAAAAATCTAAAAGTAGATTATAGTGATATCATCTCTACAGATGGATTTCCCAAATTTTCAGGCCTTTTTTTCCCCATGGTCTGTAACATTTCACTCCTGTTCTCATAGTGTCATGTTGGTGACTCATCTGAAATAAGGGAGCCCAGTGTTTTTAGGAACTAACATACATTTGGATACCATTTTTAGATTTTTGTTATTTTTTTGGAAGTTACTCTTTATTGTTATTATTTTTTAAAATATTTATTTATTTATTTGGCTGCATGGGATCTTAGTTGCGGCCTGCGGGCTCTTCGCTTCGTTGCGGTGTGTGCGCAGGCTTCTCTCTAGTTGCAGCACACAGGCTCTCTAGTTGTGGTGCTTAGTTGCCCCTCAGCATGTGGGATCTTAGTTCCCTGACCATGGATGGAACTGGCATCCCCTGCACTGCAAGATGGATTCTTAACCACTGGACCACTAGGGAAGTCCCTATTTTTGTTATTCTTTTAACTAGCCTACATCATTATTTCTCTTAGTTTTGAGGTGGTGGGGTCAGGGCTAATTTACCCAAATGGATTTTGTTTTGTGGCTGAAATAGTTGAATGGAAATTATGAAGGTATTTTACAGAGAATATGGTCCATGTTTGTTTCAACTTTTTCCTAGGATTTTATTGGAAAAGTTTTAAGAGGATTTAGGGAAAAAAAGACCTGAGGATAAAAAAAAAGTTAAATGTTTTTACTGATTAAAAAGTTAATACGTTCTTATTGTAGAAAATTTGGAAGTCCAAATAAGAATAAAGGTGAAAACAGTCATCCATAATCTATCTCATCAACCACAGACAATCCCTATTAAAGTTTTAGTGTAGTTCATTACATTGTTTTTCTCTCTATATTTATATACATGTTTTTTAAATAGTTAAGATTTGGGGGTTGTGTGTACACACCTGATTTTGTCAGCAGAAAATTTTAAATTGAGGTGTAAACAACTGAAGTGACCTTTTGGGGAAAAAGCACTGAAACAGCGCTGAGGACTTTTCTTTCATCTGGTTTTTCTCTATTATTTTTTCTTATTTCTTGTTTGCTTTCTTTCTCTACTTTTTAGTGTTTTCCACTTGAATCCAGTCACATTGTTAATTCTAGCCTAAAGTCCTGCAGGACTTTTCTTAAAATCTCACAGATCTCACACTTTTCTTCGGTTTGCTATTATCCTCCACAAACAATATACTGTCACTTTTAATCCTTCATCTGTTCACGCATCTGAAAGTGTTTGAACAGTGTCTTGGCGTGTATAGCATTTGCATAAATTAAGGCTGATGTATGCATTAATGAGTTTTTTTTTCATTTTATAGGTCAATAGTTTGCTACAAATTTTACACTTTTTTTAAAAAAACAAATAATTTTGACGTTAGTGTGAAAGAATGGAATTTTTTACCTTTTCGATGTGAAACCTGTGTTTTGATTTTGTTTTGTCCCTTTCCAAAAGCAGCATGGACTTTTGTTCTGGTTATGGTTTTTAGTAACTCACTTGTGTCCCAGCTATCTTTCAGTGTCTTACTGTCTCAGTTTTGCCAAGCCTTTGAGCAATTTTCTGTATGTTTTTTCATTTAAAAAAGAAAAAGGGAGACCATGTGTTACCTCTTGGGACGTTGTGGATTTATTTTTAGGGCTGGTAATGTATTACAGAAGCCTTGAGTACAGGCGGTCCCTTCCTTAGGAATAACCTGTATACGTGAACATTCCCTGCTGCTCTGGGCCTCTCTTTCTCTACCCTCCACTGCCCCCTTTCCCAGCCAGAGCACAGCCTGCACTAAGCTGGTGCTGGAGCTATGTGCTCCTGCAGGCCTTGTGAGAGCTAGTTCCCAGGAAGCCCTTGCCCTGGCCCCTTTGGAAGAGCACTCTTAACACATAGAGCAGATTTTGTAAGTTCTGTCAATGGAATAACAAAAAGGTTAAAGGGCACGTGAACAGGTTTGCAAAGGGAACTGAATACTTTGCACACTTGCTAGAAGATGAAAATCATGGGGAAGCACGTTTGTACCTAATCAAGGAGGGTCTTTGAGGCTTTACTGGAAAATGAAAAACTCAGTTGTAGCAACTGCTGTCCTGAGATCCTGTCTTCCTGTTTGTTTCTGCTGCAGGTGTTGATGTTGACTTTGCAAAATGATCCACCCACTTTAGAAACAGGAGTAGAGGATAAGGAGATGATGAAAAAGTACGGCAAGTCCTTTAGAAAATTACTTTCACTGTGTCTTCAGAAAGATCCCTCCAAAAGGTATGTCAAACTGGGTGGATGAGTGAGTGATCATGACTGGGTGGGGTCATGACAAAGCTTGGTTTGTGGATGGGGAAGGGCTGTGTGAGGAGTCCTGAAGTTTAGTTCTATCCAGTTCAAGGGAAATCCAGCTCTGGTCCCCAGATTTCCAACCTGTTAGTGGAAGCTTGGGTCCAAAAGGGAGAGAAGTGAGTGAGGACGAGGGAGAGGCAGAGGAAAATTTTCCGTGTTAATAAGATTGGTGGTGCTTGTTAGGTATGGGCTCTGTCATCAAAGGAAGTGAAGTAAAACAAATCAAAAGCATTTGGCAGTGGTGAATTCAGAAGCTGAGCTAATATTCTGCACTGTGTAGGTTGCGCTGACCTCTCAGGATTTGAATATCCTGCCAGCTCCAGTCTAAACCAGGCAGAGCTGTTGCATTTTGCATGAGCTTCCTTTGAGTTGCAGAACAAGTTGTTTGTGCTGTTTAAAAGATTATCAGTAAAGAAGATTAACATTTTTACATTCGAAAGATTAATCGTATAAATAGAAGCAAATGGTTTTAAATTAACTTTAGTATTTCCTCTTTATTCTTGGGTTATTGCCCTGCACTGAGGTATGTCTGTTTTTTTCTGAGTTTTGTTTCTTCTTCTTCATTTCTGTGAGTTTGAAATATCCTGGGTGGTGATAGTAGAGCCCAGTGTCCTTTGTCACTTGAAGGGGAATGTTAAGGACGTGAACTGAGCATACACCTTGGGTGGGGAGAGGCCCTTTGTAGTGCTTGTCTGTGTGCTGCATTGTCCTAACGTAAGGTGAAGTTGGATTACACACCTGGAGAGGCTGCTGAGAAGTTACTGGCTACCCTGATCCACCCAGGACTCCAACTTGATACCTAACGTTCTAAAACATAAAAGCTGGCTTCTCTTTTGGAACTTTCTTTTTCAGGGAAGGACCCTGCTTTTCGAAGGATTCCTTTATCCTTAAGTTCTTGATGAAACTTAAGCCTTTTGCCTTCGCACAGCGATCTACTGTTTGAGCAGGCTACCCTTCTCTAGAATAAACATAGTTTCCATTATTATACCTGTTCTCTGTAGGAGCTCTGTTCATTCCTTTACATTTTACTGAATTTGCCTTGAATCTTTTCTATATCAGTTAGTTACCTCTCTCATGGAGCCAGTTTAAAGACTCTTTGCTGTTAAGCATTTTGAAATTATTTATTGTAAAAGGGGTTCAACACTTGCTTGTATTTGGTGTCATCTCCAAGCGTTAAGTTTTTAGCATCACCGAGGAGACAGACTTTGATCCTCTAAAGCCCAGTGAGAGAAGAACTTGTTTTCCCCTTTAGAAGGACTGGGTTGTGACTTATGGTCTTCGTGATTCTCAAAATAGTTGAGATTCCACCTAGTGGTGATGTGTAATGCCGCACGATTCCAGCTCTTTCCAAAAAGGATTCTGTAGGTAGAACTGTTAGTGTACTAACTGATAAATATATTTCTTTAGGAGACTTATAATTTGGTCAAAATAAATTAGATTAGACCGTCATACATTATATTTAACAAGCCATCCTTACTTCTCAATAATCTTGAAAGTCTTTCCAGTTTTTATTTATTATATGAGCTCAAATATCAGGTTCCCACCACCCCACCAAACAACAACAATAATAACAGCAAAAGTTTTAGAAGAGAGCCATACAGAATTTATTCGAATTCTCACAACATCTTTCCCTCAGAGTATTCTCTTGGTAACATTATTGATTTACAAAGTATTAATAGGTTAAGAACTTCTGTTAGATACTTTCTGTATAATGTAATCTGTTCTCACTATCGTGCAGTTGTCCTCTACAACAAACAGAGAGTGTCACTGGTGTACAAACTTCCCAGGTGATTTTTTCTTGTAATGAAAAGACACGACGTGGGAAGTTTGGGGAAAAAAGATTCAGGAAATGTGAGAATGGAAAAAAGCAATATTATAATTGTTGAACTATTTATTATACAGGATGCAATTAAAAAATATGTATTCATGACTGAATTAATAAGTAAACATCTAATTGCTGCTCAGGTCTGAAAGAAACCTGTGAGTATTTCTTATCTTCTCTGACTTTGTTTATATTGTCCAAAGATTTTTTCCTCTTCTCCTGTCCCCCTTCTACCTGTCCTTCAATACTTAGTTCAAAGGCCCCAGGTTCTCAAAGGTACATACATCTGGGTGCGATTCCTAGCCCTACATCATCTGCATGACTTAGTTTCCTTGTCTGTAAAATGGGCCTAATAACACCACGTCATAGGGTTGCTATGACGATGGAGATGATGCCCTTAAAGCAGAGAACAGTGCCGGAGCATTCCTAAGTATTCAGGAAATTGGGGTTGCCATTCATTATTTGCCTTTTCTTCCTGACCAAGTAGAGTTGTTGCAACCTTGAGTTTCCTGCAGTATGTTGATGATATGTCTCTTGTAGCACTTATCACACTGTGTACATTTATTGACTTACATATTCAATTTCCTCATGAGTTTATGAGTTTTTTAGAAGGAGAATCTGTGCCTCTCATCTTTCTGTCTCTCTTTTTGTCCACAGTGACTGGTCTGTATTACGTACTCAGTGGTATTTCTTGAACACCTGCAAACAATTGGGAGCTTGCAATTTGGGGATGATTTGGACTCATTGAAAAGAGTTTCGGAACCAGACCAGATTGGAGTGGGTTGAGGAGTGAAGGCAAGAGTTTCGATCATTGTATTTATTTCTGTTGCCAGCATATAGATCCTCTGCTTGTAATCTAAAAGCAGTTGACTAGTACTGAAATCCTGGTCTTGCTGAGTACCTTTTTAGCAATGAATGAAAACATATATCACAGGGGAACAATGACCAGGACAGAATCATTCCTATGCTGGAGCCCTCAAGCTAGCTGAGAAGGAACTGTGCTTTCTGTCAACCTTGAGAGCTCGTGGAACTTTCCTATTGCCTGAGAGCTGGGTGTCAGAGCTGTTTGCCTCATCCAGGTCTGTGCCCTGCATTTGCATAGGTAAAGATTTGCTTATATTTGCACAGCAGAACATTTTGCTATTCTTAAAAAAAAAGAGCCTTAATCTTGGAAGTTATATACTTCATATGGATGACAACTATAAAAGTAACTATCATTTTTTTTGGAGCAACAAAGGGGTGGTTGTTGCATAGATAAATCCACTGGAAACAAATAAAACTTGGAATATTTCTTCTGAGGGAAGGGGTGGGGTGAGAAACGCAGCTCTGCCAGAGGTCAATGTATTGTTCTAAAAATTTGCATTTTAATTTCTATTTAAACTGTATCACATTCATCCTGAATCCTTTGAAAATTATTTTAAGTCTCAGTGGACTTTGGTTCATCCATATGTATTGGAATCCTTTAAGGGATTTTCTTCTGAGAATGTTGGTACTTGCAGACTTCCGCATTGTTTTTAAGGATTTAAAATTGAATCATTATTCAAAGTCTGGGCCATCATTTTGGTTGCTGGTATATAGCATTTTAGCATTTCTTGTAAAACGGTGTTTGTGTTTACATTATATTGTATTGCTTGATAATTGGTAGTGGACATGTAAGACAGAATGGTGCTTGCAGAATTCTTTCTTCTGTAGTACTCGGCTAAGAGACAGGCAGCACTGATGGTTCCACATTAACCCTACACTAGTAGTTTCTATAGCATAAGACTAAAACAGACAAAACACGCAAAAACCCTAAAATCAGATGGGCAGCACACATCTTGGCTTCTCTCATACCTTCTAATCACTTTCTTCCCTTCCTCATTCTTTCCACTTCCACTTTTCCGTGCTTTTTATGGAGATAGTTTGGCACATGTAGGATTCAACTCCAAAATTCAACACCTACTATTTAGTTCTCTGTATAGAGTAGAAATTACCTATTATTTAACATAAATATTAAGCCTGTTAAAAAAAGGAGCGTGGCTTCTTAAACCACTTCTCCTTTCTCATGTCATTGTGTTTCTGTATCTGTTGATGAAGGCTGAGGGTGGAGTCCAAAGGAAAGAGTTTTCTCTGCAGCATGCTTTTCCCCTTTACAGTTTTGGTTACTATAGAAATGACCTTGCTGGGGAAGGGAAAGTATTCCCAGCCCTGTGTCTCCAGGTATGCCTGGCATTTCCCAGCCTTCTCTCTACATGGGTCCTACACTTGACCCTGGGTTGAGGAGGGAGGAGGTGGGGTGCGGAGGAGAGAGGGGGTTGTCTGTGGCCCCCCTCCTCAGTGCCTCCTGTGCACAGACGCATCCCTCGCCTTTTCTTTTTTGTTAGCCTGAGTCTTGTTTTCATTACATCATTCTCCTGCTCTCTACCATATTGAGTAGATGCTTAGAGTGCTGACTAACTCTGGCTCCAGAAGCTGTGGTTTGGGGCTCCCATGTCTAGTGGCATCATTTTTACCCCATATTTGATGATAGCATGAAACTGAGCTGTAGCAGTTTTGTGCTCTGTGTTAGGCTTTGGGGATATAACAAATGAATACTGTGTGGTCCCTTTCTTGGAAAGGCTTATAACCTAGTGGGGTGGAGGCAGGGAGATACAGAAACAGATTATTGCAAAGTGTGGTGGATTGGTGTGTGAGCACCAAGGTGGGAGCAATGAATTCCGCTACTTGTAGGACCTGGGAGAAACACCTCTGAAGACGGATGGCATTTAAATGGGTTCTTGACTGACGAGCAAAGATATGCCAGTTGGTCACAAAACATTCTAAAGCAAGAAAAGCAGTGTGTGCTTTGTCGTGAAAGAGCAAGAGATGGCGGAGACCATCACCGTAGCTGGAGGATAGAGTTCATGTGGGGCGTGATGGGAAATGGGGCTGGAGGAGTCGGGGTCTCAGGCCACTGGAATCCATTAGGAGGGATAAGAAATTGTTTTCGTTTAGAAGCCAGCTAGGGAGCAGTGTGGGTGATTGGTTGGAATGAGAAGAGAGAAGTGGCAGACAGACTCACCGGGAGGCTGTTTCGTAACGCTGTTGACCAGAGGGGATGAGGGTCTCTACCAAAAGAGTGGCCTTGAGTTCCTTCACCATCTTGATTTTCTTCGGTTTCTTTTCTTTTCACTCTAAAAAGTTAAATCTAAGTTATTTTGTATGCCTCTTGGTTTTTAAATTTTGGTTTCATGTGGTAAGGTACCACACATGGTCAGTCCCTTGTGTAATGGTTCCTCTTATATGTTTTCTCAGTAGCCCTCTCCTTTCCCCAAACACAATTCATGTGTTTGAATGTTCTGACCTTCCTCTTACAGTCTGACAGCACACTCTAACTCTTATCTGCCAGACTGTAAGTTGCTGAGCGTAGTATTTCTGTCTGTCATAGTCATTAGAGTGGGCCTAGCGCCTAACATGATGCCTGACAAACAGCAGATGCTCAGTATATATTTACTGAGAGAATGAAATGATGAGTTTGGAGTAGCTGGAAGCCCAAAACTTTACCAATCATCACTAAGAGTAGTCTACATTAAAGAGACAACCAAAGTTAAGTCACTTCAGTTATCCTTTTTAGTTCTAGTGCGTGGTAAACAAGGTCCAAAAACAAGGTCCAAGGTACAAATTCATGAATTTGAACGAGCTTACCAAGGGATACGGGAACACAAAATGTAAAGCGTGGCCCACCTGTTGTTTAGACCTTTGTTTACTCCAAGCAATTAGCAATTAGGGGCTCTTGGTTGCAGTGGCTGTGGCGATTTGGGGTTCTTTGTTAGGTACCCCTAACCAGTGTTCCACTTGAAATTGAGGAAAAGAGCAATAACAATTGAAAGAGAAAATTTCTTCGCACAGAAATACGGTTTATGGCCCCTGCAGACTTACACAGTTTGTATACCGTTGCACTTAATGATGTTTCCTAATTCTTTTATACGCGTGGGTTTTGTCCCTGGAAACATTTTAGTGGGGCTTCCTGGTTCAGAGCACTGGTTTCCAATATCTTCAAGTGTGAGGACTCCCTTTAAACTTGGATCCGCTTAACACAATAGTCATGATCCCTTTGGCAGTCACTGCCTGAGAGGAGACCTAATGATATTCAGTCATGCTTCCCTCCTCCCTCCCAGTTTTTTATTATGAAAAATTTAAAGCATACAGAAAAGATGCAAAAATTGTAGTGTTTGCTTCTACAACAACACTGAGATTCAGCAGTTATTCACATTTCCCATATCTGCTGTCCCTATTACCCACATTTTATTTGCTGAACAGTTTGAAAATAAGTAACAGATGTAATACCTCAGCTTGCATTCCCTCCAAATACAGACACGTTCCTACGTAACCACAATGCTTTTCCACAAAGTAAATGAACAGTAATTTCCTAAAATTGTCCTATACCTGGCACACTCACCTATCTCTATCTCTAAATGTCTCTTGCAGCCTCTCCCCGTCCTGTTCAAATCAGGACTCAGGAGAGGGGCATGTGTTGCGTTTGGTTGTATGTTCCTTTAAGTCTGTTTTAATCGAGAACAGTCCCCTCACGTCTCCCCTTTTCTTCTATGACACCGACTTTTTGAAGAGATCAGACCAGTTGTCTTGCTGACTGTCCTATCCTCTAGGTATATGTGATTCTTCCTGCATGGCTGCGGGAACTATTGATGAAAGAAGCTGTTCTTTATGGAAGAGTGCCAGTTATTAAACGTAGAAGGAATGAGAGAAGTAGAAAATCAGTGTTCTGCCACCTCCAATGAAATAATTATTTAAGGCAAAGATGCTAAAATCATCAGGTGAAAGTTTCTCCGGAACAGGATATTCATATCGTGGCAATGTATCATCCAACAGAATACTTGCCAGTTGCAGTGGCAAAAACTTACCTTTACCGTGGAGAGATCTTGGGCCTGGGGACCACGCGGTTATTAAACTTAGCATCCCTCCCGCTGAAATAACCTATCATTATGTGCCTCCCCCATGCTGCAGTAAGATGTGTGTCATCTACGACATGTTCTTCCCCCAAGTGCTTGTGTCAACCTAGCCAAGCCTTCAGACCCAACTTGCGTTTTATGGGAAATACAGTACAGAGAAACAAGTTAAATGACACCACGAGGAAACAATCAGACCAATCCCATAATGCTTTAAAATGAATTTGCATTCTGTTAATCACCATTCTGTTAATTACCTTCCCCTGAAAAACAATAGTCCATGGACACTTGAGACCGGGTTACTCGGTGGCCAGACAGAGCTCGTACACATGCTGCATCGTCCCCTTGCAGAAACTTCTGTTCTTGGGGAATCATAGAACACTGTGGACACAGTTTCTTCGATAGGGTCATTTCGCAGCTTGTACTGCTTCTTAATAAATACAGGGATTCAGCTCACAGACGTGTCAGTCTGCCACCTTTTAGAAACACTGAATTCACTTAGTGAAGTGTAAGGATGAAGGATGGAAGGTCGATCATGCCCCAGGTATTTCACTTGCAGGAGTTTATGTAGAGGAGGAGTTTTGCAGTAGAGGCGTCTGGAAGGAACCGGAAAATTGGCACCATTTCATTTGGTGCCCGCTTATGAGTAATTTAGTCTGTGGCTTTGCTATTCCTGAAACTGGTCTTCCAGAAAGACTCTAGGATTAACTTGTTTCGTCAAGGCAGTGTCTTTATTGAGCGGTCATTGTTTCAACTCTAATTTATTATTGATCTTTCAGGCCCACAGCAGCAGAACTTTTAAAATGCAAATTCTTCCAGAAAGCCAAGGTAACATGCTTAAAAACCCAAGTAAATCTGCTATTTTGAAATCACTGTGAATTTCAGTGTCTTGTATTTGATGTTAAACTGTTGGGAATATTTGTTTTGCAGAACAGAGAGTACCTGATTGAGAAGCTGCTTACAAGAACACCAGACATAGCCCAAAGAGCCAAAAAGGTAAGTGCTATGAGCCCTCCTGCTGCAGTGGGAGCTGCTCCCCATCCAGGGAAATGGAGCCTACAGAAAAATAGGAAAACGATTTCACATACTCCGGATATGTTATGTAGAGGTTATCTGACCAGCGATTACTCAGATAACTGAGCCTTTTGGTTATCTCAGCCTGCTGCTGTGTGTTTGGGTGTGAAGCTCAAATGACTTCAACTTTCCACTTATCAGCCTGTTTAAGGAAGGTCAGAGGGGAGGGGCTTGTGTTGAGGCTTAAACACTGCAAAGGTAAAATATCTTTGAATATCTTTTGGGGCTGGGGGGGGATTTTTTTTTTTTTTTTTTTTGCGGTACGCGGGCCTCTCACCGCTGTGGCCTCTCCCGTTGCGGAGCACAGGCTCCGGACACGCAGGCCCAGCGGCCATGGCTCACGGGCCCAGCCGCTCCGTGGCATGTGGGATCTTCCCGGACCGGGGCACGAACCCGCGTCCCCTGCATCGGCAGGCGAACTCTCAACCACTGCGCCACCAGGGAAGCCCTGGGGGGGGGCGATTTTACTGAAGAGGGACAGTCATTTTAAATCAGTTTGAAATGACAAAACGAAAAACAAAACTTTTTTTGTTTGTTTTTTTGTTTTTTTTTTACGGTATGCGGGCCTCTCAGTGTTATGGCCTCTCCTGTTGCGGAGCACAGGCTCAGCGGCCATGGCTCAGGGGCCCAGCCGCTCCGCGGCATGTGGGATCTTCCCGGACTGGGGCACGAACCTGTGTCCCCTGCATCGGTAGGCGGACTCTCAACCACTGCGCCACCAGGGAAGCCCAAAACTTTTGTTTTTAACGGTTATTTTAAATATCTGTGGGATATAGGTTCTTTCCTCATAAAAGACCCATGTATTTTTTTGTAGTCTACGCTGTGTGAACTAAATTATGCTAACAATTACCTGAAAAACTTTGCATTCTAGTATTTAGATTTTTTTTAAGTGGTATGTGTGTGTGAGTGTATTTATTTATGTATTTTTACCCAGAGTTTTATTTATTTGTTATTACAGATTTCATCATGGTATGAAACCTAACAAAATTTAACCTCTGGTTTGGTTTGGTTTAGTTTGATTTGAAAATTATATTAGATATTTATAATTTAAAATATTGACGTAGTCAACAGATTTAGAAAGAGGAAGCTTCTTTGTTTTTTGTTTTCCTTTTTACAATTAATAGTTACAGGGAAAGGTGATATGAATCTGAGTTGTCTGCTCTGTAAATAAAATTGACAAAGAAATAGACATGAGAGATTGCATCTCATCATGCCTAGGTGTGGGTAACTTGGACTGTTAACTTCCAGACATTGCCCTTTCGAAAACATTGGATATGGAACACATTTAGCTGATGCTTTAGAATTGCTTTAAATAGATTTTAAAATAGACTTCAAGAAATGACCCATTCTGTGTGGGTATCGAGCCCCTCTCCTGGACCCGCAGAATCCTTTGCAGTGGGCTGGTTCCCGGGCTGTGGGCCTGGGCCAGGAATGGGGGATTGCTGTGCTGACTGTGCAGCCCTGAGCCACAGTAGGCCTCTGGGACAGCTCAGAGGGAAAAGTGAACCTCTAGCGATGGTCCATCAGAGTGGCACATCCCACGGGGCAGCGCGGAGAAGCTGAAGCTTCAGTTTGAGGCAACAGAAAGTCAAAGTGCCCAACCGAGTGCGAGGGCTCCATCCAGAGGGCTGAAGGAGGTGCCTGGAGCACTTCTCTGGGGTGTCGGAGTCTAGCAATGGGGCCTTTTGATCAGATAACTAAAACGCCAACCAGAGTTGAAGAAAGCTGTTAAGAAAGCCATTGATTTGGACAGTATGTGTCCCCAAAGGACATTGTTTTTGGTTTCCCTCTGATCTCATCCTGTCGCTGTTTCCCGGGAGGAACTTTCCCAGGCCTGCATCCTTCCCAGAGCTCCAACCTCACACCTTCAGCCCCCTGTGTAGTGTTTGCAAACTGTGTGTCTTCCCTCCCAAACCTCATCTCCCTGTGCTGTCTGCTGCTTTCTGAGCCACCCAACCTCAGAGCTCGGGGATGGTTTTTAGGCCTCCTTCTTTGTCTTCCCCATCTAAACCCACTCCAAGTCCTCTCCACGTTTCCCTCTGCAACGTTGCTTGGAATGTTTCCTCCTGTTTTTTTTTGTTTGTTTGTTTTTCTTTTTGTTTTTTGCTGTGTGCGGGCCTCTCACTTCTGTGGCCTCTCCCGTCACAGAGCACAGGCTCTGGACGCGCAGGCTCAGCGGCCATGGCTCACGGGTCCAGCCGCTCTGCAGCATGTAGGATCTTCCCGGACCGGGGCACGAACCCGTGTCCCCTGCATCGGCAGGCGGACTCTCAACCACTGCGCCACCAGGGAAGCCCCCTCCTGTTTCTAATTGAACCTTTACAGTGGATTTCTAACTACTCTCCTCCCCCACCCCATTCCTCCTTAGACACTAGTGCAAGATTAACTTTCTAATCGTGGCGCTTAATTGCTCAAAAGTGGTTGCCAAAATTAAACAAAAACAAAAGGAAATAAATGGGGGAAAAAAAAAGGTTCCTATCAAATAAAGTCCAAGCCCCTTAGCCTTGAATTCATGACACCATTTCAACTTCCCGGCTTATGCAGTTGACCCTTGAACAACCTGCCAACCCTCTGCACAGTCAAAAATCAGAGAACAGTTTATAGTCGGCCCTCTGTATGTGTGGTTCCTCTGTATCTGCGGATTCAATGAATTGTGGGTTGTGTTGTACTGTAGTATTTACTATTGAAAAAAACCCATGTATAAATGGACTTGTGCTCTCCAAACCCGTGTTGTTCAAGGGTCAACTATATTCTAAACTCCAGCGAAACTTGAACCGTCTATAGTTCTTACTACATAACCTATACTTTCCTTTGAGATTCTATCAATGAGGAATCTGTTCAGGCTCTCACTTTGTTTTCTTTCCTTTTTTTTAAAAAATTCAGATTATTTATTACATATTAGTGTGTTGTGCATTCCAGATTCCATTTTGCACGTATCTTAAACCATAAGCAGCCGGAGTTTCGGGAATTATGATTTTCCAAGCGTGTCTTCTGTCCTTTTACTAGCTCCTCAGGGATTGTTTTGTCATCCATCCCTTCAAATGGAAAATGGCCACACATCTGAGAGTCACACAAAGGAGGAAAGGGAGAATATAAATTAGTTCTTTAACCATCTTAGTAGAGAAGACAGGGGCCCATAATAATGCTCTTCTGGCTCTCTAGCTTCATTAAGTTGGCTGTTTTCCTGTCATAATTCTCATTTTAAAGTGCACTTTGGTTATCAGCTATACTCTACTCCTTGCCAGTAGGTTCCGTGGCAGGTACACCGTCCTGGTCAGCATCAGTCAGTGTGTGTCTTGTTCATAGTAAGTGCCCACAAAATGTCTGCTGACTCAATGAACACATGCTTCAGTGGACCAAGGAAAGATCATTTGAAACGCTGTGTGTCTATCACTTGAACCCCCCAAGTGCTTGGCATATACTTGTTCCTAGGCTTCCTGTTAATAATAGGCAGACTGCCCTCATTCCCCTGGACTCGTGATGTTGATAAGCAACCATACTTTCCTTGTTTGAAACTCCTCATTCGGGCTTACTGGCCACTAGGAAGTAAATATTATTTTAATTGCCATGTGCGTTGAAAACCTTTGTGGCGCTATGTCTTTGCTTGTCTTAGGTCCTTACGGTGTTTAGGTAAATTTAATTTAAAAGTTGATACAGGGGAGTCCTCAGTGTTATTTGTGTTATTCACCCTTGGACTTGTCTTGATTGGCACCTGCTCAGCTGTCTCCCTTCCTGTTTGCTGTGGTGCCCACTAGTTGATGGTGCTCTAGTTTCTTGGTGGGCATTTGTTCCTTAGACGATAACTGTCGATGTTGGTCCCTTGACTTTGGTCACCTCAATTTGTTGTTTTTAAAACAGGAACAGACAGTTCATTGATACTCCAGTGTTGACGTGACAGCTGGGCCTGTTGACCAAGCTCAGGACATTTAGGCAACCATGTTGATTTGAAATTTGTTGTCATAAACCATAGTCTCTGCTTCTCCTCCTTTATGGTAATCAGTATTAAGAGCTATTTTTCAGTAACATGAATAACTCTCATATTTAAGAGGGAGAAGGACTGGTATTGTAGCTGCTCTCAGGAGGGCCTATGGAGCCTGTCAACGTGGTCTTTTGGTGTGACAGAGACAGAGGCTTATTGTATTCATGTTTGCCCAGGATGTGAAGCATTAGTTGAGAGCCACATAATTCCATGTGGGTATGTGATCTTCCCTGCATCCACAATGACTCCTGTAAATCAGGAAAAAAATATTAAAAAATAGAAACAGGCCAGTGTGGCTTCTCTGGTAATTTAGTGACATAAAATGATTTTTTTTGGATGTATTAATTGCAGAAATCAGGGATATTTGTGGGTTTTCTTGTTTCTTTTCTTTTGAAGGTAGCGTATTTGGTCCATTCTGGGTTCTTTTGCTAAAAGGTAGTGTTGTTTAGGGATCATCTTAATTTTCTTTTGCCTTGATTTTTCTGACTGTGAAATGGAAATTCTGTCTGACCCTAGGAATGTGATAAAGGGTAATGGGAGATTTGATGTTTCTGGACCTCAGCACACTCTGGAACTTGTAAATGAGAGAGTGCTAATAATGACCCGTGAGAACAGGGTGAATGAAGTGCAGCTGTATAACTTCTTTTCAACTTTTCGCTTATCCTTGTGCATGAGAAGAAAAGGCTTCATAGCCGTTAGTCCTTCTCATGTGGCTTTTTAGCGGCCTGTCTCCAGCCATCTTTTGAGGTTTGAAAGCTTGACCGCGAGGTGTTCCACCATTTACGCTACTGGAATCACTGGGTGGAGAAGGTGTAAGTCATTCTGTTAGAATCAAATGCAGATTCTTCAGGCTGTGTGCACTTTCTGTAGGATCATCTAAGTGTCCGAGTTGGCTGATGTCTCTGTTTTACGTTAGCAAAATGAACCTTGAGTCACCACACTCACACTCATATCATATACTTTTCTGTGGCTAAAACCCATCGATGCAGGGCAGGGCAGGGGCAAAGGGATGTCTAAATGCCAACCGCTTAGCCAAACGTGTGTTGGCCAGAGAAAGGATGAGGTGGGGAAACGTAATACACAGTGTATCTTTTTATTATGGTGGTCTGTGTTTTCATGGGAAGTGGAGTCACTGGAGGATTTTTGGTTTGAATTTTCTTAATTATGAAATTGAGAAGTTAGGAACAGTTAGTGATTATCAGAAGGAGGAAAGGGGTATTGTTGTCACTGCTACATTTGGGCGGAACCACTGTGAGTTGGAAAAACTAGGGTGGTATTTGTGGGTACCAGAATTTCTTATATCAGTCTCTAAGATTGCTTTCATATTAAGGACGCAAGGCTGTTGGTTCTTTTTTTTTTGTGGTACGCGGGCCTCTCACTGTTGTGGCCCCTCCCGCCGCGGAGCACAGGCTCTGGACGCGCAGGCTCAGCGGCCATGGCTCACGGGCCCTGTCGCTCCGCAGCATGTGGCATCCTCCCGGACCGGGGCACGAACCCGTGTCCCCGGCATTGGCAGGCGGACTCTCAACCACTGTGCCACCAGGGAAGCCCTGTTGGTTCCTTTTGATCCTCCTGTGTGTGTGCTTAGGAATCAGTAGGTAGGAATATTACAATTCACATTTATTTAATACTTGACATGCATTGATAACTTCTACTGTTTTTACTTTTTGTTTTGAAATAATTTCAGACTTACAAAAATGATACCAAAATAGTACAAACATTTCTGTATATATTTTTCTCACTCTTTTTTTTGGAATGTTTCAAAACTATAGACATGATGGCCATTATCTTTAAATATACTTCAGTGTGTATCTTCTAAAAACAAGGACATTCTCTAACATAGCAGTATAATTGTCAAAATCAGGAGATTAACAGTGACAGGATTAATTTTCAGATCTGATACCAATTTTGCCATTGGTCATTTACCTGGTCCAGGATCCAATCCAGAATCATGTAGTTGTTATGTCTCCTTTAGTCTCCTTTAATCTGGAATAGTCTTTCTTTTCCTTTTACAACTGTGACACTTTTGAAGAGTACAGGACAGTTATTTTATAGACTGTCCCTCAGTTTGGGTTTGTCTGATATTTCTTTACGATTAGATTCAGTGTATGCATTTTTGACGGGAATATCTAGGAAGTGATGCCACGTTCCTCTTGGCATATCATGTTGATTTAGTCCTTTACTGGTGATGTTGGCACACGCGGAAGGAGGTATCTGCCAGCTTCTTCACTGTAAACACAATTACCTCTTAATAGGAAGAATTCATTAATGTTACATTCCTTCTTTATATTAAACATTAAAAAGTAAAGTGAATGTCCTGGGTCATTAGTCTTTTTTCAAGGAAACATATCTGCTTGGTGTCATTATGGTTGTGCATTCATAGGATGTTAATGATAGGATTTCCATGATTTCTGAGCAATCTTGCAGACAAGGAACCCTTTGCTAGCGTGTGACATTCAGATTGAGGTGGGAGGTGGCAATGGTGCTGCTCCAGTCTGCACCGGGTCTGGAAGCAGAAACAGCTGGATTTGTGTCCTTTGTTGGGTGAGCTGCCTAATCTTTCTGATCCTAATCTGTCAAATGGAGCCAAGGACAAGGACGTTGTGCTGCCCTGGGGGTGAGAGATGATCTGCCCAGGAAGTCTGGTGCTGTGTTTGACTCATAGCCGGTGCTCAGTCCAACAGTGGATGCCGTGACTATCATGTAAATAAGGAGAATAATTTTTGCGGGTATAGGAGACAGGCATTTTAGAACTATGTAGTGAAACAGGGAGCGAGGAAAGCGGCCTGGTAGCGGGCAGGTGGGGATGGGTGATGTGGGTGTTTCTCTATTGCTGTTGCTTTGGGTGGAATGGAGTAAGAGCCCATGGAAGCCTACAGAAAGAAGGAAAGAATGACGCTCGTTATTTCATCACCATTGCCTATTCACCTGTCTTCGCGTGTTCTTTTCTGCCCTATCAAAGTACTGACAGTGGGCAAGGGCCAGGGTGGTCCCTCTCTGTAGCAATCCCCTCTACTGGGTGAAGTGCAGGATGTGTGTTTGTAAAGAGCCTAAGAATAGTAAGAATTAAATGCACACAGAGCTGTTATCCTTTCACAGCTTTTAGATTGCTTTCGTATATGCTTCCTTATTTATTTTAAACAACTGTGCTCCGAGACAGGTAGGGCAGGTATTATTATAATTACTATTTTAAAATTTATTTATTTATTTATGGCTGCGTTGGGTCTTCGTTGCTGCGCACGGGCTTTCTCTAGTTGCGGCGAGCAGGGGCTACTCTTTGTTGTGGTGCGCAGGCTTCTCATGGCGGTGGCTTCACTTGTTGCGGAGCACGGGCTCTAGGTGCACAGGCTTCAGTAGTTGCAGCACACAAGCTCAGTGGTTGTGGCTCGCAGGCTCTAGAGCAGAGGCTCAGTAGTTGTGGCTCACGGGCTTAGTTGCTCCGCGGCATGTGGGATCTTCCCGAACCAGAGCTCGAACCCATTTCCCCTGCATTGGCAGGCAGATTCTTAACCACTGCGCCACCAGAGAAGCCCCAGTTTTTGTAACCTGTTTCACTGCTGCTTGGGGCACCAACTGCTGCTGTTCCTGTTTCTGCTGCTGCTGTAACAGCTGCTACCATTACAACCACTGCTACCAATAGTGGACACTGAGGTGCAGACAGATAAAGGACACAGTCCAGCCAGTGAAACTCACCTTTCAGTGGGGGACACAGTGCAAGCATCACAAGACCTGGAAAATTGAAAGAGTAGCAGAGAATGAATACTTTAGGATATGGGCATAGAATATGTACTACAGGAATGGAAAGGGTCATGGAGCTGGTCAATGGGGAAACCTGGGGAGGGGAGAGAGGGAAACTCATACTTACTGTGGGCCTTCATGCACATGCAAAACACTTGGTTTACATCTATCTCATTACTGAAGACTTATAATAATCAATGAAGTCCTAAGTAATAGGACAGAGGATATCATATGTTAGATTATTAAGACGGGTTAAGAAAAAGCTATGGGGCTTCCCTGGTGGCGCAGTGGTTGAGAGTCCGCCTGCCGATGCAGGGGACACGGGTTCGTGCCCTGGTCCGGGAAGATCCCACGTGCCGCGGAGTGGCTAGATCCCGTGAGCCATGGCCACTGAGCCTGCGCGCCCGGAGCCTGTGCTCCGCCACGGGAGAGGCCACAACAGTGAGAGGCCTGTGTACAAAAAAAAATAAAATAAAAAATAAGAAAAAGCTATGAATATTTTGAAATCTGAATAGAAAAGAGCAACCAGGATCATAAATGTCTCCTGGTTTGCAATCCTTCTATTTGCAGGCCTGAAAATTGAGACCTAGGGTGATTGGGCCCCGACCAAGGTCATGCTGTCCTGTAGTGGCTGAATCCGAAGCGAGCCTCCCAGTTGGCTATCATTTAGTCTCTTCCTTTTAGTCGATAAAGAGGGAAAATGACTGAATTTTTGCAAACTTGCTCTGTTTTTCCCTCCTGGAATCTTATAATTAATTTATAAGATATTGAAGGTTATACATTATCAAGAAACCAGAGAAGAAATTAGGTGATGTCAAATGCTTGATGGGTGGATTTTTAGTTTTGTTTCAAGTCTGCCCAGTAGAGGGCAGCAATGGCTTTTAATTCTCTGTGGTTGTGGACCGGGAGCTGAGCAAAAGTTTCCAGCTTGGTTGAAGGTCTTAGGTTCGGTTGGAGTAGAAGGATCCAAAGTATGTTAGGCCCCTACTGAACTACTAGGTACTAGCACCAAGTACTAGGCATCTCAGTCAGTTGGGGTGTTTGTTTGTTTTACTGGGCAGGAGGTTGAAGGGTGATGGTTTAAGTACTTCTTGTTATTACCAATTTCAGTTTTTTTTTTTTTTTTTTGCAGTACGGGGGCCTCTCACTGCTGTGGCCCCTCCCGCCGTGGAGCACAGGCTCCAGACGCGCAGGCTCAGCGGCCATGGCTCATGGGCCCAGCCGCTCCGCAGCATGTGGGATCTTCCCGGACCGGGGCACGAACCCACGTCCCCTGCATCAGCAGGCGGACTCTCAACCACTGTGCCACCAGGGAAGCCCACCAATTTCATTTTAAATTACACTTTCTATGAACATATCACAGTAACCTAACATTTATGTTTTACATAGTTCATGTGAGAAAGAAAAATCTCAGTGTTGAAGATACGATTTGAGAGCTTCCAGTATTTTGTGGTCAAACTAATACCGTTCTGGGTGGTGGCAGAAAGTTCCAGAAGGTTCAGTGGTCCCTGCAGTCCTCCTCAGAGCCAGTAAAATAGGGAAGGAGAGAGTCAAAGTGTATACACCTGTGAAGCAGAAGTGAACAGAACTCTGTACCCGTCACCAGGTATGTTATGCGTTTAACAGAAACACTCCTGATGATCCAGGTAGGCCCGAGGGTGCGTGTCCTCTTATTGCTTTGTGTTTCTCTTCCGCTTCCTCTTGTTTAAAAACAGCTGTATGTGCTTGGGACTGTATCTTATTGAGGAACTCACATGCTCACAGGGGAGAGGACTAGGGTGGTTGGGGATGTTAGTTTTCCTATTTTAGAGCTGAGAGAACAGTTGGCCAGAGGTTAACATTATTGGTTTAACTGGACAGGTGTTCCCAGAGGGTAGACTCACTGATGTGTTTGCTATTTTTAAAATTTTAAATGCATTGCTTTTCATCAGTTTAGCGTGCAGAGTTCATAAAGTGATTTTGGTCACTAGGGGGCGCTCTCAGAATAGTTCATTTACTCAGTCTCTGTGGACAGGAATTGCTTCCTCGTCTATAAAAACCCTTGCAGCTGTGGATGTCTTCCTTTTGCTCTATGCCTGCTGTAAGGAACTTGAGTGGTGTTTGTGCTGGGGGTGAATTAGGCAGAGGGGAGGATAGAGGAAAGAGCAAGGGGGAAAAAGCATCATAAATCACTTTCAGTTCAGTTGGTGAATTGAATTTAAAAATGCGTGTATTCTGGGTAAGTGGCCTCTTTCTGGTGGCATTTGACTTAGAGCAGAAAGGATCCTCTCTGGAAATTGTGATTTGCTAATTCTGGCGGCCCAATTTAGGACGAATGTCTGTATTTTCAGGTTGAGGTATCTTTTTTTTTTTGCGGTACGCGGGCCTCTCACTATTGTGGCCTCTCCCGTTGCGGAGCACAGGCTCCGGATGCGCAGGCTCAGTGGCCATGGCCCACGGGTCCAGCCGCTCCGCGGCATGTGGGATCTTCCCAGACCGGGGCACGAACCCGTGTCCCCTGCTTTGGCAGGCGGACTCCCAACCACTGCCGCCATCAGGGAAGCCCTGAGGTATCTTTTAAAGATACCAACTGCTTAAGAGAATGTTTTAAACTTTTACAGATCTCGGAGATCCACTTTTGGAAATTTAAAAATAATGACATACATTCTGAAAATATTGTGAGAGATAGTGTTTGTACAGCTTAGTTTGTAGAGAACTGATTGTTTTCTGTTACTGGAAATGAATAGGCAGAGTCAGTGGCCTTATTTCCCATCCAGCTGGATTTTTGAGACCTGTGTGTTCAAGTGCATTATGTGCTTCATTTTTGCCTTTGGGAAATTTGCTAACTTTTTCCCAAGCTTGTGTGCATCACCTAACTTTTGGAAACTTAACTGGCATGTGTGTGCTAGGAGAGGGGCCCTGACTGTCTGCCCATCCGGTATTCACTGAGCATCACTGTTAACATACAAGGTACTGACTGTCGTTAAGGTGGTTTGTCTTTATTCAGCTTTATAGCTCGCTCTAATACTAGCATACCATGTCTTTTAAAAGTAAATAAACCGCAAAGAATGGAAAGGAATTTGTCTATGGTTGCAGAAAAACTAGGATAAAAACTTAGCAGATGCCTTTTTGATCTTGTCAAAACCCTAATATGATTGATTGTTCCTTCTCCCTGGTTTAAAACCAGTCAGTGGCCTCTTGTCAATTACAGGGTAAGGTTCAAGTTCCTGCCGCTGATAGATTAAGGTCCATGTCACTTGCAGGATAAGGACCACGCAAAGCTCCTGTGATCTGTGTTTGGGCCTCGTCTCCAGCCTTTCATTCATCCACTTGCCACCTCACCCTGGACACACTCCTGTAGAATTACTGATTCTGCTTTCCTACCAATACACTCCTGAAATCCCATGCGTGTTCTCCATGAAGGTGCATGTACTGGTCCCTCTGTTTTGGCTTCTCCCTGAGCTTGTAGCTTTCCAATGCTAGCGCCTCTACAGTGGAGCTTCCTCGTACCACACCCCGAGCCCTGCACCCCAGACGGTTCATCCGTCCTTCATTCCTGCTGCTTCTGAAGCTCAGGCATAATTCCCTTGTTGCACGTTACACCGTTGGTAGTTTATTTCCTCGCACTTTTGCCTTCTGTACCAGACTGTGAGCTCCTTGGGTGTAGGAATGGTGTCATGTTATCCCCCATGTGCCCAGTACCCAGCACAGTGTCTTGCTCAATCAATAAGTACCTCTGGAATTGAAGTTCAGCGAGCAGGGCTGTGAAGTTATGATGACAACTTATGTAGGGGTTGACGTGAGAGCACGAGGGGAGGCAAAGCAAATCTGCTTTTAGTTTTAACGGAGAATTGCTAAGATGTTTTTCGGTTGGTGCTGTGTTCTTGTATTTCAGGTCTAAGACTCAGAGTTTCTCTGATCCCAGGTTTAAAATCCTTTGTTATCTCCAACTTGCTAAGAGTCTTGGGTGAGCCAATTAATTTTATTCACCTTTGCCGCCTTACAAAATAGAATGGTTAGATTTTATTATCTAACAATTGTGCATTATCCACTTTGGATTACTTGGCAGCAAAAATTTTGTCCCTAGCACTCAGCATGTTTCTATGTTGTCATTTTCTTCACCCAGCCAGTATGCATATAAGTTTTCCTGTTACCTGAAGCCACATCTAATTAGGAATATATTTCTAAACTAGATTTAAATTAGTTTTCAGTACTCTCTCATTTTGGGTTACCTGTTACTTATCTCTTCATTTAGGGGAAATAATTTAAACTTAACGTTTATATCAAGATCCTGTAAATCTTTAAAACATGTATGACATTTTGGAGAAGGGAAGGATAGAAGAGACAGAAAAGAATGGAACTTTTGTACATAATTCAGAAAGGAAGAACTCCATGCCAGCGGAAGAAATGCAGATGTTTTGCCCTATTTCCTAGCTGCATTATGGTCATTCTGGAAATGTGTTGAGGCCAGCAGAGGGCGTGGTACACATGCCTGAAAATCATGTGGGGTGGGGTAGAGGACTCTGCCCGTTTTATGTTGATCAGATTTGACTGACGTAATAGAGGTATGTGGCTCTGTTTTTAAAAAAAAAATCCAGAAGTATTTTTTTAAAATTTCTTTTACTTTGAAATTCAGTAGCTTTAAAACAAATTAAAATTCAAGAGGCCCAGTTAAGGTTGCACTTTGTTAGAGGATTTTCTAAGCTTCCCATAAAATTAGTCTCACAAATTCAAATACTGATTTAGAGGAGTGTATAATAACTTTTTAATTTGTTTCTCACATATAGACATACAGAAAGGCAAAGAGCCTTATATTACAACTTACAAAGCAATAACAGAGCTAAGAGATTCAAACAACGGCCTTTAATTTAACCCAAATTTAAAAGACCATTTCAAATTGTTTTGGTTGTTGTACAGCCAGCTTGTTGGCTGATTGTAATTGAATTGGGGAGGAACTGGGAAGGTCCTGTTTCATCCAGATGGGAAAGATCCCTTAGGGGATAAGGACAAAGTTCTGAGGGGGGTGGGCTTTCTCTGTGACTTTTTGGAAAGCAAAAGGAGGTAGAGGAAGGAGAGAAAGGAAGAGGAAAATGAGAATCCAAGTCTGGAAAGAGGCGGAACAGGCCTGGAGAGAGGGAGAGGCACATGATCAGGAAGCTGGAATGCACAGAAGTCTGTGACTGAAAGTTATGGCCAAGCTCAGGCTCTGCGACAGGCCCCAGCCTGACCGTGGCTCTACCACTCACTCATGGCATATTCTTGAGCACCAGCTGAACCCTCTGTGCCTCATCTGTGAAATGCAGACTTCCCATTGACCTTCTGGGGTGAAAACCAGAATCCTTAATCAGGCCTCTAGGGCTTGGCATGGTTTAGTCCCTTCCCCACCCTTAGGACTTCTCTCACACTCTCTACCCAGTTTTCCATGTGCCCAGTGGCCCAAGGCTTTTACAGGTGCTGCTTTCCCGTGTGTTTGGAAGGGTCAGCCCCTCCATCTTCAGCAGACCTCAATTTCAGCTTAGTCGTTTCTCCAGAAAACAAAATTGGAATCATGCTGTATTTACTGCTCTATGATCTACCTGCATTTTCATTTAAAATATCTGTGGACATTTTTTGTGTCAACAAACATAGATTTACATGATGACTTCGTTTTTCTTTTTTTATTAGCAAAAGAGAATAGTTCTTTCTTTTTATTGAAGTATAGTTGATTTACAATATTATATGTTTCAAGTGTGTAGCAACGTGATTCAGATACTTACATATATATATTTCAATTATTTTCCACAAATAGATTTTTTTTTGAATTTTATTTTATTTATTTTTTTATACAGCACGTTCTTATTAGTCATCAGTTGTATACACATCAGTGTATACATGTCAATCCCAATCTCCCAATTCATCACACCACCACCACCACCAACTCCCGCCACTTTCCCCCCTTGGTGTCCATACGTTTGTTCTCTACATCTGTGTATCAATTTCTGCCCTGCAAACCGGTTCATCTGTACCATTTTTCTAGTTTCCACATATATGCATTAATCTGCAATATTTGTTTTTCTCTTTCTGACTTATTTCACTCTGTATGACAGTCTCTAGATCCATCCACGTCTCTACAAATGACCCAATTTCGTTCTTTTTATGGCTGAGTAATATTCCATTCTGTGTATGTACCACATCTTCTTTATCCATTCGTTTACGGCCATTTAGGTTGCTTCCATGATCTGGTTATTGTAAATAGTGCTGCAGTGAACATTGGGGTGCATGTGTCTTTTTGAATTATGGTTTTCTCTGGGTATATGCCCAGTAGTGGGATTGCTGGGTCATATGGTAATACTAGTTTTAGTTTTTTAAGAAACCTCTGTACTGTTCTCCATAGTGGCTGTATCAATTTACATTCCCACCAACAGTGCACGAGGATTCCCTTTTCTCCACACCCACTCCAGCATTTGTTGTTTGTAGATTTTCTGATTATGCCCATTCTGACTGGTATGAGGTGACACCTCATTGTAGTTTTGATTTGCATTTCTCTAATAATTAGTGATGTGGAGCAGCTTTTCATGTGCTTCTTGGCCACCTGTATATCCTCCTTGGAGAAATGTCTATTTAGGTCTTCTGCCCATTTTTGTATTGGGTTCTTTGTTTTTTTTAATATTGAGCTGCATGAGCTGTTTATATATTTTGGAGATTAATCCTTTGTCCGTTGATTCGTTTGCAAATATTTTCTCCCATTCTGAGGGTTGTCTGTTCGTCTTTTATGTAGTTTCATTTGCTTTGCAAAAGCTTTTAAGTTTCACTAGGTCCCATTTGTTTATTTTGGTTTTATTTCCATTACTGTAGGAGGTGGATCAAAAAAGATCTTGCTGTGATTTATGTAAAAGAGTGTTCTTCCTGTGTTTTCCTCTAAAGAGTTTTATAGTGTCCAGTCTCACATTTAGGTCTCTAATCCATTTGGAGTTTATTTTTGTGTATGGTGTTAGGGAGTGTTCTAATTTCATTCTTTGACATGTAGCTGTCCAGTTTTCCCAGCACCACTTATTGAAGAGACTGTCTTTTCTCCATCGTATATCCTTGCCTCCTTTGTCATAGATTAGTTGACCATAGGGACGTGGGTTTATATCTGGGCTTTCTATCCTGTTCCATTGATCTATATGTCTGTTTTTGTGCCAGTATCATATTGTCTTGATTACTGTAGCTTTGTAGTATAGTCTGAAGTCAGGGAGTCTGATTCCTCCAGCTCCATTTTTTTCCCTCAAGACTGCTTTGGCTATTCTGGGTCTTTTGTGTCTCCATACAAATTTTAAGACTTCTTGTTCTAGTTTTGTAAAAAATGCCATTGGTAATTTGATAGGGATTGCATTGAATCTGTAGATTGCTTTGGGTAGTATAGTCATTTTCTCAATATTGATTCTTCCAATCCAAAAACATGGTATATCTCTCCATCTGTTTGTATCATCTTTAACTTCCTTCATCAGTGTCTTATAGTTTTTTGCATACAGGTCTTTTGTCTCCGTAGGTAGGTTTATTCCTAGGCATTTTATTATTTTTGCTGCAATGGTAAATGGCAATGTTTCTTAATTTCTCTTTCAGATTTTTCATCATTAGTGTATAGGAATGCAAGAGATTTCTGTGCATTAATTTTCTATCCTGCAACTTTACCAAATTCATTGATTAGCTCTAGTAGTTTTCTGGTGGCATCTTTAGGATTCTGTATGTATAGTATCATGTCATCTGCAAACAGTGACAGTTTTACTTCTTCTTTTCCAATTTGTATTTCTTCTCTGATTGCCATGGCTAGGACTTCCAAAACTATGTTGAATAATAGTGGTGAACATGGACATCCTTGTCCTGTTCCTGATCTTAGAGGAAATGCTTTCAGTTTTTCACCATTGAGAATGATGTTTCCTGTGGGTTTGTCATATATGGCCTTTATTATGTTGAGGTAGCTTCCCTCTATGCCCTCTTTCTGGAGAGTTTTTATCATAAATCGGTTTTGAATTTTGTCAGAAGCTTATTCTGCATGTATTGAGATGATCATATGGTTTATATTCTTCAGTTTGTTAATATGGTGTATCACAGTGATTGATTTGCATATACTGAAGAATCCTTGCATCCCTGGGATAAATCCCACTTGATCATGGTGTTTGATCCTTTTAATGTGTTGTTGGATTCTGTTTGCTAGTATTTTGTTGAGGATTTTTGCTTCTATATTCATCAGTGATATTGGTCTGGAATTTTCTTTTTTTATAGTATCTTTCTCTGTTTTTGGTATCATGGTGGTGGTGGCCTTGTAGAATGAGTTTGGGAGTGTTCTTTCCTCTGGAAGTTTTTGGAAGAGTTTGAGAAGGATGGGTGTTAGCTCTTCTCTAAATGTTTGACAGAATTCACCTGTGAAGCCATCTGGTTCTCGACTTTTGTTTGTTAGAAGATTTTTAATTACAGTTTCCATTTCATTACTTGTGATTACACAATCATTTTTAATGTCTGTACAATATTCTAGTGTAAGAATGACTACAGTTAATAATAAGTTATTTCTTGATGGACAGTTAGATTGTTTCCAATTTTTAAATTTTATTTTTTTTGAGAATTTGTTGCATTCTTTTTTTATTTTTATATATTGTTTTTGTTTGTTTTCTTCATGTTTCTTTTTTTAAATTTTTATTTTAAATTGGAGTATAATTGCTTTACAGTGTTGTGTTAGTTTCTGCTGTACAGTGAAGTGCATCAGCTACATATATATATATCCCCTCCCTCTTGGGCCTCCCTCCCACCCCCTCCCATCCTACCCATCTAGGTTGTCACAGAGCACCAAGCTTAGCTTCCCATGCTTTATAGCATGTTCACACCAGCTATCTATTTTATGCATGGTAGTGTATATATGTCCTAATCTCCCAGTTCGTCCCTCCCTCCCCTTCCCTGCCGTGTCCACATGTCCATTTTCTGTCTGTCTATATTCCTGCCCTGCAAATAGGTTCATCTGTGCCATTTTTTCTAGATTCCACATATATGCGTTAAGAAGCGATATTTATTTTTCTCTTTCTGACTTACCTCACTTAGTATGATCATCTCTAGTTGCATCCATGTTGCTGCAAATGGCATTATTTCAAAATTTTTTATGGCTCAGTTATATTCCATTGGATCTATGTAGCACATTCTCTTTATCCATTCATCTGTTGTTGGACATTTAGGTTTTTTCCATGTCCTGGCTATTGTAAATAGTGCTGCACTGAACACTGGGGTACATGTGTCCTTTAGAATTATGGTTTTCTCAGGGTATATGCCCAGTAGTGGGATTGCTGGGTCAAATGATAGTTCTATTTTTAGTTTTTTAAGGAACCTCCATACTGTTCTCCACAGTGGCTGTATCAATTTACTTTCCCACCAACAGTGCAAGAGGATTCCCTTTTCTCCACACCCTCTCCAGCATTTATTGTTTATAGATCTTTTGCTACTGGCCATTTTGACTGGTGTGAGATGATACCTCATTGTAGTTTTGATTTGCATTTCTCTAGTAGTTAGTGATGTTAAGCATCCTTTCATGTGCCCCTTGACCATCTGTAAGTCCTTGGAGAGATGTCTGTTTAGGTTTTCTGCCCATTTTTTGATTGGGTTGTTTGTTTTTTTTGCTATTGAGCTCCATGAGCTGTTTGTATATTTTGGAGATTAATCCTTTGTCTGTTGCTTCGTTTGCAAATATTTTCCCACATTCTGAGGGTTGTCTTTTTGTCTTGTTTATGGTTTCCTTTGCTACTCCAAAGCTTTTAAGTTTAATTAGGTCCCATTTGTTTATTTTTGCTTTTATTTTCATTACTCTGGGCGGTGGGCCAGAAAAGATCTTGCTGTGTTTTATGTCAAAGAGTGTTTTTCCTATGTTTTCGTCTAAGAGTTTTATAGTGTCCGGTCTTACATTTAGGTCTTTAATCCATTTGGAGTTTATTTTTGTGTGTGGAGTTGGGTAGTATTCTAAATTCATTCTTTTACATGTAGCTGCCCAGTTTTCCCAGCATCACTTTTTTTTTCCTTAACATCTTTATTGGAGTATAATTGCTTTACAATGGTGTGTTAGTTTCTGCTGTATGACAAAGTGAATCAGCTATACATATACATACATCCCCATATCCCCTCCCTCTTGCGTCTCCCTCCCACCCTCCCTATCCCACCCGTCTAGGTGGTCACAAAGCACCGAGCTGATCTCCCTGTGCTATGTGGCTGCTTCCCACTAGCTATCTATTTTACATTTGGTAGTGTATATGCGTCCATGCCACTCTCTCACTTAGTCCCAGCTTACCCATTCGCCACCACGTCCTCAAGTCCATTCTCTATGTCTGCGTCTTTATTCCTGTCCTGCCCCTAGATTCTTCAGGACTTTTTTTTTTAGATTCCATATATATGTGTTAGCATATGGTATTTGTTTTCCTTAATGACTTACTTCACTCTGTATGACAGTCTCTAGGTCTGTCCACGCCTTTGCAAATTACCCAATTTCGTTCTTTTTTATGGCTGAGTAATATTCCAGTGAATACATGTGACAAATCTACTTTAACCATTCCTCTGTTGATGGACCTTTAGGTTGTTTCCATGTCTTGGCTATTGTAAATAGTGCTGAAACGAACATAGGGGTGCAAATGTCTTTTTGAATTATAGTTTTCTTAGTTTATGTGCCCAGGAGTGGGATTGCTGGGTCATATGGTAATTCTATTTTCAGTTTTTTAAGGAACCTCCATACTGTTCTCCATAGTGGCTATAGCAATTTACATTCTCACCAGCAGCCAGCACCACTTATTGAAGAGGCTGTCTTTTCTCCATTGTATGTTCTTGCCTCCTTTCTCATCAGTTAGGTGACTGTATGTGCGTGGGTTTATCTTTGGGCTTTCTATCCTGTTCCAGTGATCTATATTTTTGTTTTTGTGCCAGTACCATACTGTCTTGATTACTATAGCTTTGTAGTATAGTGAAGTCCGGGAGTCTGATTCCTCTAGCTCCGTTTTTTCCCCTCAAGACTTCTTTGGCTATTTGGGTTTTTTTGTGTTTCCCTACAAATTGTAAGATTTTTTGTTCTAATTCTGTGAAGAATGCCATTGGTAATTTGATAGGGATTGCATTGCATCTGTAGATGGCTTTGGGTAGTATAGTCATTTTCGCTGTATTGATTCTTCCAATCCAGGAATATGGTATATTCTTCCATCTGTTTATGTCATCTTGGATTTCTTTTATTAGTGTTTTATAGTTTTCTGAGTACAGGACTTTTGCCTCCTTAGGTAAGTTTATTCCTAGGTATTTTATTGTTTTTGTTGCAATGGTAAATGGGATTGTTTCCTTAATTTTCACAAATCACTAGAATTAGAAATGAAAAAGGAGAAATTACAACTGACACCGCAGAAATACAAAGGATCGTAAGAGACTACTACCAGCAACTATATGGCAATAAAATGGGCAGCCTTGAAGAAACGGAGAATTTCTTGGAAAGGTACAATTTTCCAAGACTGAACCAGGGAGAATTAGAAAATATAAACAGACCTATCACAGATAATGGAATTGAAACTGTAATTAAAAATCTTCTCGGACCAGATGGCTTCACAGGGAAATTCTATCAAACATTTAGAGAAGAGCCAGCATCCATCCTTCTCAAACTATTTCAAAAAATTGCATAGGAGGAACACTCCCATGTTTGTTCTACGAGGCTACCATCACCCTGATACCAAAACCAGACATTGATATCACAAAAAACAAAAATTACGGACCAGTGTCACTGATGAACATACATGCAAAAATCTTCAACAAAATGCTAGCAAATAGAATCCAACATATGAAAAGAATCATATACCATGATCAAGTGGGTTTTGTCCCAGGAATGCAAGGATTCTTCAATATATGCAAATCAATCAATGTGATATACCGTATTAACAAATTAGGGAGTAAAAACCGTATGATCATCTCAATAGATGCAGAAAAAGCTTTTGACAAAATTCACCACCCATTTATGATAAAAACTCTCCAGAAAGTGGGCATAGTGGGAACCTACCTTAATATAATAAAGGCCATATATTACAAACCCACAGCAAAATCATTCTTAGTGGTGAAAAACTGAAAGCATTTGCAATAAGATTAGGAATAAGACAAGGATGTCCACTCTCACCACTATTATTCAACATAGTTTTGGAAGTTCTAGCCATGACAGTCAGAGAAGAAAAAGAAAAGCAATACACATTGGAAAAGAAGAAGTAAAACTGTCACTGTTTGCAGATGACATGATACTATACATAGAGAATCCTAAAGATGCCATCGGAAAACTACTAGAGGTAGTCAATGAATTTTGTAAAGTTACAGGATACAAAATTAAGGCACAGAAATCTGTTGTATTCCTATACACTAAAAACGAAAGATCAGAAAGAAATTAAGGAAACAATCCCTGTTTCCAGTTTTTTTAAATTGTTCACCATACCGGAATGAGCATCATTGTATGTGCATTATTGCAAACAGTGTTACCTATTTTGTTAGGGTATGTTCCTTGGGATGGAATAGCTTGGTCAGCTTGGTCAAAGAGTGGATGCCTTATAATTATTGATGTCCCTTGGCTTAGTCATGTCTAAAATGGGAGGCCTTGTATTTCAGATCTTTCCCTGAGTCTCAGGTCTCTCATCTGTGAATAATATATTACACACACACACACACACGCACACACAGACGCTTAGCCCAGTGCCTGGCATTTGATATTTAATATTATTACTTATGTATTTTTGGTATTGAAATGTTTTCCACGTACATTTATTTTATTTCAGTCTCTCTTAGATCTGCAGTCAGCTATTTTGTAGAGAGTATTGGAGGGCTTCTAGCAATTTTGCAACCTTGAGACATTCACTAACTTTAGGAGAGATTAGAATGTACCATGTACTAAAAGCTGATCGATAGAGAGCCTATTATGGAGGTCCCAGCTTGGGGTCCTAAAGTCTTAAGGCCATTAAAGGTATTTTAGAGAGTGCCATTGGTGGTGAAAAAGCATGACAAGCCCTATTCTTCTGCGGCTTGTTTTTGGATAAGGAATTATTTTCAATGTTAGGACTGGGCTTGAGTGTACAGTTTACGAGGTGTTTTTGCCCATTATTCTGTCACTGTGATCTCGTCTGTCCAGAACAAACAAATGACAAAGCAGCTGCCAGCCTGTGCGTAACGATCAAACCATTTTCATTATCCCTTGGTTTATGGTGTTAGTGTGCTCATTATGAGGTCTGATGTCAGTCATTTGTGCTGCACAAGGTGTTGGTCATGCCCAGCATCTACATTCAAAGGGTGATACTACACAGTTTGGGTACTGAGCTTTTCCTGTTTGTTTGTTTTTGTTTTTGTTTGCTTTTGTTGTATACCAGTGTTCTGGTTCAGAACCAATTACAGCTTTTAAAATTGTAAAATTGTAAACCCCATTTAAAAAAAAATCATTGTGTGCCATGTTTTAAGTAAAGTTAACCTTGAGATTATACTTCCCCTCAACTGCCCTTTGGCTGGCTTTGAACCTTGGGGGTGTCACCCAGCTTCTCTGAGCCTCGATTTTCTCACCTTCCCGAACTCCGAGGGTTTTGTAAAGTTTCAGTGTGACAGTTTATATCAAATGCTTTTGCAGCATCTGTAACATAACAGGGATTCATAACTGCCTTTGCCTTATCTCCCTTTCCTCATTGTGCATCAGGGAAGGTTTTGTAAGGAAGGAGAGTGTTATTTAAGTGAGCAGGAAGAAGTATTTAAATGTCATGTGAGGATTGTTTTTTATTTTGTCAAGGAAATTAAAGTCTAAGATTAGTGAATTTCATCCCTCTCCTTCCTTCCCTCTTCCTGTCTCTGTAGAGGCCCAGCCGCTAACCCTTGTTCTTCAAATAAAACTATTCTCCTCCTTCTGCCAACACACACAGTCTTACTAGTTTCCTTGAGGACTTCAAATTATTGAAGTTTAGCTAGAACTCTTATTATTTATTCTTGTTTTAATATTAAGATTTCTAGTTTCTTCATTTACTTATGAAGACTTAAGTTATAATTAGAAAGGTTCCCTATTTAATGCATTTTTAACAACTATAATGAGTTTATCTGTTAGAACGAAGTTATAAAGTTTTGTGAAATAAATGATGTCTAATCCAGCCCCTCCACCACTGATGTTTTCTGTAATCGAATGTTACTTCCGTGGGACCCTCCTGCTTTTCTCTTATTTACCACCTCCAGAGATGTTCTCCTGTCCTTTTTCTTTACAGAAGCTTAATAGCTAGTTGTTCTGAAACTTCCTGTGTAGACACCCAGGTCCCTTAACCAGAGATCCACATTCCTAGGTCTGGGGCCATTACCCAGGATGCTGCATTTTTCATAAGCAGGTCAGTTGATAGTTATACAAGGGATCGAGACAAACCTGGTCTGTCTCCAGGTTTGGAAGGAAATTATATTGCTAAGCACACTTTACAAAAAGTTAATAGTCCTGGTACAAAGCTGCTGGGCTAGAGATAAGAAGGCCCCTCTTCGGCAGAGCAGTATCAATCTGCAGAATAGATGTGGGAAACAGTGCCAAGAGGAGCCGGAACCAAGATGCAGGAGTAGAAGGACGTGCTTTCACTCCCTCTTGTGAGAACACCAAAATCAGAACCATCTGCTGGACAGTCATAGACAGGAAGACACTGGAACTCACAGTAAAAGATACCCCACATACAAAGACAAAGGAGAAGCCACAGTGAGACGGTAGGAGGGGCGGAATCACAGCAAAATCTAATCCCATAAATGCTGGGTGGGTGACTCACAGACTGAAGAACTTATACCACAAAAGTCCACCCACTGGAGTGAAGGTTCTGAGCCCCACATCAAGCTTCCCAACGTTGGGCTCTGGCAACGGGAGGAGGAATTCCTAGAGAATCAGACGTTGAAAGCTAGCGGAATTTGATTGCAGGACTTCTACAGGACTGGGGGAAAGAGAGACTCCACTCTTGAAGGGCACACACAAAGTAGTGTGCACATTGGGACCCAGGGGAAGGAGTGGTGACCCCAGGGGATACTGAACGAGAGCTACCTGCTAGTGTTGGAGGGTCTCCTGCAGAGGTGGGGGTGTGTCTGTGGCTCACCGTGGGGACAAGGACACTGGCAGCAGAAGTTCTGGGAACTACTCTTTGGTGTGAGCCCTCCCAGAGTCTGCCATTAGCCCCACCAAAGAGCCCACCCAGGTAGGCTCCAGTGTTGGGCTGCCTCAGGCCAAACAACCAACAGGGAGGGAACCCAGCCCCACCCATCAGCAGTTAAGCGGATTAAAGTTTTACTGAGCTCTGCCCACCGCCAGTCCTCCCATCAGGAAACCTGAACAAACCTCTTAGATAGCCTCATCCACCAGAGGACAGAGAGCAGAAGCAAGAAGAAATACAATCCTGCAGCCTGTGAAACAAAAACCACAATCACAGAAAGATAGACAAGATGAAAAGGCAGAGGGCTATATACCAGATGAAGGAAAAAGATAAAACCCCAGAAAAACAACTAAATGAAGTAGAGATAGGCAACCTTCCAGAAAAAGAATTCAGAATAATGATAGTGAAGATGATCCAGGACCTCAAAAAGGAATGCAGGCAAAGATCGAGAAGATGCAAGAAATGTTTAACAAAGATCTAGAAGAATTAAAGAACAAACAAACAGAGATGAACAATACAATGACTGAAATGAAAAATACACTAGAAGGAATCAATAGCTGAATAACCTGAGGCAGAAGAACAGATAAGTGACCTGGAAGACACAATGGTGGAATTCACTGCCACGGAACAGAATAAGGAAAACAGAATGAAAAGAAATGAAGACAGCCTAAGAGACCTCTGGGACAACATTAAACTCAACAACATTCGCATTATAGGGATCCCAGAAGGAGAAGAGAGAGAGGAAGGACAGAGGAAATATTTGCAGAGATTATAGTCGAAAACTTCCCTAACATGGGAAAGGAAATAACCACCCAAGTCCAGCAAGCGAAGCGAATCCCATAGAGGATAAACCCAAGGAGAAACACGCCGAGACACATAGTAATCAAATTGACAAAAATTAAAGACAAAGAAAAATTAGTGAAAGCAGCAAGGGAAAAAACGACAAATAACACACAAGGGAACTCCCATAAGGTTAACAGCTGATTTCTCAGCAGAAACTACAAGCCAGAGGGCAGTGGCATGATATACTTAAAGTGATGAAAGGGAGGAACCTACAACCAAGATTACTCTACCTGGCAAGGATCTCATTCAGATTCGATGGAGAAATCAAACGCTTTACAGGCAAGCAAAAGCTAAGAGAATTCAGCACCACCAAACCAGCTCTACAACAAATGGTAAAGGAACTTCTCTAAATGGGAAACACAAGAGAAGAAAAGGACCTGCAAAAGCAAACCCAAAACAATTAAGAAAATGGTCATAGGAACATACATATCAATAATTACCTTAAACGTAAATGGATTAAATGCTCCAAACAAAAGACACAGGCTTGCTGAATGGATACAAAAACATGACCCATTTATATGCTGTCTACAGGAGACCCACTTCAGACCTAGGGACACATACAGACTGAAAGTGAGGGGAAGGAAAAATATATTCCATGCAAATGTAAATCAAAAGAAAGCTGGCGTAGCAATACTCATATCAGATAAAATAGACTTTAAAATAAAGAATGTTACAAGAGACAAGGAAGGACACTACATAATGATCAATGGATCAGTCCAATAAAAAGATATAACAATTATATATGCACCCAACACAGGAGCACCTCAATACATAAGGCAACGGCTAAGAGCTGTAAAAGAGGAAATCGACAGTAACACAATAATAGTGGGGGACTTCAGCACCTCACACCAATGGAAAGATCATCCAAAATGAAAATAAATAAGGAAACACAAGCTTTAAATAACACAATAGACAAGATAGATTTAATTGATATTTTTAGGACATTCTATCCAAAAACAGCGGATTACACTTTCTTCTCAAGTGTGCACAGAACATTCTCCAGGATAGATTACATCTTGGGTCACAAATCAAGCCTCAGTAAATTTAAGAAAATTGAATTCATATCAAGCATCTTTTCTGACCACAACTCTATGAGATGAGAAATGAATTATAGGGAAACAAAACATAAAAAACACAAACACATGGAGGCTAAACACTACGTTATTAGATATAAAGAGATCACTGAAGAAATCAAAGGGGAAATCATAAAATAGCTAGAGGCAATTGACAATGACAACACGACAATCCAAAACCTATGGGATGCAGCAAAAGCGGTTCTAAGAGGGAAGTTTATAGCTATACAAGCCTACCTCAAGAAACAAGAAAAATCTCAAATAAACAATCTAACCTTACACTTAAAGGAAGTAGAGAAAGAAGAACAAACAAAAGCCAATGTTAGCAGAAGGAAAGAAATCTTAAGGATCAGAACAGAAATAAATGAAATAGAAACAAAGAAAACAATGGCAAAGATCAATAAGACTAAACGCTGGTTCTTTGAGAAGATAAACAAAATTGATAAACCAATAGCCAGACTCATCAAGAAAAAGAGGGAGAAGACTCAAATCAATAAAATTATAAATGAAAGAGGAGAAGTTACAACAGACACCGCAGAAATACAAAGTATCCTGAGAGACTACTACCAGCATCTCTATGCCAATAAAATGGACAACCTGGAAGAAATGGACAAATTCTTAGAAAGGTATAACCTTCGAAGACTGAAACAGGAAGAAATGGAAAATATGAACAGACCAATCACAAATAATGAAATTGAAACTGTGATTAAAAATCTTCCAACAAACAAAAGTCCAGGACCAGATGGCTTCACAGGTGAATTCTATCAAACATTTAGAGAAGAGTTAACACCCATCCTTCTCAAACTCTTCCAAAAAAGTGCGGAGGAAGGAACACTCCCAAACTCATTCTATGAGGCCACCATCACCCTGATAACCAAAACCAGACAAAGGTACTACAGAAAAAGAAAATTTCAGACCAATATCACTGATGAATATAGATGCAAAACGCCTCAACAAAATACTAGCAAACAGAATCCAACAACACATTAAAAGGATCATACATCATGATCAAGTGGGATTTATCCCAGGGATGCCAGAATTCTTCAGTATACGCAAATCAATCAATGTGATACACCGTATTAACAAATTGAAGAATAAAAACCATATTATCATCTCAATACATGCAGAAAAAGCTTTTGACAAAATTCAACACCCATTTATGATAAAAATTCTCCAGAAAGTAGGCATAGAGGGAACCTACCTCAATATAATAAAGGCCATATATGACAAACCCACAGGAAACATCATTCTCAATGGTGAAAAACTGAAAGCATTTTTTCTAAGATCAGGAACAAGACAAGTATGTCCACTCTCACCGTTATTATTCAGCATACTTTTGGAAATCCTAGCCATGGCAATCAGAGAAGAAAAAGAGTTAAAAGCAATACAAATTGGAAAAGGAGAAGTAAAACTGTCACTGTTCACTGATGACATGATACTATACATAGAGAATCCTAAAGATGTCACCAGAAAACTACTAGAGCTAATCAATGGATTTGGTGAAGTTGCAGGATACAGAATTAATGCACAGAAATCTCTTGCATTCCTATATACTAATGATAAAATATCTGAAAGAAATTAAGGAAAGACTGCCATTTACCATTGCAACAAAAAGAATAAAATGCCTAGGAATAAACCTACCTACGGAGAAAAAAGATCTGTATGCAGAAAACTATAAGTCACTGTTGAAAGAAATTAAAGATGGGACCAACAGATGGAGAGATATACCATGTTCTTGGATTGGAAGAATCAATATTGAGAAAATGACTATACTACCCAAAGCAATGTACAGATTCAGTGCAATCCCTATCAGACTACCAATGGCATTTTTTATAGAACTAGAACAAAAAATCTTAAAATTTGTATGGAGAAACAAAAGACCCAGAATAGCCAAAGCAGTCTTGAGGGAAAAAAATGGAGCTGGAGGAATGAGACTCCCTGACTTCAGACTATACTACAGCGCTGCAGTAATCAAGACAATTATGGTACTGGCACAAAAACAGAATCATAGATCAGTGGAAGAAGATAGAAAGCCCAGAGGTAAACCCACACACCTATGGTCAACTAATCTATGACAAAGGAGGCAAGGATAGACAATGGAGAGAAGACAGTCTCTTCAATAAATGGTGCTGGGAAAACTGGACAGCTACATGTAAAAGAATGAAATTAGAACACTCCCTAACACCATACACAAAAATAAACTCAAAATGGATTAGAGAGTTAAATGTAAGACCGGACACTATAAAACTCTTAGAGGAAAACACAGGAAGAACACTCTTTGACATAAATCATAGGAAGATCTTTTTTGATCCACCTCGTAGAGTAATGGACATAAAAACAAAAATAAACAAATGGGACCTAATGAAACTTAAAGGCTTTTGCACAGCAAAGGAAACCATAAACAAGACGAGAAGACAACCCTCAGAATGGGAGAAAATATTTGCAAATGAGTCAACGGAGAAAGGATTAACTTCCAAATATATAAACAACTCATGCAGCTCAATATCAAAAAAACAAAGAACCCAATCCAAAAATGGGCAGAAGACCTAAACAGACATTTCTCCAAAGAAGACATACAGATGGCCAAGAAGCACATGAAAAGCTGCTCAACATCACTAATTATTAGAGAAATGCAAATCAAAAGTACAGTGAGGTATCACCTCACACCAGTTAGAATGGGCTTTACCAGAAAATCTACAAACAACAAATGCTAGAGAGGGTGTGGAGAAAAGGGAACCCTCTTGCATTGTTGGTGGGAATGCAAATTGATACAGCCACTATGGAGAACAGTCTGGAGGTTCTTCAAAAAACTAAAAATAGAATTACCATATAATCCAGGAATCCCAGTACTGGGCATATACCCAGAGAAAACCATAATTTAAAAAGACTCATGCACCCCAACGTTCATTGCAGCACTATTTACAATAGCCAGGTCACGGAAGCAGCCTCAATGCCCATCGACAGACGAATGGATAAAGAAGATGTGGTACATACATAGAATGGAATATTACTCAGCCATTAAAAGGAACCAAATTGGGCCATTTGTTGAGACGTGAATGGATCTAGAGACTGTCATACAGAGTGAAGTAAGTTCAGAAAGAGAAAAACAATTATCTTACGTTAACACATGTTTGTGGAACCTACAGAAATGGTACAGGTGAACCGCTTTGCAGGGCAGAAATAGAGACACAGATGTAGAGAACAACCGTATGGACACCAAGGGGGGAAAGCCGTGCAGTGGTGGGGAGAGTGGTGTGATGAATTGGGAGTTTGGGATTGACATGTGTACAGTGATGTGTATAAAATTGAAGACTAAGAAGAACCTGCTGCATAAAAAAATAAAATTTTAAAATTTTAAAAAAGTTAATAGTCCTTTTTCCTAATTGTTTACCCATAATGAAAATGCCTATATTTCATCCGCTCATTTTCTCCTTTTTCCTACCCACCTTTCGGCAGTGTTGTCCTCTCCTCTCTGTCATTTACAATCTGAGCTCCACTGGAGCAGCCCCTCATAGTTGTTGCACATCAGACCTATCTTATCTGCATTCCATCAGCTGCTAGCAGGCCTATACCATGTGAAGTAGAGTTGTGGTATCTTCTTAAACCATGGCTTCGTTTTGTGTTGCATAATAGATCTTATATTCACTATTTAAGTGGGCCTGTCAGTCTTGAGGGTGCTCTGATTTTACTGGCACTATTAATGTAGGCACTTGTTTCTACCGTCCCCATAATGCTGGTTTCTTTGGTGCGTAATACTGGAAGGTGTGGGGCAGTCTCACATGTTCTGGTGGCAGGATGGATGTATGAGCCTTCAGTATACCCTAGTTCAGAGTTGTGCCCAGGACTCCAGAAGTAGCTGATAACCTTGCAGCTTGAAAGATGGCTAAAATGTAGATGGTGCCTCTTGGCTTCTGGCAGAGGCAAACACAAATATTTTTTGAAGGAACACTTTCCTCCAAATATAAATAAAACATTAAAAATAAAGAACTAGGGACTTCCCTGGTGGTCCAGTGCTAAAGAATCTGCCTTGCAGTGCAGGGGACGTGGGTTTGATCCCTGGTCAGGGAACTAAGATCCCACACCCCGCGGAGCAACTAAGTCCACACGCCACAACTACTGAGCTCAGACGCCTCAACTAGAGCCAACGTGCCACAAACTACAGAGCCCACGTGCTCTGGAACCTGCGCGCCACAACTACAGAGCCCACACGCCCTGGAGCCTGTGCGCCACAACTAGAGAAGAGAAAACCGCATGTAACAACTAGAGAGAAGCCCCCGTGCCACAACAAAGAGCGTGCGCCCCAGCAAAAGATCCTGCATGCCTCAACAAAGATCCCGCATGCCACAACTAGGACCCGATGCAGCCAAAAACAAATAAAATAGATAAATAATAAATAAATCTTAAAAAAAAAAATAACTAATTTAGGTAGCACCTTCCCAATGAAATTCAGATGTTAGAATTATCTATATTATGGATTCTATTAAAAATCATATATATAATGTTAAAAGAAATAAAAAATAGAGAATCGTAAAAAGGAACAAGCAACACAATATCAAAAGTGACCAGCAGATCTGAAAAAGAAACAGATTTTAGAAATAAATCTTATAACTGTTAATTAAAATAATAAAAATAACAATCAAACAAATAAATAAAAAAACATCAGTGGAAGGTCTTAGATGAAAAAATATTTGGTGATTAGACAGATTAGACACGGATGAGAACTGCCAAATTGAAAAAATTACTGAGAATGCAACATGGAGAGATAGGAAGATGAAAATGATCAGACAGAGAGGTTAATAATGTACAGGATAGAATGAGAAATTATGACGTAAATCCAGTCATAGCCTCAGAGGAACCCAGAAGATTTGAAAGATAGCAGTCCACAGAAAGAGGAAAAGCATTTTGAACCATGAAAATAAATGGAATCTGCACTTTGGTATTTTGAACTAAGATTGCAGAACCCCAGAGATAAAAGGAAGATCTTAAAGTGAGCTAGCGAAGTAGAACAGATCACCTATAAGGGAATAATAATAACCCTACCGACAGCAGACACCTCAGTAGGAACAATCAAAGCCTGAAGCCAGAGGAATCAGTTAATATCTTCAAAGTTTTGAGAGAAAGTGAAAAATTTCTGAGACTGAAGATGAGATGAAGCCACTTTAAAATGAACAAAAACAGAAAATTTATACTTAATGAACCTACACTGAAGGAACATTCAGGAAGAAGAAAAGTGAAAACGAGGTAAGCATCAAACTTGAACTAGGAAAACAACAATGTTAATATGAAAACATTAGAAGGAAGGAATGATAAAGGCATGAGAAAAAATTAGTGAAATTGGAAACAAAAATATATCACAAATAAATTAAACTACAGTTTTAGCAGAGATTAAAAAGAAACTAATAATACTATGAATTGCTGTATGCCATATATCTAGAGGAGATGGATAAATTCTAAGAAAAATGTCACTGAACAAAATTAAGGTAAGAAAATGAAAAATTGAGAAGTCTTATAGATTAACAGACAGGACAGATTATTGTTTATTATTTCTATTACCTTAAGTAAATTCTAACAAAGAGTGTATAAGAATTTTAGGTAGAAAAACTATAAAACTTATTGGAGGATTTTGAAGAAAACCTAATAAATGGACAGGCAAACCATGCTCATCAGTAAGAAGACGCAGTATAATGAAGAAGCCAATCATCCTCAGGTTGATTGATGGATTCAGTGCTCTTCCACATCAGATTTTCTACAAAGACTTCTGAGAAACTTTATTCTAAAATTTATTTGAAGAACTAAGGCCCAAGAATATACAATGTAGCTCAATAAGACATTGTGATATTGGGGATAGACAGGTGCTCAATGGAATAAAATAAAGAACTCAGAAACAGACCCTTGGTAAATGACAGAGATGTATTGCAGATCTGAGTGGAAAGAGGGAATAATTAAGTAAATATTTCTGGGACAAGATACACATCCCTAGGGAAAACAGTTCTTTTTCTGTCAATACACAAATGTATAACTTCATTCCTGACTAACCAGAAATTTAATGTAAAGGCAAAACTTGAAAACTTTTTGAAAAAGACAACATACTACTTTGGAGCAGGAAAGTTTTTCTTAAAGTAAGATTGGAAAGGTCTATCCATGAAAGAAAAGACTGTCACCTGCATTAAAGTTAAGGACAACTGTTCATCAGAGGGCACCATTAATGTAATAGAAAGACAAACCTCAGGGACTTCTCTGGTGGCACAGTGGTTAAGAATCCGCCTGCCAATGCAGGGGACACGGGTTCGATCCTTGGTCTGGGAAGATCCCACGTGCCGCAGAGCAACTAAGCCCGTGTGCCACAACTACTGAGCCTGCGCTCTAGAGCCAGTGAGCCGCAAGCACTGAGCCCACGTGCTGCAACTGCTGAAACCTGTGTGCCTAGAACCCGTGCTCTGCAACAAGAGAAGCGAAGCCACGGAAATGAGAAGCCCGTGCACCACAACGAAGAGTAGCCCTCACTTGCCGCAACTAGAGAAACACCGTGCACAGCAACGAGGACCCAACGCAGCCAAAAAACATAAAAAGAAAAAGACAAACCTCAAACTGGGAAACGATATTTTTTTGTTGGTTTTTTTTTTTTTTTTTTTTGCGGTACGTGGGCCTCTCACCACTGTGGGCTCTCCCGTTGTGGAGCACAGCCTCCGGACGCGCAGGCTCAGCAGCCATGGCTCACGGGCCCAGCCGCTCCGCAGCACGCGGGATCTTCCCAGACCGGGGCTCGAACCCGCGTTCCCTGCATCGGCAGGCGGACTCTCAACCACTGCGCCACCAGGGAAGCCCAGGAAACGATATTTTTAAGACATACACAGACAAGTGATTTTTGTCTAAAATATACAAAGGACTTCTTCAAATCAGTAGAAAAATGAATATAAACACACAAGCAGGCATTTCCCAGATGAATAAATATTGAAAACAAGTGCCCCAGAAACATATCAAAAGATGCTCAGCATCATTAATATTCAACAAAATGTAAACCAGAAAAGCAATGAGGTACCGTTGTATCCCTATTATATCAGCAAAAATTAAGAAGGCTGGTAATTCCATGTTTTGTTCGGGATGTAGACCTACTGCACCTCTTATAAATAGCTGGTGGGAGTGAAAAGTAGTACAACCAGTTTGGAAGAGAATGTGGCACCTTCTTATAAAAGTTGTTTCTACGTCCTATAGCCCAGCAATTCTACACTTATGGAATTTATATCCAGAAAACCTTTTGCACACCCATGCCAGGAGACATTTATGAGAATGTTCGGAACAGCTATGCTCGTAATCATAAACACAAGAAAATAACCCATATATTCTTACATAGGAGAATGAATAAATGTTGTCTACATGCACATCAGAATATCATATAACAGTGAAATTGAGCAGCGTAGATGAGTCTCAGAATTTAATATTGAGTGAAAATAGGCAAAATGCAGATGACTAGTCAGAACGATACCATTTTTATAAAACTTAAAAACAAGCAAAACTAAATGATATGTGTAGAGATAGGTATTTGAGATAATATTGTTTTTAAAAAAGAAATAAATGTCAACAAAAGTTTTGTGGTAGTGACCAGGACTGGGACAGGGGAGGAACAAGTGTCAATGTAGCAGTATTTTAAGTTGGATATTATTATTATTATGCGTTATAACTTATATATATGGCACATATGTTCATTTGTATGTATCAGAAATCATATAGCAACAAGATAAAGAGCCAGACAACCTGGGTTCCTGTTAGGGTACTTCTGTTCACTAAAGGTTCAACCATGGACAAGTTACCTAACCTCTTCAAAGATCAGTTTCCTTATCTGAAAAATGGGGTGATAGCAATGGTACTTATATCATTGAGCTGTTGTGATTATTAAATGGGACTCCACTAGGCTCAAGTTAGTACCAAATACAGAGTAAGTGTGTAGTATATTTAGCTTTTATTTCATTATCTTATTCTTAAAACATGATATGTGATGCTAAATACTTCACCTAGAATTAAAGTAGACAGTGTTCCCACACAGAATGCCCTTCTGATCGTACGGCAGAAATGAGGTGTTCACAACATGCATAACTAATACATGTTGATTTACTCAGAAGGGTTAATGAGTTTAGTAGCGATTCCTTGACTCTGACAGACCAAAGAAGAGGTCTTCTGGAAGGAGGAGCAACTTTTATGCCCGCTAAGTCTTGTAAATTCTGGAATATTAGCAAAAGTGTTCCATCATTTCTTAAGTACAGCGTGAGAACGTTAGAGAAAGGCCGTTTTCCAAAAGTGGGTCACAGGTTCATACACCATGGGGTCAAGACATCCCCAAACAGACATCCCATTGTGCTCTTAGAAGTAATCACATTTAACTTCAGTGGGTATGAATGGAGCTCAGTAACTCCAGAAGACGTTTTATAATGTAAAATGCAATTCCAATTCCAACGGATAATTTAAACTGGCATGTATATTCTGTAGTAAGTAGGATTTTGCCAGGGCTGTTGAAACAGTTGTGCTAGAATTAGAAAGAGAGCATTTAAAATTTGGTTGGTTTGAAAATGTTTTGACTGCACACATTGCGAAGCACTAAACTGGATTTGTCAAGAATGGCATTATTGGTGGAAGAGCGGAAGTCGCTGTATAATATCGTGGCATGTTACCCCGAGCGTAGGAAAGTGTAAAAATTTTTATGTGTGGTCACAAGACATATCACCAAGAACAGTGTTATCGTAGCTGTTACCACTCGGTGGATTAATAAGGAATGTGAAAATGTGTAAAATTTCCAATAATGCCCCAATGTTTGGTTATATTTACACATATGTTCATTTTACTATTCAGTGTAACTGTGGCAGAGAAAAGGCCACATATTCCACTAAGCAGTCTGTTACAAAGTTGAACATAGGTACATAGATGTAAAGTGATTTTTTTTTTAAGGTGAACTAGCGAGTCAGTCCAGATATCCTTTATTTTGTGGCAACTCCCTGATGAGGGATGTTTGAACTAATTCCACATTTAAATGCTTTACAGAGGCTGACAAGCAGTTATGTTGTGTGTAGTGTGAATGAAGTATAATTATCCTTCTGTCTTTTAGAACAGGTGCTTTCTTCTTTCAAGTAGGCACATGGTGAGGTGACTCTGAAAAGCTTCAGATTCCTAAAATCTTTCAAAAGGTTTTCCTATAGCAGGTCCAGTCCAAGACCTATGGGTTTTTAAAAGACCAGTTCATCATGTTGTAATTCATCATCTGAAAATTAGACTCAGAAAAAAAGCAAAGTTTAGAATATTTGAGAATAAGACCTGAGGATAAAGTCATAGTCACCTCTGAGGTCCAGTTTAATGGCCCTGAAGTTAATTAACGATTATTTTAAAAGTATTTTGTAAGCAGTGACCTTGATGCTAAATAGATGTTTATGGTAAAATAATCAACTGAGATAGTTTTTTACATTCAAAGCTGTCATATGAGACAACTGCCCTTCTCCAGGTGACTCATATATTGTTAAAAAAAAAAAAAAGCAGATCATCAAAAACGATTGCTTTAGTTTTTTTTGAGTGAGTTTTGTATTATGTATTACATGTAATTCTGGATTATAGTTTAAGATTCAACCTAGGTGCGACTTAATTTGGGATATAGTCTGTTCTTTTTAAATTTTAGTTCTAACGTAGGTATAGTCAATAGGAGAGGAAGTATTGATAACAACAATAACAGTAACAGGAATAATAACCATGATAGCTAATCTCTATTGAGTTTAAACGAGGCAAATACTGTGCTAAGTGCTTCACTGAAATCTCACTGAATCATTGCATAATCCTTATAAGGCTGGTACTGTTCTATCTCCATACTGCAGATGAGGGAACTGAGGTGCATAAAATGTGATTTTATGTGGAATCTCACCGCTGGTAAGTGTTAGGGTGGGGGTGTGTACAGAGGCAGCCTAGCTCTAAAGCTGATGTTTAAAGAGTATGCAGTTCCGCCTCCACACTGAGCGTCATTACTTTACAGATATATTGGAGCCTTGTTATATCACTGTTGCAGTGTCTGTACACTAGGACTGCAAGGCAAGACTGCCTTAAACGAAACCATCATTGTTCTTTAAAAGAAGACGGAATTCTTATCTTGAATTTCATTGCTAAAGTGAGGTTCTGGAATAAATGTAGCCCTTCAGTAGGACACAGCCGATTTCATTTCTTCCAGAATTTGGAGTCATTACTCACACAAAGTTTTGCCCTTTTGGTTATGAAGCCTGCAAACCCTGGCTTTAAAAATTTCGATTAAATGTGTACATCTCCACACAATCCCTCTAAGACATGATTGGTATTTCCTGTATATGTAAGCTCCTCTAGGAAATGGTGTTTGCTTATTTAAAAATTTCCCTTTAATTTTCCAGGTTTTATGGCTGCACTGTGTCAGCGTAAGCTTGCCTTTGAAATCGATTGATAAGCCCAGACCTTTTATTTCTATGCCAATTAGATAACGTTGTATTGTGGGGAGTTTCTGAAGTATGCCCACTGAAACAAGGCGGCCATCTGCCTTTCCAAGGTCTGATCTGTTGACTTCCGTTGTTTTATAAAATGACTTCAAGGTACCTGCGTGGGCTGGATCTGGTTTGCAGTTTGCTGAATCGTTGAGTTATGTTGTCCCTAATGGAGCCCAGGCCTTGTTTTGTTCCCAGAGAGCATCAGGTTGGAGGGAGAGCACAGGAAGCTGTGAAGTTCATCGGAATGAGTAAGGTGTACTGAGTTCTTTTTCTCATATTAATGAGTTTTCTGGCCATAATTAGAGGTTATAATGAAGAAGCACTTTGAAAATCCAACCTACCTACCACTGTCAGACTCACCTTTTAAAAATAGCTTTTCACATGTTTATCTGCCCAGTACAGACACAGATTCTTAGTTTTCACTCATTTTAACCCAGAAAGGCAGCATGTTATACAGTTCTTTGCCTTGGGTTTTTTTCATTGAATATATTTTCATGTGTGTACACAACTTCCCCATTCTTTTGTATTGCTACCTAATATTCTGTTCCAAGGCATATTATAATTTATTTAACCAGTTCCCTATTGTTGGAAATCTGGGTAAGTTTCTAAACTTTTGCTATCACAAGCATTGCTTCATTAATTATTCTTGTATACATGTCATCTTGCATGTATTTAAGTTTTTCTGTAGGTTAAATACTCAAAACTAGAAATGCGGGATCAAAGGGTGTATGTGTATGTCATGTGGGTAGATATGGCCCAGTCGTCTTCCAAACCCTCATGATTTTTAGACCCCTCACCTCTCATTACTCTGCAGTCAGAATGCTAGGCTTCAGTTAAACTAATTAGGAGCCCTAGTTAGTGGCCCTGGAAAACTTGATAACGATTTTCACCTATTTTCTGACTTTCTCAAAACATCCTTTCCTTCTATTCCTTCCACTCCACACCTTCACAAATCCTTCCCAAACACACAGGAAACCCTCCTCCCTTCTGGGCTCACAGCCTCACAGTTTACGTTGCTTTTCTTTTCTGAATGTTTATGGCGTGTACACACTGTACTCAGTTCGAAAATCCATCTTATACTGCTTGCAACTTAATTGCTTCTTTTGCAATGTCTGGCCTTCCCAGCAGGTTTATTAGCAGGAGGAGGGCTCTTAGCTTTCTTTTTCACATTTTGTATACTTCTTAGTGCCTAGGACAGTGCCATTGTGGGATTCTTTTCTAATCTTCTGAGGAAAACAGATTTATTGTTTTGGTTAAAAACACCTGCTTTTTATGAGGAAAAAAATGGTATGAAAAAGTGCCAGATATAGAAAAACTCCCTGAACTGTCACTACCCAGAGATAGCTACTCTTTTTTTTTTTTTTTGCAGTACGTGGGCCTCTCACTGTTGGGGCCTCTCCCATTGCGGAGCACAGGCTCCAGACGCACAGGCTCAGTGGCCATGGCTCACGGGCCCAGCCGCTCTGCGGCATGTGGGATCTTCCCGGACCGGGGCACGAACCCGTGTCCCCTGCATCGGCAGGCGGACTCTCAACCACTGTGCCACCAGGGAAGCCCCAGAGATAGCTACTCTTGACATGTTGTCACACATCCAGTTCTCTCTTGATGGATAAATATACAGATCTACAGATAGATGTGCACCGTTTTACACGTGACCTCACAGTGTTCCAATAATTAAGTACCTTGCTTTTCTTCAATAGAAGATTTAGATCTTTCCCCATGTCAACTGGTATGGTTCTATATAATTTTTAATGGCTATATAGTAGTTGTTTCTACACACACATGGTAGTTCATTTAACCAGTACTGAACTGATTGACCTTTGTGGTTTACAGTTTTCTCTCTGAGTCAGTGCATCTGTCAGTACTAGTGTGATGATCTCTTTAGGTAAGGTAAAGTCTTGGAAATGAAAAAACTGTGTTAAAGCATGGGTAAATCTTATGGGATCTAAATAATTACTCATAGAAGAGAAGAAAGTTTAAAGCAGCGTTGAGTACTTTTTCCTAGGCAGCTGTCAAATTCTGATAGTTAGCTGTGGCCTTCAGTACAGCATTCAGTCATCAAAAAGTGTTGTGAAATATTATACATAAATAAAAGGAAAAAAAATCTCAAAGAGGTACTCTAGGAGAAATAACCTTTGCATGTATTCATGAGTGTACAAAAGAATCATTGCTTTCTGCCTTTTATCCTGCGGGGCAGTGACTACCTGTCTTTCTCCTTCCCCAAACTATTTTGGAAAGCTTGTCTAATCTAGAATATTGTAAAAGCATTTTCTCTCCTGCCAAGGTACCGAGAAGAGCCGTGTTTTCTGTTTCTTGGAGAATAGTTTGCTTAGGAAAGTACACAATCTGATGAAAGAGCCTGCAGCTGTGGGCTGTTCTGAAGCCTACTTGAAAACACTCTGATATGTTCCTTTACTACTCCACTTTATTTCAGAAAAGATTTGAGATGGTTTACAAAGATGAAAACAGTGGGCTAGATAAAATTTATTTGATAGATGAGAAAAAGGAGGTAAAGGGAAAATGAGGGTAAGAAAGTGCATAGAAAGCCAAGAGTAAGGATAGTTCACAAAATACACAAGCAAGATGAAATTGCTATCTTCGGCATTGTAGAATAGTTGCACCTGGGCACTTTTGTATGGTTCAAACACAATATTAAGTCATGTGTACTTGCTCGAGAGGGGCCTCAGGTTTGGCCCTGAGCTGGCATGTGGGGTTGTAGCCTGATCGTTGTTATGATCAGAACACAACCCTCCTACTCAGAAGAAGTCAAATGTTCCTGATATTGAGGCCAAAGTGAAAATTCACCTAGAGAGGAGATTTTTAAACAGTGTAAATTCAGGAACCCAGAATATCACAGCTGGAAAGGCCTTAAGAGGCCGTCCTGTTCAACCTTCTTAGGATCGTGTGAGGCCTTGTATTGGCCTTGTAGTTGTGTAGTGCTTTTCAGGGGACTCTGGAGGGAACAGAGTCTGCCTATGACCCGACCTTGAGTCAGTTGCTTCACCTCTCCAATCCACAGTTTCTTTGTGTACCAAATAGGAGTAAGGACTGGTTCTTACCTCATGAGGTTGTCATGAGGATGAAGATAATGCAAGGGAGGGAAATGCAAATGAAAACCAACCACGATGAGATACTACTTGGTGCCCATGAGGATGGCTGTAACCAGAAAGACAGACGATAAGTGTTAGTGAAGATGTGGAGAAACCAGAGCCCTCATACACTGCTGGTGGGGATAGAAAATGGCAGCTGCTTTGGAAAACACTCTGGCAGTTCTTCAGAAGGTTAACGTATAAACCAGAAATGCCACTCCTAGGTGTGTACTGAAGAGAAAACACCAGAACTTGTATACAAATATTCATAGCAGCATTATTCGTAAGAGCCCAAAGTGGAAACAACCCAAATGTCATCAACTAATGAATGGAAAAAAGGACAATATACTGCATGATTCTATTTCTATGAAATGACCAGAAAAGGCAAATGATTAGAGACAGAAAGTAGATTAGTGGTGTCTCGGGCTGGAGGCTATGGGGGAAGTAGGGAATAACTGCTAGGGACATGGGGTTTCTTTTGGGAGTGATACAATTTTTCTAAAATTGATTGTGGTGATGGTTACTCTGTGACATGTACTCTTTTTTCTTTTTTAATTTATTTTATTTTTATTTATTTTTGGCTGCATTGGGTCTTTGTTGCTGCGCATGGGCTTTCTCTAGTTGCGGGGAGCGGGGGCTCCTTTGCAGTGTGCGGGCTTCTCATCGCCGTGGCTTCTCTTTTTTTTTTTTAAAACATCTTTATTGGAGTATAATTGTTTTACAATGGTGTGTTACTTTCTGCTTTATAACAAAGTGAATCAATTATGCATATACATATATCCCCATATCTCCTCCCTCTTGCGTCTCCCTGCCTCCCACCCACCCTATCCCACCCCTCTAGGTGGTCACAAAGCACCGAGCTGATCTCCCTGTGCTATGTGGCTGCTTTCCACTAGCTATCGATTTTGCATTTGGTAGTGTATATATGTCCACGCCACTCTCTTACTTTGTCCCAGCTTCCCCTTCCCCCTCCCCGTGTCCTCAAGTCCATTCTCTAGTACATCTGCGTCTTTATTCCCGTCTTGCCCCCAGGTTCTTCATGACCATTTTTTGTTAGACTCCATATATGTGTGTTAGCATACGGTATTTGCTTTTCTCTTTTTGACTGACTTCACTCTGTATGACCGACTCTAGGTCCATCTACCTCACTACAAATTTTGTTTCTTTTTATGGCACAGTGGCTTCTCTTGTTGTGGATCATGGGCTCTAGGTGCGCGGGCTTCAGTAGTTGTGGCACGCGGGCTCAGTAGTTGTGGTTCACGGTCTCTGGAGCACAGGCTCAGTAGTTGTGGTGCACGGGCTTAGTTGCTCCATGGCATGTGGGATCTTCCTGGACCAGGGCTCGAACCCACGTCCCCTGCATTGGCAGGCAGATTCTTAACCACTGCGCCACCAGGGAAACCCCGACATGTACTCTTTTTTTTTTTTTTTTTTTGCGGTACGCGGGCCTCTCACTGTTGTGGTCTCTCCCGCTGCGGAGCACAGGCTCCGGACGTGCAGGCTCAGCGGCCATGGCTCACGGGCCCAGCCGCTCCGCGGCATGTGGGATCCTCCCGGACCAGGTCATGAACCCGTGTCCCCTGCATCGGCAGGCAGACTCTCAACCACTGCACCACCAGGGAAGCCCCCGACATGTATTCTTTAAATAGGTGAATTGTATCGTAGGTGAATTATATTATTTATGCATATGTGTATATACACACATATACACAAAAGATAATGCACGACAAAGTTCTTAGTGTAGTGCAATAAGCAGTATACTAAGGAAACACTCAATCAATGTATCCTTTTCTTTTTCAAACAGATGATGAAACTGAGGCTCAGGGAGGTGAAATGCCTTATCCTAATCAGGTGGCTCCCTTGGCCTAAACCAGAGCCCGGTTCTCCTGAACCTAAGTCAGAGTTCTCTCCTTCTTCAGGAGAGCAGCCGTAGAGACCCTATGGTTTCTTCTAAGGAGATCTTGGATTGTTTTGACTTCAGTTGACCTTCATTTGGCCTTGAGCCTTTCTATCTTGAAAAGATTTTTGAGTTTCCCAATTGTGGATGTAATATAAACTGTGAAAGAGTCAGCAAAATTTTCGGTTAACCATGATAAACTGCTTAAATTGATTCATGGCCCTGCCTGCTATTCACTTCTCAGAGACTGAGTAGCCTGGCTCAGAGTTACCCAGGCACTTGGCTTTTTTTTTTTTTAATTTATTTAAATTATTTATTTTTGGCTGCGTTGGGTCTTCCTTGCTGCGCGCAGGCTTTTCTCTAGTTGCGGTGAGCGGGGGGCTACTCTTTGTCGTGGTGTGTGGGCTTCTCATTGCAGTGGCTTCTCTTGTTGCAGAGCACAGACTCTAGGTTGCGGGCTCAGTAGTTGTGGCACACAGGCTCAGTAGTTGTGGCGCACGAGGTTAGTTGCTCTGTGGCATGTGGGATTGTCCCGGACCAGGGCTTGAACCCGTGTCCCCTGCATTGGCAGGTGGATTCTTAACCACTGCGCCACCAGGGAAGCCCCCAGGTACTTGGCTTTTTAACTTTTTCTCCATGCAGCCTGTCTTTAGCCATTTCACTTTTCAAACTTCTCTCTTGAAATAGGCTGGGCAGTCAAAAGCAACGGAGCCCCGTCTGTCGAGTTTTCTCAGTAGTAAATCTGGCATAACTTTTGAAGCTGTAGTTTTGGTGTCAGGTGAAATTTGGGTTTCCCATTACAATTTTTTTTAAAATGTTTATGTCATGGGGGTTTTTTTTTTGTTTTTTTTTTTGGCCGCTGCGTCTAGGAGTTGACTAGTCATTGTGACATGAAAAAATTATGAAGTTCAGTATCAACCTGATAGTCTCAATCCAGTGAAATTGACAGAGTTTTAGATGATTTGAATTATATCATTTTGTTGTTGATTAGTGTTAAGGAACATATAAATTATCAATAACTTAAACAATGTGCATGTTTAACTTTGTATAAAGCTTAGGGCTTTAAAGGGTATAGCTGAGGACTTGACAAATATTACAGTGAAATGGAAACTTTCTGATTAGATTTCAAGAATACTTAGGTTTCCAGAACAGCTTTCCCTTTAGAAGTAGTTGCGGAATAAAGCAGTAAGACCCTTCTTTGGAGCATAAAAGTAACCTCCAAGTAATAAACGTGAATAAAAAGTTAACAGAGGTTAACTCTTCACATTAACAACCCCACTTATGTTTGGATTGGTAATTTCACTCTGTAGATGTGAAGGCACGCTCTGATATGTTAGGTCACTATTGATTATTATCTATTGGTTATCTACATTTTAAAAATTTATTGAAGTATAGTTGATTTACAACGTATTAATTTCTACTGTACAGCAAAGTGATTGAGTTATACATATATATTCTTTTTCATATTCTTTTCCTTTATGGTTTATTACAGTATATTGAATATAGTTCCCTGTGCTATAGTAGGACCTTGTTGTTTATCCATTCTGTATATAATAGTTTGCGTCTGTTAATCCCAAACTCCCTCCCAGTACATCACTCCTCCACCTCCCATCCCCCTTGGCAACCACAAGTCTGTTCTCTATGTCTGTGAGTCTGTTTCTGTTTTGTAGATTAGTTCGTTTGTAACATTTTAGGTTCCACATATAAATGATACCATATGGTATTTGTCTTTCTCTTTCTGACTTATTTCACTTAGTATGATAATCTCTAGGGCCATCCCTGTTGCTGCAAATGACATTATTATTTTTTTAAATGGCTGAGTGATATTCCATTGTGTATATGTACCACATCTTCTTTATCCATTCATCTGTCAGTGGACATTTAGGTTGTTTCCATGTCTTGGCTACTGTGAATAGTGCTTCTATGGACATAGGGGTGCATGCATCTTTTTGAATTATAGTTTAGTCCAGATATATGCCCAGGAGTGGGATTGCTGGATCATATGGTAATTCTATTTTCAATTTTCTGAGGAGCCTCCATACTGTTTTCTATAGTGGCTGCACCAGTTTATATTCTTACCAACAGTATAGGAGAGTTGCCTTTTCTCCACACCCGCTCCAGCATTTGTTATTTGTAGACTTTGATGATGGCCATTCTGACCGGTGTGAGGTGGTACCTCATTGTAGTTTTCATTTGCATTTCTCTAATAATTACCGATGTTGAACATCTTTTCTTCTGCCTACTGGCCATCTGTATGTCTTCTTCGGACACGTCAGACATGTCTGTGTAGGTCTTCTGCCCACTTTTCGACTGGGTTGTTATTTTGTTGTTGTTGAGTTGTATGAACTGTGCCAATTTACATTCCCTTATTGGTTATCTATTGCTGTGTAATAAATTACCCCAAAACGTAGTGATGTAACCTAGCAGCAGCCATTTTATTATTCTCTCTCATGGTTCTGGGGCATGGTAGGCTCAGCCAGGTGCATCTTGATGGGCTAGCTCATGTAGTTGAAGCCATCAGTGACTAATGGCTTCTTGAGGCTGGTTCGCTCACATAGCTGGAAGCAATTGAAGATGGCTGTTGTCCGGGACCTCAGCTGGGACCATGCGTGGTCTCTTCGTGTGGTCTCTCATAGTGACTGGGGTCCAGGACTGAGCTTCCCCAGTGGGCCAGGCAGAAGGTCTATGGCTTTTATGACCTAGCCTTGGAAGCCAGGTAACATTGCTGCTTCTGTGGTTACAGGCTGACCCAGATTCACAAGGAGGGAACATGAACTCTACCCGTCAATGGGATTAGTGTCAATGACGCATTGTAAAAAAGCACATGGGATGGGAAATCTCATGATCGTGTTGAAAAACACCATCTGTGTGGTCACTCTTTCAGTAAAAGGCAATCATGGGAGGAGGAGACAAGAAATAAAAAGACGAACCCGAGGGGTTGGTAGTGGTATGGCAACAGTGAGTTGCATACAGCATAAATGAGAGTGGGAGGTAAAGGCGGGAGATGAAATGGTTCAGATGGAGGGATGGGGGAGGCAGGATGGAAGCCCTGGTGCATAGGGTGTCCCTGATGCTTATTGCCCCCACAGTCACAGGGTCTACACCTAAGGATGTGCCCTTGATAGTATCTCAGTCATGAGTACAAGGCATATTAACCCATCCCGTTCAGCATCTGGGAGGCGGCAGGCCCACACTCTGGTTGCCGTAATAAGCTGGCCAGGATGGCATGTGGTAAAGTACAATAAGTGTAGTATCAGAATTGCCTCGTGATAGATGGGGATTTCCAGTCTTCCTGTAAGGGAAAGTAAAAGATACTAGTAAAGAAATGATCATGCAGACCTCGAATGAGAAAATGGACACTTAACAGTTGTCTGTTCTCATTCCCTGTTTCCTTTGCAACAGATATTTATTTATTTATTTATTTATTTATTTTGCGGTATGCGGGCCTCTCACTGTTGTGGCCTCTCCCGTTGTGGAGCACAGCCTCCGGACGCGCAGGCTCAGCGGCCATGGCTTACGGGCCCAGCTGCTCTGCGGCATGTGGGATCTTCCTGGACTGGGGCACGAACCCGTGTCCCCTGCATCGGCAGGCAGACTCTCAACCACTGCGCCACCAGGGAAGCCCCAGATATTTATTTTGATTATTAAAATATGTGCACTTGATAAAAAGAATCAAATATTTATCGGGTGCCTACAGTTTGCTAGGCACTATTGTAGGTTGGGCTATTTGAAGGGTGAAGATGAGTAAATCTAGTGATTACTTTGGATTGTTTTACACAGCTGTTTCAATTACTCTACAGGAATTTTGAGAGAGGGTTCGTGTTAGTTTGCTACGAGACCTCCAGGAAATCATTTAGCTTTGATGAGACTCTCTTTTTCAGACTCTATCTGTAGTGCCCATTTGCACAGCACTTGGAGGTGTTGGAGACATGTTTGTAAAATGAAAAGCACACAGAAGCACTTAATACATGCTGAGTTTAGCACCTGTGTAGATTGTGATCCCACCACATGTTCCAAAGCAGAATCATATGACATAAATTCTGGCATAAGTTCAAGCATTTACTGAGTCTGCCTTCTTTCATTACACTACTCTTGGTTGAACATCCAGAACGTGCCAGAGTACCAGGCTCTGGGGTTCAGGGAAGAACAAGCTGGGCAAAGTGTCTGTTCTGTGGAACCTACATAAGGAGGATTCCTCTGTGAAAAGGATCCGAAAATGCATATGACTTAGTGAAAAGGTGACATGGCCACATGAGCACACGTAGCCAAGTGTGTGCAGTTTCGGAGGTGGTACTTCTCTTTCAGATAGATACGGTATGGAAGGGGTTTCAACTGGTTAAAAAGCAGTCAGCAATGATGCGGTAGAACTCTGGCATTTTCAAAGAAGTCATCGCTGAGTGCATTGTACTGCCTGAATAGTTTCAGAGTGCTGGAGAAATGGTCTACTTGGTGGTACTTGTCAACTTTAACGCAGGCTGGTGTTCAGAACCCAGGTTTAGTAGGACAAGGACACAGTAGCATGTGTTAAGAAAGGGCCCTACAATAATAAGTTAATAGCTTGTTCTGTCTCCCTTGTGGGTATTTTGGGCACAGTTATATCCTATGCAAGATTTTTTTCTGTGCTCACTGATTCAACATAGATATTTATAAGAGTATAATTCAGAATATAAATATAGAAAAGGTCTCATAAGGGAGTTTATCTTTAACTCAGACATTGTATCATTAATACTTTAGATCTCATTATTACATTATAACCTGAGTCCCACATCTTTCTTCCTGTATGGAGACCTTAGAGGACATTTGCGGCCTGATGCCATCTTCATCCACTCTTGAGTAACAGTGTTTATGATGATGAGCTCAAATATCCAAAAACAGTTGTATCAGGCCGGATATTTCTAAGAAAATAGGTAAGTCTACAGCAGGTTTTAAACCTCCATATATTGGGATGTAGTCCACAGTGATTCATTCTCTGAGAATTCTTGAGGCTGAGGATATGCCCAGTTTTTGTTTTTTTCTGGAGAAGAATTCAATACAAATCAACCTTTTTTGAACACCTGCCAAGTTCTGGGGCCCTGGCCTAAAAATGGTTTATACACGTTCTCATTTGTCCTCATAATAAGCTGATGAGGTAGATATTATCACTCGGTTTTGCAGTGAAGAGACAGACACTTAGGCTAAGTATTGGCGTCTAGTGGGTGGTCAAGTTGGAACTTAGCCTCAGATCTCTCTGACGTAAAAGCCCCTTTGCTGGCATCTGCTGTGTTGTACCATCACCTAGAGGAAAAATTCTAATTTCGTCTTTGTTCTTTGCTTTATTTCCCAAATTTTCTATAGTAAATGTGAATCAATTTTATATTCTAGTAATCTCAACCAATACCATTTAAACATGTATCGTAATGCAGTTAGATTAAAAAACATTTTTTTGCGTGTGATGTGAAAAGTATAAAACTACATGAATCTGAACATTACACCCCTATATTTAGCAATTAGATAGGTATTATAATTAATTCTTAAAATAAAATGTAGTAGACATATAAGTATTAAAGTTTCTGCTTCATTCATTTTTCTTGGGAAGATAAAACCTATTGATTTAAGATCTTTACCCCCAGATTCTAAATTGATTTTCTTATTTCCTTATCATCGTGTTTAGGGCAAGGACAAGAAAAGCATTTCCTTTCCTCTTTGTAGACATTTATGTATACAGAAAGATTATAGGTGATACTTGAGGGAGTTTGATGATTAAAGGAAGAGAGATACCTAAGTGGCTAGAAGACTCAGTAAAGTTTCTGATAATAGTGGGGATTTGAGCATTTTTCCCCTTTTCTTTCTCGTGCCCCACCACCATAATTTGATTTTAGGAGCAGTTATCAGTACTGTGAGAGACAAATTAATTTAGATAATTAAATCAGCTAATCTTAGGCTGTTTCTTTAATCCCCCCTCCCCCCAAATCCATCCTTTTTGGCATTGAGCTAGTTGCAATGGTCCCTTGGAGGTTTTGCCTCCTTGGGTCTCGGATAGGACCTGACAAGCTGCATTTTTAACAAATGATCTGGGTAAGTTGTATGATTAGGCATATTTGAGAACTCCTGGGTGAGAGGAAAGCCTGCATGAAGACAAGCAGTAGGAAATGAGATTTTAAAGTTGGGTTGGGTCCAGAACGTGAAGAGCCTTGAATCAGAAGGCATGGGTCTGGGAGGTGGTGCCATAAGCTGTGGGGAACCGATGAGGGGCAACTTGTGAGCCGGAAACAGCTGTAGAAGTCAGATTGGAAGCGGTGGAGAGCAGTGGGCAGCCTGAAGGAGGAGCTGTCGGCTGGCAGAAGCTGTTAAAGACCTCGAGGCATGAGATAATGAGGGTTTGAACTAGAACCGTGGCAGAGGTATAGGGAGGAAGGGACATGAATAAGCACTGTTGAAGTGTCAGAGTTGAAAGAGCCTGGCAACTGATGGAGGTGGAAGGCAAATCGCAGAAGGGAGACAACAGAAAGAGATTGAGGCTGTATGGATAGCAGGATGGCAGTTGAGTAGGGAAGAGGGATGCCAGGCTTGTTTGCATCTACTGGAGTTTGAAGCACCACTGGGGCTTCCGTTTGAAGGTGTCCTGTAGGGAGACAGAAATGTGGAGCTCAGGAGAGACTGTGACTGCAGGAGCTGTGCTTTAGCAGTTCTCCCCACATAGGTGATTGTGGAAACCACGTGATCAGGTGAGATTGCCAAGGAGCACATTGCAGGGGCGATGGAGAAGGCCTGGGGGAGCAGTTATGGAGCAGGTGGAGGATGGAGAGAAAGAAAGTGCTGTCACAGGAGCCAAGAAGGTGGAAGTGGTCAGCAGTTTTGAATTTTGCAGAGAGGGAAAGGAAAATGAGGTCTTCTCAAAGGACATTGGATTTAGCTCAGTTTTCATAGTAAGGGGAGAAGCTGGACATTCAGATTAATGAGTAAAGAGATGGTGATGAAGTGCAAGTGGGTAATGTTTCAAAGCTTGATGGTGAAGGGCAGGAAGGGACCGTCATAGCTTGGGATGTGAGGAGACTTTGAGGTCACTGGAGACTTGTATATATTCCAGAGCTCCATGTGGAGGAGGCCTGGTGTGTGTCGCAGAGGAATCTAGAGGGCAGTGGTTCCAAAGACACTGACTTTTCATGTATAAAGTTCCAGGACTGTGCTAGGGCTCCAGAGGTAAGAGTCAGCCTTCATCTGTAAGTATCCTGAGAGAAGGATGAAAGTTGACAGTATGGATTTGAGCCTGGATGACTCAGGGGTGGCAGCCCCACAGACGACGGGAGGACGTGGGCAGGAAACGCCAGTGGAGCATCAGGATCAACGCTCCGATGAAATGATGCACAGATGCCGGCCCGTGTCGAGGAGGGCGGAGGGCAAGGCGGCCAAGGACTTCATCGAGGACGTGGTGCTTTTGTTGTCCTGTGTAGGATATATGCTCCTTCGCCAGTAGGCAAGGAAGCTTCTTGCAAGTTGGGAGCCAACCTGGGCACATGCTTGGAAATGTATTGGAAGAGTGATTGTCTGTGATTGAAGTAGAGGGAAGATACTCCCAGGTGAAGCTGGAGGGGTGGACAAGAGCCGGAGCAAAAAATGTCATGTGGGGCTTCCCTGGTGGCGCAGTGGTTGGGAGTCCGCCTGCCGATGCAGGGGACACGGGTTAGTGCCCCAGTCCGGGAAGATCCCGCATGCCGCGGAGCGGTTGGGCCCGTGAGCCATGGCCGCTGAGCCTGCGCGTCCAGAGCCTGTGCTCCGCAACGGGAGAGGCCACAACGGTGAGAGGCCCGTGTACCGCAAAAAAAAAAAAAAAGTCATGTGTCTTGATGAGGAGTTTAGGTTTTTACATTTGCAAGTTGTTGTTTTTCTTGATAGTTTTGGGGAACTGTGACAAGAATTTAAGCAGAGATGTGCAGTGATCTAGTTTGCCTTTAGGAAGACCGCTCTGGCAGCAGTGTGGAGGATGGCTTGGGGGCAAGGTTGGCAGCAGCAGCCAGGTTGGAACCCGCTGCTTAGTCCAGGTGAGGATCGGTGGGCACTGAAGGTAGAGCAGGCAGAGAACAGGCAGAGGAGACGCTTAGGAAGCAGAGTGGACGGGACTGAGGATTTGAAAGATTTTCATGGGGATGGGAGGTTAAGAGGGAGAGGGAGAGGGGGAGGTTTCAGGAGAAGGTGAGGTTGACTTCCTTTCTGACATCGAGACTGTTTGGAAGGTAGGAAGAAACATTTACTGGGGGAGATGCTGAATGTCTAGAATGTGGTGAGCTTCATGGGATGCCTCTTATCAAATGGAGAGGAGAGTAGACCAGTGTCCGTGTCAGCAAATCGTGGGAGGGTGTGGCCTGGAGACAGAAACATGAACACTCTCAGCACAGGAGCCATAGCTCATAGCTGAGACCAGTGTATGCAGATGATACCGTGGAGTGTGGAGCCCACACACACACACACACACACACACACACACACACACACACACACACACACACACACACACACACACACACACACACACACAGAAACACATGCAGAGCCTCTCGACTCAAGAACTAATGATACATTTTCTGGGTGCCTTCTAACTTTCCAGTCTTAGCTATCTACAGGTTAGACATTGGACTCTTCCTGGCATTAGGCAGAAAAAGAAAAAAAATGATGGCATCCAAATATATTTAGCTTTACTACCGATTAGCAGATGGTATGAGATGTTTGGATCCTTAGAAGAAGAGCATCAGATCCCACGATAAGACTTGGATTACTTGTAAAACTCATTTATATTTCAACGCGTGCTCCCACCCCACCCCGTCCCCTGGCCCTTACCAAGGACACCAAAGCTCCTTGGTGTTAAAAGGAGCTCCTTGCTCCTTTTTTTTAAAAAAAATTAACCTCATGAGAATATACAACTATGTTCTTTCTTTTATTTTCCTTTTTAAATCGGCGGTTGGACAGATAATTGTCTTTGGCAAATACATGAATTAGAATATATAGTTTTTCGGAATCTTTTACAGGGAAATCTTTGTTACTTACTTTGCTGCTCTGGCAATCTCTTCTTAGTACTAAATGAACTAACAAAAATAGAATTTATGGGCCTTTTCAGCATTGAATTGAAACACAGTTGAGACCTTGCCCCAGAAATAAAACTCCTGTCTGGAGCATTTTTATGCTGGAGCCTTCTAAAAATTTATTACTGAGAATTAATTTTCCCGGTGATGTTCTCCCGCTGGAGGTGGTGTTTCTTGTTAGCAATAAGAAAAGAATGAGGCTCTTATGGTGTCTTTTTAGTTGAAAAAGCGGCATCTAAGTCAGAGCCTGCTTAAGTGGGTATGATGGCGTGCTTTTTTTTTTTTTTGGCGGTACGCGGGCCTCTCACTGCTGTGGCCTCTCCCGTTGCGGAGCACAGGCTCCGGACGTGCAGGCCCAGCGACCACAGCCCACGGGCCCAGCCGCTCCGTGGCACATGGGATCCTCCCAGACCGGGGCTCGAACCCGTGTCCCCTGCATCGGCAGGCGGACTCTCAACCACTGCGCCACCAGGGAAGCCCCGACGGCGTGCTTTTTAAGAGAGACCCTAATGAGAACTATTACAGATTTAAGAGTGTGGATCGTATATGGGTCTTGTTTAGATCCTTTTTTGAATAAATAACTGAAAAAGACATTTTTGAGATAGTGGGACAAGATTGAACCTAGACTGATATTTAATTCTACTAAGGAATCATTGGTGATTTTGTTGTTCGTGAAAATATCGTGATCGTGTTTTGAAATGTTCTTCTCTATTAGAGATGTGTGCTGAAGTATTTACAGGTAAAATGATATGAAGTCTAAGGATTGCTTTGAGAATACTGAAGCTTGAAGAGTTGGGGTGTAAAGATGAAATCTCAATGGCAGGACAGTTCGTTTAAAAAAAAAAGTCTTAACAAAAGTGAGTGTAGGAAAATGTAGAAGCCAGGAACAGGAGGGAGTTGAAGGTCTGCTTCTCAGCCCATTTTGACACTCCTGTGGACGCGTGTCACTCTTTCTGCACATATGGTGGTCATCGTTTTGCCTTTTTGACCCGAGAATCCAGGAATATAGCACCACCGTTAGATTGTGCTGTTGTGATTGTAACACCGCACCATCCGGGACTCGGGCAGTGGTCTGGGCAGTTCCTATCTCATCCTTCTCAGAGGCTTCAGCCCCTTGTGGAAAAATGACCATGCAGGGTATTCCTTGTCCCCTGTTACATTTTTGAAACTTTAGACTGAGTAAGACATGAGATGATAACTTGGGTGGGGTGGTCTGTAAAGACAGACGGAATGGGAGAGAGTAGAGATTTCAACATGAGGTATGTTTTTGCATAGAGACCTTATGATGTCATTGTTGGCTCTTCTTTCTTATCAGTTCAAATTTGTACTGGAATCAGACTCTTCACACTTTCAAACCAAAGTGTAAGTCAGTGCTGTGTGTGTATTTTTTGTTTTCTAACTAAACCCCCATCTGAAGTCTCTGCCCTTTGCAGACAGCAGGATAGCGAACTGAGTCCATTACAAAGGGAACACGATTTCAGCTGACCACCACGGACTTGTTTGCTTCTTTGAATTATTCCCAGCACAGTGGGTTGTTAATATGTTGTCTCCGAGGCAGATGGGCCCATCCATTTTGATCACCAGCTTTGCTCTTAATTGACGTTTAGAACTATGCCTTTCGTCTCAAGATCTTCAGATGCTTAGAGGAAAGCCCAGAGTTTCCTTGACACCAGCTGCTGCTTTCCTTAAACAGGTGGAAGAAATTTAGCCCCTCAGCTTCCTCATACGCATCTGTTAAGCATGTCACCACAATGACAGGGTCCATGATGGCAAAGGGTAGTAGCTTTCTGAGGACGTGATAAAATGCCTTTGAGCTGCAGGTTGAGATATTTTGGCCGAGAACTTTACTGTGTGTGTATGTTTTATCCAGGGATGATTTTACTTGTTCATTTGTCCAACTAACACGTTTTAAGTATCTGTTATGCAGTAGTAGTCTGTATTGGGTGCTGGTTCACAGAGCCGGGTTTTCTGTTCACTGCAGCAATTTTCAGGTATGTTCTGACTCTAGGGATTATGGACGTGAGGAGCTAAAAGGGTTTCAGGATGTCATGGGGTCTTAACTTGCCTTTCCCCCCATATCCCTTCAGCAACCCCATGATGCTGTGTCTGCCGCCCCTGACATCCCTCTCCAGGGGAAATGGTGAGAAAAGGATGGGGAGAAGTTCCCTCCTGGTGCGAGTTTTGCTTTGGCAAAGCTATTTTTTGGGCAGCAAAAAAATGTTATTTATGCATTTAGCAAATATATATTTGTCACCTACTAAATAAAAGATACTCTAAATATATAAGGACTCAGAATAGATTGAACTGTGTCTTACCACCAGGCCACGTGCTTTCCCAGCTCCAGATTTTCTTGCATGCTGGAACATCTTCTTAACATCTTTGGAATTTCGTAGCAAATACCAGATTAACAAAACAGCAGAATCCATTGCTCTGGACATAATATAGAAGAACACAAACTCATCCACTTGGCTAAGAGAAATGTAAAGGCAGCGCACTGACAAGGACCAGCTCCTGTCAGTACCTGTCCTGTGTGTGCAAAAATTTGACGATCATTTCATTGACCAAATAGTGTACTGTAATGGTGAGTCTTCATTCCAGAATTCATTGCATAAAAATCAAACATTAAAAATGTTGGAAATCCTAAATTGTTACACTTGTAGTAAATGCAGGTGCACATAAGTTGATCCCATTGTCACATCAAGGTTTTAGAAGGTTTCATCATTTTCAGTCTTGAGAATTTGTTTGAAAGCTCGTATTTCCATCACTTCCTCCCCTCCTGGAAAAGTCATTGTCTTTGAACATCGTTTAGAAGTAGGAAGTGGTTACTTTTACTTTCTGTTTTATACACTCCCATGTTGTTTGAATTTTTTTTAAAAAACATATGTGTATCTTTCATTTTTAAATACCTGTTTTCCAACTGATAGCATCATAGATAATAATGATTAAAAATTCAGAAGATACAAAAGTGTGAAGGGGCAGAGGGAACATTTCTTCTCTACTGCTGATGGAGTAAGCAACCCCTAGATTAGTGTTTGATTAATAACTGCGGACGGTAGCGTAGCCAGGTCGACACCTAAACCCAGCCATCACAGTGTGTCTCTCTGCGGCTTGTTAGAATTCTTCTGGTCCTCGTGGTCAGTTCTGCTGCCTGCCTGGAGCTGCGTGCACTTGGCCGTATGCTCTTCTTTCTCGTTCCCACGCCTCCTCCCCCTGCAATTAAGTTAACTTGGTAACTCATTGCTGTATCCAGAGCATCTTTGGCTCTGCTCCACTGCCAAACATTTATTCTCCCTTTTCACCCTTTGGTTTTTCTCATCTGTGTTATTTGTCTTACCAGGACAGAACGTTCCCATTGTTTTCTTTATTAGCTGAAGTCACAGATCAGCTTGGCACCCATTCCAGCAGGAGCTTTCCTTCTCAAAGACGGTAGCTGCAAAATTGGATGCTGCTCTCTTGGCTTCTGGCTGTTGTTATTGTTCTTTGTCACCCTAACTTGGGGAAATGCCATATTGGAGGTTTGATAGGACTCAAACAGAATAAGAAATCTAATTACTTTTTGTTTTGTGCTGCTGCTTCAGAATAGCTCCCTTCCAGCTTCCAGAACATTCTCTCTCACGGCATTGCCCTTTCATGTTGGATTTCCGAAGTTACAAAATTCCATTGTCATTATCTGAAGAGCGACATTTATCAAATTGGATTCTTTCACATTGGAAACTGTTCAAGCATTATAAGAAGTCGCTACAAGTGTGTCCTTCACTGAACTAGCCCGGTGTTTTGAATTGTTATTATTGAATTCTAAGAGTCTTTGTTTCTCTAGAATTTCTTCCAGTTGCCTATAGAACATTTCAATTCTCTCCTTTTACATTCTAGCAAAAGGGAATGCCAAATTTTAGCAGAACCAGATAAGCATTGAATTCCAAGAGGTCAAAAAAAAAAAAAGTTAATGCAAATCACTGGCAAAAGTTCCAAGATTTAGCTGTAGCCAGTTATCTGTCATTGATAGAGATGGGCTTTTTTCTTCTTGGTATTTTAATGAGTAATAACAGGGTCAGACAGAAAAAAATGTGTAAGTATAAATTAAAATCTGAGGGTTCAGATGCCCAGAAAATCCAGTCAGAAAACACTGACCAAGGAGCAAAGTATGGTAGAGCCTGTCATTTGTCATGGGAAGGGGTATCAAATATGACCTACGAATTTTTAAAGAATTCCTAACTACCCAAAAATGGAAATGAAATTCAATAAATAACCTCATCACCATCTTTATTCCGATTATAGCAGCTTCAGACAGTAACAGTCATTTTAATAAGCTTCTGTGGGTCAGGGGTTCGGGATAGTGTTAGCAGGCTGCCCTCTGGTCATGTGCAGCTTCAGTCAGATGGTCAGGCCTTGTCTTCATGGGTTCTCTCTAGGCTGGCAGCATGGAGGCCTCAGGGCCGTCGGACTGCTTATCTAGTGGCTGCAGGCATCTGCTGCCCATATTCCAGTGAGCAAGGTGGAAACGGCATCACCTTTTCTGATGCTTGGTTCTGTCGGTTACAGGCAAGGCACAGACCCACCCAGGTTTAAAGAGAGGACACTGGACTCTGTCTCTTGACAGTGAGGGTGGTAAGATTCTGGAAGAACACGTGAGGCAGGAGGTACTGATATGGGCATCTTTGGAGAGAAGAAGTCTGCCCTGGTCTACCCTCTGGCCACAATAATTCACATCTCTCCCACATGCAAAATACACTCTGCGCTTCCAAAACCCTCCAGAAGTCTCATCCCATTATGGCTTCAGGCTCAGGCTCAAAGTCAAGGGCCTTATCCTCTAATCGTGTGCCTGACACACACCCAGAACACGACAGGAGGATAGGCCTCTTAAAGGTCTGCCCCAAAGAGGGAAAACCAGAGGCACATGGGACCATGACAGTTGTGGAATTTGGCCAGTTGCCTGTTGCCTGTTCCACTGCTCTCTTTGGCTCTTGGTTCCACGCTCTGGGATCTTACTTCTACTTTTTAAGTGACCCTTCCTTTTTCAAAAGAAAGAGCCAGGGCTTCCCTGGTGGCGCAGTGGTTGAGAGTCTGCTTGCTGATGCTAGGGGACACGGGTTCGTGCCCCGGTCCGGGAGGATCCCACATGCCGCGGAGCGGCTGGGCCCGTGAGCCATGGCCGCTGAGCCTGCGCGTCTGGAGCCTGTGCCCCGCAACGGGAGAGGCCACAGCAGTGAGAGGCCCGCGTACCGCAAAAAAAAAAAAAGAAAGAGCCAGTGTTTGCAGTCGAAGTAGCCTTCTCAGACTGCTTCCTGCCCCTAAAAGTTTCGGGAGCTGAATGCTCTTTTCATTTTGTACTCTCTCTGTTTTAGTCGAACCTGGCAGTAATTTCACAGTACAAATGTCTAAAAAACTTTGTGGGTTTTCTTTGACTGTTGATGGGTTCATGTCTTAGACAAGAGCCATGACCTCAAGATGCTTTGCCTACCTTGGGCTCCCTGTGACCCTGAGGGACCACACCCTTAAGATTCTCAGAAGCCTTATTATGTAATGCAGAGTTTCTGCAAGGTTTGCTCTTCCGAGCCTTAGAAAGCCTTAGGTCTGTTTGAAAGCATCCAGAAGGCACCGCCTTAGATCTTTCTGAAGTCTTAACAGAGTGTCACACAGTCACACCCTGGATTTGGTCTTCGCCTTGAAGCCCTGGCTGGGTTTGAGAACTGCTGGGTGTCTGGAGAGGCTGGGGATGAGGAACCATTTTGTATTTCACGGTGTGTCCTTTTCTCTCATCTCTCTCTGCTCACGTTTTATCACAGGCAGCGAGCAGCACCCCGGTGTCCCTTCGAGTACCCTGCCTGGAAATCTCTTCAGCTAGATCATTAGGTCCATTTCTGTTCCCGCTTTACCGCAGATATCAGTGTTGCCAAACTCTGTCACTGCACAGCCGGGTCCTCTCATCCTCCAACATCCAGTAATATTCTCCTCGCTTTCCTTTACGCCCTCACTAACCACCTTCTTAAAACAACAGTCCTTTCATTATCTTCCATTATCTTGCGTGTCAGGAATTCAGGAAGGGCTTGTTCTGATTTGGGGTCAGAGTGGAGCTGAAGCACTTTTGCTAGGAACCCAGGCCACCAAGGAAGCCAGTCTGACTGCCCCGGAGGCTCCTGGGACTGTTGTTGCTTTAAGTCACACAGTTTGAGTGTGATTAGTGACATGTCAGTAGTTCCTGGAACCAGTAACACTACTGTTTTCTTTCTGGCCTTTGTCACCCTGAAGTCCCAGTACGTCTGCTTTCAGGAATCCAGATTGGATCATTCCCCCCACCCCCACCCCCCGTGGCCACTGGAAAGCCTTTCTGCTTTTCAACTGTCTGAATTCTAAGCCCCTTGACTTGGTAGACCACAGAGGGTACAACTCACAGGCCAAAACTATCCCACAGACACATCATTTCTTAGGCTGTGCAGGAGAATTTTATTTTATCTTGATGTACACTTGTTAACATGAAAAAAAATGAAGAGCATTCACATAAAAATCCACTTCTCTGGAAGAATCAGAAGATCTGGCAACACTGGGATACCTTCCTGTGGCAGCAGTCAGCTCATGCTGGGCACTCCCTTTGGGTGTGTGTGGTGGTGATGAGGTTGGCCCTGTCCAGACCTCCCAGGTCCTCACTGGGTCTGCTTTCCATTTCCTACCTGGCTCCTGCAGGCCTTTGAAGTGGCCATTCTTATTGTACAAGTGTTCCACACAGCTTTCCAGCCTTATTCTTAGCTGTTTCCTTAAACCCAGCCCCTAGACCAGCCCCAGTCCCATGTGACCCAGCCCTGGCACATGAGTCAGCAGAACTCTATAAGTTCATACCTTCCCACTGGGTGGAATAACTTCTCCACTTCCTCTGCCTGGTGAGTTATACAGGTGGTCATCCTCTCTTCTGAGATTTCACAGCGTTTGTATCTCTGTTGTAGCATTCACATTTTCTTGAAATTATTAGCTTAAATGTCTGTCCACCTCTCTGGATTGTGAGCTACTCCAGGATGTAGGCTTTTATTTTATTTGTCTTTTGTCTAGAACTAGTCACCAAGGCAGGTATTAAGTAAGACTTTGTTGACTGACTGAATAAATGATTCTTTGAAAAGGCTAAAGCTAGCTCTCTTCCCTGTAAGAGTATACAGTTCAGTATGTCATCTGTTAAATGTAACACAGAGTAGAATGATATAAAGGTGCAGGCAGAATACCAGTGAAGCTTCTTGGATTGGAAGAAAAGAGGTAAGTAGAGATTGTGGAAGGGCAGATCAGGCCAAGATATGTATGTGATACACATGTAAAAAGGTAGAGTTGTGTAAGTATTTAATTTGTACAAAACTGTATTGTGGGTGTCTGATGGCATATGGTGGGAAATAAGTCTTGAAACGGTAATTTGGAGCAAGGGTATGGAGAGACTGGAATATTAAGGAATCTGAACTCATTCTGTAGGCGATAGTGAACTCCTGTTGTTTTTTTTTTCTTTTAGAGAAAGTTCTAATCTGTGACTTGTGGCAATATGAAGGAGAAAATAGGCAAGAGTGTAGAGGCCAGAGGATTGATTAGCCGTTCGTTTTAATAGGAGAGACAGGAGATCAGCGTTGAAGGGGACCTGATCCAGCACAATGGTAGCTGAGGAGGTGAAATCTGCAGAATATAGTGTTTGATAGATTTGGCTTGTGAGAAAGGTGATAATATTCATGATAATAGCACCTGTCATGTCTTGAGTGTTTATTTATGTGCCAGGCATCACGTTAGGAACTTTATATGACTGTGCCCTTTGGCCAAAATGACAGGGGTGGGGGAGTTTCAGAGGTCTTTTGTTTTTTTAACCCAAAATGGAATTTTATTTTAAATTGAAAAAATTTATAGGAAATATGTGCCTTGTTATCCAGTGAATGCTTCATGCAGAAACTTTATATGTATATACAAACACACACACACATACATACCCATGCACTGTAGAAATAATACATTTATGTGTGTATTTCTGTTTCTTCTGGGATTAGAAGGTACAGACAGAAATGTCAACTAGGCTGGTAGTTCTCCATCTTTCACCATTTTACTTCTCCCAAATAATCTATCAAATAATCAAGGTTCCAAATTGTTATAAACAAAATGAATGATCTTTCAGTGACATTTACGTTTACCATTGATCTGTTGTCATGTTAATATTTACAGGAGATTTGAGAACCTAGTTTCATGCTTTAACTAGAAGGATCTTTGTTTCCATTTTGCAGAAAAATTAATCAGGTATAAAATTTTTGATCCTGTTTGTAAAATTTATCATGCATTCCTAGATACAAAGGAAGCTTGAAAATACTGTGATACTTTACTTTCCAAATCTAAAGATTAGAAAAAAAAAGTTTTCTGGTCAGTTTGAACTTATGAACACTTATGGACATAGGTGAAATAACAGAATATCTACTCATAATAATTTATTAGGATAACTATATATAACTGTTAAATAACTTGCGCAAAACATTTTTATTTAGAAATACACCATTTGTTCTCCTTTCTTACTGTGTATCAAGCAGTATTATTTACGCTCTGACTTGCAGTGTTGGCAGTAACTATCATAAAACCAATTTTTGCATCATCTAACACAGTTTTTCAGAGGACGCCCTTTTCACTTCTATCTACATTAAAAAAATATATAGCCCTGTGTTTCCTCATGATGCTTTCATAAGAAGTGTTATCCCAAGCCATATGTATCAGTTTGAGAAATGTTAAGATAGTTTCCCCCCTGCTCCCGTACTTATATTGGTATATGTTTGGTATATAAAAATCAATTACTGTGTTGCTTTTAAAGGTGAGATTTGAGAGGCTTGTGTAAGAAAATTGAGATATTTGCCATTGCAAAGGAAAGTAGTTATTTCCAGGAATAACTACTAAGTTCTTGTGAAATGTTGTCAAATTTTAAAATGTTTCCGTGAGCTGAGTCTTAGTGGCGTGCTTGTAAACCTTGAGAACTGCCACTTTGGCAGTAAGAGGGGAGTGCAAATCCTAATTTGTACTATTTTTCTATTTCCATTGTGTAAATACTCCTACCCTGGCCAATTTAAGTGAGCACTGTGAAGTCAGGTGTCTTGTAAACTTTCTGAAATGCTAACAGTGGGCTTTCCTGAGCTAACATGAGCCAGCTGCACCCCGGAAGTGTTAACTAAGACAGGCGACCCTGCAGAAGTGTCGGAGTGAGGCTGGGGTGGAGCATTAATAAATGGGCTGGAGATGGCGAGCTAGAAATTGATCAGATGTTCATATCCAACAGAGCATTTGCAAAACAAGACTAAGAGATGAAGTCTCCAAGGTCATTGACTTCCATGGAGAGAGGGGGCTCTGGAGACTGTGTGTTTTAGGTCACTAGACAACGTCGTCTAGTGAGCTAAGAGCAACCATTTTTGTGTTAAAGACAGAGAACAGCGGGAGACAGAGCAGGACAAGAGAGGAGGAGGAGAAAGGTTACCAACACAGGTTTGGAAAGAGTGTGAAACAACGGAAGAATGGATTTCAGCTGTGTCTGCAGGATCACATTATAGCAACAGAGAGGAGTGCTGAATCACACAATTGTGACGTTGTTAAATCTTGGGGAGAGAAAGCAGGCAGTTTTCGTGGCCAAATGCGGACAGATAACATTTTGTATGAGACTGAAGATTGAGGAAGTGAGGGCAGCAATCAGAGATGCTCTTTAGAAAAATGTTGACAGTGAGAGGGGAGAGTGATGGAGTGATGGAAGCAGCAGAAACTGAGCCCCCTCCCCGCCCTTTTTGTTGGGGGAAGAAGTATAGGAGATACTTACACATGTTTGTGATGGATGTAGAGGATCCAGAGCCTGGCTGTTTGTGTCTTGAAGGAATGAATGAGTGAATGAATAAATGAGCACAGTAGGAGGCGTTGGTGTTGTAAAGGAAAAGGAATCCATTTTCGTTACACACTGGAGGGAAAGAGGCTCGGAGGGGTGAGGGTGTGAAGACTTTTCTTGGGAATAGAAAGCTTGGGGTATAAGTTGGATGGCCCTGTTGCTCTCAGGGTCGCAGGTGAAGTTATTGGGGTGAGTGGGGTAGGGCGGGATGGGCACTCCTGTGAGTAGCGGCAGCAGGGGATAGTCTGGGGTGGGACTTCCAACGCCCTCACTCCCAGCTGCTTGAGCTCCAGCCGGTTGTTTAAATTCCCCTGCGCCTCGGTTTTCCCTCTGAAAAAACGGGGGGAATAAAATGGTTCTCAGCTCCCAGGGCTACTGTGAAGGTTAAATTAGTTAATATGTTTCAAGTGCTGAGTCACTTTTGGTACATGAGTAACAGCTGGTATCAAGGGCTGGGGAGGCGGACTTAGACTAACAATGAGCACAACTCCTCAAACCTGAGGGACCAGACTAACAGTGAGCACAAGTTCTCAAACCTGCGGGACATGTGAATCACCGGCGAGCTTGCGAAAAGGAAGATACTGATTTAGTGGGTCTGGGGTGGGACCCAAGATTCAGCATTTCTAGGTGATGCTGTTGCTGCTCATCTGGGGACCACGCTTTGAGTGGCAGCGTTGTAGCAGGACCACGCTTTGAGTGGCAGCGTTGTAGCAGGACTGTTGCCCCGACTAGGAGTGGCCAGTGGTCCCCTGTGACATCACCAGGCAGTGTGCCTCCTCTCCATTGGCTCAGGCTGAGCCCAGGCTTTCCTCCAGGTGTGGGGCGGCCAGGAATGGGCACGGGGCCATGGGACACTAACAAGTGCAGCCTCAAGAGCGTCAGCTGTGGGCTCCGGGCTTTATATGATACGGGAGAAGCCAGGCGGGGTTGATGGAAGAGGCGGAAGCAGACCGAGGGCCTGAGAGCACAGTAAGGCCAGGCAGTAGGCGTGGGACGGAGGTGCCCGATAGCTGGGGGGCACAGGGGCCAATGTCAGAGTATAAGCTATGGGGACAGGCAAATATTTACTGCTGAAAACTTGGTGAGTCTAATTTTATTTCTTGGTGTTTAATTTCTGATGAGTTAGAAGGCTTTTTGTTTGCTGGGCTGTGCCTCAAGGACATTATAAAGGGCAGTTGATTAGAAACAGGTTTCCTACTTCTGGTTAGTAGAATGCCTGAGGAGAGAAAAGTTACTGGGTGTTGCTTTCTGCCATGTCTAGGGTGTCCTTGGTGGGCAGATGTGAGGTGGGTGGGCTCCCCATCTTGGGTTCAGGCTACATACAGCCAGGCACGTAGTTTGTCCGGCAGGTAGAGGGGAGGTGGAGAACAGGATTCCCAGAGATGGGAAAACCATTCCAAGGAGCTCCTGAAATACCACTCCAGGGAGAAGTTATGTGGCAGTGGAAGTAGCTGGCCGGTGCCTTGGGAGGAAGGGCATGCAGTACTGAGACGAATTCTACTAAACTGTGGTCAGTATTTCTTTGGGTCACATTCATCCTTTGTTCAGGAGTGTGTTAGAGAAACACACTTGCACTTCTAACATTTAACCCCTTGTATAGAAAGTGCTTCCGTTGGCTCTCTTGTACTCTCTTGTATACATCCTTCCTCCTGTTCTGGTGTCTGGGGTCAGGTGGCAACCTGAGATATTGTATGGAGATCCTGGGTCCTGGTATTTATAGACAGCTCCTGTTCGAAGGGGCACCCCTGGGAAGATGAGTCCCGGAACAGATCCAGGGACTGTGTCCCTTGTTGCTGCCATTCCCTCTCCCTGGCCTTCCCATCCTGGCTCTGCCTCTGACCTGACCCCATGGCCACAAGAACTGGCCGGGGAACCACACCGTTGTTCCCTCTATCTGTCTGGTGGAGCCTGACTTTTTGTGGGAATCAGAACTTCATTTCTTTAATGGATTTTCATAAAAATGCTGTTTCAAGGAAGAGAAGATAATATTACTTTCCTTTTCAGAGGTATGGTATAAATAGAACTGCTCAATTGTGTTTTATTCCCAGTTTTGGGAATAAATGTTATTGCATGTAAAACTTGGTCTAACCTCGCTACTGCCAGCTCTGACCTGAGGAATTTGTGGGCTTATGAATAGCTCTAGCTGTCACTTAAGTTGAGCTCATTTCTCTGAGAAGCACTGGGTTATTTTTTTAAATCGCCAACAGAGAAAAAATTTCACTTAACCACCTCTTGGCTTTACTCAGTGAGTGAGCCATTTAATAGAATAAGAGCGACGTAACAGGAATGCAGTCAGAGTTCTGAGGGTGGGTAACCTCCATGCTCATCACGGTAGGGGATGGGGGAGGTTAGAAGCTTTTACGCATCTTCTTTTGAAGCATCTATTTTGTAGATTATTCTTCAGTTCCTAGATAAAAACCCCATTTGTTTAAACTATATGAAACTTAGTTGCCTTGGCTCAAGACCTAAAAGCTTCCTGTCATCCCTACAAACTCCCCACAAGGATGTAATTTTGTAAAATTGCTTTCTGGTCTCTTCCGCAGAGGTCAATGTCGCATAAATACACTGTGAAACCTGGGTTTCACATTATGCTGCGAGTTTTTTCCTTTCCAATAAACGGAGACAACAGTCTTAAGGAATAAATTTGTATTCTTATTCTTGCTACGCTTACACCAGTATTTTATGCTACCTAGATTTTTGAGTGTTCGTTGTCTTAATTTCGACATTTATTTGTTTAATCAATATTTACTACTTAAAGGCCCATCCCACCATTTCTTTCAATGCCTGAGGCTATAATCCTAGACATTTTGCTTTATCTTTCTCTCTTCCAGCAAATAAAACTAAGAGGAGGGACACAGTCAGGGTTATAAAATAAAATAGAAATAGAAGTTGGCCATTTTATTGTCTGTAGTTGGATCCCACTTGAAGAAACAAAACGGACAGCTTTTGTAAACATAGAGTGAGGGGAAAAAACATAAACTAAATTTTAGGGTGTGAAGCCGCCCTATCTCTTTTCAGAAAGAGAGATTTCCCTGCTGTGATCTTTTGAATGAGTACTTGAAGAATACTAATTCGTCAGCCGTGCTTGGGTTTTACAGTCTGAGTGAAGGTAGAGTTTTTTTCTGTTTATGATCCACAATTTTACTTTTCTTCTCACTTCTTAGTTAATATTAATAGTATGTTTTGTAGTAGATGTGGCTTTAAATGCTTTCTTGTAATGTAGTCATTATCAGATTTTCCTCCGTATTGCTCTCGTCATGATTAGTGTTGCTAAGAAAATAATTAATTTTACTGTATATGTCAACAGAAAATCTCTTCTGTATCCATTTCTTTGTAGCTTTAAAATGAGCAGTCTGTTCTAAAAACCCTGAAGTGCATTTCAGCGTCCTTTCTACAGTACCTTGCCAACATCTATAAGCATCATTAAAATCACTGTCATTAAATAGGTCTTTCCAATGACTCAAAATGCAAGTGGAAAAAGTATCTTATGCCAAGCACAGAAGGAGTTTTTACTAAGTGTTAAGTGTTTTGAAGGTGAATTAATGGAGAAAAAAGCTTTTTTAAAAAAATTGAGCACAACCGTTTGCAATTATGAATAAGAACCTTTTGCTTGTTTTTTAAGTTTCTACGTCGCAGCTCAAGACCAAGTGGTCAGGCTTACTTGTACAGGTTCCACATGGTAATGCCTTCAAATCAAACCCAGCCCCAGGTCTGCATTGTTTATGACTTCACATTGATCCAACATGTGTGAATGATTACTTTACACCTAAATCCTGTGGTATTTCCCTTGGAACTCATGAACTTCCTGTGGTGTAACTGGATAGTTTCTATTATGGAAAATAGTCTTTCTTCATGTCATACTCTTTCAAAGTCTTCACAGGACATTTTAGACAGCTGGTTTTTCACAGTTACCATTCAGTGGCATAGGAAAACTTGCATTTGAATGGGAATCTGAAGGCTTTTTTTCTTGCCTTCATTTTGCTTTTACACCTGTGTGATATCTTGGGTCACTTGCTGGGCCTTCGTTCTCCCATCTGTAAAGTGAGGGGGTTTGACTAAACAGTCTCCAGGGTCCCTTTCCACTTGCGGTTTCTCTGAATCAGTGGATCACTGGTTGTTATGTTCACGTCATGTTCGCTTGCTACATTGCTTTGTTTAACCACGTCTCAGACCATGTTTTGCTCTGTTTTTTAAATTGAAGTAGAGTTGATTTACAATGTGCCAGTCTCTGCTGTGTAGCAGAGTGACTCAGTTGTATACACATATGCATTCCTTTTTTATATTCTTTTCCATTATGGTTTATCACAGGATATTGAATATAGTTCCCTGTGCTATACAGTAGGACCTTGTTGTTTACCCATTCTAAATGTAACTGTTTGCATCTACCAACCCCAAACTCCCAGTCCCTCCCTCTCCCTCCCCCTCTTCCCCCACCTTGGCAACCACAACTCTGTCCTCTGTGGCTATGAGTCATCTCAGTCCATTTTTTAAAGCAAATTACTTTGGTCAGAGGCTCATTATTCTCAGTCATCCGCTCCTTTGAAAAGTTTTGCCTTTTCAACCACAGAGACACGTGGAAAGCATTCCCTGTGGACCACATCTCTACCCTAGCTCAAAAAAATACGAAATCATGGCAGAAAATTGTTATCATCTGTTTAGTTCATCTGACACGGCTGCTGGTTGTCTTGCTGTGTTCCTGGCAATCGCGAAAGGCGTGTTAAGAATAGCCTTGATGTTGTGTTGTTTTGCTCAAGTAGGTTGAGCAGAATCCTGGGAAAATAAGCATGACGTCAGGTTCTGAAAAAGAGCAAGGTGGCAACAGAGGATATTTGCGTTTTTGATATAGGTTGGAGATGGCTGATGCCCTAGACTAGTATGCTTCTTCAGGCTGCCTGAGTCCCTTGTCTTCCCTTAGTCCTCAGTTTCTCGCTTGCATGCATTTCCTTAAGCAGTTTTGAAACCTACCACGTGGACTTTCACGTGTAGTGATTCATACAGTGTTAACTGAAGCCAAAGTGAAAAATGGGCTTGATCCTTCATGGCTGATGTGTGTTGTACTCTTCCAAAATATTTTGTTCTACACAGAGTAAAACATTTCAAGAACTTAATATCTTTGGAAAGAGGATGAGTGTAGGAGTCTGGAGGCTGTGTAGTCTTTTGGGGTATTCACTGCTAGTTACCCCTGAATTCATAACCACTCAGGTTACTTTCAAGGTAAGCGTATGCTGTGTAACCCAAAGAGCTGCACCCGCAAACACAGGTTGTGTTCAGCTGGTGAAGAATTGGGTGGATTTGTTTTGGTCCAGGTGAGAAGAGTTCCGGGGTCAAGCGGTCACCTTCATAAAACCGAAGACGGTGACTGGGAGTGGAGTGACGACGAGATGGATGAAAAAAGTGAAGAAGGGAAAGCTGCGTTTTCGCAAGAAAAGGTAAAATGACATTGATGATGATTTTCTAACCTGTGTCAGTTTTATTTTTGTGTTTTTGGGGGCGTGTGTGTACTAATGAATATGTAATTGTTTTACAGTCACGAAGAGTAAAAGAAGAAAATCCAGAGGTGAGTGGTGGTTATTTATTTAGTTCTTTGCCTCGTCTCCCCCCCAGCCTCCTCCCACAAGTATCAGTCTGATCTCTTTGGGGAAGAACCTTCAAACTTTGTTCTCGTGGTATAGAAAAAAAAGAAAAGGCACATAGGCTTTGCGGGTCTTGATACTGTCTGAGTTACTTTGGAGCTGTGTATATTGGGGCAGATTACTCTCTGACCCTCAGTTTCCTCCTCTGTCCAATGGGGGTGATCACAATACTTATAAAATTGCTGTGAGGATTGATAAAATCACATACATGAAGCACTCAGTGGAGTTCTTAGCACAAATTAGTTACTCACTTCATCTTAATTCTTAGGATTACTGCCACTTAGAGAACATACTAGGCATACAGGAAAATGTCTCCTAGATTTTTAGTTTACCATAAAGCAAGATATTAACATGGTTAGGAACTCTAGGTTGAATTTGTTGGTTTTGATTTTTAAATCTCCCGGGTAACTTAGTAGGCAAGGAACAGTCTTTCATCAGCCTCCCTTTGAGAACTGGTCATCTTTTGATTAACTTTACTTCCTCCACTGGTTAATTATTCTAATGACTAATGATGACTGTAGTTCAAAGGACTTCCTCATTCTCCTAGAGGAAGTTTAAGCGTATTTAAATAGTTCCAAATATTTTACAAATCTAGTATTTAATGTGTACTTGGATAAATTCTCTTTAAGAAAACAGAAGACTTCGGGCTACAGGTGATATCCATCCCAACTTTCTTTTTAAATTTCCTTTTAATTAAATGGAGTAAATCTTATCATTCTGCTTTAAGTGGCAATAACCAGCTGCACCATCTAAGAAGAGAGCATCAGAGCTACAAGCCACTCTTTCCCCTATCATCCTCCCCCACCCCGGCTCTGGTCTCTTTTCATTCTCATACCTCCTTGATGGGCCTTTCCTAGGGATTTTTCAGTCTGCCTGCCTCCTACTGGTAACTCTCCTTCAGATCCTGTTTCCTCCTATATTTATCATATGAATTAATCTCTCTGTTTCGTACATCAAATATGAGCTTTGATCAAGAAGTTAGAAGGATGGTGGTGTGCTCCACAGTAGGACATGTTGGCTACACACATATCCTGCTGGATTTTTGCAATGATCTTAACCCATTATCATGAACTCTGCCATCTTCTTGCCCACTGTTTTATCTAGAGTGAAGTACAGATCAAGGTTTTTCATCTATTTCTAAGAGTGACTCTAACTAAAAGTGTCAGTTCTCCTTAGAAATAGAACAAAATAACATGATTCAAGTAGCGTCATTGACTCAGAAATCATTCGTTATTGGTTCACTGCAGGACATTTTCGTTGGAAGATACTCACTGGAATTCTGCCTTACTAGTATAGGCTGATGGGTGTAGGTCTTTCCTCATGAGGATTTGTTAAGTTTATTTTGAGAATATCTTACTCTGTACTCGTTGCAATTGCTCTGATAACTGATCTGTTATTTGGATAATAGCAGTATCTTTCTGGCAAACGTATTTTCTTCGTAGACGGGAAAAAGAGTAGTGTATAGCATGCTGTCAGTTGTTCATCAAACATCCCTGTCAACCTTCTTGAGTGGAATTTGAAAGTCTTAGGCACCTTACTGTATCTAGACTCGCTTGATTTCCCAGTGGCATATGTCTGTTCCCATACTGGCTTATAATTAAGGAAGCATATAGATAAGCTTCTTATTTCTGTGGAAGGATATATTAGTTTGAATGTAAACACTCCCCCCAAACTTTAGGAATCACCAGCTCTCTCTGCTATTACACAGCTTCCCACGCCATTTTATTGTTTTTGTCTTTTGGGGGGTATTTTTCGCAAGGCTGGCGTTTCAGCATCCTGAGCTGTGTTCAGAATCTCTTCAGTGTTGGTTCCTGTGTCCTTTCAGCTTTTGATTAAAGTAGCCCCCTGATTTACCAGTCACACCAAGTCACTTTTTGGATGTGAAGCAAAAAATATTTTAATCTATTATACAGGGAATTAAAATGGTTGAATATGTAAATATTCAACAAACATAAAGCATATAAATTATATAAACATAAATTATATATATATATAAATAAATATATATAAAATATAAATTATATATATAAAATGTGTGTACTGTGTGCACTGTTTTAGTAGATGTTGGGGATACATCAGTGAGAAAAACAGAGTGCAATCCCTGTCCTTGTGGGGCTTCCATTCCAATGGGAGTAGATAAACGATATCCAATAGCCTTCATAAGTAAGTGAGTTATGTGGTTTGTTACAATGGAATAGGAGTAATGGAAAAAAATAGAATAGGGTAGAGGGTGAGGTAGTATGGTAGGGGTTTATAATTTTAAAAGGGTTAGTCTGGATAGGCCTTACTGAGAGACACATAAAGACTTGTAAAAGGGCTTCCCTGGTGGCGCAGTGGTTGAGAGTCCGCCTGCCGATGCAGGGGACATGGGTTCGTGCCCTGGTCCGGGAAGATCCCATATGAGCCATGGCCGCTGAGCCTGCGCGTCCGGAGCCTGTGCTCCGCAATGGGAGAGGCCACAACAGTGAGAGGCCTGCGTACAGCAAAAAAAAAAAAAAAAAAAAAAAGAAAAGACTTGTAAAAAGGTATGGGAGAATTAAATAGAAATAACTCTGAAGGACCACTTTTATCCTGCTACCATTCTTACCCCTGTGACTGTCCTATCTTTCCAGAGGTTATAAGTTTGCAATGTTTTCTTCCAGACCTTTCCTGCTTGTTCACATACAAATATGTACATAAAGAAGTCTAGCATATCATTTTAAAAATATAAATGAGATTATAAAAACTATAAAATTTTGCATCTTGCCTTATATCTTGGAAATCTTTCCACAGTAGTTGCTATAGATCTACCTCTTTATTTTTAACTGCTGAGGAGTATTACCTGTCAAAATGGTTTATTTAACCATTTCTTTCTTCTTGAGCATTTAGGTTGCTATTGCAAACTGTATTCCATTAACATTTTTTGTGTACGCACTTTGAGGGGCGCACATATATATAAAGCATAGGTACATAGAACTGTGATTTACAGAATCTGCTGATTTGGGATTTTTATAGCTGTTATCAAAAGCTGTATCATGTTAAATATCTTATCATTGTATTTGTCAGTTATACCTCAAAGCTGGGAAGAAAGGCTGTATACAGTCGCAGACAGTGTACCTTATACCTTTAAACATCTTTTAAAGGGAAAAGATGTACTAAATGGCACATTGAAATGCCAGTGTGTTTACTTCGTAATAAGCTTTTCAGTAATATATGTTATTTAAATTGCAGTTGAGATATTTACTTGACTATAAGCCACTAGGTGACTGGGGACAGTATTTTTTTCATGTCCATGTTCCCTTAGCATCTAGTAGACATGCTGTATGTATTTGTTGGTGACATGGAAACCTATGCACTGAGAATCAGACTCTAAACAAGTGCCTGAATAGGTCTGTCATATTTATAAGTAGGTAAGAAGTGGGGGAAGGATCAGAAGACGTTTTATAATCGAGCTGAAGTTCAGAAAAAGTAGTCTTAGTAGTTCCACACTTAAGAGTGAGATGCTGCAATAAAGAAGGGGCATTTTAGAAATGCATATTTTGTGAGGGGCTATTGGGCTTCCTGGAAGTACAGGCAGAATGTCCAGGTATTACAGCGCTAGTTGGAGAAGACTGAGAAGGCAAGGGTGGGGTATTTGCCAGAGGGACCTTGGGTAGATGTGCCTGGTACAGGACCGTATTTGGAGATGAGAAATTCCGGTGTAAAATGTAAAGTTCCAGAGTTACACCACTTGTCTAATGAGATTCGTAGCCAAACTTAGTGAGAAATTGGTCCTAGTGTGTTCTTAACCTGGTTTTTAAGAAATAGCCTTGCAAAGTACTTGTCACCTACTAGTAATTATTAGTTTGTAATAAGTAAATAATTCATGCTAATTTCATTTATTTAGTATCTTATTCCACTTGGATGGTGGAAGCCAGTGGAGACTAAAGGTTAATAATATAACAATAATAATGAAGTTAGTTAATTGGACCAATGTTTAATCTGGGTCTGATTTCCCATGGAGCTGCGTTAGGCACTGTGGCATTGTGGGAATTATACAAAAGCACAGAAGAGGGCCTTCTCTCCAGAAGCTGCTCATCTCTTTGGGGGTAGGGCTCGGGAGTGGTATTTGCAAGGACAAATACCAAATAAGTGGTATTTCTTAGGTAGAGTTTCCTAGTTGATACAACATCCTAGCTTATATAAAACCTTTCAACTATTATCTCATTATTGATTTTTTTTTTTGCTTTATAAAAAATTTTCATTGTTGTGGTTTGATCTTCTTTTTGATCAGTGATTTTGGAATCCTTTTGTCAGTCTCCAAAATAATCAGTACACGTCTTATAATTCTTTAAGCAATTTTTATACCTTAATTTTTTATATAAAAGTAAAACTGACTTTATTTTTTATTCTTTTTAAATTTATTTATTTATGGCTGCATTGGGTCTTCGTTGCTGCGTGCGGACTTTCTCTAGTTGCAGCGAGCAGGGGCTACTCTTTGTTGCGGTGCGTGGGCTTCTCATTGAGGTGTCTTCTCTTGTTGCAGATCACAGGCTATAGGTGCATGGGCTTCAGCAGTTGTGGCTCATGTGCTCAGTAGTTGTGACGCACGGGCTTAGTTGCTGCCTGGCATGTGGGAACTTCCCGGACCAGGGCTCGAACCTGTGTCCCCTTCATTGGCAGGCAGATTCTTAACCACTGCACCACCGGGGAAGCCCTGACTTTATGTTTCAATTCACATTTTCTTTTGGTTTCATTTAAGTGAGGAGGACATTTTCCAAGGCTTCTATTAAGGAACCACTTGGTTTATAGTAGCCCTTCTGTTAGGGGTCATGAAAACATGGTTTGCAATCCTGGCTCCACATCAGAAAAACCAAAGGCTTTAAAAATGCGGATCCGTAGACCCAGCAAATCAAATTGTGATTTGGTGGTTTGGGGTGATGTCTAAGGCAACTCTGATTTTTAAAAAATCTGTTCATGTGATTCTGATACGTGACTAGGATGAAGGACCCACTGACTAGGAAAACCGCACTAGTCGCTCTGAATCCAAAAGCCCAGACTGGAATCCAGGAAGATTGAGTGCTGCAAATACCTGAAGATTTGTTTTAAATATCTGCCTATCAGAAGTCTAAAAAAAAAAAAAAAAACCCAAACAAGCAAACAAAAAAACAAAACGACTAAGACATTTCAGAAATCCCTTGGAAAAGCTGTCCTTATTTAATCAAGTGTAATGGTGCCAGGTGGGAAGGTTTGATGACAGAAGCCCTGTAGGGCCCATGACAGGTATATTGAAGAATTTTGTTGTAGGTCTAGGCTAGGTTAATTGTTGCCCAACTCTGATATTTTGTTCTGAGGAGAAAATCCATTTGGTGTGGATTTAGGTTGAGTGAATTTTACCAGAGCTTAGACACAGTGTGAAAGCTAAATTCATTGCTTATGTTACTCAGTGCTATTGCTGGATGATTGTTAAAACTGCCGTTAGCTTTTTGAAATTATTTCTGATGACATTGTGTTTTCCAGACGCCTGTCAGCTCTCATGTTGTCTTATACCCATTTGTAGTTGGAGGCAAAGATTTGATTTCTCCCTCCAAATTGATTGTACTGGATCACAGACGGCTTTTGCTTGATGCTTTTATGATGTCACTTTCTAAGAGGTGTTCTTATTACAGGTGACTGGCTTTCCAACTAGTTGTTGTTAAACTTAGAATCTCCTGTAATTCTGAAAATAAACCTTTTGTTTTGGAGTAATTTTAGGTTTACAGAAAATTTGTAAAGATAGTGTACTCTGTAGGGTTCCCGTACATTCTTCATCCATGCTCTTTTACCGTTAATTTCTTTCGTAGCCCTGACGTGTTTGTCACAACTAAAAACCATCAGTGCTCCATTACTATCCGCTACATCTCAGATTGTATTTGTATTTCATTAGTTTGTCCACTAACATCCTTTTTCTGTCCCAGGATCTAATCCAGGATAACACAGTGCATTTAGCTGCAGTATTTTTAAAAACAGAAAATGAGAAGATTAGATAGAGCACTATGAAAAATTAGAAAGTGGATGTTGTCCCTTTTTTGTCTCTATTCCAAGGTGCTTTCCTCTTTCAGTCCCAGAGCCCTGTCTCCAGGGCCGTGTCCAACATTAATCTGTTATTCTTCTCTTCCCCTGCTATCAAAACACCCATTCTCTCAAGTATCCTTCTTAATAGCAAACTGTTTAAAATTTTAAAAAATTCCAGTAGACAAATTTATATTATACTGTTAATGAATGACAGCTGCTTAATGTGTTAGGTTTCTTGTAAGTTTTTACATTTAAAAATGCATGCCCAGAAGTCATGCCGTAAACTGATAGAATGGGGTCCATAATGGTGAAATTTGGCAGACTACAGTTGGTTGTCAGGGAAGATGTTTTGTGCAGGGAACCTCCCTCTCCAGCCCTCCTGTGCATCTCTGCACATTTCCTGCCCCAGTGGGAGCTGGAGACTGGTTTCTTCATCACGTGCAGGGTTACATCTACACAGTGAGGTTGCACGGTAATAGCTCTCTGTGCCCCTAACTGTCCGGGAGTAAGGGACAGGGCGTGAGATGGGCCTCCCCAGGGGAAAGAGAAGTTGTCACCTCTGGTAAATGCCATTAAGAATTTTCCATATTACAAACCTTCTTTGACTAAAGGTAGGATATTCTGTAGGTGATGTGATGTGGCTTTTGGTAGTATCTCAAACCTTAATTAAGAATGAACTTATGAACAAAACGGAAACAGACTTACAGACATAGAAAACATATTTACGGTTACCAAAGGGGAAAGGGGGGGTATAAATGAGGAGTTCGGGATTAGCAGGTACACACTACTATATATAAAATAGGTAAACAACATGTAGCACAGGGAACTATATTCAATATCCTGTAATAAACCATAATGGAAAAGAATATGAAAAAAATATATATGTATAACTGACTCACTTTGCTGTACACCAGAAACTAACACAACATTGTAAATCAACTATACTTCAATAAAAAAGAAAAAGAAAAAAAATTTAAGTTTAAAAAAAAAAAAGGTTGTGGAATCAGTCTGAAAAATTCTTTACAAGAGATCATTTGGGATAGACCAAGGCCCTCTGGCTGGTTAATGAACACAGGTTGTTTGTTCTTCTAACATAGTCATTTCCCCCCAACATTTTAATATGAAAAACTTCCAAAATATTGCAACATTAAAAACATTTTATAGTGAACATCCACCCAGCAGTCACCTGGATTCTGCCATTACTATACTTCATCTCATGCACAGCCATCTGTTCATCTGTCGGTCTATCTTTGTTTTTGGATGCAGTTCAAAGGAAACTGCAGACGTGGGTGTACTTCCCCTTGTTTCTTCATTACTAACAGTTATTTTCGCGGAAGCAGAGAGAGTAAGAATTTTACGCTCTTAAACTTTAGAAAACTCTTGCCACAAAGAATTTCTGATGACTTCTGATAATTTTAGAATCGATAGTAAGTTTAGGGAATAATATATATTTTTCATTCTTTGTCAATGTTGTTTCTCTTTTAGTTTGCCTTTCAAGTTTTGTTCCAGGGCAGAGTTCACAAAAGTAGGGATTGAGGCAGAAATATTTTGGGTATCCCATGAGGGTCAGGTTTCCAGCTTGGAGAGAAAAATATAACCTATTACTCTAGCTTTTCTTTTGGGGAAAATGTGTTTTAAAAATCCAGCTACCCTTACATATTTTTGAAATCCAGTGCTGTGAATAAATTGTTCAAAGTAATGATTAAAGGGGCAGGTTGTGCTAATCCTAACATCCTTTTATTAGGGGCCCTTAACTTGCGATGAAGTTGTGTGACAAGAAAAAAATGGTCGTTGGGCATCTTTCTGTTATCAGGTTTAAAATATCAAATAGTCCCTGCCTTTTCACTTTAGCTTGGTGGTTCTCTAAAAGCTTAAGGATCACCTGGGGCACTTATTAAAGATACAGATTCTCTTCTGTCTCCATGAAATTCTGAATCATAGGCTGGATGGTGCCCCGGAATCTTTAACGTGTGTCGTAGGTGATCCCAATGCAAGTAGTCAAAGGACCACACTCTGGGAAATGGTGCTTTAAAATTACTTAAATTATTTAAGATTTTTGTCTCTGATAACTGAGACTTACTGTAACCACACTGAGCTTAACGTCTTATTTTGGTGTTCTTACGTGCTGTAACGGTGGCTCTGTTAACAGATCGCAGTGAACGCCAGCAGCATACCCAAGCAGATACAGTCCCTGTCTGTGCAGGACCCTCAGGTACGTTTCTTTGCCTGTCATTTACGTTGTAGACAGATTTTCTTTTAACAAAACCTGACATTTTAGAAAGATAGACAATATCAGGGTGGTGCTTCCAAAGCAGGGGCTTGTAAACACTTTTTTAATAAGTATGGAGAAAAGAGGACTGTCACTATTGACTGTGATTTTCAGGGCCTCCAACCTTTAAATGATAGGTTCAAGAGCAAGAATTGATTACCAGACTGCTTTTGAAATTGCTGGTACTGTGTGAAGTGAGAAAAGGAAAGAAAATGACTCACCATTCTGCTAGATTCCAGCCACAAAACATTATAATTAATTGATACTTTTCTTTTTTGCTCCTGGTTGGATTTCTAAACTGTTTTTATAATTCTTTTATCACTGAATTTTATGGGCCAATTTATCTCTACAACTCGCCTTGTAAAAATAATAGTCCAGTGACTGTGAATGAATTCATATTAAAAGTTATACGACAGAACACGTGTGCCACGAGTTGTGTCGGGTGCTGATGAAGGATGCTGAGCTATCCAGGGCAGGGGCTGTGGACATAGAACCAGAGTGCAGGCTCCCGTTCTGGTTTTGCTGTGTAATTAATAGGCAAGCCCTTCAGCTCTCAAAGTGGTTATACTTTCAAGTATCACCAGCTGGAGGATCACATCTTCCCTCCAAAGCTGCATATTCCATTTAAATTTATTTCTGTTCTACCTGATGTGTATTTTATGAAACAGCTGTATGCAGAGGAGAGAGAGTGATGGGATTTCATGATTGCAGGTTAGACATCTAGTCCTTGACCCTTATCTTTTATACCTGAGGGAGCAGAGATTTGCAGAGGTGAAGTGGCTCAGCCGAGGTTGCACAACTGCTTAGAGGCAGAGCCTTTACATTGTATTGGGCAACTCAGTAAAACACCTTGAAGTAAACTGTAGGTATTGGTTGAATGATAAAAGGAAAGGTAGGGATAACAACAGGTCACAAGGCAACGAGTAAAGGAAACGGGAAAAGGGATAAGGATACCTAGTAGTAAGTAACATGGTATAGTTTGACTCATTTTCATACACTTTATTTTGTTCTCCCAGGAAACTTTTGAGGCAGGTATTATCCCCGTTTTGTAAATGAGAAAACGAGTCCGGAGAATGACTCAGCCACAGTCGCATAGCTGGTCAGTGGCAGAGCCAAGTCCTGACCTAAAATCCATTATTTTTCTACTCCAGTAGGAATGTCGCATGTCCAGGAATTGGTAGGAGTAGGGAGAGGCTGTGTAGCAGAGGCAGTCATAACTGATGATCTGTGTTCAAGGAAATAGACTCTAGGGGAGAAAGGCGAGAAAGGTAAACTGTGGCCTCACCTACTAGGTTCCTCTATCCTCTGCATCATGAGGTTTAAAGTGCGCAACCTTTGTGCATCACCCAGGCCCAGTTGGTACAGTCCACGGCTCGGGTTGCAAGGTTCCCCTCTAGATAGCTTTCCTTTGGACTTAACTGCTGCTTATACCAGTTGTTCCTAGGGCCCGTCCTCCTACTGAGGCTTTCTGTATGAAACATTTGAATCCACAGTTGTGATGGGAAGTAGACACCATTCTAGTGTTCACACAGACGTCTTATATGGACAAATAAGACCTGCATGTGTAAAGAGCTAGACTTGAAATTTCCAGGAAGAAAGGGCTCTATGAGTCAAGGGCTGTCATGATTTTATGCATGTATTTTCCGAGTTTATAACAGTTTGCTGTTTTGTTTTTAAAGGGCTTACTCAATGCTAGTGAAGACTACAGAGAAGCTTCTTGTGCCGTGAACCTAGTTTTAAGATTAAGGTAAATAATATTGTTTATTTTGCATCACTTTCCAAGGTATAGTACAATATTCTGATCTCCTTCCTTAGCTTTTCATAATATTAGCATACAATAAAATTGTTACCTTGTTTGATCTCCCCAAATAGCCTGTGGGTGCTGTATTCCCAGGACTAATTGCTCTCTTCTAGTTGCTTCCCCAAGAAGAATAAGAAAGAAAAGCACCATGTGAGTGTATTTGCAGGCTCAGTGTACCCTTCATTAAGTTTTTTTTTCCTTGCCTTTTCTTCCTTGGGTTTTTCTTTCTCTTTTTTTTTCTTTTCTTTTTTTACGTTAGATCACAGTAAGAGATTTTTAATGAGTTTCTTTCTCACTTCAGCAGTCAGTCTCTGACAGAAATAAACCATGCTTGTACGACAAGTTGCCTGTTCAGAACATTCTTCAGTGACAGGTTTGATCAGCCACTGTGGAGAAATGATAGATATATTATGAAAGAACCCTTAGTCTTCCAGGAAATGGATACAAAAATGGTGCCTGACAGTCTAGTCTTTGTATCTAGTGAATGAAAGCTTTCTGTATCAAGGATTTTTAAAAATAAGGTCAATTGAATGTGCATTCTTTGTTAAGAATTTGGAATCTCAAGACAAAAGAAATTTGCTTGAACTTAATTGTAAATAGCTGAACTTACCAGGTCAATCACCGTCACTTTTTTTTAAAAAGATTTCTATTGGAGTAGTTGCTTTACAATGTTGTGTTAGTTTCTACTGTACAGCAAAGTGAATCAGCTATACGTATACATATATCCCCTCTTTTTTGGATTTCCTTCCCATTTAGGTCACCACAGAGCACTGAGTAGAGTTCCCTGTCACATTTTTGAAGGCATTTTAAAATATGTTCTCCTTTGACAATTAAACAAATAGAACACATGGCTAATGGGCCTTTTTCAGAGCCATGGCTATAAAAGGTGGATTCATTTTCAAGGTTAGTTTCCAGCCCTGTGAATTATCATAATTTGTCAGGGTCGATTATCTTCGCCGTAATCGCCCCTTCCTCCTGATGGTCATTCACAATCTGCAGTGCATTTTCCCATACTTACCGTGGGAGCCTCACCGCGACCCTTGGTGCAGTTTAATTCAGAGTTGATTTCCAAGTCAAGATGTGAAATTATTACAAGACTATTCTCCTTCTATTTGAGAGTAACCTTGCTTGTGATTCACAGTTAGTGTATCTAGCAGTCTCCAGAGAATGAAATAGCCCTTTCCCTTTTCGTTTGACTTTGGAAACAGGTACTCCTTTTATTTTTCACTTGTTCATTTATTCACTTATAAGTATTCACCGATATCTCTGAGAAAGCAATTCTGTGCGGGGCTCAGTGTTTGTCTTTGAGACGCAAGGGTGAGCGAGACTACGGAGGTTACAGGCTAGGCCGCTGAGCATGCAGTGTTGGAAGTCACCTTTAGAGCCCAGTCATCCAACCTCCTACTTGACATACGCAGGAGTCTTTTCTTCAGTGCCCCTGCTGGGTATTTACCCAATCCCCATGCATGCTTCAGTTCACTCTTTTTCTGTGATCTCCTCTGTGATACTGAAAAGCTTTAATTGCTATGTCCTCTTGAAGATTTAGCTGACCTTCCTATTCTGGGCTCAAATTCTGACCCTTAGAGCGCATATCAGGTTCTCTGGATAAGTCTCCTGAAGAGTGTTAAAATGCATACTTTGAACCTTATTTCCAGATATTGTTTTGCTCTAGGTACTGGGACAATATAAAACAGTTGCATTCTCTCATTTTTCTGAGAGCCATTTGTTGTTTGCCAGGCTTGCTCTTCTCCTTTCCTAGGCAAAACAGCAAAAGTAACTTTAGCCTTGCTTCTCACAATATAGTTCTATATCCCCCTCACAATCATCCTTGTTTACTCTTATTGACTTTTAGTCTGTATCTGCTTTTGTTACCCTTTTTCTCATGGGCTTAGGTGGTGGTTTTCCTGAGTTCGTGGCTTGGGTCACTAGTCTTAAAAGATTCTCCATGAAGAAAGAGTTCCATGTTCAAATAAGTTAAGAAACAACGGGTAGTATCCATCTATTACACACACACACACACACACACACACACACCTTTTTTTGGAAATCACAAGGAACATTAACATTAAAGTTTCTAAGAAGTTCTGCAGGAGAGGAATTTGTTTAACGTTGTTTACTCTAAGACCTCTTCAACTTCAGAACTCTTTTCATGGTATTATTTTCCAGTTTAACCTTGTCCCTTTTAAATGGAGCACCCATATTTAAATGTAGGTCTCCAGATGTGATCTGAGCAGGCTAGAATACAGTAGTTAGATCATGTGATTTTTTGCAGTTCACACTGTATTTCTCCTAAATAGAGAAATTTATAAATTTCTCCTAAATCAGTCCAAGTTTTCATTGCCTTTTGAAATACCTGTGTACTTTGGTGATGAATTTAGCATGACCCAACAGTCAAACAAAAACCTCTGATTGTGTTTTTTCCATTTGAAGGGCTACCAAGGCTGACTCTGAACTGCAACTTATGTTTTAAAACTCTGTGCACATCTTAGCATTTGTCACTATAAGAGTGGACCTGGTGGTTTTGACTCATTGCTCGCCCACCGTACATTTCACTCCTGACTGTCAATGTGTTATATTAGTTACAATGTTTGTATATACATCCCTTGTCAATTTGATGACCCTGTCTTTTGCACCTTTATCCAGAACATTGATTATCGTGTTCAACAGTTCAAGTAGGACAGAACCTTCTGGCATCTGTTAGAAACTGCTCACTTTCTGAATGCCTTTCAATAATTAACTAGTATTTTTTGGTATAGTTGCTCAATCAAAAACAAATCCTATTGACTCTACTGCCTTTTAGTCAACATTTAACTGACTATTCAAAAGGCTATCATAACAGGATCCATTAAAAGTATTTCTGAAATTAAGACATATCAATGATATTTTCAAAAAATGGAAGTGGATTTTAGTATAACTTATTTTTAGCAAACACATGTTTATGCCTAATTGCTTATATGCATCTTTTTTGTTGTTCAGTGGTTACAAGGTATTTATTTAAATTCGTGTTTTTTTACATTTGAGAACTCATGAATCTCTCAGTATGTTGCTGGACCCCTTTAAGGGCAATCCTTGTACAGTTGTGAACCGTGCAGGGGTTAGGAACACTGACCCCCAGCAAAGTTGAAAATCTGCTTATAACTTTACAGCTGGCCCTCTGTATACACAGTTCCACATCTACAGTTTTAACCAGCTGTGGGCTGTGTAGTCCTGTGGTATGTATGTATTGAAAAAAAAATCCACATATAAGTGGGCCTGTACAGTTCAAATTCCTGTTGTTTGCAGGTCAACTGTACTTTAATTTGAGAAATAGCCTTTGAAAGTTAACAGTTAAAAGCTATTAAGTTTTGGGGATCACTCTCTGCTGATATAAACGTAAGCAGCAGCTACTCTCATTCATCCTATAGATATTTATCAAGCACCTACCTTGTGCATGGCACTGTCCTAGGCCCTGGGACGCAATAAGGGAAAAAAACAAAAGACAAATTTCTTGCCCTCCAGGAGCTTACATTCTAGAGGTAGGGAGAGGAGCAATTCAAATACGAGCATTACTGATACGGTATATCAGGTTCTCTGAAGGAAAAGCTTCATCAAGAGGCTAGAAAGTCTGAGGGTGCTGTTCTGTATTAAGGAAGGCATGTTAGTTTTCTATTGCTATGTAACAAGTTACCACAAATTTCGTGGCTTAAAGTAACATCCATTTATTATCTCATAGCTTCTGTAGGTCAGAAGTCTGGACTCGGCCTACTTGGGTCCTCTGCTGTGGCTCACCAGGCTGCAGTTAAGACCTGCTCACCTGGAGCTTGAGGCCTTCTTTCAGGCTCATTTGGGCGTGGCCAGAATTCAGTTCCTTGCAGTTGTGGACTGAGATCTTCGGCTCCTACAGGCCATCCCACTCCAGACAGTTCACAGCCTGACTTTGCTTTTTTCAGGGGCAGTTGGAGAACATTTCCCCTGCACTCCAAAGGCCCAGTCCCTCTGTTAACAAAGGTTTTTCACCTAATTAAGCCAGTGTCATCTAGAATAATCTCCCTTTTGATTAAGTCGAAATCAACTGATTTGGAACTTGAATTGCATGTGCAAAATCCCTGCACCTTTGTCATAAAACATAACTTAATCACAGGAGTGACAGCCCATCATATTTAAAGGTCCGGGTCACACTCAGGGCAGAGGATTATGTAGGGCATGTACACCAGGGGACAGGAAGGTTGGAAGCCATCACAGAATTCTACATACCATAAAAGGGCTCTCTAGTTAAAGGGATAGTTGAGCAGACCCCTGACAGAAGTGAGGAACCAAGCCTTGAGGTTGCTTGGAGGAAGAAAGTTCTAGGCAGAGCAAACAGTGATTGCAAATATTCTGAGCAGGAAGGATGTTCTAAGTAGTTATAGAAACAGCCAGGGAACCAGTATGGCCAGAGTGGTGGTGGGGGGTGAGGTCTGAAGGTTAGCAGGGGCTGAATCACGTAGGGCCATATAGCCTGTGGTGAAGACCTTGGATTTCACTGTTTGTGGATGGGAAACCGTGGTGGAAGGTTTGTGAGCAGAAGAGTTACAACGTGGAGACTAGACCATATAGAGACCATTCAGGGTGGAAGCAGAGGGCCCATTGGCTGGCTATTGCCCTGGCGCAAAAAATAATGATGTGACCTGAACCAGGGAGGGAAGTAATGGAGGTGGCGAGCGATTATCAGATTCTAGATGGAGGAGAGAGGACTTAAAAGGTTTGGGCCTGAAAATACAGATGAATGGAGTTGCCGTCTTCTGAGATGAGGAGGGCAGTTAGAGTCGCAGGTTTGGGCAGAGTCAAGAATTCGGTTTTGGACAAGTTCAGTTTGAGTTGTCTAGCGGAAATCTATCTCATGATGTCAAGTAGGCATTCAGGTACACGAGCCTAGATTTCAAAGGAGATACATTTCTGGGTTAGAGAGAGAAATTTGAGAACTGGTGCATACGGTGGTCCTGTAAGTCAAACAGAGGAAGTCTCAAGAAAGGAGGAGTGAAAAGCTGCATCAGTTGTTATCAGTAGATCAAGTACAATGGGAACTGGGAATTCGCCATTGTGTTTGGCAAAATATCAATACATTCTTAACCATTCTTGACCTTGGCAAGAGTTATTTTAGTGGAGTGGTGGGGATAAATGCCTGATAGAACTGGGTTCAGGACAGAGTGGTGAGAGAAAGCACAATGTAACAAAGATAGATGACTTGTTAGTATGGATAACTCTTGCTAGAAATTTGCTGTACAGGAGGAGCAAAGAAATGGGGTGTTAGCTCAATGAGAATATGGGATGAAGGGAGGGTTTTTTTTTTAAAGTATTGTTTATTGGAAATGATCCAATAGAGAAGGAAAATGGAATGAAAGACGGGACGTTTGTAAGTCTGATGTCCTCAGGTGGGTGGGAAGGGATGATGCCCAGGTATCCATGTGGAATGTACCTTAGACAGGAGAATGGATAGATGTCTGTTTGACATTGCAGCCGCAGTGATGGAAGAGCAGGCAGAGGTGCAGGGAGCTTGGTGATTTGGGGTATGGGCTTGTGGAAGTCTTCTTCTGTTAATTCTCTTCTCTCAGTAAGGTAAGGAATATCATCATTGAGAGTGAGGAAGGAAAAGATGTTCAAGGTTGGAGAAGTGAGGAGATAATTGTGTAGGAGAGCTGGAGAGTCAATTCACCAGGGAGATGTGATAGGATGAACAGGCTTCACCGGTGATCACTTGAGGTTAGGGATTGTGAATTTAAAGTGAACTAGTAGCTTGTTCCCTGAAATGGACATTATCCTGATGTCCCAGAATATAAGTGCGTGTGAGTGTGATCATCATCTAAATGCAAACACAGCATTTCAAAACATTCCTAGAGGGTTCTATGGGCACACCCTCACAGGCCCCAGCTTGAGTCACTTTTTAAATCATGAACAAATACAGGTCATAGAGTTGCCCTCAGTGGTCTCTTGTGTGCGGGGTGGCAGTCTCCTGGCCTCTTCTTTTACCACCAGCACCCCCTCATAGGTCCAGCTTCTCTTAGAACCTTCAACGTTACATGCTCATTGAGTATCAAAATCTGCCATCTGGTGTTGGTCCCTGCCATACAATTTCTTCACACCCCAGTCCCCATGTGAAACCCACTCTGGATCACTTGTACCACCGTGTGTGAGAGGAAGCTGGAAGGTTGTTCTGGCCAGTGTGGATCGGATTTAGGAAATCCATGTGCTGTTTTGTACCCTTTTCATTCATTTCCATCTAGACCACAAGATTCTGACGTGTATATGGTACATATATAGACACATTTATATGCATATGCAAACATATGCACATACACACACACACACAAATATACCCTCACTCTGTCCTTGTGGGTCACTGGTCTAGACAACACGTGGCTATTGGGTGTTAGGAAACAGCGCGCCTGCCTTTCTTATCCCCTGAGGCTATCTGGGCATGACATGTATGTGTATCGTGCTCCACAGGCTAGTGAGTAGACACCGTTTCATGCCAGCATTTCACCGGTTGTTAACTAATGCTGTTTGGATGGCTGCTTTCTCCATCTCTTGGAAAGGTCACTCTGGCTTTCTTTTTGAAATAGCATTTTATAGACCTACCTGCTAGGAATATGGCTTCCTTCTCCAAGATGCTGGGTAAACCTCACCTTCATTCTCTAGGTAGGAAACTGGGAAATACTTTTCACAACGCCACCTTCTGAAAAGAAAAGACAAATACATTTTAGCTACAAGTAGTATATTTATTTCTCCACTTCTCATTCTGGTGATCATAGGCAAAAGACTGAGGAGACAAAGGCTAATTTCTTCTTTGAAAAAATATAATATTGCTTTAACTTGCTTTTAAAACTGATCTGTTATATGTAAGGTTGGAGAAAAAGGATTAGACCTTACATCTCCATGTTAAATGCTGAACATAGTTAAAATGTAGTTTTTTCTTTTTCCATGTATGTACTTTTCTGCAAATATTCTCTTGTCCATTGTGTGTATGGTAATGTTGTCGAAAAAAATGAGTGTCATAAATTTAGGTACAAGATAAGGAAATCCTCTACGTCTGAGGAGAAAAATACCAGCTCCCAAGTGAGCCACCTCATAATTTATGTAACTGTCTGTAGATGTTATTACAGTTTCTGGTTTGAGTTAGGCATTGCACAAATATTTTGTCATTAGTATATTTTTCATAAAATAGAATAGTCATATTTGGCATAAAACATGTTTTCTTAGAGTCAGGCTCAGTGATTTGGAAAAATGATAAACTTATCAGTTAAATTGTTAATTCCGTTGTGTTGGGTGCTGTTCACGCTTTGACCGTGCAGCCCGGTGGATTGCAGTTAGTTTAGCTGAAGGCAACTGTGACAGTTATCACACATAGATGCTTTGGTCTATCCCATCAATTTGCTAATAATGACTTTAATTGGTTATTATGTAGGAATATCATTAGACCTTGATGGGCCAATTAAAGACCCTAGACCAACAAAATAGTTTTCCTCTTTGTGGGGGAAGAGGATCTCTGGAATAGGATATTTATTTTACAAAAATCCTTTAGCATGACAGTATTACTTACTTTGACTTATTACTTTAGTTTCTCTTTTAAAAGGTGAACTTAGATATGGGTAAACTGTAGAGTTAGTAAGTTATAATTTCATAAAGAAGGCTGAAGCTGCTAAAAACAATGTTGTTTAGCATTAGTTTGCCTGAATTCTAATTCCATGTTATCGTCATTCAGGAGGGATTAGAATTCTTAAATGATTCTCTAGTCTGTAAAATCAGGTTAATTCTCGTCAAGTGGTTGGGGGGCTTGATTAAATTTTCCCCCAAAGGTTAAGTAGTGTAGTCATAGTGACCAATTGTGGCAGTGCTTTTTAGTACATGGTCTTTTCCCCCCCCAACAAACTACTTATTTACGGCTTTCTTTGTGCAAGGCTTTGTTGAAAATCCAAAGTTGAATATGACAGGGTCTCTGCACTCGAAGAGCTTACTGTGTAGGCAGATAGATCAGACCCTGCACAAATGACTCTAACACAAGGTAGAAAGTGATAAATGCCATAAGAAGACGGATGAAAAGAAGAGCTCTGGGTAGTTAAAGGAAGGTGAGAGCCCTTGTGTCTGAATGTTATCTTTGGATTACTTGTTCCCATAGTAACCAGTGTTTATTTTTTTCAACACCCACGTTTTGCGAAGAGTAATGGTTGGGTTGAATCCAGGGGCAGTGTCAGGCTGTGGTCTTTGGTACAGGCCTTATCAGACTTAAATGATTCCTGAGAAGACTATGTTTGTTTTTCAGTAGAGTGGTGTGTATTTTATGTAGGTGCCAAGTTATTAGAAATACTGTTCTTTAGTATGAAAAATACTTAGCATTTAATTTTTTGGAATGTTCTCCTCCGGTAATTTCCTTTCCTCTGAGAATTGGAGTCGCTGCTGTACTTCTTGGCTATATTGTGAGTGAGGTCCTTCAGAAAGATGAGGTTCCCACAAGGGACCAGTCACAGCGATAAGCACTGTGTATGCATTTTCGTGTTTAATCATCACAAAACCTCTGCAACGTCGATACTGTTGTTTCTGACATCTCACAGGTGAGAGACTAAGGCGTAAAGTCGTGGGGGTTACTTGTCCAATACCTTCCAGCTCAGATGAAGCAGAGATGGGTCTTGAACCTGGGTCTGTTGAGCATGCTGGTCCTTGCTGTTTACCACTTGACCCCGTGGCCGTGCTCTGTTCAGTTCCATTCTGAATGCCATTAGAAACCCATGTATTTTTAAGATTGTTACATTTACCTGTCTTCTCACTGACATTTTACCTAAGTATTCTTTTAACAGTGTTTCCTGTTATGCCCATCATTAAATATTATGACAGGAATACCTGAAAATATTATTTTAGAGGAGATACTAAAGTTGATGATGAAAACAGCAGTCAGCATCTGTAGTGTCTTACAACTTTAAAAGCACGGTCACATCACTTGCCTGATTTAATTTTTTTCTTTCATCCTGTGTTTGCTGCTTACAGGTGAAAAAGCAAGATCAGGGATGTTAAGTAACTTTCCTGCAGTCACAGAGATAGTCCACTTAGGCTGGAGACTGGGTCTTCTGATGTTAATCCAGTGTTATTGGTGGTGTGGTATAGGTAGATGGTATAAGTAGAGATGATACAGGGTAGTGCAGGGTGTAGATCTTTTGCATTTACAAAATCCTTCTGCTGGTAAACATGCTAAAGGAAGGAAGATTTGTATTCAGAAAAATTCGGTAATGCATGAGAAGCAACATAGAAGAATTAAAAGCCATTCATTGTGAGATAATGTCATTTTCTTTCTGACAGTGGAGCAAGCAGATGTTTGCAAGTGCAAATACTTTCAGCAATAGGGAATGTATAGAGTTCTGTATTTTCAAGCAATATATGGTCATCTTAGAAATTTAGAAAATCAAAGTAAATTAAAAGAACAAGAAATAAAATCTTCTATGTCTCACTACCCAGAGATACGTCATTACTAGCCTCTTGACAAATATTCTTCTACTCTTTTCTACACTTAGGTTAATAATGTTATAGTATAAGTTTTTATTTTTTATTTTTTGCGGTACGCGGGGCTCTCACCGTTGCGGAGCAACAGGCTCCGGATGCACTGGCTCAGTGGCCATGGCTCACGGGCCCAGCCGCTCCGTGGCATGTGGGATCTTCCTGGACGGGGGCACGAACCCATGTCCCCTGCATCGGCAGGCGGACTCTCAACCACTGCGCCACCAGGGAAGGCCCTAGTATAAATATTTTATTTCACAAAACACATAATGTTTTATGGTCTGCTTTATTTAGTAATGTCTTTGATATCTTTTCATATCTTTGAGTATAAATCTACACAGTCCTTTTGGATGGCTTCTTTATATTTTGACTGAGTGTGCCAAAACATGTTACTTTAAAAGTATTATTTGATATTTACGGAATTCCCAGTTTTTCAGTATGGCAGTATATGAAACCTTCTATGTGCAAAAATGATGTTTTAAAACTGCCCAGTGGAAAAATCCCCTTTAGCATTGGATTTCGACCTTGATGAAGTGCTCTCAGACTTTGAGAAACCTGGAGATATAAAACGGAGTAAGCCCAGTATCAAAGCACCTGGGGATTCTAGGGGCTGGTTGTGGCACTTGGGCCAGCAAGAGGTGTCACTGTCCATGTGGCAGCTGACACTGCTTCCTTACTCTTCGTTAGGGCTGAGTTCTTAGGCACTGCACTGAGAAGCCATCAAAATGAATGATTCCTGAGTGTAACATGCTAACAACAGTAGAACACAAACACCGAGTTCCATTTTGCAGCCATTCTTTTGGGTTCTTCCCTCCAGTGCATGTTCTTTAAGAAATCCTCCCTTGGCTCTTGCTGTGAGCAGCCTGGGGTTAGAGGAAGTGACATGTGTGTGGGACATAACTGTTGGAGGAGATGACAGATTGCCTTTATTCTCTTAGAGCCTTACACAGTGCCTAGCAGGTGATAGACCCTTAATACATGTGTATTACACAAGTGCCAACTGAATGATTCTTAACTAGAGGCATTTTCCACAAACTTTGAATATCAAGATGCCTTCCAAGATTTGTATGTATGTATATATGTATGTATGTGGCTAAAGATGTTACAGTAGAACAATAGTTTTTGATGTTATAGTGGAAATGTGTACAAAAAGTACTTCTTTACTAGATTTTCTCTACAGAAATTCCCACGTGAGATAACACTTCAGGTATAATCTATTTTATTTTTTAAAATACATACGGACTCCATGCTATAAGAATTGCAAGATGGTTTCTGTGGCAGAGATATGAACAAAGTCATGCTGGAAGAGGATCCTTACAGGAGCATCCTCTGCCCTGCCTATGTATCCAGCTTGGATTACTTCCTCTAGGGTTGTCACCAGCATCCATTGGCCATACCTGCCTCTGGGTCTCAGCACCAGGTCTCAACTTGTGAGTTTTGAAGTGTCGGTGTGTTACGCTTCTTCCTCCAGACTCGTCTCTAGTAGAAGTTTCCCTGTTAAAAAGTCTTCCTGAGTCCTCCAGGCAGCTTCAAGGTGGCAGCTGGCGTGTCTCTGTGGAGCTTACCCACAACTGCAGCTCTGTTGCAGAATGTTTTCAGGGCAGCTCTCATCTAACCTCGGAAGGGCAGTGAATTGTGCAGTGTCACGTGATCAGTCACTATCGGTGCCAAGAATAGAACCCCAAAATCAGCCTGCGGAGGGTTGCCTCCTTGCCGTCCTCTCTCTCATCGTAAGTTCCGCCATGCTCTGGCCAGCTGTCAGTCTTAATTGCTGGACCAATTGTTTGGTCACATTTCTGGGACTTACACGTCTCCCCTGAACTCTTGCATCTTTCTCATGAGCTTTTTAAATGTCATCGAACAGATAGGCATGAAGAGAAAATGTCTTAAAATAGTGGGTACCTTAAGAAGATTTGGTGTCATTTAAGTCAATGTTAATTACCTGAGATACCTTGGCTGGCAATAGCCTGAAATTTTAGCAAACACCTGAGTGTTTTAAGTTATCCTTTCTGTCACTTTGCAGAGGCTGTCTCTTATCCTTTTTTATATTCCACCTTTCCTAGCTGCTGATGACGTAACCTGATGCTCTTAGCATTCTAAGAATTCTCCTCTCCAGTTTTATCAGGGAAGGTTTTCTCTTAGGACGCGTCCTCTTGATCAGAGCTGAATAATTCTGAGGTCTGTTTGCAAAGTTATTTCAGTTACCATATTCCTGGAGATAACGAGCGGTGAGATTTCTTCCTCAAAATGTTGAGTCTTGGAAAAGCAACAAGCATATGTCAGTTTGGAGGCTTTCTCTGCATTAACTTTTCTTTCCCCATTGAAACCAGACTCCCTGGAATATACTTTCAACTTTATTTTGCAATTCTCAGAGTGCTAGAAAACTTTGTTCTTCTTGTAAAATTGATACAGTTGTTAACTGGTGGTGTAGTGGGAAGTCTCTGCTGCCCAGTGAAATTCATTGATTGGTCTTTGTATTAGTTTTCTATTGCTGCTGTAATAAATTACCACAAACCTAGTGGCTTAGAACAGCACAAATTTATCATCTTTATTATTTATTCTTATCTTACAGTTCTGTAAGTCAGAAGTCTACATGGGTCTCAATGGGCTAAAAAATCACAGCGTCGGCAGGTCTGTGCCGTTTCAGGAGCCTCTAGAGAAGAATATGTTTCCTTGACTTTTTTTTTTTTTTTTAAAGACTTTTTTTTTTTTTTTTTTTTTTTTTGCGGTACGCAGGCCTCTCACTGTTGTGGCCTCTCCCGTTGCGGAGCGCAGGCTCAGCGGCCATGGCTCACAGGACTAGCCACTCCGAGACATGTGGGATCTTCCCGGACCAGGGCACGAACCCGTGTCCCCTGCATCGGCAGGCAGACTCTCAACCACTGCGCCACCAGGGAAGCCGAAGACTTTATTTTTTAAGAGCAGTTTCAGGTTCAGAGCAAAACTAAGAGGAAGGTGTGGAAGTGTCCCATTTACCCCTGGACCCCACACATGCTTAGCTGCCTTCCCCGTGTACACCCCCAACAGTGTGGTACGTCTGTTACAGTCCGGGAGACTACAGTGACATGTCCGTATTCTTCAAAGTCCTGTAGTGTACATTACAGTCCACTCTTGGTGTTGTACATGCTATGATTTTGGACAAATGTATCCACCATTATAGTACCACGAAGAGTGTTTTCACTGCCCTAAAAATCCTCTGGGCTCTGCCTGTTAGCCCCCTCCCACACTCCTGGCAACCACTGATCTTTTTACTGTTTCTGTGGTTTTGCTTTTCCCAGAATGTCATATAGTTGGAATGTGCATTTAAGGTTCCTCCACGTCTTTTCATGATTTGATAGCTCATTTCTTTGTAGCCATGAGCACTGTGCCTTTTCTGTATGTTCCACAGTTGGTTTATCCATTCACCTACTGAAGGACATCTTGGTTGCTTCCAAGTTTGGGCAATTACGAATAAAGGTGTTATAAAACATCCACATGTATGTTTTTGTATAGACAGAAGTTTTTAGTTCCTTTGGGTAAATACCAAGGAGCACGATTGCTGGATCGTATGGTAAGAGTATGCGTAGTTTTGTAAGAAATTGCCAAACTGTCTTCCAAAGTGGCTGCACCATTTTGCGTTCCCACCAGCAATGAATGAGAGTTCCTATTGCTCCACATTCTCACCGGCATTTGGTGCTGTCATTATCAATGTTCCAGATTTTGGCCATTTCTAATGGTGTGTAGTGGTATCTGTGTTTTAATTTACATTTCCCTGATGACATGTGATGTGGAGGATCTTTTCCTATGCTTATTTGCCATCTGTGTATATTCTTTGAAGTGTTTGTTAAAGTCTTTGGCCCATTTTTATTTTTCTTATTGTTGAGCTTCAAGGGTTCTTTGTATATGTTGGACAATAGTCCTTTATCAGATACATCTTTTGCAAATATTTTCTCCCAGTGTGTGGCTTGTCTTCTCCTTCTCTTGACATTGTCTTCCGCACAGCAGAGGTCTTTAAATTTAGTGAAGTCCGATTATCAATTATTTCTTTCATGGACTGTGCCTTTGGTGTTGTATCTGAATAGGCATCACCATACCCAAGGTTATCTCCAGGATGCAAACTAGTAAGACGATTATCAGGGCTTTCACTTACTCAGAAATTGGAGTTTATTTTTCTTGCTGCTTTCATTTATGTCGTTATCCAACATTACTTATGTTTCCTAGGTATTAAGCGGTGGCTGGGAGGGAATTGGTTAACTCGGGGAGTCTTTGCCTTCTCCAGTTCACTCTCATAGACCTGGAGTGTTCTGCAGTGCTTGTTTCACACTGTTTCTCCTTGACTCTGCATCAGCTGACAGTTCACAGAGCATCTGGGCAAGGGCCTGCCTGTTTATAAGATGCTCAGTCACCACAGGTTATCAGTGCTGTCACTAGTTATTCCTTTTGCAAATGGCGATTTAAAAAAAAAATCATCTTCTCAATAGCATGATGTATTGGGTTGTTTGCTGGAGTTGACGATGTTTAGTCTGAGGGCTGCTGTTGAGACTGTAACATAGGTAAAGGAAGGTGTGTGGCTGGGGGCTGGAGGTGGCCTTTCACAAATGGCTAAGCTTGGCCCAGTGTTTATGAAAGAAGATGAAAAACATTAACTTACCTGAACTTAAACGCATAGTCTGAGAAAGAGGTAGAAAATACTCACTAGATTTTAGGGGACCACAGCAAAATGAAAGCTCGTCACGTGATAAGGCTCTTAATTTAATCAGAATTTCACTGCATAGAGAAACTAGAGATTATCTTCCGAGTTTCCAGCCTCTGGGCCACGTGGAAATCGGACCGTTACACAAATACGGGAACTAGTCTTCTTAAAATTTTTCAGAAAATAAAACTCTATCCTTTCCTCTGATAATCCGCTTAGCTCTGTGAGTTTTCCCAGTGAGGTATGTAGTTAAGTAACTTTAATCTCCAGAAGGAAGTATGAGTTTTGGTGGAGTTTTTAATGCATTTGGACACTGAAGATGCTGGAAAGCACACCTGGCCACAACATATTTATGAAAGTCGTCTTCAGAACCCTCAGCTCCTTTTTATCTGCAGAGGTATGTCTCTTATCAAGGAAGTGGTGGAGGGCTTCTGCCCTGGGTGGTTTCCACTTTCTCCGACACAGGGAGCCCCCAGGACCAGGGGTTGCTCCTCTCACGCCCATTGGTTTGGGGCTCTACCTGTGCTTGTCGTGTGTAAGGCAGAGCCCACTTCCGTGGGTTCTCTGTGATGACTCGTCAATTTCCTGAATGGAGGCTTGCCCACTTGCCAGCTGGTTGCCTTTGTTGTCTGAATGGAGAACTTCTGGGGATTCATTAAAATCAAACTGTGCACATTTGTCTGGAGTTGGTTCTAGATTTTCATGCAGCGGAGTGGGTACGAGGTCGGCTCGGTGAAAAAGGTATTGGAATTTTTGTACTTTGATCCATTCTCTTTTTATGGCTTGATTGAACCATTTTGCTCCCTCGCTCAAAGAGAGATCTTTCTCTGAGAATGTTCAGATGAAGTATTAGTCCTTTAAAAGGCTTAAAATGAATGTTTACTACCACAGCAAGGACTGTACCATTTTAAACTCTTGCGTTGTAAATCACACCCAGGATCCTCCGCAGGTGGGCCTCTTGCCTGCATTAGACTAACTGCTGTGTTGCAGGAAAGTGTGGTGTTTGCTCAGAGTTCCCTGAGCAATATGCGAGTAGCTAAGATAAGTCTTTTTCCTTTCTCAAAATATTCTGTCTCCCTCACTACCCCCTCTCAGAAAATCTAGAAGAAAATGAGGAGGTGAAAAAAGCAGGGCTAGAAGATATTTAATAATCCTTCCTTCATTCTTTTTAATCAGATTGTTGAATACTCAGTACCGTCTGGGGTAAAAATGAAAGTTTTACTTTTCTTTCGTCACCATTTTCAAAGGGCTTCGTTGAGTCTTCCTTTGCCATCTTTTAATGGTGTCTTGGGCTGTAGGCCTTAATTCTCCGGTGAGCTATGACATAAAAAAGTCAAGTCTAGTTGAAACTTCAGTCTCTATTCAATTTAGCCTTTATGTCTCCTCCCCTCCCCCACTTGTCCCCTCTGGCTGAGTAGGGGACACACTCAGCTCTTTCGCCCATTCCACCCTCCCTTTTCTGCACTGCTTTCTCCTCTCGGTTGTCACTGCTTCGAAAACACTAACTGGCTGCCAGCGTCCTCTTTGGTGGGGACCCTGCTGGGACTCTCTGAAGAGTTCTGATCCAGCCCCTTCTTCCCTTCACCTGGGCGGGTGGGCAGGAGGTCCTCAGGAGTAGGACCGTGGCAGGATGGCTTGGTTTTGGCTGCCTTCCCCTTGACTCCTTTGGCAAACCAAGCGTGAGTGTGTATACAGGCTCTACGGCCGCTCCTTCTCTCCACGCTGCTGTGTCTCCCCAGTTCTCTTCTCCTTGCTCAGGGAGTTAGGAGTAGGCTGATAAAGTTGATACATTTGCCCCATAAGCAGATAAACATGTGGAGTGAGATGCCCACCTTTCCTCCTTACAGGCACCTCTGATGTGTTAAGTGATGCTCTGGGAGACTTCTGTAGTTGGCTTGGTATTGGGGCTGTCCCAGCACATTCTCTGGACCAGTAATTCACCATTGAAGATTGTTTGACCTTCTGCACCCACACCCTCGAATTTTGTTCATATAGGTAAGGGTCGAGGGAGTCATAGGTCATGACTGGTGCTAGTAGAGTGATTGTGGTAAGTTATTAATAAGGGTTGGAGTGGCTGACCTCTAATATTTGCAGCACTCTTTAGAATACGTGGTTTCTGATGCCTGTCTGTCCTTGCCTTAGCATCCTGGGAACCAATTCTGGAGTAACAGGAAGAGATCCACTCAATGTCTGCTGATACAGGCATGCATCTCCATGTAGAACTACTTCTGGGCAAGTTACCTAGGGAATATCATGAAACATAACCCTTGGCCTTTGAGGATCATATTACATTTTAATTTAAGGAAATAAAAATAGAAACATAGGAAATATTAAATAGCTGTATCAGGCATCGTGTGATGAATTGTTCAAATAAATGTAATTGAGGATAAATGGTGCAGTAATTGAGGATAATGGGGCAGTGGTGCAGTGTCCACTGGATTAGCCCACCAAGACCACATCTCTGACCTGTTACAAGGGCTGTGGCAGGGGGTGAGTGAGGAGGTGACTGTGTGGGGTGCCTTCCAGCTGTGCTGTGCAGCCGCTAGCTGTGCTCTACAGACTATGAGGAATGGGAGGAGTGAAAGAGGAAATGTGAAAAGGTACTAATGCACAGTTTTTTTTGTTTTTGTTTGTGGTACGCGGGCCTCTCACTGCTGTGGCCCCTCCCGTTGCGGAGCACAGGCTCCGGATGCGCTGGCTCAGCGGCCATGGCTCACGGGCCCAGCCGCTCTGCGGCATGTGGGATCCTCCCAGACCGGGGCACGAACCCGCGTCCCCTGCATCGTCAGGCGGACTCCCAACCACTGCGCCACCAGGGAAGCCCCCTAATGCACAGTTTTAAGACTAACTTGATTTAAAAATAAAAAAAGCAAGCTGAATTTTGAAATATTATTACATTCTCGGTTGCAACTTTTTCGGCGGGGGAGAGGGGTCTGTCATACTTGCGAAGGTGCGAATGAGAAATGTACCTTTGAGAACTGCTTTTCCTTTTTAATAGAAATTGCAAGGAGCTTGCTGTTTGCTCACTGCTTTTCTTTTTTTTTTTTTTTTTTTTGCGGTACGCGGGCCTCTCACTGCTGTGGCCTCTGCCTTTGTGGAGCACAGGCTCCGGACGCGCAGGCTCACCAGCCATGGCTCACGGGCCCAGCCGCTCCGCGGCATGTGGGATCTTCCCGGACCGGGGCACGAACCCGTGTCCCCTGCATTGGCAGGCGGACTCTCAACCACTGCGCCACCAGGGAAGCCCACTGCTTTTCTTGCCTGTCTCTGTTACCAGGTGTATTCCTATGTGGTGTACTGATTCATTTTTCACTGTATTTAATTGATAGGGAATGAAAAATGCCCACCCTCTTTGGTAATGGTCCTGCTAAAATTGTCACTGTGCTTGGGTTTTCGGATACGGTTGGTGGTTTTGCCCCCGGTTTGCGGCTTGCTGCATTCTCAGCCTCCTTCCCCCAGTCTGATTTGTCTTCTGTGACCCATGCCCAACATGCTTATCACCTCTCCTTTCACTTGATACAGTCTTCACTGTCCTTCCTAAAAAAGCTGTCACTGGTTTCGCTGAGTCTGCCCCACTACAGTGCAGCAGAGACAGTGTATGAATTCGGGGTGTTGATGGACTTAGTAGCATGTACCTTTTACTCTTCCGCTTTCTTTTCTTTTTGTAAGCTCCTGGTCTTTCTGTCCTTTGCTTTTTGTTTCTTAGAGAATTATTAGAGGCTACTCTCTTCATTGTTGTCATCTTTTATATAAAACAGCCTTTGGGTCATATTCCAGTATTGTATCCAGATTACCTTAAAGACAAACCAAGCTGCTGCTCGGTAACCTCTCTAAGCCTAGAATTGAATTTATGACATTCATTAAATCACCATGTTTTAAGGACTCGAGATTTATCTTAGTGGCCTTGGACTTCAAGTTGTGTGTTGAGTGATAAGGAAAAGACATTTTTTTCCCCCTTTTATTCTCTACTGTATTACTACTGTTGAAGCTGGAAGGTTCATTAAGTTTAAGCTTACCTTAAAGGGAGTCTATCTCAGCCATTACCCCGACAATACCCTTGATGTCCTCAATAGTATTTCAGGGACCTTTCCTCTGTCCCTCAAAAGTCAGCTATTATTATTTACTGACATTCCTGCCTAACTCAGAAGAAAAGAGCCACATAAAAATGATACACTTTAAACAGCCTATGGATACATTTAGTGGCCTGTGGAGCTGCTCTCAAGGAAAGTGGAAGGTGGACTGTGGACACCGTCTCTGCACTCGCCCCACGGCCTTGCTCCAGCTTGCCGATAACACCCAGAAAAGAGCGTGTACAGTTGTCTGGAACCCTAATTTTTGTGACTGCTGCCCAGGGGACACCTTCAGATTGTCTGGCTCAGGTAGCCAGCAGGGCTTACACTTGTGGCCCCTCAGAATTGTATATATGTGTATACTTTTAAAAGCTGCTGCCTGAGGGTCTGGCTTCTAGTCAGCATGAGCCTAGGTGCTGAGATCCTCCCCTTTGGGACACTGACAGGTCTTGGCACACCCTCAACATCTGGGAGCCATTAAAAATATAATAGGCTGCTTGGTCAAGCACAGAGGTTTAAGAGATGAAGAGCCGGGGCATGGCTGGGCAAAATAGTTCATCTCCTACTCCTTCAAGATGGCGGAGATGGTTGTTTCATCTTCTGTATACACAGAAAGTCAAGCAACATAAAGAAACAGAGGAATATGTTAATGAAAGAACAAGATAAAACCTCAGGGGGGTACCAAAAACCTCAATGAAATGGAGATAAGTTAATTTACCTGATAAAGGGTTTGAAGTAATGGTCATAAAGATGCTTACTGAACTGAAGAGATGAATGGATGAACACAGTGAGAACTTCAACAACGAGACAAAAAATATATGGAAGTACCAAGTAGAAGTCCCAGAGTTGACAAATACAATAATTGAACTGAAAAATAGAGTGGGTCAGTAGTAGACTAGATGAAACAGAAGAAAGGACCACTCAAGTCAAAGACAAGGCAGTGGAACTGACCCAATCAGAGCAGCAAAATGAAAAAAGAATGAAAAAATGTGAAGATAGCTTACGGGACTTATGGGGCAACATCATACAGACTAACATTTGCATCATAGGACTCCCAGAAGGAGAAGAGAGAGAAAGGGCCAGAAATCTTATTTGAAGAAATAATGGCTGAAAACTTCTCTAACTTGGAGAAGGAAACAGACATCCAGATTCAGGAAGCCCAGAAAATTTCAAATACCCAAAGAGACCCACACCAAGACATGATACAATTAACTTGTCAAAAGTTAAAGACAAGTTGAAAATATTAAATGCAACAGGAGAAATCAACTTTTTACATACAAAGCAACTCCCATAAGACTCTCAGACGATTTTTCAGCACAAATTTTGCAGGCCATAAGGGAGTGGCACAATTAATTCAAAGTGCTGAAAGAAAAAAAACCTTCCAACCCCAAATAGTCTACCTGACAAAGTTATCATTCAGAACTGAAGGATAGATTAAAAAGTTTACCACCCAAGCAAAAGCTAAAGGAGTTCATCACCACTAAACTGGCTGTATAAGAAATGTATAAGGGACTTGTTTAAGCTGAAAAGAAAGAACACTGTAAACAGTAACAAGAACACATATGAAAGAATAGATCTCTCTGAAAAAAGTAAATATGCATTAAAGGTAGTGGGTTAATTATAAAGCTAGTTTGAAGATTAAAGAAGAAGTAGTTTTTTAAAAAACCCCATGATTACAATAGTTAGAGATTCACAAGATAAAAATGTAAAATGTGAGATCAAAAACATAAAATGTGGTGGGGGAGAGTAAAAATGTTGAGCTTTAGAATGGAATCAATTTTAAATTGTTAATTAACTTAAAATAGACTGCTATAAGTTGTTATATGTAAGTCTCATGGTAACCACAAAGCAAAAACCTATACTAAGTACAAATGATCAAGAGAAAGGAATACAAGCATACCATTAAAGAAAGTCATCAAACAACAAAAAAGAGCAAGAGAAGAAATGAACAGAGAGGAGCTACAAAAACAGCTACAAAACAATTAACAAAATGGCAATAAGCACATACCCATCAATAATTACTTTAAGTATAAATGGTCTAAATCCTCCTGTCAAAAGACATAGAGTGATGGAATGGATAAAAAACAAGACTCACCTATATGCTGCCTACAAGAGACACAATTTAGGTGTAAGGAAACACACACACTGAAAGTGAGGGGATGGAAAAAGATACTCCATGCAAATAGAAACCAAAAGAAATCTGGAATAACTATACTTAGACAAAGTAGACTTTAAAATAAAGAAATAAGGAAAGTCTCAAACAGCCTAACTTGACACCACAGAAAACTAGAAAAAGAAGAACAAATAGGCCCAGAGTTAGTAGAAGGAAGGAAATAATAAAGATTAGGGCAGAAATGAATGAAATAGAGACTGAAATGACAATAGAAAAGGTCAATGAAACTAAGAGCTAGTTCTCTAAAAAGAAACAAAACTCACAACCCTCTAGATAGATTCACCAAGAGAAAAGGAGATAGAACTCAAATAAATAAAATCATAAATGAAAGAGGAGACATTACAACTGGTATCAAACAAATATGAAGGATCATAGAGACTACTATGAACAAGTATATGCCAAGAAGTTGGACAACATGGGAGAAATGGATAAATTCCTAGAAACATACAACTTGCCAAGCCTAAATCAAGATGAAATAGAAAATCTGAACAGACCAATTACTAGCAAGGAGATTGAATCAGTAATCAAAAACCTCCCAACAAACAGAAGTCCAGGATCAGATTGCTTTGCTGGTGAATTCTACCAAACATTGAAAAAAGAATTAATACCAATCTTTCTTTAAGTCTTCCAAAAAATAAAAGAGAGGGGAATACTTCCAAACATATTTTATGAGGCCAGCATTACCCTGGTACCAAACCCAGAAAAGGATGCCACAAAAAAGAAAATCACAGGCCAGTATTCCTGATGAACATAAATGTAAGAGTCCTCAACAAAATATTAGCAATCTAAATTCAGCAATACATTAATGATCAAGTTGGATTTATCCCAAAGATGCAAGAATGGTTCAACCTCTGCAAATCAGTCAATGTCATATGCCATATTTACAAAAAATAAGTCATATGATCATCTCAGTAGATGCAGCATAGATCTCAGTAAATACAGAAAAAGCATTTGACAGAATTAAACATCCATTTATGATTAAAAAATCTCAACCAAGTGGGTATAGTGGGAAGATACCTCAACGTAATAAAGGCCATAAAAGACAGGCCCACAGGTAACATCATACTTAACAGTGAAACGCTGAAAGCTTTTTCTCTAAGATCAGGAACAACACAAGGATGTCTACTCTTCCACTTTTTTTCAACACCGTATTGGAAGTCCTAGGGAGAACAGTTAGGCAAGAAAAAGGAAATAAAAGGCATTCAAATTGGAAAGGAAGGAGTAAAACTCACTATTTGCAGATGACATGATATATGTAGAAAACTGTAAAGACTCCATCAAAAATTGTTAGAACTAATAAATTCAGTAAAGTTGCAGGATACAAAATCAGTACACTAAAACCTGTTACATTTCTTTATGCTAATAACAAAATGTCAGAAAGAGAAATAAAATCCCATTTATAATTGTATCAAAAAGAATAAAATACCTAGGAATAAATTTAACCAAGGAGGTGAAAGTCCTGTCTATTGAAAAGCACAAGATGTTAATGAAATAGAAGATGCAAATAAATTGAAAGATATCCTGTGCTCATGGATTGGAAGAATTAATATGGTTAAAACGTCTGTACTATCCAAAGCAATATACAAAATCAGTGCAATTCTTATCAAAATTCCAATGATATTTTTCACAAAAATGGAAGAAACAATTCTAAAATTTGTATGGAAGAACAAAAGAACCCAAAGAGCCAAAGCAATCTTGAGAAAGAAGAACAAAGCTGTTGGTATTGTGTTCCCTGATTTCAAATGATCTTACAAAGCTGTCATAATTAAAACAGTATGGTATTGGCATTAAAACAGACCCATAGATCAATGGAACAGGATGGTCAGTTAATTTGCAGCGTACAAGCCAAGAATACATAATGTGGAAAGGACAGTCTTTTCAATACAAAAGCAAGAATAAACAAGTGGAACTATGTCAAACTAAAATGCTTCTGTACAGCAAAGCAAACCATCATCAAAATGAAAAGGCAACCTACTGAATGGGAGAAAATAATTGTAAGTCATACACAGGCATACCTAGTTTTATTTTGCTTTGCTTTATTGTGCTTCACAGATATTGCATTTGTTACAAATTAAGGTTTGTGGCAACCCTGCATTGTCAGATGATGGTTAGCATTTTTTTAACAATAAAGTCTTCTCTAATTAAGGGAGGTGTATTGCTTTAGACATAATGTTATTGCACACTTAATAGACTACTGTATAAACATAATTTTCATATGCACTGGGAAACCAAAAAATTTGTATGACTTGCTGTATTGCAATATTCACTCTACTGTGGTGGTCTGGAACTGAACCTGCAATATCTCCAAGTTTTGACCATACCTGATGAAGGGCTAATAATATCCAAAATGTACAAAGAACTCATAAAACTCAATAGCAAAAAAAATTCCCATTAAGAAATGAGCAGAAGAACTGAATAGACAATTATCCAGAGATGTCTTATAGATGGCCAAAAGGTGTGTGAAAAGATGCTAAACATCATCAGTCATTAGGGAAATGCAAACCAAAACCATAATGAGACCAAACCAAAACCAAAATCTTACACCTGTCAGAATGGCTGTTATCCAAAAGACAAGAAATGGCAAGTGTTCTTGAGAATGTTGAGAAGACATTCTTGTGCACTGTTGGTGGGAATGTAAATTGATCCAGCCATTATGGAAAATATCATGGAGCTTCCTCAAAAAATAAAAAAATAGAACTACCATATGATTCATCAATTCCAGTTCTGGGTTTTCATCTGAAGAAAATGAAACTAATAATTCAAAAATATGTATGCACCTCCATTTTCATAGCAGCATTTTTTACAGTAGTCAAGATATGAAAACAATCTTCTAAGTGCCCATCAATGGATGAATGGATAAAGAAGATGTGGTATATACATGCAACAGTACATTATTCAGCCATAAAAAGAATGAAATCTTGGTATTTGTGACAACATTTGCGACTTTGAGGGTATTATGCTGAGTGAAAAAGTCAGACAGAAAAAGACAAAGACCACATGATCTTTCTTATAGGTGGAATCTAAAGCAAACAAACAAATAACAAGGTCAAAGATACAGAGAACTGACCGATGGTTGCAAGAGCTGGAGAGGGTTAGAAGTTGATGAACTATGGTTCTGTTTTGTTTTATGGGTTTAAATAAATTGAATGGAAAATTTAAAGATAATGACTTGAGTCAAAGAAGAATAAATAAACAGTGCATTTTAACACGTTGCGGCTTTAAAACAGCCTCTCCAGAGAAAGGTATAAGAATTTTTATAAAATGCTGAGATCCCCATTCTAGGGGATTTCGATACTGGTTAATCTGCACCCTCCTGAGCTCACTTAAAAAATGGAAATTAGAACCCTCTAGTTTTCAAGTATACATAATCTGCCAAAATTACAAGGTCAGAAATTTGGAGAACGTAAAAATCTTCACAAAGTAGTAGGATGTGCTTTTTTTTTATTATTATTAAGAAGATGATTTTATTTTGAAATACATGTACACTAAATAAATTCCTCTCAGATACATAAAACAGAACCTAAAAAAATGACAAGAAAAATAAATAGTTGTTGACTTTAACAAATCATCCTCATATAAGATTAAATAAATATCAAATTTATAAATTTTGATAACATGATTAACAGTTTAAATATATGTAATGAATAAATGAATAGAGAATACAAATTTTTTTAATTCAAACAGAAAGTCACAAAAATTATAATCGTACTCATCAGTTCACTCACTCCCATGTAATTTTTTTTATCTTGATCTTTTGTTAGCACTTTTATGAATTCATCAGTTTTCCATTCGAGTTCTGAAAATGCTTATTCATTCAGTTCAGCAATATAGTCAGTTACCAGAAACCTGTACTTGTTGGAGTCTTTTCCATGAATTCCTTGAAGATGAAACCCTTTTATAGGAACATATTTGCAAAAGCATCAGACTTCACACAGAACTGTCTGTAAATGACAAAAGATTTAAAAATGGCCACGGTTAAAGATTTGATGAAAGTTCATAATAATTCAGTTGACAAGGAAATTTAGTTATTTCTGAGATATACATTTTAAAGTAATAACTAGAATTATGACATAACATTATACCAGAAAATATAAGATTTTTAGAAATTTCATGTAATGTCTGAAACATTATATTAACATTCCATACAAATAACCCAAAGAAACTTTATTATTAGTTGTTTTGTTTGTTTGTTTGTCTATACTGCAGGTTCTTATTGGTCATCAGTTTTATACACATCATTGTATACATGTCAATCCCAATTGCCCAATTCAGCACACCACTATCCCCACCCAGCCATGGTTTTCCCCGCTTGGTGTCCATATGTTTGTTCTCTACATCTGTGTCTCAACTTGTGCCCTGCAAACCAGTTCAACTATACCATTTTTATTTAATATATGATATATGATATTTGTTTTTTTCTTTCTGACTTCACTCTCCATGACAGTCTCTAGATCCATCCGCATCTCAACAAATGACTCAATTTCGTTCCTTTTTATGGCTGAGTAATATTCCATTGTATATATGTACCACATCTTCTTATTCCATTCGTCTGTCGATGGGCATTTAGGTTGCTTCCATGACCTGACAGCTGTAAATAGTGCTGCAATGAACAATGGGGTGCATGTGTCTTTTTGAATTATGGTTTTCTCTGGGTATATGCCCAGTAGTGGGATAGCTGGATCATATGGTAATTCTATTTTTAGTTTTTTAAGAAACCTTCATACTGTTCTCCATAGTGGCTGCATCAATTTACATTCCCACCAGCAGTGCAAGAGGGTTCCCTTTTCTCCACACCCTCTCCAGCATTTGTTGATTATAGATTTTCTGATGACGACCATTCTAACTGGTGTGAGGAGGTACCTCATTGTAGTTTTGATTTGCATTTCTCTAATAATTAGTGATGTTGAGTAGCGTTTCATGTGCTCTTGGCCATCTGTATATCCTCCTTGGAGAAATGTCTATTTAGGTCTTCAGCCCATTTTTGGATTGGGTTGTTTGTTTTTTTAATATTGAGCTGCATGAGATGTTTATATATTTTGGAGATTTAATCCTTTCTCCGTTGATTCGTTTGCAAATACTTTCTCCCATTCTGATGGTTGTCTTGTTTATGATTTCCTTTGCTTTGCAAAAGCTTTGAAGTTTCATTAGGTCCCATTTGTTTATTTTTGCTTTTGTTTCCATTACTCTAGGAGGTGGATCAAAAAATACCTTGCTGTGATTTATGTGAAAGAGTGTTCTTCTTATGTTTTCCTCTAAGAGTTTGATAGTGTCTGGTCTTACGTTTAGGTCTCTAATCCATTTTGAGTTCATTTTTGTGTATGGTGTCAGGGAGTGTTCTAATTTTATTCTTTTACATGTAGCTGTCCAGTTTTCCCAGCACCACTTATTGAAGAGACTGTCTTTTCTCCATTGTATATCCTTGCCTCCTTTGTCTTAGGTTAGTTGACCATAGGTGCGTGGGTTTATATCTGGACTTTCTATCCTGTTCCATTGATGTATGTGTCTGTTTTTGTGCCAGTACCATATTGTCTTGATTACTGTAGCTTTGTAGTGTAGTCTGAAGTCAGGGAGTCTGATTCCTCCAGCTCCGTTTTTTTCCCTCAAGACTGCTTTGGCTATTCGGGGTCCTTTGTGTCTCCATACAAATTTTAAGATTTTTTGTTCTAGCTCTGTAAAAAATGCCATTGGTAATTTGATAGGGATTGCATTGAATCTGTAGATTGCTTTGGGTAGTATAGTCATTTTCTCAGTATTGATTCTTCCAATCCAAGAACATGGTATATCTCTCCATCTGTTTGTATCATCCTTAACTTCCTTCATCAGTGTCTTATAGTTTTCTGCATACCGGTCTTTTGTCTCCTTAGGTAGGTTTATTCCTAGGCATTTTATTATTTTTGCTGCAATGGTAAATGGCAGTGTTTCCTTAATTTCTCTTTCATATATTTCATCATTAGTGTATAGGAATGCAAGAGATTTCTGTGCATTAATTTTCTATCCTGCAACTTTACCAAATTCATTGATTACCTCTAGTAGTTTTATGGTGGCATGTTTAGGATTCTCTATGTATAGTATCATGTCATCTGCAAACAGTGACAGTTTCACTTTTTCTTTTCCAATATGTGTTCCTTTTTATTTCTTTTTCTTCTCTGATTGCCGTGGCTAGGACTTCCAAAAGTATGTTGAATGATAGTGGTGACAGTGGACATCCTTGTCTCGTTCCTGATCTTAGAGGAAATGCCTTCAGTTTTTCACCATTGAGAACGATGTTGGCTGTGGGTGTGTCGTATATGGCCTTTATTATGTTGAGGTAGATTCCCTCCCTGCCCACTTCTGGGCAGTTTTTATCATAAATGGGTGTTAAATTTTGTCAAAAGCTTTTTCTGCATCTATTGAGATGATCATGTGGTTTTTAGTCTTCAACTTGTTAATATGGTGTATCACATTTTTTAATTTGCATATATTGAAGAATTCTTGCATCCCTGGGATAAATCCCACTTGGTCATGGTGTATGATCCTTTTAATGTGTTGTTGGATGCTGTTTGCTAGTATTTTGTTGAGTATTTTTGCATCTATATTCAGTGATAGTGGTCTGTAATTTTCTTTTTTTGTAGTATCTTTGTCTGGTTTTGGTATCAGGGTGATGGTGGCCTCATAGAATGAGTTTGGGAGTGTTCCTTCCTCTGCAATTTTTTGGAAGAGTTTGAGAAGGATGGATGTTAACTCTTCTCTAAATGTTTGATAGAATTCACCTGTGAAGCCATCTGGTCCTGGAGTTTTGCTTGTTGGAAGATTTTTAATCACAGTTTCAATTTCATTACTTGTGATTGGTCTGTTCATATTGTCTATTCCTTCCTGGTTCAATCTTGGAAGGTTATACCTTTCTAAGATTTGTCCATTTCTTCCAGGTTGTCCATTTTATTGGCATAGAGTTGCTTGTAGTAGTCTCTTAGGATGCTTTGTATTTCTGCGGTGTGTGTTGTAACTTCTCCTTTTTCATTCCTAATTCTATTGATTTGAGTCTTCTCCCTTTTTTTCTTGATGAGTCTGGCTAATGGATTATCAATTTTGTTTATCTTCTCAAAGAACCAGCTTTTAGTTTTATTTCTGCTGTTGTTTTCTTTGTTTCTATTTCATTTATTTCTGATCTGATCTTTATGATTTCTTTCCTTCTGCTAACTTTGGGTTTTGTTTGTTCTTCTTTCTCTAGTTCCTTTAGGTGTAAGGTTAGATTGTTTATTTGAGATTTTTCTTATTTCTTGAGGTAGGCCTGTATAGCTATAAACTTCCCTCTTAGAACTGCTGTTGCTGCATCCCATAGGTTTTGGATCGTCGTATTTTCATTGTCATTTATCTCTAGGTATTTTTTGATTTCGTCTGATTTCTTCAGTGATCTCTTGGTTACTTAGTAACGTATTGTTTAGCCTCCATGTGTTTGTGTTTTTTACATTTTTTTCCCTGTAATTGATTTCTAATCTCATAGCGTTGTGGTCAGAAAAAGTGCTTGATATGATTTCAGTTTTCTAAAATTTACTGAGGCTTGATTTGTGACCCCGATGTGATCTATCCTGGAGAATGTTCTGTGTGCACTTGAGAAGAAAGTGTAATCTGCTGTTTTTGAATGGAATATCCTATAAATATCAATTAAATCTATGTGGTCTATTGTGTAATTTAAAACTTCTGTTTATTTATTTATTTTCCTTTTGGATGATCTGTCCTTTGGTGTAAGTGAGGTGTTAAAGTCCCCCACTATTATTGTGTTACTGTCGATTTCCTCTTTTATAGCTGTTAGCAGTTGCCTTATGTATTGAGGTGTTCCTATGTTGGGTGCAGATATATTTATAATTGTTATATCTTCTTCTTGGATTGATCCGTTGATCATTATGTAGTGTCCTTCCTTGTCTCTTGTAACATTCTTTATTTTAATGTCTATTTTATCTTATATGAATATTGCTACTCCAGCTTTCTTTTGATTTCCATTTGCATGGAATAGCTTTTTCCATCCCCTCACTTTCAGTTTGTATGTGTCCTTAGGTCTGAAGTGGGTCTCTTTTAGACAGCATATATATGGGACTTGTTTTTGTATCCATTCAGCAAGCCTGTGTCTTTTGGTTGGAGCATTTAATCCATTCACGTTTAAGGTAATTATCGATATGTATGTTCCTATGACCATTTTCTTAATTGCTTTGGGTTTGTTTTTGTAGGTCCTTTTCTTCTCTTGTGTTTCCCACTTAGAGAAGTTCCTTTAGCATTTGTTGTAGAGCTGGTTTGGTGATGCTGTGTTCTGTTAGCTTTTGCTTGTCTGTAAAGCTTTTGATTTCTCCATCGAATCTGAATGAGATCCTTGCCGGGTAGAGTAATCTTGGTTGTAAGTTGTTGCCTTTCATCACTTTAAGTATATCATGCCACTCCCTTCTGGCTTGTAGAGTTTCTGCTGAGAAATCAGCTGTTAACCTTATGGGACTTCCCTTCTATGTTATTTGTCATTTTTCCCTTGCTGCTTTCAATAATTTTTGTCTTTAGTTTTTGCCAATTTGATTACTGTGTGTCTTGGCATGTTTCTCCTTGGGTTTATCCTATATGGGACTCGCTGCGCTTCCTGGACTTGGGTGGCTATTTCCCTTCCCATGTTAGGGAAGTTTTCAACTATAATCTCTTCAAATATTTTCTCTGGTTCTTTCTCTCTCTTTTCTCCTTCTGTGACCCCTATAATGCAAATGTTGTTGTATTTAATGTTGTCCCAGAGGTCTCTTAGGCTGTCTTCATTTCCTTTCATCCTTTTTTCTTTAGTCTGTTCCGTAGCAGTGAATTTCGCCATTCTGTCTTCCAAGTCACTTATCCGTTCTGCCTCTGGTATTCTGCTATTGATGCCTTCTAGTGTAGCTTTCATTTCAGTTATTTTATTGTTCATCTCTGTTTGTTCTTTAATTCTTCTAGGTCTTTGTTAAACATTTCTTGCATCTTCTCGATCTTTGCCTCCATTCTTTTTCCGAGGTCCTGGATCATCTTCACTATCATTATTCTGAATTCTTTTTCTGGAAGGTTGCCTATCTCCACTTCATTTAGTTGTTTTTCTGGGGTTTTATCTTGTTCCTTCATCTGGTATATAGCCTTCTGCCTTTTCATCTTGTCTGTCTTTCTGTGAATGTGGTTTTTGTTCCACAGGCTGCAGGATTGTAATTCTTCTTGCTTCTGCTGTCTGCCCTCTGGTGGATGAGGCTATCTAAGAGGCTTGATGGGAGGGACTGGTGGTGGGTAGAGCTGACTGTTGCTCTGGTGGGCAGAGCTCAGTAAAACTTTAATCCACTTTACTGTTGATGGGTGGGGCTGGGTTCCCTCCCTGTTGGTTGTTTGGCCTGAGGCAGGCCAACACTGGAGCCTACTTTTGCTTTTTGGTGCGGCTAATGGCAGACTCTGGGAGGGCTCACACCAAGGAGTACTTCCTAGAACTTCTGCTGCCAGGATCCTTGTCCCCATGGTGAAACAGAGCCACCCCCTGCCTCTGCAGGAGATCCTCCAACACTAGCAGGTAGGTCTGGTTCAGTCTCTATGGTGTCACTGCTCCTTCCCCTGGGTCCTGATGCGCACACTACTTTGTGTGTGCCCTCCAAGAGTGGAGTCTCTGTTTCCCCCAGTCCTGTCGAAGTCCTGCAATCAATTCCCACTAGGCTTCAATGTCTGATTCTCTAGGAATTCCTCCTCCCGTTGCTGGACCCCCAGGTTGAGAACCCTGACGTGGGGCTCAGAACCTTAACTCCAGTGGGTGGACTTCTGTGGTATAAATGTGAGTCACCCACCCAGCAGTTATGGGATTTGATTTTACTGTGATTGCGCCCCTTCTACTGTCTCATTGTGGCTTCTCGTTTGTCTTTGGATGTGGAGTATCTTTTTTGATGAGTTCCGGTGTCTGCCTGTCTATGATTGTCCAGCAGCTAGTTGTGATTCTGGTGTTCTCGCAAGAGGGAGTGAGAGCATGTCCTTCTACTCCGCCATCTTGGTTCATCCTCCAGGATGTGCTTTTGACAGCGGTGGGGGGAGAAACCAGGGAAAGGATTGCAAAAGGACTGTGGTGGTGTTAGCAGTGGCCCGCATCTTTGACGGTGGTGAAAAGTTATTCCTGCTTTGTGCTTTGACTTCATTGTAAGCTCATGTACCCCTTCTTGCTGCCTCACTCTTGCAAGGAGAATTTGCAGGGGAAATCCACATTTGCATTGCTTCCGTGTCTTAAGGTTTAGAAACAGCTGCAACACGACATAATCAAGCAGGGAAATATTGTTTAGTTATATCTAGGGGATTGTTTGTTTGCCTCTTTTCTGTACATACACACTTAATTGCTCCTATTACTATGGTTTATATTCATTTTCAATTAAAAAATTAGGACTCCAGATTAGGCTTATCACTATTAGTTATTGGTGAGTGGTTCTTTGCTATCAGTGACTAATACATAGAACTCCTCAGATTAATTCTATTTGCTCAACAATTTTTTTTCTTTTTTTCGTTTTCACCATATGTCAAGCACTGTGCTAGGGAGACAGAAATGAATAAAACAAGCCAAAAGATAAATGGAAACATACTCTGGTTTCTGAGTAGAAAGTGGCCTTTGAGCTATGTTTTGTATTTGTGGTCAGGATTCTGTAGTTGCAGATTGATTAGGTGGAGTTGGGCAGTGGGGGCCAGAGGGGTCGAAAGGGTAATAGCTCTTAACCATTTTCGGGATGGTTATAGACTTAAAAATCAGATTCAAGCTATGGGCTGCTCCCCCCCCCCACCCCAATGTGCATATTTAACAGCATTTTGCATGCAGTTTAAGTGGGTTTGCTGATGCTCAGAAACCCTTCGTAGACGCCGCAGGTCTCCTCGATTAGAAAGCAGGGAGCTAGAATTAGAATCCTTATAACCTGTTGTTACTGTTGTTGTTGTCTTTCTGTGAATGTCCAGGCTCCATTGTAACCCCTACCTTTGAACTGTGTTAACCTGAGTTGAAATATTAATTATGTCATAACATATTTGTTTGCTGTTTTGAATGTGCAAAAGGAAGATTGCTCACTTCTACCATAGAGTATAGGCTATGTGCAAATGCGATTTGTAAAGAGAGAACTCTTTGATAGGTAGGTAGGTAGATGATAGATAGATAGCGATAGGTAGGTAGATCGATGGGGTGATATTAACGCAGTGGCAGAACAGATGAATGGACACTGCCATAAGTGTTCAGAAAATAAGTTCTGTGCATTTGACCCCTTTGCAGTTTGAACTGCTTATTGCTCATTGAAACAATTAGGTATTTGTGAAAAATGGAGCAGTGAAGGATGTAAGCACCGGTTCAAGCCAGGATGCATGAAGAGAGATTTAAAATCCTCCAGTAAAACCCATGCATTTAAACACTGAATCCAGGCGCCCGCTGAAGCCCCATAAGCTTCAGTCAGTGGTCTCCACTGTAGACCTTTGCCCAGGATCCATCCCCGTTTGCTCTAGGTCTACTGCTTTCTTCCCTGACTCCATTCCCAGAGTCTTAGGTCGCACTCTGGCTTCTCAACTTACTTTTGGCTGATCTGGTTTTGGTGAGCCCCTTGGACTTCCTTCCTGAGTTGCTTTTGGTTCCTGCCTAATTCTCCCCTCTACTTTCCTCTCTGGATCTGTGTCCTCCTTTGTCAGAGAACAGAAACATTCCACACGGGCCAGTCCCCAGGTTCTCTATGGAAGGAGTGCTGGTGGACTTGGACATGTAATTCATGTAAAATTATGAATAGGCCCATAAGTGCTACATATGTGTTTTGAGAGTATGTCTCCTGTTAGAAATGGGGGAGTAAACGTTGTGAGAAAAAAAATACTTTTAAATTGTGTCATTTTAAACCAAGCAAGAGTTACTTAACTAGAGGAGCTTTGTGATGTTCGTGGAAAACAACGTATTGAATAGTGACTTGGAAAAGGGGGATTGGTGTCATGTGCCATAGAGATATTTAGAGGTACTAGAACTCAAGTGTTGGTTTAACCACATGATATACACGAATGACTTCTTATTTCTACCTTGCCTTTTTTCCAGAGAAGACTTGAGATAACTTAAAATAGGAAGACATCAAGTAGGAGAAATAAAATGAAACTAAAATGAGATTTTAAAACTATTTTGAGAGTGGAAAGAGAATTGGACCAGGAACCCAAAGTGATATAATTACAACCACTGAGAGGTAAATTTAGGTCTCAACTTCTTAGCAACCAGGAAATTATAGTAGTCTATGTAGTTCTCCTTTCCCGATAAAAGTAAACCTGTACCATTAAAAGATTATATAGAGAGGTAAGCTTTTGCTTGAAACTAAATTCAAGAGAAATTAATCTCATGGTTCTTTCTATAAAGAACCTTGGATAACAGAGCAGAAAACTCGACTCCCTGTATTTTTGCAAAAAGTGCAAGAAGTGTTGTTGAATTGTTTTTTTCTTAGATAGACCCTCCTTATAAGTCAAGGGCTTGTCCTCTTTGAATTACAGCATAAAGTTATCTCTTCAGGGGATAAACCAGGTTCAGGTTTATATTCTTTCTGCTCATCAGCTCAGAGAGGGCCCTGAGCTTAGGAAAGTTAAGGAGATGCTTTTGGCAGGGAGAGGATAGCAGTTAGTCCAAGTTAAGAGTCTGACAACCAGAGTGCTCCTTTGCAGCGCGTTGTTCAAAGAAAATTCTTATGTATAGATATTAGATGTGCAACTAGCACTGTTGCCATTCTCATAGGAATATTCAAGAAGCTGATTTGTACAGCACCCATATGGAGGAGTCCTCGTTTGCAAACCTGCTGCAGAGAAGGAACAAAAGGCCTCTAATACTTTCCCCCAAGTATTCAATTTATACTCCATGATTCTGAACCGTACAATACAGAAGAAGTGTTTTTAACTGGAGCAAAATTATTTCACAAGTAGATGTGATTAATGGCTTCCTCTTCTATAAGCCTGAGGTACATCCTTTAGAACTTTGATTATATTAAATGCTGTGGTTTCAATACATTTCCAAGAGTTTTGCTGGAGGGTCGGAAGGATTGCACACTTTTTATTTTAGCGTTAGCAAATGTTCATCACAAACACTCCATGTTGGTTTTAGAATCCTTTTTTTTTTTTTTTTAAACAAAATCAAAAGAATCATCTGCTCTGGGAGACTCCTAGTGATTTCAATCCTGGCTTCTTCCTACCAAGCAGTAAGCTCCAGGCAGACAAGGACCAGGTCTGTTTTTTTATTTAAATTAAATTAAATGCTTAACTAAGCATTCAACTGTGTATATGATTAACATTCACTTTATTTTCTTATTGAGATATAATTAACATACACATTATATTAGTTATAGGTGTGGAGCATAATGATTCAATATTTGTGTTGCAAAATGATCACCTCAGGAAGTCTAGTTAACATCCGTCACCACACATAGTTACAATTTTTTTCTTGTGATGAGAACTTTCAGGATCTACTCTTATCAACTTTCAGGTATACAGTACAGTATTATTAACTTTAGTTATCGAGATTAACTTTAGTCACCATGACTATAGGTCTGTTTTGTTCATGTCTGTATGTTCTGTGCCTCACACATTCCTGCCATTAGAAGAGCTTATTAAAACACTTGTTAAAAGGATAAATGAAGCAGATTCTTACCTTCCTCTATGCTGTGTTAGAAGGGCATGACACCACGAAATTTAAAAACCAAGGCATTATTTAGACGTATTAATGAAAGAGAAATTGGAAAGAATCCCTTCTGAGAGTGAAATCGATGTTAGGTTATATTAGGAGATATACTGTGTTTTCCATTTCGATTATACATAAAATATAAGGGGGCACGTGTATGGGACCTGTGCACCTTTATCAGGTAGCAGCTGCCATGTACTAAAAGAAAGCTCTTTTCACTCAGCTTGATTATTTTGAGATTCACGCGTGTTGCATGTATAAACAGTTCACTCCCTTTTATTGCTGGGTAGTATTTCATTTTATGGATATACCTCACTTTGTTTATTCACTCACCTACTTATGAACATTTCTTCCCCCCCCCTTTTTTTTTTACTATTATGAATAATGCCGCTATGGACATCCATATACAAATCTTAATGTGGACTATATTTTGATTTCTCTTGGGAAAATACCTAGTTGTAGAACAGTCGGGTCAGATGGTGGGTTTCTGTTTAACTTTTTAAGAAACTGCGAAAACAGTTCTCATAAGTGGATTTTCCATTTTGTACTCCATCAGCAGTATATGTGAGTTCTAGTTCCACTACAGCCCTGCTGTATGGTATGGTCAGTCTTCTAAATTTTAGCCATAGGTGCGTAGTGGGATCTCATTATGGTCTTAATTTTCATTCTCTGATTAGGGGCACTGAGCGTCTTTTCATGTGTTTAATAGCCATTTGTATATCTTTTAAAATCTTGTGTCAGTATTTTATTGAATTGTCTTTTTATTACTGAGTTGTAGGAATCCTTTGTATATCCTGAATATGTCCTCTGACAAATATATGTATTGTGATTATATTCTCTCATACTTTGGCTTGCTTTTTGGTTTCTTAATAGTGTCCTTTAAAAAAAGTTTTAAATCTTGATAAAAAGTTCAATTTATTAATGGTTTGTGCTTTTTGAATAACTGTTTACCTCAAGGTAAAATTCTTACCTCAAGGCTGCAGATATTTTCTTGTTTTTCCCCTGTTTTTCTCCAGAAGTTTTATCATTTTAGCTTTTACCGTTAGGTCTGTGGATATTTTAAGTTAATTTTTGTGTATGGCGTAAGGTAAAGGTCAATTCTCATCTTTGTTGTTCTTATAGATAACACAGTTACAGCCTCATTTGTTCGATGAGCTGAACATTTGTCAAAAGTTTATTTGTCATAATAAAAATAATGTTTGGGGGGGAGGGTTCAAAAGAATAAACTGAAAGATTGTTTCCCATCTAAACCATACACCTACATGTTGGTGTCTTTCTTTCAAGCACTATCTCCCTGCTTGCATATGTGTTTTTAATTATTGCCATAGACATGGCTTTGTAACCTAGCTTCAGGTAACATTCCTCCAATTGTTTTTAGATTATCATCTCAACCTCACTCAAGGATCCCTATTTCACTGTTTTTTTCCATTGGTGACCAAAAATACCTACCTAGTTGTTGCTTTTATTTTTTAAGTTTGAGCTCAGTTCTGCCTTTTCTTTTAAGTCTTTTTTACCCAAATGATGATGAGTCCTTGTAGCACATCTTCTCTTTCAAATCTTAGTGGATCGTTTAAAGAGATTTTTTTCCCCCTGCATTATAAAAGTAATACACGTTCATTAGAGGAAAATTGAAAAATGCAGAACATTATAAAGAAGAAAATGATTACCCATCACTCAGAGATAAGCGCAGTTAAGGTTTTGGTGTATTTCCTTCTACTTCTTTTACTCTGCACATATATTTTTTTGTTGTTCCAATTATGCTATATATGCAGTTTTGTTTTCTGCTTTTAATACTGCTTTTAATATTACATTAGATCCATTTTCTCATGTCATTAAAAATCCTTTACAGACAACGTTTTAATAGCTACATAATATTGCATCCTGTGGTTATTCCACTGCAGTTTATTTAACTGTCTCCCTATCATTGGGGATTTAATTTGGTTCCAGATTTTTGTTGGAACCAAAATGCTGTAAAGACTGGCCTTATACAGAAAACTGTCAAATTTCTCATTTTGTATGTCAAATTCATAGATGTAGAATTGGTAGATCAAGGGGTATTTTTGAAATTTTGTAAACATATTGCCAAACAACCTTCTCAGAAGAGAGTATCAATCTATATTCCCAATAGCAGTGAAAGAAAGTCTAACGGACTGTATCTTTGCGAGCGTTTCACGCTTTGCTAATTTAATTTGGTAGATTAAAAAAGTAGTAATTGGATTTTTAGTTTGCATTTCTGTTGAGCCAAATCTCAAAATCCCCAGGTAGACAAAGTCAGGGAGGGCATGAAAAGACCATTTGATTGCTATAGGGTGTCCAAGCCCAGTAAAATAACTTACCCCTTTATAAGAAGAAATTGAAATTTCTATTATTACCCTGAAAGAATTCACACCATCTTCCAAAATGTGTTTTAGTCTTAACAGAGCAAGCCTAAGGCTTTCCCTTGAAATTGAAAAGTTTATTAAAATAGCAAAGAAAAGAAATTAGGTTATTCCGAACTTATCTGTTCTTAGCGATTTACCTGCTGAAGTCCAGCGATCATTGAGTGCTCTCACCTTATCCCTTTAATAACGAAATGTGGAGGAGCAGCTTCTCCATAGCAGTCTCTTTGTTCCCTCTCCTTTCCTAACTTTTCCCTAAAAAGACAGTGTGCGTACTCTTGCCCTCACCCTTCCTCTATAGTGGGCAGTAGGAATCTAGTGGCTAGGTTTCCCTGCGGGCTTTTAGGAAGCAGAAGCAGGGCATCTGTGGGAAGCCCTTGACTTACGAGTATCCGGGGGTACTGCTCTTCCGAGCGCTCAACCAGACAGAGATACCCAGATAAGCCTGGAACTATATGTCACCCTCTCCCCTTAAAATCTCTGCTCCTGAGCCTGTTGTCTGTTGATATGGGTAGACAGTTTTGCTCCACTTAAGAACTGTAAGCCCAGTTTCAGACACAGCTTAGCAGAGCTCTCCACTCTAGGGCCAGAATCTTTAGGCTTGCCTGATGCCACGGAGAAAACAATATGGCATCTGTTTTCCCACAAAGGCACATGGCGACATGTTTCTGACTCTGATGGAGTCCTGGAGTGTAACCTCCAAATGACTAACAAGTACTGGAATGGGCGAGGGTGGGGAGCCCACTCTGTGAGTCTTGTTCATCCTCTTGCCACCGGGCAGCGAGTCCTTCCCCTGTGCAGCCTTCACAGTACCGCAGTTTTGCTCACGGCACAGTAGCCACACAGATCTGGGCTAATCTCACAGAAAAAATATTCTGAAGTTATGCACTGATCTTTGGTAAACCTGCCCTTGTCCGTTTTTACGTAAGAAACCCGCAAAGGGGTGTTGAAATTCCTTAGTCATTTTCTCCCTGGCTTGAGAGATCTGAATTTTCTCTGTGCTTGAGCATCTATTTGCCACTTTATTTTAGGAAATGTGAAGTCTGGGGATGGCCTCCGTTCTGTCACCGCTGCCTTCACAGTAGTAGCAGTTCCCTTGCTGCTTAAGTGCGTGTGTTTAAGGAGAGGGTGGTAGGGATGGGGAGTAGCAGAATGGGGTAGGCATTTGGAAGGTAAAGAAAGAGGTGTTCCTGGTCCCAGCGTCTGAGATGGGAATTCTCTTAAGGACAGCACATCAGACACCTTTGATGCACCTCAGCTCGCTCACCTGTAGAGTTTCTCTCCAGCTCTGAATGCTGTGACTGGTCGTAAACCCACTGGGCACAGTCTGTTCATCATTTTGTCTCTGTACGCTCTCTCCTCCGAAGATTCCACGTTGCCTACATGTGTCCTCTCTGTGTATCTGAGTTGAATGAGTGAATTTCTCTGCTTGCCTCATTTAAAACTCACCCAGATACATTTGATCACATCTTCTCAGTTAAATGGCCTGTAAAATATTGTTTGAAGTTGAAAGAATTACATATTTGATGCATATTTTTACTTACGTTATTTTGTCAGAAGAAAGGTAGGGCAAGGTAAGAAAGGATCAAACTCTTCTCTCTGGTTTGCTTTCAAGAACTCCCCACTAGGATATTTTAGAATTGCAAAAGTAGTAATATTACTTTATTATTCTGACATTAACAAGAGTTTGTAAGAAAGCATGCTGGTGATCACATGTAAGATAACTGGAGTGAAATGAAATCAAGTCTTTATGCGTCCCAAGCAAAGGGAGACCGTCATCACAGGCATCCTTATTTCCAGCTTTTAAAACTCCTCAAGAGTGGGAATCATTTTTTCATCCGTAACCAATCAAAAGCATGAATAACCTTCTGGGCACAGGAGGTTCCCAGAACAAGCTTGAATCATCAACAGCCAACTCTGACACCAACTCCAAGTCTTTCACATACACAGCTGTGTGGCAGCCAGATTGAGGCTCTAGTTCGTAGGAAGCCTTTCAGGTCATTTTTATTAATGGCCACATCAACGGGCTGGAGGAGATCCGTTTGCTGAGGCGCAGATAAAAATTAGTGTTGTATTTCTTTCCCCCTCCCAGTTGGCTCAGTGGGAGATCCTGTTAGTGTTCTAAAAAGTTATATAATTGGCTTGACACCCGCTGCTCACTTGGTGAGCCAAACTGGTTTTTAATGTTGAGAATACAAAACATGGAAGTGTCATCTTCATAACGCGCCATGCTCTCACTGATAGCCGAGAGCGTTTCCGACGACAGATCTGTAATAATGGTGATGATGAGAGTCACAATTAAATAGCACTCTGAGCTTGGAGCACTGTTCCTTCAGGCCTTCCTGAGTTCAAGGAGGCCCTCAGTGGTGGAGAGTATATAATATGAATGACATGTGTGTGCTGTCTTCTGGTGCAAAGGAAAGAAAGTTGTCAGAAATGCTGGTCAAACCATCTGCAAAATGGGTGCTTTTGTTGTGTCTCCTTCCTCAGGAAATTCCCCTAATCCCACAGACAGGATTACATACCTTAGGCATTGTTTTATTCTTCTGCGTGTCTTTCTACCGTCACGTAAACTGTGATCTTTGATTTAACCGAACAAAGTGGAGAATTTAAATTATTCAGAAGAGAAAGAGATATGGGCTGGATTATCAAGAGAATTCTCAGCTCTTCGTGGGTTTATTTCACTTTCTGAGGGTTATGGAGGATTCCAAAGCAGGCCCAGTTACCAGTTGCTTTGTCTCCTTCAGAAGCTCAGCTGGAGGGCTTCCCTGGTGGTGCAGTGGTTGAGAGTCCGCCTGCGGATGCGAGGGATGCGGGTTAGTGCCCCGGTCTGGGAAGATCCCACATGCCGCGGAGCGGCTGGGCCCATGAGCCATGGCCGCTGAGCCTCCGCATCCGGAGCCTGTGCTCTGCAGCGGGAGAGGCCACAGCAGTGAGAGGCCCGTGTACCGCAAAAAAACAAAAACAAAAGCTCAGCTGGAGAGTGCCAGTCTCCTCCTCCCCATCAATTCAAGCATTATTGGGATTCTTAAGGAGAAATAGAGACTTTTACCCCCCTGAAATCTTCTTATGTATGTTGGGTCTTATGGTTAGAATCTACTGTAGGACTCAGTGGAGGATTGGATACCTACACTACTGCTCAGATTAGGTGAAGGGATAAGAAAGAACAGATCTCAGGGCAGGGGCTAATAACAGACATAAAGAACTCAATGGCGAAAGAGTGTACTTACTACTACTGTTGATATTTAACGAATACTGACTAGAATGCTTGCTGTGTGCCCGGCCCTCCCATGCCTTCTCTCTGATCCTCCTACGAAGTACTTACTGTTTTTTTACCTTATTTTACAGAGAGCGATACTAAGACTTGGAGAGTTAGGTGAATTGCCAGAAGATGTCATAAGTAGTCACTGTTGCAAGTCAGTGTTACAGTTGGCATGTGAACTCAAGAATGTTGTCTCCAGAATCCAAGCTATGATAGGCTTAGTGGACCAAGCAAGAAAAGTATGTTTTGTGCCCTTTGACTCACCATGAAACCAACTCAGAGATTTCAGATAGAGGGTAGGAAAGGACATGAGGTGGAGAAGAAGCCAGTTATGAGGAGACGTGCTCCCTTGCCTTTTTTTTTTTTACTGAAATACAAATAAGTCTGCTGTTGACATTACAGCAGCCTGAAGCACAGTGCACAGGTGCCATAGCAGCAGCATTTCCTAACTGGACTTTTCCGCCACCCAGAGCCTTGGCGCCAGGCAGCTGAGCCCACAGCTCGTATTTAACGTGAGTCTTGTCCAGGTTGAGCCCACCCCCTGGATGCTGACTGTTGGCTCACTGCTCACGACAGATAGCTTCTTGGCCAGAAATCTCTTCAGTATAACAGACCCTGCTTCCCTCTCCCAGATTCATTCCTAACGTGACATCTGCTCTTTTAATCATAGCTCTGGCCCACATAGCTACTTAAATGCCCACAGCCCAGAAACTCATTTTTTAGGTTATTTGGATATTTACGTAGGGTTGGTTAACGCCATACCTAGGAGTTTTGTCAGGTGTACTTACATTTAATACAATGTCATGCAGCTGGTAAGGAAGAATAGTGTACCATTTGAGTCAGTTTGATATCCTGAATATTTATTGAGAACTTACATGGCAGACACCATGGGGAAGACATGACATCGCATCACGGCTCCTCTGGCCCATCCTTTGGATTCTGTTCTTTAGCTTAGAACGCCCATGATTGTTCACCTTTACCATCTCTTTATCTTTCTTATGGATATTTAGTGGCTTGCTTATTTTTGTTATCAACTAATTCTCTGACATTACATTACACTTGACAAATAATCAATGATTATTTTACTTTGCCTCACACCGATGGAAGGAGGCTCTCCTGATATGTTAATCATATTGGAAAGGGCCCCTTGACTTTTCTTTCTGAACCCCTACCCCCTCCCTAGTGTAGCGGCACTTATTTTTTGGACTTCCTTTATGAAAAGCACATCTGTCCACCTTACAGTAAAAAAACAAACAGCAAGTACTTTGCAGGATGTACCGTATAAATATTTCTGTAGAGTGAGAACTCTTCTTTATCCACTCCTTCATTTTTATTTTTATTTTTATTTTTTGCGGTACGCGGGCCTCTCACTGTTGTGGCCTCTCCCGTTGCGGAGTACAGGCTCCGGACGCGCAGACTCAGCGTCCATGGCTCACGGGCCCAGCCACTCTGCGGCATGTGGGATCTTCCCGGACCGGGGCACGAACCCGTGTCCCCTGCATCGGCAGGCGGGCTCTCAACCACTGCGCTACCAGGGAAGCCCCTTGACCTCCTTTATTGTATTTTTACTTAAGAGATCTAAAAAGCTAAGTCAGTCCCAAAAACTTGTCAAAGATCAACAGACCTGGTTTAAAGATCAGTCACTTAAAAAAAAAAATCGTGAAGGAAATCCTTGGATATATCTTTTCAATCAGTGATTCTAAGATACGGAAAATGTATGAAACCTGCAGTCACGCTAAGTCCTTCACTTTGTGGTGCAGTTACACACGTGGGTGTTGATTAATAAACATTCCCAGCATGTTTTTCAAAATCACTGAATTTTGAGTTATGGCTCCAAATGGTTCCAAGACTCACACATGAAAATCAGTTTTACTATTTGACGATTTGTACAGCATGTGTTTGAACCCTGGCCAACGACTGTTTGGAGCATTTGGAATAAGATATATTACACCAGTCTGCTTTTGAGTCTTGTCCTCAGATATGCCTTTTGTGGAGGAGACAGCGTGGCACCATTGCAGGGTAGCCTCCATGATTCAGCTACGGGTCTTTCCAGTTTTGGTGAACGGCGGATACTTGGAATTTTCCAATAAGGACGGTTGGATTTCTGGGTCATCAGTGCCATTTTATTTACTTTCTCTGGGACTGTTGAAGGGATGGTTTCTTCCTGAAACACTGTAATGAGTGCCATACATTAGTGCTCCAGAGGCCAAGAACAAATTTAGTGGTTGCTAAAGTTTATTGTAAATGTTAACTTTTAAAGATTTGCCAGGATCAGATGAGAAGGAAGAAGGCATCACGCGGTGGCTGCGTTTTAAGGGCCACTTTACAGTAATAAGAGTCATGCATTCAAGAGCATCACGGGGGTTTTCAAAAGGGCGTCCATGGAAAGCAGATAAGATCAACTACAGACTTCCGTCTTCCTGCTCGTGGCGATCTTCAGATTTAAAAAAGAAAATCAATTTTGTAAAAATACCTGTAAACACTTCCAGGTATTTACCCTCACTTTAAGTCATATCATGCAAATAATGAACTCCTTCACAGCCCTTTGCCTTTTTGGAATATGTTAATCTGAATGAAGCCTCTCACACTCTGCTCTCTGTGCCGTTTCAGCCCTATTAGGTCCAAGAATTGGAGAATCACGTAATGCCAAGTCTCAGAACACAACAAGTGGTTGCTTTTTTTTGGCCTTGAGAGAGGTTTCGAATTTTTTAATTTTTGTTTTCACATTACCCTGAACAAAGGTCCTGTCCTAATCCAGCCTCCTGACAAGTGTGGCCTGATGTACTCTAATATACATTTATTTCCTTCAGATGCCCATCAACAACCTATCAAATGCCTAGTAACAAGATTATTTTCTGTGCAGCTGTGTATTTTATAAAGAGCCATTTGCGGAAGTAATTTCAGAAATGTCCAACTTGAGGATTTATGCTATCTTTGACAAAGGGTCATCCACACTAGCTTGTAAATACATTTAATTGTAGGCCATTTCTCTGAAATGGATCAAAAGGGGAAATATTGCTCAACCTCATTTATCATTAAATATAATTGTCTTCAGATCTTACCTGTGGAAAAACCAAGGAGAACTATGCTTACATTTCTAACCTAGAGGACACTGGAATTAACACTTATTATTCATTAGGCCTTTATAGTTTTCTCCTTCATTGGATGGGTATTTTGTTTTATTTTTATTGAAGTATAATTGACGTGCATTATATTAGTTTCAGGTGTGCAACATAGAGGTGTTTTTTTTTTTTAATTTATTTTATCTATGGCTGCATCAGCTTTTTATTTATTTATTTATTTATTATTTTTGCCTGTGTTGGGTCTTCGTTTCTCTGCGAGGGCTTTCTCCAGTTGCGGCGAGCAGGGACCACTCTTCATCACGGTGCACGGGCCTCTCACTATCGTGGCCCCTCGTTGCGGAGCACAGGCTCCAGACGTGCAGGCTCAGTAGCTGTGGCTCACGGGCCCAGTTGCTCCGCGGCATGTGGGATACTCCCAGACCAGGGCTCGAACCTATGTCCCCTGCATTGGCAGGCAGACTCTCAACCACTGCACCACCAGGGAAGCCCCAACAACATAGAGATTTGATATTTGTATATTTTTGTGAAGTGTTCGCCACAGTAACATTTGTCACAGTACATAGTTACAGAATTTTTTTTTCTTGTGATGAGAACTTTTAAGATTTATTCTCATAGCAACTTTCAAATATACAATAGAGTATTATTATTTTAAAAAAATTTTATTGAAGTATAGTTGATTTACTGTGTTGTGTTTCTGGTGTACAGCAAAGTGATTCAGTTATACATATATATGTATTCTTTTTCATTTTTTTAATTATGGTTTATCACAGGATATTGAATACAGTTACCTGTGCTGTATGGTAGGACCTTGTTGTTTATCCATCGTATATACAGTACTTTGCATCTGCTAGTCCCAAACTTCCAAACCAATGCTTCCCCCCTTCCTCCCCCTTGGCAACCACAAGTCTGTTATGTGTGTCTGTGAGTCTGTTTCTGTTCAGATACATTCATTCGTATCATATTTTAGATCCCACATATAAGTGATATATGGTATTTATCTTTCTCTTTCTGCCCTAGTTTGCTGAGGATGACGATCTCTAGGTCCATCCATGTAGCTGAAAATGGCATTCTTCTTCTTTTTTATGACTGAGTAATATTCCATACAATACAGTATAATTAATTATAGTCACCCTGCTGTACATTACAGCCCCATGGCATATTTACTTTATAACTGGAAGTGTGTACCTTTTGACCCCCTTCACCCATTCTCCCCACCACCATCTCTGGTGACCACCAATCTATTCTCTGTGTTCATGAGCTTGGGTTTGTTTTGTTTCTTTGCTTGTTTTGCTAATCTTTAATGTAGCTTTCCCTGGATTCAGTTATACATATAAATCAATAGGAACATTACAAGAATAGGAAAGTTAAAATAAAGCGTGGTTCTTGCTCCTTTTGTGATCCCCTAAGGTTTAAAGACTTCTGTTTTCATCTACTCACTTTATATTTATTGCAACTCTACTAATGTTCTTTTATGGCTGACTCTCTTGATTAGTAGCACAAATTCTTTAAAGCTTTTAAGCAAAAAGTTATCCTTTCTGTGTTCTGAAGCAACAAAGTTTGGTGTTCAGCTCAGCACATGTGCAAGTTCTTGGCCAGACACAGAGCTTCCTTTTGAAGTTCAGACAGCCTGCAGCCCACCTGCCTTAGCAGCTAGTTAGCCAGCTCTCATGGGGAGGACATAAGTCAGTCTCCTACAGGTTCACAGCAGAGTGTTACCTCTGCTTCCCATGTGTGTTTTAGCTCAAGTGAAAGATCTGTGTTTCATCAGCACACAGACCATCAGACTCCTTCCAGTACTTGCCAGAGTTCAGTCATGAAATCGCCCATTGCAGTACTTGGCAAAGACACTCTGGGGGCATCAGGAAGCTGTCCGCGTAGGCCATTCATTTCTCCAGGTTCTTTGAGCTCCCTCTACTGAGGTAAATCATCAGGAAACAATGTACCTTGGCTATATTATTTCAGCTCCCAGCAGAAATGCCATCATTCAGGTAAGATTTAATATTGTGCCTTCAGCACATGGGAGAAAAAAAATCCCATCTTTTGCACCACATAGTTGAAGACATTTGTATGAAAAAAAGTTTCTGTCTTTTACACCATAGATCTGAAGACGTTACTCAGTGTCCCTGATAAAGGGGCTTTCATAAAAAATGTCTCCGTGATATTAATGCCAAGGGGGGGAAATGTGCCTTGCATGTTTCCTTTTTGGTAAATTAAGAACTGTATCATGCAGTATTTCCTTTTTTCGTCTTAGCTGCAAGCAAACAGAGCTAAGTTCGGTGCGCTGTTGGAGTACTTGACATCTCAAGCATGTGTAATGTTCCCTTTAACTAATTTCTGTTCTTTTCAATAATCAAATGTTTGGTTACATACTTGATTTATTTTGAAAGTACTTGCATCCTTTTTTTGCAAGAATTAAACGAACCAAATCAATAGTTAGCAAGGGAGATGATACTTGGCCATAATAGAGTTTGTAGCATTTGGTGCTTTAAAGAAGTAAGCTTCCATTGTCTTGCAAATTTACTCATTCTGGAACCCTGTAAATACGTTCAGCCCCGCCCACCTCCCCACATACTATATCAAACTGCATAAATACACCTGCCTTAACCTGATGTCTAGAGCCCAATTGCACATTTATTGAATTCATGTCTTAGGGGTACCTTTATGTTTTTATTGTATAATTGGCATGTTGATACAGGGTCCTGATTCATTGAAGAGAGGTTTCCATCACAAAAACATTGATGAGTCTGGGTTTTCTGCAGTAAACCCTAACACACTTCAAACTTTCAGGCACAGATGTTAAGAAAGGCTGCTTCTATACTTACATCAGTGGATTATAATCAAGAGGCATACACAAAACCCCTAAGTAAGAAGTGTGCTTAATATTTTTTTCCTGCTGCTAAAACATGTGAACTTCGACTCGACTAAGTTTCTGTTCTCACCAGCCCTACACATGAGCCAGGTTTTTGTGTGGTCACTGCATCTCCCTTTTCCCTGTGGGTGAACATGGGTTCAGTAAATATGTTCGCCGGACATTCTGAATGCTGAAAAGGACTGCTACCCATGAAATATGGTTCCACAGTCTTGACAGGAAGCAGAGCCCTTACACAGGAATCTGTTTGCTCATGGTTTACCACAGCTCAGATGTAACACAACTGATTTTGTACTGTGTAGGTCAAACATTATTAAAATTTTACGATTAGGCTCTGAAGAGAATATGACAAAAATGTTACCATTTTAAAATTTCGGGGTGGTAGGTACATGTGTATTTGTTTTGTTACTCTTGGCACTATCCTCCGTGTCTGTCATGATTTTTGAAAGCACGTACTGGAGAAAACCGGACCAGATGTGTGTGTTTAGGTTGGAGAGTGGATCGGGTTGGGGAGAGGAAACAGCTGTGTCCTCTTCTTGGCGGGCATGGAGATTTTCAAGAGGTTTCTGTTAAAGAACAAAACCTTAACCTAGTGTGGACTCTTGCCAGATGAAAACTATTGTTTGTAGACAGGAAAGGCGATTATTTATGATAATTTTTTGCATGTGATTTATTCATAGGTGTCAGCCTGGTACAGAGCATCAGAAATCTCTGTATGCAAGGCTCTGCATATGCACCTCTAATTTAAGTGTCTGCTGTATGAAATCATAGGCAGCCAGATTGTCTGCTCCCTGCGGGCTGCAAATCTAAAAGGGTCCTTCAGCACGCCCCACGGCAGTGGGAGGCTTCAGAGTCCTTAGCCTGTGGTTTTAATTGCAGAAAAACCTGCAGACAACCAGCACGTAAGGTCACATTTTTTGGTGTGTCAAGATACCTTATTTAAAGGAACCCGTGTCTGTGCGTGTGCAGGTGTGTCCGCTTGCACATATGCATGTGTATGTTTGTCACTGCTCTTGTTTTTTTTTTTCTTTTCTTTTTTTTTGGTTAAAGGGAACAGTATGATATCCTGATCTATTTGACATTGATCATGAGCTATGTGATGCTGCATGGCTTCACGTAGACTAGAATTCTGGATGCTACAAACTTATATACTTTCTAGACTATAGGCATAATTCTGGGTGTCGAGGTATAAGGCTGAGAGGAATTTTCACTTTCACTTTTTAGGACACTCACTGGTCTAAAAGGCTCTTTTGAGGCAAGTCAAATGCAAGGCCAGGGGTTGGAGGGGAGAGGGAGGTATAGGACTCAGTTACTATTCTCACACTCCTGGAGCATGTGGCTTCTGGTACGTGGAGATACATACGTATAGGAGAGCTTTGATTTCAGGCAGGCCTTTGGGGCACGGTGCTGGTGGGTACAGCGGTGGCTCTCCACCTTTACTTCTGCCATCACATCCATCATACGTGAAACAAATTCCCATCAACAACACTGTCATTGCATGCAGTAATTCTTAGCTAGGGGCAGGAGGTTACTGGGGGAAAAAACTTCTTTCTTTAGAGATTGTGCATCCACCCCCTGCCTGCAGCTTGAGAACCACCAGGTGGAGAATAAAGAGCAGTCATCTAGGAATCTCAGTCCCTGGTTTGGGTGTCCTTTCTGCCACGAGTGGCTACTAAGATAGGGCTGATACCTAGTAGGTGATCAATAAGGATTTAGGGAGTGTTGAGTGAATTAACCAGCTGTGTAGCCTTAAGCAAGCCACTTAATCTCTGTGGCTTCTGTTTCCTCACCCGAGGAATGAGGGAAATGGATTAGATGACCTCCAGGGCCCCTTTCAGTTGTAAAATTATATGATTCTGTGATTGGACCTTTACCCCAGAGGAAGATTAATTTGACAGGAGTATGAAGGATGGATAGAGTGAGAGCCAAGAGGTGGGGGATGCTCCTTCCTCTGAATCAGTCTGATATTTCCTTTTATGCCCCTATTTTTAAAGCACGCGTTTACCTTGGGGTCTTCCCGGTGATTTTACGTAGATCAGCTGTCATTCTCTGGGCAGATCGTAAACTCATTCAGCACTGGAACCGTGGCTTTCTGCCCACTTCTGTGTGCCTCAAAATTTAAGGCATCACAATGCCTGTTAGTGGCGTGAGGGAGCCACGTGGTGCTTTCACACAGTTCGTTTAATCTGTGAGGGGAGCTGAGGAAACTGCAGGTGAGGCAGGGGAAGCAGCTGGTGAGGGTCTGAACTGCAAAGTGAGCTTGGATGAGTCCAGGTGGGTCTCCAGCTTTTACGGCAGTCTAGTTAGCTGACTTAAAGACCCTGTTCTGGGAAAGCCCGGGGTGAGGTAAACGTGGCCTGGCCATAGGAAGCTTCTTTTTTCTCTTCCTGATTCTTTTGTCACTGGCCTTACGCTGTAGGTGTCCTTCAACTTATCGCTGCGTTGGCATTTTTCACATCTCATGAAGGACAGCAGTTTTCTTCCTGGGCTACACATTCATCTACCAAAGGTCACACCCTGAGTACTAGCTCTCTCACCTTTTGTGGCCCTTTTCCCTTCTGCTGTACATCTTTAGTTTTAGCAGCAGCTTTCTCTGTGTATATCTGCATGGTGCCTGTGAGTGTGGATAAAATACTCTTTGGTCATTAAACCATTTATTCCCATGTGCAGCAGATAATGGTGGTGACCTGCCCTTGGTCAGTAGTAGTGGCGTCTTAGAGAAATGGATGACCTGAGAAACTTAAGGAAGGTATAGCCCACGGGTCATGGCAGGTGGCTGGTCATGGTGGGGAGACGGACAAGAGCAGGTCTCAGAGGGTCATGCTAAGGATTTGGAATCTTGCTTTAAGAATAAGGAGACGGAAATGGAGTTTTTCAGCAAGGGAGTGACCTGACTGGGTTTTCAGGTACAAGCTGACTGACTCCTCTGGAGACCGTGAGCTTGAATGTGGAGAGACCAGTTAGGAGCCCCTGCAGACTCAGGGCGGGGCTGATAGAGCCTCAGGTAAGGGTTGTGCGCTGGCACAGACGGATGTGTAACGTTTATTAAGTTCTAGATCTAGTCCAGACGTGCTGTTCAGACACCTGCTTTTGGATATATCCTTTACCCTCTCTGAGCCCCCTCCAGTTCCTCATCTGTAAAATAATAGGGGTAATAGTCATCCCTACCTGAAGGGTTGTTTTGAGCATGGAATGAGATGACACATGTGAAGCCCGAAGCACGTACCAGCAGGTTGTAAATGTTATTAATGATTATTTTCCCCACCTCATAGTTGAGGAAACGGATTCCAGAGGCCAGACAAGCAGCAGGTGGATCTGAGCTCAGACCTCTCTCCACAGTTTCACAGGCTCACCTCCTTAGCACCTCGCTGCCTCCTGTTACGGAGAGGTATCCTGTGTCTCTTCCTAAACCCGTGGGAAAGGATGTCAGTTCAGTGCCAAGAGTAGGAAAGAAGCAAGCTGAGTGATGCTCCAGCTGACTCCTAGCCCAACATGTTTGAAAGGTCCCCATCCTGCTCCCGAGAGGGGGAGACGCTCTAGGGGTCCAGGAGTCCCTCTGGACTTCCTTGGACACCAGCAACTTTCCCCTCACCTGGCATGTTGTTGGCTAAGAAAATCCCCTGCTGCTTAGGAGGGAGGGGCCACCTCTGGATCCTGGGAAACACTGTACCTACTGCCCTTACAGGGATCCTGAGTGGTGTTACTCCAACTACATCCTTCAACTTCAGGGCTTGGGGAACTGGTTGACTTTCAGCCTCACTCCAGAGCACCCTGTGATGGAGGATACACAGCGCCAATGGCACTTAGAGTTTATGATGCCCTTTGGCAGTGAGTGGTCTTTGGACTTCTAAGCGTTTTGCTTCCATCTGGTTCTTGGGGGGGGGGGTGCATGCGCCCCCATGTGTTCGTTGGCACGGGCTAAGAGACATTCATGTGCAGCTGAGGAATGCAAATAGTTCTGAGCTGGCCTTTTAGTTTGGGAGCCCTCCAAAAGCAGTAACTCTTTCAGGTTGTCTTGACATGGTAAATTAAGAGGTGCAGGAAAATGCTACATCCTGTAAAGTATATACTTCAACTGTCCAGGCCTCCTGCACCTCCACCACCAGGAAGGGTACGTGTTCACTCATGTGTTTGTCGTCACCACCCTCTTACCCAGAGGCCTCCATTGAGTGTTCACTGTGTCCCTTGCAGATGAATTGAAAGAGCAAAAAGAAAACCCCTACGCATGCCAGTCTGTATCTTGGAACTTCTCACTTTGAACGGACATAGCAAAAAATAAAATTTAACGAAATTAAGCCCCAATCCTGCTTCGTCGTAACCGGGTGGTGCTGAGTAGAGGTTGCCCCCTTTCAATGGGGAATAAGTTTTCCAGCTGGCATAGTCCCCACATTTCCCTGGTTTTTGTTTTTTTGTTTTAAATACACTTTCTGCCATACTCCTTTAACGTTCCTGCAATAGTGCTTTCAAATTGCTTGTGAGAGTATAAATTGATACAACTTAAATGAAAGGGAATTTGACAGTATCTAGCAAATTGTAAATATATGTATCCTTTGACCAAGCAATTTTCTTCTAGAAAATTTATTTTTATACTCACATATTTGCCAAGTGACATAAGAACAAGGTTATTCATTGAAGCATTATTTATAATAGTGAAAGACTAGAAACAATCTATTCATAGACTGGTAACTGGTTAAAGAAGGATATGGCATACAACAGAATACTACGTCGCTATAAACGAACAGAAAAGAATGAGAAAGCTCTCTGTGAACCTAAACGGAGAAATTCCAAGGTATATTATTAAGTTAAATAAAAGGCAAGGTGCAGAGCAGCACATAGAATGCTACTGCCATCTCCCACTTGAATTAAACAGGCTAGAGGGAACTCTCTGTATGTGTATTTGCTAGAGCACACGTAGAAAATCTCAGGAAGGATGCACAGAAAGCCTACAGCATGATTGCCTCTGTGAGGTAGACCAGGAAGATGAGTGACAGCAGTTGAGAGGGCTAGATTGCATGGAATACCCTATTGTACTTTTTGATTTTTAAGCGATTCTTAAGCCATATGATTGTATTACCTATTTTAAGAAAGAAATTTTTCTGCCTGAGCCCTGTAGGCATTTGCGTCTGTGATGCAGTGTATACTCCAATAAGAAATAAGGGATTGTGCCTTACCAAGTTTAAGAGTTGGTTGTTTGGGGACTTTTTTTTAGGATTGAAAGAGGTTTTTTTAATAAGAGTTATTAAAGGTCCCCTGGGTCTTGAAACTGTTGCTCTCAAGTTATTAACGTTTCCTCTGGAAAGTTGCACAGACATAGTGTCTGGCTTTAAATCATACCTATTTTCAGCTTCCCTTAAATCAGGAGTATCCTGTGCCATATCAATTAAAGTAAGTGTCCTTTCAATTAAAGGTGTTAAGTATGAGTCCAAAAAAGATTAATTCTTTGTGAAAGGATGACCTTCAGTAGTTAGATCCAATTAGGCATTTTTCCAACTATATTTCATCCTGATGGGACAAGTCTACTACACACAATGAATCACTGTGATCTTTTCAAAGGTGGGTATTTTAGGTTCAGAGTCATAAAAGAATGACGTGACTAGGCAACCTCCATAACTTGAGCCACCGTTGATGTAGGTAAAGATTATGGATGTTGGGTATGTATTACTTTTGTGGGATTGATATGTAAAGGATAAGGATGTGCATGATGATATGTTGGATATGGTTCTCATACCTCTCTGCTCATGACCTTAGTAGAACAAACTAATTTAGACAAGCCTGATCAAAAGAAAAAGAGGAAAGGAACAATGGCATAAATTATGGTCACACCTAATTCCTTTTCTTTTTTTCTCCTTCTGTCATTTCATTATTAAACACACTATAAATACTTGCTTTCCTAGTGATTAGTTTTTCTTTTTGAATTGTTGTAGTCCTAATTCAACCTTTGCTGATGCACAACCCACAAAACGAAGGCGTAAATGAATGCTTGCTGATCTTTGTACAGTAACGTAAAATGTTGGGGAATATTTGTTTTCACTCAAAAGTTAAAGGGAATTGAACATTTGTATTTGCGTTAGGTATTTCCAGTATGGAGTTGTTGCTCCTCACTCTGCCACTCATTAACTTTGTTAAAAAAAAACCATTGAATGTACTCACCAAAAAATGGGAAACAAGTAATACCTGCTTTGTATATTTCGAAGGTTTATTATCAGGATCAGATGAAATTTGGTATCAGTATTTCTCAAAGTGTGGTCCTGTATCCCCCGGGGGGTCCTTGAGACCCTTTCAAGGAGCTTATGAGGTGGAAACTATTTTTATAATATTAAGAAAGTATCGGCCTTTTTCTCTCTCATTGTTTCACATACATACAGTAGAATTTCCAGTAGCTGGCTACATGATACGTGATATTGCAGCAGATTGAATACAAAGGCAAATATAAGAATCCAGCTACCTGAAGACAGACATTACAGAGGTTTACAAAAATAGAAAACAATGCATACTTTTCACTGATTTGTTTTTCTTTTGGAAAGTAAAATAATTTTATGTAAAAAAAATTTTTTTTTTTGACATTAACATGGGATGGGCTGATTATTTTCATTTTCAAGTGAATTAATAAATATTTTAAAACTTATCAGTTTTAATTCCTAATACAGTAAATATTGATAGATACAGCCGACATAAACAAAAGTTCCTTAGGGGTCCTTGATACTTTTTAAGAATGTAAAAGAGTCCTAAGACCAAAAAGTTTGAGAACTGCCAGCGGATATGAAAACACTGTGTAATGTGTGGTGACATTGTAGTTTATGAAGAAAATTCAGGCAACATGCAGACAGCCCTTCCAGTGCAGGCACTGGTTGTTCACTCCACCTCCAGGGCAGGCTTGCTTTCCCTGGGGTCCAAGATGATCTCTGAACCATCTACAGTTGCCTGCAATTTCATGTGTCGGTCATGTGTCTGCTTTTTTAGTGGGAGCATTCACAATTTTCACAGTTTTCAGATTCTCAGAAGGTCCTGAAAGAAGCACAGCTATAGGAATTGCTAATGTCCGCTAGTTCCCATTCTGTCTTCGAGAGGAGTAACGATAAAGTCGTGGTGCGGACACCCGAGAGGAGATTCTGAGGTTCCAGGCTCTCATGTCGGTAGCCTGGGCTTGGTTGTCTCTGGAGTTCCTGACCCTTTACCTCTCTGGTTGTGGAAGGTATTAGACTTGGGTCAGCTTCTCTAGGCACTGGGAGAAGGGCTTTCTCTCAGTTGGTACCATGCCTTTGTCATCGTTCTGGGCCTCCTCACACTTTGTGTCATAGGATGTGGTAGGACATAAAGAACCACCATCAGGCTATGGACCAAAAAGGGCCCATAGACTGACATCATCAAGATTCGGGCACTGTACCTAGAGACCAGGAGATATTACCAGAGTTTTAGAGTATCAAAGGGTTTGATCAGACTTGCCTGGCACTGGAAGGAGGATGTTCAGGGCTTGGTGTTCACACCATCTCTGTCTCTGTCTCTGGCACTCCTGGCAGCTGAGCAAAAGGTTGAATGCATACAGAAATTACTATTTCATATGTCCTACTGCAGTTTCTTAAAAGTTTTTTTTTTAATTAACTTTAATTCTAGCATCTGTCGAGAGTTACTCATAATATTTTAGTGTTCTTATGAGAAAATAAAGCCATTCTAATCATAACTCACGGGCCCTTACTGTTATGTCTTGAAATTAATATGAATGGAAAAATCGTATCTTAGATACTTATTTGTTCCATATTTCCCCAGTGTCATTTGATATTTTGATTGAATGTACATATATGTGTCTATTGTAGTTTTATGTAAGCGTTTTAAATTTCTTAAAAGTTTTATATATTCAGTGGGCAATTTCATAACATTCAGAGGTCCCCCTCTATTTATTTAGATAAAATTTTTAACAACAAAATACACATCTTATTCTGGACATTTTTGTTGTATGATTTAATGTACAGTGCTGTTGTGAAGTTTATCGCTAAGGCTATCTTCCTTGTTTGTTTCACTTTTAAAAATAATTTGAGGGGACTTCCCTGGTGGTACAGTGGTTAAGACTTTGCCTTCCAATGCAGTGGGTGTGGGTTCGATCTCTGGTCGGGGAGCTAAGATCCCATAGGCTTCACGGCCAAAAAACCAAAACAAAAAACAGAAGCAATATGTGACAAATTCAATAAAAACTTTAAAAATGGTCCACATCAAAAAAAAAAAAACTTAAAAAAAATAATTTGATAAAATATTATTTTCCCAGGAAAAAATATGAAAAATGTATTGAATACTATTTATGCTAGACTAAAAGCTTCTGAAATTTTTAATTATGGAATTAAATTTAAGATTACTGATTTAGTGTAGATTTTATAAAAGGAACATTTAGTTTTGGAATTTTGTGATACAATCATGTTTGTATAAGGTAAATTCAATCAGTTAAACAATATCTCCCTTTATTCTTGTCATAACTGCCTCTTCTAGTGGAAGAAGTATTTAGAAGTAACCCAAAACTATTAAATGCTATCTATATGTCAGTAGCATCTTGTAAAAATTGGAATACATTTAGTTTGGTTAAACTCTGCTTCATTAGATTTTAATGTGCTATTCGTTATGTATTTCAGGAACTCCAGAAAGGAACTTAATGATATACGATTTGAGTTTACTCCAGGAAGAGGTAAGCTTTAATTGAAATTATCATTTTATTGCTACCAAGAGCATTTCAGAAATTGATTACTAGCATGTGGTTATAATTTGCTATTCAAAAATGTGTTCTCTAAAAACAAAGGAGGGAAGGAAGGAAGAAAGGAAGGATTTGCAATAATTGTGGGGAATCAAAACCGAACCCACTACTGACTGCATGAATTCCAGTGACACGTGCTGCACAGAATATACGCACTTATAAATTACATCTGTTAGCTCGACCATGAAAAGAAGTGCTGGCGTGGTGATTCGGGGCCTACAGGACATTATGATGAGTGTGATGAGACACGCGTAGCAGTCTTAATTAGGGTTGAGCAACAAACAGTGACATCAGACCAAAAGGTAGCATACTTTGCCTCTCTGTTGTCGGTTCAGATTACACGAAGCCTGTGCTGAGGAGTATCTGGGCCTCTACTGGCTGCAGGCACCGCTAGGAAACTTGGTAGGAACAGTGCTAGTCTTTCAGCTGAATATAATTTTAGTATTTTGAGTAGTTATTAAAATAGTTTCAAGGCTAGACTGGTTGCTCTTTTAGCGCCTGGATGCCTGGAAGTCATTGAGCCACGTCCTGTTTCTTGGTGTCTCTAGCACCTGGCAGGTGCCTGGTATGCACGAGAATCTCAAGTCATTTTGGTTAATTATTGGATACAGGCTTTGGAGATCACGACATCAGTTGTTAAACAAAAATTGCTCTTTGCACTCTTTAGTTCATAACCAAAACAATCTAGAGAAGTGAAAAACAGATGCTAATGCTAAGACTGGAGCTGTTCACCTTGATCTCTGGTTTCAGACTTTTATATACATGAAAACAGCTTTGATGTCTCATTAGTCTTATACATTTGAACATATTAATATATGTAAGCTAATAACATTCGCTATTTTATGTATTAGAACTCCACGTAAATTTTTATTTGATTAAATAAATTGTATTTGCTAAAATTTTGAAAACCCGAAACTTTCTAGCTTGATAGCTAGTCAATCAGTTAACTGCTTGACCTCCCTGCTATTATCAACTGTAAGAAGACACAAACTCAAATGCTTACAGGAGCCAAAGTGAATGGTGGGAACTTCAGAAAACCAAAGAGTTCTGTCTAAATACATTCAGGTTCAGTGCCCACCAAACAAAATACGTTCCTGGGCCATAGGTGGTCAGCCATAGATTCACTGGCCCTGATGTCTAGTCCCCTGTAAACACAAAGATTTCATGATTTCCAGTATATTTGAATTAAACATATCTTTTTACAAAAGAAATGTGAATAAGGCCCTGGCGAATTTGCTAACTGATCTTTCTTTCCGGGGGCAATCTTTGACAATTTAGAGTCAGTCTGTGAAATTGAACAGTTGCCGGTTGCTGTTATCAAAAAGCTGTTTTGTCATAATATAAAGGTATGGAGCAGCCAATACTGTAATAAAATCTAGCAATTATATAATAAATGTTTCAAGTATAGTAAGTAAAAGAATTCTTATTTTAAGGGTTTCTTTTCATCTGATTGTGTCAGACTGACAGTGGCAATAAGAATCAATTCTAATTTCAAAGGTACCAAGGAAATGAATTTCTGAGTTGAGGATTGCTGGGGATAAGACGGCCTTATCAGCGTTACCTGGCCCTTTGTGCTAGCTTTGGTAACCTCATTTGCCATGGTTAGATTCAGAGTCTCTGCTTTTGTTGCCCAGACAGAAACCATAGTGCTCGCTTCCTGATGATAGCTGGCCTTCCCTGGGGAGCGAGCACAGCCGTTTAGTTTCAGAAACACCATAGCTATATCACTGTACCTCTGTGATTACTGATGCTGTCTGCATTTGAGATGTTGTTTGCGCTCGATCTGTGCATGCATACATACCATGTGTACTATGTCTCTGGTGTATACACAGATAAATATATACATCATTGAGTGTGTAATATGAACATATCAAATATTCTGTCGCCATTTGAGGGCAAGCCCTTTGTGTTTACTATGTTGCTGTAATGATCTAGAAAGCAGGGCGTACGTGATTATGATTATTTAACCCGTTTACACATTAGGAACGTCAAGCAGCTTAAAGAAAAATAAATTACCAATTACCTTCAAGTTTTTGTTCTAAACTATTACTGATATGTTACTTAACTTGCATGAAAAATAACTGCTTAATGGCACACACACAGACAAGGAATATTTCCATTTTGACCAACCAGCACAACCCTTTTGCTATTTTAATATGACTCATTTGGTACCCAAGAGTCCTGAAAATAGTCAGAGGTGCTGTACACTTGGCTCATTTGGGAACGTTAATTTGCTTCCGTACTGCTTTAGTGCTAGCCCTCAATGTGACTTTGTCGATTATTCCATTCTCAACTGCTTTCTTTGATTATAGCTCCTTACTCAAGTGTAAGATCTTACTGATACTTTAGAGATGGTGGTAACACATCCAGTTGCTTTTAACCACTGACTACTCTGAGCCCGGTGTCTACGAGGCAGGCACTTTAATTCAATAGGCTTCTTTTCCTGCAGTTTCTAGTGGCATCCAGGGAGATGGCGATTGTGAGGCTGAATGTTCTAAAGCTACATCATTTTCAGAGTAGAGCCTTTCATTATGCTACCTTGGGTTCCATGCTATGAGAGGTTTTATCTCTGAGAGAATTTTATAAGGTGTTTCTTATACTTCTGACAGTTAAGGACAAGGCCCAAGATAAGCCCACCTTTTTTTTTTTTTTAAGCCCACCTTGTATGGAATTTCATTGTTTAGTAAGAGTCCTATGTTTTTCTTTTCCATTTTCTTCATTCCATTCCACTGAATGAGTAAAATGATAGAATACCACAGATTCTCTGAAAGTACAAAGAATATATATCAGCTCTCAAATTTTTATTGGAGATTTAGGAAATAGGGCCATGTATGAGGGAGAAAGAGCACAAGGGTGTAAGCAGCATTTCACGTGACCTTTGGCTGCCTCATCATCATCAATTACCATTTGTTGAGTAATTACGATGAGTCAGACCCTGGGCTAATAAGCACATTAAAGCCCGGTGTGAAAGATAATTATACCTTCAGCTATGTGCTCATGCAGGTACACACACACACACATATACACACACCCCACACACCTGAGCCCACTTACATAATCACCACATGTGAAACACAGACTAAGCAGGGAAACCCAGTCTGTGTTGAGGGCAGGCTTTGGCATAGCAAACTGCAATTCAGTTTAGGCTTGTTTGATTCAGGAGCTATGCTTTCCCAGTTTCTTCTCATCCAGCTATAGTATTGGCTATTTGTGAGAATATCAGGCCGCCATGGAGACCATGTCATCTCCCTTGTGAAAACGTAGGGGTTCATAATGGTTCTTTGAGCACATGGCAGTTTATCAATTTCCCTTTACAAAGTCTTCAAACAGACTTCTCACTATTGTCGTGTTCGTGTATAACCTCTCAATTAAGTAATTTCAGTTATATTCACTTGCTACAGCCTGTTCAGTCCCATCTTTATGAGATTGCTAACTCCTGTCACATATCATTGAGAAACTACATTCTTTTATCCAACCACATTTTCTAAGAGAATGAGTCTGTTGCTATCAAATGATCAAAGTCATGTTAAAGGATTTTCTTAATAGCATAAATTTAAAGAGCTCATCTTAATAGTCCAACAAGCTCATAGGCTGTTTGTACCAAATATAAGGTTGTATCAAATGCTACGTCTTCAACCTTTGCCATAAATTCTAACTCAGTAGCTACTAATAATAGAAAAGGATTGATGGTGGCTGGAGTTTACCTTGGCAAGAAAGAAGAGCAGTGTTCATAGGGAACAGTTATGAGCTAACTTCTAGAGGGGCATATGAGAATAATTCAGATAGTAGACAAAGGGTAATAGTTTTTTGGTTCAACAAAAATGAAACAATAAGTTTGTAAAACCTCTGTTGAATAAAGACCAGTATGCAAATTGTACGTGGCAAAAGTATTTCACATTTTGCTTCTGATTTTTCCTCCTGATAGAATCTGAATTGTTGAATTGAAACACACATGGATGATTTTTCTAAGTGAAAAATCTATATTTTACATTGTACTGGATTTTGGGGTTTTATTGTATGGTTACTGATACACCTTCATTTCACGTTTGGGCAGATACGGCAGACGGCGTTTCTCAGGAGCTCTTCTCTGCTGGCTTAGTCGATGGTCATGATGTAGTTATAGGTAAGTCACTTTTTAATGCATGTAGTGTCATTTTGTTGATACATCAAATGGAAATGCACTTAGAAACAGAAGTTTTCATAAAGGAATAATTCTGTGAATTTCTGAAAATTTCTTGAATTCTTATCTTTTATGTGAAATAGGTATATTTAAGAGTCATATTTAACTTCCTGTTTCAAAAGCTCTTAAATGTAATTCTGTCCCATTTGTCTGGATGTGATTTATCCAATGCAGAACGTCACTTATTGGAGATAAAACAAAGAACCTAGAAGACCGAAACGTCCATGACATAGCAAACCCAAGATACTATCAATTCCATGCAGCAAAGTATGGGAACTTCTGAGGTCCTTTCTCTGAGTTTCTCTATTCTTTTTCCTAGCTCTTAGTAAGGTTCATTCATTATAAAGTTTTAAGGTTGGTTAGGACTTAACGATCATTCAGGCCAGTTCTACCATTGTGTAGACAAGGAAGCGAATTCCTAAAGTGATTCAGTGGTTTGTCCAGGGCCATGCAGCTGGGTTCTGGCAGAATCACCACACTTTGAGACTGTGGCTCTTTCTACTACTTTTAGAATCAAGAAAAGGCTGCGTTGGAACTAGGGGAGCCTGCTAGCTCTAGGCATGCTGACAGGAGCAAGAAATGACTGCTGGCCAAGCAAGGCAGAAAAGCTGTGTAGAGGCAGAAAGTGTCATCTAAGAAAAAGCACAGCTGATTCTACCTAGGGTGAGGGTGAGGGTGAAGGGCTCCACACTCTTCAGCAAATTCTGAGTTTATGAAGATTTTATAATGTAGCCTATTACTGCATATTGGTAATGAAGATCCTAAGTAATAAGGATGAGTTAATATTAATTATGACATTATGTTCATTATATTGTTAATTATATATAATATAATTATAATAACACTATAATAGTATTATGATAAAAGTTTCTTTAAAAATATTCAAATCAAAACCAATCCTTGAAATAGCTTGGGGCCCTTAAATGGTATGTTTTAACTTTTTTAAAAAATCACATACTTGAAATAAATCCTTCCCCAAAAATACTGGAGTGTGTCACTAAGAGGGAGCTTGAGGTAGATACACTTACCCATCAGAATAGCTTGTTCTGGGCTTCCCTGGTGGTGCAGTGGTTGGGAGTCCGCCTGCCGATCTAGGGGGCATGGGGTTGTGCCCGGGTCCGGGAGGATCCCATATGCTGCGGAGCGGCTGGGCCCGTGAGCCATGGCCGCTGGGCCTGCGCGTCTGGAGCCTGTGCTCCGCAACGGGAGAGGCCAGAACAGTGAGAGGCCCGCGTACCACAAAAAAAAAAAAAAAAAAAGAATAGTTTGTTCTTAGAATCTCTATAATATACATCATTATAAAGTGAATTGTTTGGGCTTCCCTGGTGGCGCAGTGGTTGAGAATCCGCCTGCCAATGCAGGGGACACGGGTTCAAGCCCTGGTCCGGGAAGATGCCACATGCCGCAGAGCAACTAGGCCTGTGCACCACAACTACTGAGCCTGCGCTCTAGAGTCCATGTGCCACAACTGCTGAAGCCCATGCACCTGGAGCCCATGCTCTGCTACAAGAGAAGCCACCGCCATGAGAAGGGTGCGCACCACAATGAAGAGTAGCCCCCGATCGCTGCAACTAGAGAAAGCCTGCACGCAGCAACGAAGACCCAATGCAGCCAAAAATAAATAAATTTATTAAAAAATATTGTTTTATGTAAATAAGAGTAACAGGGAGTTTAGTGGGAGATTGGAATTCTGACTAAAGAATCAGTACCTAATATGTTATTGGTATACAAATATTCATAAATGTAGGTACAAAGATATCTTTGTAATTAGAAAAAAGTAAGCTTTTCCTGATTAATTACACATGAAGTATACACATTGGCCTCACTAGGGAGCTCTGTTTCCTTTGCCAAGTGGTACATGTGTAAAGAGATAGAGACATATTTTAAAGGAAAGTGACATGCACATGGACCTACAGGTGTGTGTATATATTTCCTTGTATATTGTCTTTCCTACTTTACTTTAAAACCTTGTGAGGTCCCATGGCCAGCTGAGTTCTTCCCTCAGTTTTCTGATCAAAGTGAGGGGAAGTTGAGTAATAAGATCAATTCAACTTTGGCATCTATTGTATCAGTAAGTTCCATCTGAACCTGACACTGCTGTGGCCTCTCCTGTTGCGGAGCACAGGCTCCGGATGCGCAGGCTCAGCGGCCGTGGCTCACGGACCTAGCCGCTCCGCGGCATGTGGGATCTTCCTGGACCGGGGCACGAACCCGCGTCCCCTGCATCGGCAGGCGGACTCTCAACCACTGTGCCACCAGGGAAGCCCTTTAGTCTTTTTTGTTGGTTCCTCTTCATCTCTCTGACCCAGAAATATTGACATGTCCAAGGACTCTTTCCCTGGATTTCTCCTCTTTTCTCTAGTCACTCACATCCTTGGTGATACCATCTGGTTTCATGGTATTAATGCCTTCCACTCTCTAACTCCCACATTTGTATCTCCAGCACAGACCTATCCTTTGAATTCCAGGCTCATATTCAGCTCTCTTTTTGGCATCTTCACATAGAAGGCTAATCACTGTCCCAGGTTTAATTAACATCTCCAAGAACCAGCCTCTGTTGTTCCTCCCAATCTGCCCCTCCAGCAGCCTTGTACCCTAAGTTGATGTCAGCTCCATCTTTTCAGGTGCATAAGCCCCAAACCTAAGAGTTGTCCTTGACTTTTCTTTCTCTCATAGTCAATACCCAGCCTATCTAAATGTACCCGAGACCCAGCCCTTATTCACCATCTCCCATCCTGTTTCAAACCCCTCTCATCTCTCAGTTGAATTATTGCCTTCATCTAGTCACTGGTCTCCCTGCTTATGACTTTGCCTCCTTTCAGCCTATTCTCATCACAGCAGCCAGAGAGATACAAGTAAAACATAAGTCAGATACAAAAGGCCACACATATTATGATTCCATGTATATGAAATGACCGCAATATGCAAATCTGTAGAGTCAGGACATAGAGTAGTGGTTGCCAGGGCCTGAGAGGGACAGGGAAAAGGGGAGTGACTGCTTAGGGGTCTTGGGCTTCTCTTTGCAGTGCTGAAAGCATTCTGGAATTAGAAGTGATGATGGTTGTACAGCCTTGTGACTATACTAAAAACCACTGAATTGTGCCCTTTAAAAGGGTGAGTTTTATGATATATGAATTACATCTCAATAAAAACGTGTGAGCGAGATCACATTAATGCTTTAAATAAAACTCTAATAGCTCTCCATCCCACATCTCAGTGGCTTACAATCCTCTATATGATCTGTCCCCTGTCATTTCTCAGACCCTTTCCTCTCTTTGGCTCTCCCTCTTCCCCATTTCACCCCAGCCACACTGGCCTTTATACTTGGGATTCTCCTTCCCCAGGTATACCTGGGTATCTCCTAGCGCTTAAATGCTGCCTCTCAAAGGGGCCTTCCCTGCCCGGCTACTTAGAATTGCAACCCGCTCCCAACTCTCTACCCCCATCCTTACTTAAGTACTTTACCTAGTCTCTCCCCATCTAATAGGCTATATTTCATTTATTCATTATTTAACTATATAGGATTTTCCCTTGAGCATGAGTTTCTTGAAGGCCAGGATTTTTGTTTTGTTAAGTGCTATTTTCCCAGTGCCCCAAACTACATTTCATATAGTAGCCACTCAGTAACTTGTTAGAGATAAACAAATACTACCTTGAAATATAGAGATATCTCGTTAACACTTTCTAAAGAAGGCTATTTTAAGTATAGGATTCAATTATTTTAAGAATCTTGCTTTCAAGAGTACAGAATTCGAGTGGCATTTCACAAATACAAAGTACACTCACTTGACAAAGTTTGCATCAAAAATAGTCCAGTTCAATTGAGAACATTGGCACGTAGAGGTGTGGGTGATTTCTTGTGTGTGTATTTTTTCAGTTTCCATAATATAAAACAGCTAACATTTAAATAGATTAAACATTCCTTTTTTTCCCCCACCAGAATTTCCTCTTGAATCAGAGTAAATGCTTCGGGCAATATAAAAAAAACTGAATAAAGCAATAGTATATGTTACGGTGCAGTGAGTGTTATGACTTTTACTATAATGTGGCAAACAGAATGTTACAAAAAAATTTTCAGTATCCAGCTTCAGGGTAATCTGCCTTTAGTGCCAGCCTTCACAAAGCAGAATTTAAACTGAAGGAGCAGTTTAGTGACTCGGAGTGATTGCTTTCTCACACAAGCAGAGCAGCACAGAAATTAAATGCAGCATTTGTAGACTGAAATCATAAACCCAGTTCAGTTGTGCTTCAATGCAGCACTGCCTTAGGCAAGAAACAGAAAATATATCTAGGCCTTGTGTAAATCAGAACTAAGAATGACAAGCCCTCCTGGGTGGGTGTTGGTTTAAAGTAAGTTAACTTTGCAAGATGCAAAACTTGATGCATGTATGAATTTGCTTCTCTTGCCTTGCTGGGATGGCTGACAAATAGACCAGATGTGAGTCCTTGATCCATTTGTTTCAAAGAGGGACCCTCAGTGAGGCAGCAGAGATACTTGGTCCCTTTGCCTCCTAGTTCAGAAACAGCCCATCTGAAGTTTTCTCAGCAGTAGAAGCAGAGAGGAGAGAAAATTAAAAACAAATTCATGTAGAAAAGAAAGCAAAAGTTCTGAATTCTCTTCACGCCTTATGCTACGTGATACTTTTGAGTCTCTGTTGAATTGAGTGTTAGGACCTCAGCAGTGGAAGGAACGCTGATGAGTGTGTTAAGCTAGCCAGTTACCTCTCCTCCTTCTATCTCCAAGGCCCGTTCCAGGGTCCAAGATTTGACAGTGAGTGAATGTGGAAGAGGAAGCCGCTTGGTAGCTTCCTTTTGAGAAAGTGCCTACTGACGGCTCTTTGCTGGGTTTTTACACCACCATTTCCTGGCTTTGTAACATATATCTTTTTTTTTTTTTCCCCTTTAAGTGGGTTGAGAACCAGATGTTGGAACTTCTGTGTCCTGAGAAGGGAGCTCTGTTTCTGCATTTATTTATACAATTTTCCTTTGAGGGATTTTGTGCCTAGGTAACTAGTTAGCATGGCCCTGGAAGCTAATATTAGCTATATATATTCCCATAAGCTCTCTCAGTGGACTTTCGGACATTCTGTTGATGTCCCTGGCATGCTGTTTTCCTGCACATGGAGAATCCTTTTCAAAACCTGTCTGCCCTCAAAGATTCACTGTAAATGCCACCTCCAGGAAGCCTTCTCTGATGGTCACCCCCTCCCTAACGAAATCTAGAGGACAGTTTTTTCTTGGCCTGAACACCAGAGAACTATTTTTACCTTTAGCAACATGTGTCTTTCATCCTTCTCTGCTCCTGGCACCGACCTTCTCTTTGTGAGGAGGTTGAGTGCACCTTTAGGGAAAGGCCTGTTTTCTATTTTTTTGAATCTCTACCATCCTTGCCACACATAGGCACTTAAATATGTTTTTGGATAAATGAATAATTTTAATTCCATTTGGGAAATTTAACACTGGAATAGTTCATGAATTGATGACCTGGGCAACACAAATATTATTGGCACCCTCTCAAAACTGAAGAGTAATTCACCATGATTGGTTTCTCTCTCTCTCTTTCTCTCTCTCTCTGCCCACCTTCCCCTTCTTTCTCTCTTTCTTAAGAATTGACTTTTTACATGACTTTTGAGTCTTGCCTCTTGGGTAGGAAATGTGGTTGCTCTCGAAGGCCTTCTGTCTTCCAGTGCTTGCTGGGGTTACAGTGTTTGTCTCAGAAGTATAGACTGTGAGATGGCCTGCATCAGAATCTTACCTTGGGTATGTATTTAAAATGCACATTTCTTTTTTTTTTTGTGATACACAGACCTCTCACTGTTGCGGCCTCTCCCATTGCAGAGCACAGGCTCTGGAAGCGCAGGCTCAGTGGCCATGGCTCACGGGCCCAGCCGCTCCGCGGGATGTGGGATCTTCCCAGACCGGGGCACGAACCCGCATCCCCTGCATCGGCAGGCGGACTCTCAACCACTGCGCCACCAGGGAAGCCCATAAAATGCACATTTCTTGATTCCAGCCTAGAGTTATAGAATCTGGAGTCTTGAGCGTAGAGGGTGGAAATTTGCATTTTTAACAAGCATCCCATGTGATTCTTAAACACAGTAGAATTTTGTGGTTACTTCTTCAGTTCTGCTTGTGGTAAACTTTGGAGATTGTTTTAGCTCATTTTATCATCTGTATCTCCTTTTCAGTCTCACTAATCTCCTTTGCTTTTCTGCCTGCATTCTCTTCTCCCTTTAGGAGTCTCTTTTAAAACTGTGCCAGTTAACTTTTAAAAACTGTGTTTGTATAAATGGTGTAGATGCGTGGAGGAGCCTCATTGGTATAAATTTTTACCATAATGAGTCATTACAGTTTTATTAAAACTACTGTTGTTGCTTGGGGTGTAGTAGGTCCTCCAGGTGGCCTTCACCTTTTATGTTTCTCTACAATGGCAACGTATCTTTAGGCTCCAAAGTACGCAAGCAACAGAATATTTGCTCGTTCGTGAGCATATGGTTGGATGTGTGAAGTGCTTTGTTTCCCCAGCTATAGCCAGGGATATTTAAGTCTGTTGTGAGAGATCCAGGATTTATTGAGCAGCCGTGCACTTTTACAATGCAAGTCTTGGAAAAGAGTGAACATATTCTATCTTACATTCAGTTCAGTGATTATTCTGTGATGTTTATTGATGTTGAAATTCAATGAAGGAAAACTGTCATTAAAAAGTAGTTAAGCAACTGTAAGCAACTGTACTATGATTTTTAAATGGTGACAGATAATTTAAAAAAGGAAGAAAATTCGGTAAGCCCTTCCTGGGTTTAGACAGGCTTAGTGTTAGTTAAATGATGTCAATAAGTACAGTCGAGTGATTCCTGATTAAAAGTTGTTTGTATGTTAAGTTTAATAGGCTAGGGAATTAGGGACTATAAGTGGCTTGGGAGAACTATACTGATGACTTTCCTTGTATATATTTACTAGAAATAAATGTTGAACGGTTTGATATGGCGCAGGGTTACCATTTTCAAAAATGTGCCACTGCCCATTTGATTGTAGCTCATTGCTCCTGGTTTTCCAAATACCATTTTTTCTTTAAAAAATCCTTATTGAGGGCTTCCCTGGTGGTGCAGTGGTTGAGAGTCCGCCTGCCTATGCAGGGGGCATGGGTTTGTGCCCCAGTCCGGGAAGATCCCACATGCCGCGGAGCGGCTGGGCCCGTGAGCCATGGCCGCTGAGCCTGCACGTCCGGAGCCTGTGCTCTGCAACGGGAGAGGCCACAACAGTGAGAGGCCCGCGTACCGCAAAAAAAAAAAAAAAATCCTTATTGAGGTATTAATGCCTAAGTAGGAAAATTTATTTTTAATTTTAATATGAAAAAATAGTGTACAGAAATTATTTTAAAATATTTACAAGTGGTAGGCTGGACCATCTAATATATATAAAAAATATACCATGCATTAGATGACTGACCATCTTATTCAGCATTTGTACTCTTTGGCAAGGTGGTAGAATCACAGTTTTGCTGTTTAAATATTTAAAGAGCTGTTTGCTCTGTGGAACGCTGGGAGCCAGGCCTGAATAAATATGCAAAGAACAAGCCCGTACACATACACACACTCAGCATTAATTTGGTCAGAGACCTAAAAGTTAATATATTTTTTAAGTTTGTTTAAGTGCAACAGGAAGACAGACTGAAGTAAAATACAATTTTTGTTTTAACAAAGTATCATTTTTATAGTCTTTTTGACCATACTCTTCCTGTCCCCCAAAATTCAAGGAAATTAAACATAAGGAAAGTTTTCCTAGCAAACCAAATCAGAACCCTGAAAGAAGCTGCCTACTCCTATGGCTGAACCCACTGCCAGCCTTAGCCACCCCCTCTGCTTACTTATCTGCAGATTCCAATGGAAAATGACTGACTATCCTGATAAGGGTTGGCAGACTTATTGTTTACAAAGACATCTGATTTGGGGGGTGTGGGGGGTGATTCAAAATTACTTTTCAAAATGTGGGCAAAGGTTATTTCCAGGAAGTTCTAAAAAGCATAAAATCTGTAATTACCCCCAAAGGTGTTCTCAGTTTCTGTATCACATGATTGTGAATCAGTACATCAGTAGACCACACCGTAAGCTCTGATTTTCTAATTAACTTTGTCACTTTTTATTTAGTTAGGAGTTGTGGATCCTCTTTAAAACCACTGATAAAGTTAGACTCCAGTTAAGATCTGTGCTTAATTTCACTTAAGTGAAACAAGAGCTTGCTAGTGGATTAGTTTTAGACATTCACTGTCAGAGTCTTGCTGTTTTCAATTACTTTAAATTGTCCTGTTTTAATTTATGTTAATCTGTCTTGTAAGTCTAGAATCAGATAACGCCTGAGGATTACGTTCAATCCAGCCAAACTTTCTGACTAAAGTATTACCATAAACCCCAAATACCGATCCCTACTTGTACTGAGAATGTCTTTCTGGTGGAAGTAAAGTAGGTTTAATCTGGTGCAGGAAACCTAGTTTTTCTGATATTATATATTTTTCTAACACTACCAAGTATATAGGATTTAAAGGAAATGGCTCTTTTGCTGAACAACCTATTTCATTAGTAGATTGATCTGTTTTGGGCTGTAGTGTGTGTGTGTGTGTGTGTGTGTGTGTGTGTGTGTGTGTGTGTGTGTGTTTACCCACTTCAGAAATCTCTGGCCCATGGAATTTTAACTATTCCATCAATAGTACAATATTGCAGATATAAATAGATTCTTAGTTGTGCTTGTTAGTACATTGACAAGCAGATCTCTTAATACCAAGCCAAATCTCTGCTGCATTTTTTACTCTATTAGTAAAAAAAAAAAGACACTGCCTCCTAATTTCTTCTATAACAGAAAATAAACTTGTAGATCCAATCAAGAACATTTTAAAGCCAAGAAAGAAAATTAGGTCAACATTTTTGACGAAATGTGGGCTTATTATCCTTTTATTTTTGGCTTCATATCCAATTACACTCTTAACTTTGATCCTATATCTTGTATTTGGTTAGCATTTTTCTAAAACAAAGAGTTCCTTCCTGCTGACTCTTAAGAATACCTTCTTCTTAATCCTGCACTACTTACGTTTAGCATCCAAAAGGTGTCTAAGAATGTTTCACCCCAGATTCATTTAAAACAAGGTTAGGCCCTGATTGGTCACATTCTAATAGACACACGCCCATGTCTGATGAGCCATAGACCCACCCGGCAGGAATCTGTTGTCAGGATATCATTTGAATAGCCGTGGGTGTAAACCCGCGGGCTGGCTCCGTGCCCCTTCTGGCCAGAGTACACTATGGCAGAAAGTGAAGAAGAGGCTGTCCATGAGACCTGGCAGACAGGTTTGGGTAGTTTTAAAAAATTTTGCCGAAATTTTTAATAGGCAAAGATTAATGCCTTAATCTTCACTCTTAGGGAACTTGGTCAGCCATGAGAAGATTGTTACTTGAAATAAGAACGCCAAATTCAAAGCATCTTTTCAGTAATAGGCCCCCAGGAGGTCTAATTTATAATGGATTTTGAGCCTCCTTACCGGTCTGTTTAGAAACTCAGTGTGCTCGTGATCCTTTTCTTCATTGGAGGGATGGATCCGGGGTCAGAATTCTACTGCCAGGTCTCTGCACTTTCTAATCTGTCTGTGATACGCAGGGTCAGAAGGACAGGAGAGACTTCCAAATGGCATAGGCAGTAGCCTTGCTTTCCTCTCCTGTGAGCTGACTGTTCATTCCTCACACAGACTTCTCACTGTTCTGCTTCTAATTCTTGCAGTTGTCAGTGGAACTGATTGATAAGGTGAGAATGGCATACACTGGAAATCTGATATCTAACAGAAAGGTAGAATACAGGTGAGAGGACATGATTTGGACAGCACAACTCTTGGGAAGCATAAAATGCCAAAGGTTATCTGACTCATGGGATTCTTGGCCCTGGCACAGTAGACTGGAGCTCTAAGGATTTCTTTAAAACTGAAAAGTTGGGGATTTTTCCTGGTGGCGCAGTGGTTTAGAATCCGCCTGCCAATGCAGGGGACACGGGTTCGATCCCTGGTCTGGGAAGGTCCCACATGCTGCGGAGCAAGTAAGCCCGTGCACCGCAACGAAGAGTAACCCCCGCTCTCCACAACTAGAGGAAGCGCGCGCACAGCAATGAAGACCCGACGCAGCCAATAAATAAATAATTTAAAAAATAAAAACACATGGAGTTTTAACAAAAAACAAAAAGATGAAAAGTTGGCTTTTTAATTTAGTGCTCGTGAAAATTGTCATTAGGTGAGGAATGGGGATGAGAAATTAACTTGATTTTTTTTTTCAGGATGGATTTTTTTTTTAACATCATAAATACAGAATTCTGCACTTGAAAGAGCTCTGAACAGTGGGTTTACATGATTCATCTGCAATAATTAAATAGAACAGCTCAGGCTTGTTGGCGTACCCTGAAATATCCATGCAGATCAGATGTCTGCAGACTAAATAGTTCTTAGCCAATAATAATAGATATTCCTCTGGGATATTACTGGGAGTCTCCAAAGGAATGTGTCCCAGGGGTTCTTAAATCGCTCTGTTAGTGCTGGTTACCATGTGGCAGGCTCATTGGCTCCCACTTGTTCCCTGCCCAAGAGACTCTTGAAGAAGCCTCACCAGCGTCACCAGCCAGCCTGAGGGCCTGAGTGCTCACCTCAGGGGTGCTGCTTCCAGAAGGTCCCAGGGGCCTTCTTGTGATTCAGCCAGAGTGGTGGTTGCTTTCATGCAGAAGTGGGGAGAAGCGCCTTCTACCACACTTGTCATCCAGGCCCTGAAGCTGCCCTCCTTCATTTACTCCCTAAATAAAGCGTCACATCTACGCTGTGCTGGGTACACCAGGTGAACGAAAGAGACAGGGTTCTTGTCCCGCATGAAGCCTCCAGTCTCACAGGAAAGGCAGACATTAAGTCAATACACAGGTAGAAGTGAAATTACAAATTGTGAGGAGTGTGCAGGAAAAACAATGTGCTACAGAGACAGTAACCAATAGTGGGGTCTGGGGGTGCTTCTCATTTAGATTCAAGAGCAGAGTGAGCCACTCTGAGGGAGAAATATTTGAGTGAAGTCCTGGACTTAGCCTGGCCATCCCGGGCAGACACACAGCCTGTGCAAAGATGATGAGCTTTGTAAAAGATGCCCAGTGTGGCCAGAAGAGGTGAGCGAGGAGAGGGTGATATGAAATAAAGCCAGGTAGGAGTGAGGGCTGGATAGTGTAGGACCTTGTAAGTAGCCACTAGTCATAACGCCTTGTGAATACTAAGTTCTAGTTGTTCAACTTCGATTGTCTCTACGTAGGTAAAGTAGAAATCCTGCGCCTTTCTTGCCTTTTTCCTATCAGGGCAAATAAATGCTTTCCTTTAGCCTCATTTATTCTGCCAGGGAATCTAAGCAGTTTACGAAAGCTTGGATCCCTTCGCTGCCTGAACGTGGTGCCCATTTTGACCAAAGTGAGTAGGAACCACAGAAGGAAAGGACAGTAGCCCTGGAGGATTTGAGAAAAACTGAATGGTGTTTCAACATTCTAGGTTCATTTAAGTTTGAGGGCATCAGATAAGTGACTTGGGATTTATTGTTTGGGGATCAGGAGAATTTCAGAGATATCTTCCAGTAATTCTGAATCCAGTTATTCCATCAAAGGGAAATAAGGATTCCTAGGAAAGACAAAACTTGGATATTAATTGCAGACATTTTCTTTATATTAATTGTAACCAAGGGGCCTTCATGTATATTCCCAAAGAGGATGAAGTATATTTTCCATTTCATAATATTGCCTAATTCTCACACAAATTATGGAGTGGGCTGAGATAGTACTATACATACAGTAGAACTATTATCATTATAATAGAGTACAGAAGACATAAAATCTTCATGTTCATTGGGTTAATGAAAACTTGCCATTTCAAGTCCATTAATTGCAGTTGAACTCGGTAAATTTGTTTTCAGGGACTAATACTCTAATACCTAAAGTAGGCTTTCAGGTGGCCTCATGTTCAGAATGCAGGCATGGTAAAATAGCTTCTTGTTTAGCTACCCTTTGTCCTGGTAAACTGGCTATAGAGTTGTGACAGTGTTTTCTCACAGTGGTGATTTCTAGAGTGTTCATCAACTAGTAAAGCTGTCTGACAGTGCTGGTCATGCCTTTTTTACCCTCTCCCCTTTATTGGCTTTATTCTCTATGGAGTTCTTTCTAGGAAAAAATCTTTTCAAACTTCTGAGAAGTAGAGGTAATAAAAACATTAAATGGCATAGAAATTACCATACAAGCTTCCAGGCTCCTTTAGCTGACGTCTCCTATAATTATTTAAATAACCGATTTCAGATTGGTTATTGGTAAATTTGGGTAAAATCAAATTTCACCTGTCTCTTGAGTGTCTGCTTTCCACAGTCCCTGCTTTTTGTGATTAAACTCATAAAACATCCTCCATCTTATTTCTTAGACTCTCCAAATCCGAGGCATATAGAGACCGCGTGGTGTAGGGAAGGGAGTGACTGCTTTCGAATTAGACATATTCGAGTTCAGATCCCAGCTCTGTCAGTTATTAGGTGTGACGTTGGGAAGTTAGTTCTTCTCCCTAGTCTTCAGTTTCTTCTTTACCCATAGAGGGACCCACTTAACTCGTAGAGCTGTTATGAGTGTTACTTAATTACGTGGAGAGGTTGGTGTGATAGCGGGCCCACAGAGGCACTCAGTAAGTTCTTTCCTCTTTCTATTTTGGAGTGAATTCATCTGGCCTCCTATCCACTATGATACTTCTTCTGTGACATGCCAGTCGGAGAATGTAAGGCAGTCCTGCAGTTTCCCAGAATAAGATGGGAGTTCCTTGGCGGGGACTGGAGGTAGAAACTCCGCTTTGGGGAGAATGACCGAAACACTGCGGTCTACATAGGGTTCATGAGAGTCACTGTTAGTCACCTCTGCCGCCTCTGTGCTAGCACTGGGAGTTACCTTCCCCCGTTACTGCTCTGGCCCAAGCAGTGCTGGAAAGTGGTGTAACAACAACAGAATGAACAGTGACACGCAGGCACAGGCAACTAGATAACTGGTCCTACCCAGTTGTTTACTGGAGGTCAGCCTGGTGTGTGACTCTGAGGACACCTCCTTGTTTAGTTTTCTGCCTGCTTCCCTGGGACTGAAGTTTCTCATTCCTACTGCCTGGGAAGACGTCACACACATGTGTACTGGGTGGCCTAAGAAGACAGGTCCAGAGAGAAATGTGAATTCCCTCGTCTCCCTGAAGCTTGCCTTTGAGCTCTATTTCCACAGCAGTGAGCTGCCTCTTTCTCCATCACCTTTTGAGTTATAGTTCCTTCACCAAAGACCTACCTCTTTCTCTGAACTGGGCAGCAGGAATGTCCACCAGCTTCAGGAGGAGTTTACACGCCTGCCTCAAGGAAACACACTGCTTTCTCATGGGCGTGCGGCGGTGTTCATCAGCCTCAGCAGGACAGCCCAAACAGGAGACAGTGCAATAAGCCTGATGCTTCTGCAGAAGGATAGCCAGCCTCCATGAACTTGACCCGCTGAATTAAGTGGTGCTTGCAGTTCCCTCTGTAAAATGCACTGGTGATACCCAGGGCGTGCCGGCTGCTCACTGCTGGGAGATGACACTCTAGTCTGTCCCCCCAGCACCACCCCCATGTCAGTTCCCACCAGGGAAGGTCCATGTTTAACAAGAGTTTGTTCCCATGTTTGTTTATGCAGGTTTACTTCTTACTAAAATTATATCATTTAAATAAGTGATAAAAGATTAGTTCCAAAAGTGAGTTGTTTGTTCAAAAAACCAAGTGGGATGCTTGGGGAAATCTATTAATAAAGGCAAATTGTTACCTACATGGGAAAAGAATCTAGAAAAAGAGTGGATATATGTATAACCGATTCACTTTGCTGTACACCAGAAACTAATACAACCTTGTAAATCAACTCTACCCCAATAAAAATTATTTTTTAAAAAGGCAAATTGTTGGGACTTCCCTGGTGGTCCAGTGGTAAAGAATCCACCGTCCAATGCAGAGGATGTGGGTTCGATCCCTGGTGAGGGAACTAAGATCCCACATGCCTCAGGGCAACTAAGCCCATGCACCACCACTACTGAGCTCACGCGCCTCAAAGAGAGAGCCCGCGTGCCGCAAACTACAGAGCCCACACACCCTGGAGCCTGCGCGCCACAACTAGAGAGAGAAAGCCCACACACCACAAGTGGAGAGAAGCCCGTGTGCTGCAGCTAGAGAGAAACCCAAGCAGACCGCACGCCGTACGAAGAAGATCCCACATGCCTCAACAAAGATCCCGTGTGCCACAACTAAGACCCGATGCAGCCCAAAACAGGGAAAATAAATATTTTTTTAAAAAACCAAAAAACAATTCATTAAGAAAAAAAGATAAATTGTTAAACACAAACTGTTATTAAATTCTGTATAGAAAAGATAATTGTAAAAGAAGAGATTTTCTAAATCTAGGATTTTTTTTTTTTGTGGTATGCGGGCCTCTTACTGCTGTGGCCTCTCCCATCGCAGAGCACAGGCTCCGGACGTGCAGGCCCAGTGGCCATGGCTCACGGAGCCATGGAGCCTAGCCGCTCCATGGCATGTGGGATCCTCCCGGACCGGGGCACGAACCCGTGTCCCCTGCATCGGCAGGCGGACTCCCAACCACTGTGCCACCAGGGAAGCCCTCTAGGATTTTTTAAATGGCCTTGACCCTACATCACGATATTGGTAAAGGAGTGTACATTAATGTGATTTAAGTTAAAACATTAATCTTAAGGTTTATTTGTATCACAGTTTTATGTTTCCCTGCTTAAACTGCCTTTTTACATTAACCAACCAAATACCACTGCCAACTTCGTCAGATTATAGTATTTCTTCTGCGTCTATACACAGGATTGACTACATAATTTGCACAGCCCAGTGCAAGATGAAAATGCAGGGTCCCTTGTTCTAAAATTAATAAGTTCAAAATGGTGACTGCGGAGCATTAAAACAAGCACAGAGCCCTTCTAAGCCTGGGGTCCTGTGTGTCTGGATGGGCCGAGGGGGCGGGGAAGGAGAGGTGTTCGAGGGGCTTACTAGCTTTCTGACTGTCTCTACTGCTGAGGAGCTTCCCCTGGTGAGAGGCACCATTGTTGTGAATTACTGGTTGGAAGGTCTTTATCCCGAGCCAGATGCAGTCTCTTTAATTTCTGGCCTCTGGAGCAATGCAGAACACATCTAATCCCTTTTTCAAGTATTTATTCAAATATTTAAAACTGCCAAAGCTTCCCCTTATCTCCTTTTCTTAATGAACTTTCTTGGGTGGCAATATCCTTTTTAAAGCCACCTCTATCTCATCTCTCCTGATGCCCTGTAGTTTTTCTGAATCCTCCTGAAGGGTAGTGCCTGTCAGTATTGTATACGAACTCCAAATTCCTAATGCAATAGGGGGGTTGCAGGGCTTGGGGACGCCTCATTTGTGAGGGGAATACTACATTTCAGCTAATGGCATCAAATACTATATGAGAATTTTAAATAAAATAGATGTCATTGTTTTACACTGAACTTCTCAGCCAAAAAACTACTTACTCTCTTTTAATTTTTTCATGTTTTTATTATTAAGTATTTCAAATATCCAGAGAAGTCTGTAGATTACTGTAGACGTACGCACTTATCACTGAGATCTCATTGTTTTTGACATATTTATTGCCTGTCACTCCCTTCCTGCATCCCCTTTTAGAATCTTTTTCCCTCCGGATGCTACTTACCCAGTGTGCTCTTATTCTGCATTTGTACAGTTGATTTTTATGACCTGAAGGCTTTAACTTCGTCTGTTATTAGTTTTCTTTGTTTGGGCCCATACAGGGTCTCTGTAGCTGTGCTAGAGACCTCTCTCCGGGGAGTTCTAAAATGAACACTCTTTCTGGCATAATTTTTAAGTTTATTTAAATTCTATGAAATGAACCTTGAAAGCATTATGCTAACTGAAGTAACTAGACACAAAAGGTCACATATTATATATGATTCCATTTCATATAAATATCCAGGATAGATAAATCCACAGAGACAGAAAACGGATTAGTGGTTGCCAGGAGATGGGGATGGGGAGTGGCTGCCTAATGGGTGTGGGGTTTTCTTACAGGGAAATGAAAGTGTTTTAGAACTAGATAGAGGTTGTGGTTGCGCAACATTTTGAATGTACTAAATACCACCAGATTATTCACTTTAAAAAGAGTTACTTGTTATGTGAATTTCATCTCAATGAAAAAAAAACAGGGCTTCCCTGGTGGCGCAGTGGTTGAGAGCCCGCCTGCCGATGCAGGGGACACGGGTTCGTGCCCCGGTCTGGGAAGATCCCACATGCCGCGGAGTGGCTGGGCCCGTGAGCCATGGCCGCTGAGCCTGCGCGTCCAGAGCCTGTGCTCCGCAACGGGAGAGGCCACAACAGTGAGAGGCCCGCGTACCGCAAAAAAAAAAAAAGCCCATGAAATGATATTTAAATATTTGCATTGAGCGTTGTGTATAAATATTGAAATCAGCAATGTTGATATTTCTTTACTAGTAACTGTATTATGAGTATCATTTACTACACACCTAACCTCAAGTCCTGCTTTTTTCTTGGTAGGTGGGAAGATGGTTATTGACGGTGTAGCAATTCTTGTAGATAGTGTTTTAAGAACAAATTATGTTCGTATAATATTTGAGACTGTCGTTTCCTTGTGCTCATAGCAATGCAAGTTCTGTCTTTATTAATGTCTTGGGTACTGGTATGTACTCTTGCCATTCACTTAAGCTGTTCACGGGTTGGTGTAAGACTGTATTCCAGAACCGGCAAAAGAAATTGGTTGGGTCAAACCCAGAAGGTTTTCCGTTGTGGAGACTCCAAAGGAATCTCTCTCGGATAGTGTGAAAAAATTGCTCCATTTGTATTTAGCCTGTTGACATTCATTTCCAAATAAAATACATCATTCCTGGCAGATTACAGTGTTTTAAGAAACTGATAAGACCAAGGGAATCTTTTTCTCTGTAGTTCTATGTTTTTGTAGGAACAAAATCAGTGCCTATCACTGATTTTCACCCAGAAACCACCCTGGGTGAAAATGGACTCTTAACATTTTGAAGAATTTGAATGATTCTCCAGGGGAAAGTGCATTTTCAGTTGGAGTGATTTAAGCTACAAGTAGCAGAAAAGGCTGTTAAAATGGTTTTCACAAGAAGGACTCCTAGCTTATACAACTGGAAATGCCTAGAGGAAGGGAAGGTTTCAGGGTTGTTAAGCATCGCAGCGACATCGATCAGGACCTTCGGTCTTTCCTCTCTTAGCCCGGTTCTCCACAGCTTTGACTTTTATCCCAAGTCTCATTCCCGTCACTGTCCTAAGAGGCTGTCCAGGGCAAAAAGTGCTGCATGTTTCCTACTTCACATTTGGCTTTTTGTGGTCCTTACTAAGGAGCAAGAAGGTTTCTTTCTTAGAAGCCCCCAGCAAGCCTTTCCCCCTCTGTCAGTGGTCCACATTGGCTTACCATCCATCTGCCCAGCCCTAAACAGGCCCCATGGGGGTGGGGCGCTGAGATACCCATGAACTGATTGTGGGGCATCAGCCACAGTAGCCACTGCTGGCCCTGTGGTATTCTTGCCCATCTTCTATCTTTTTTTTTTTTTTTTTTTGGCGGTATGCGGGCCTATCACTGTTGTGGCCTCTCCTGTTGCGGAGCGCGGGCTCAGCGGCCATGGCTCTCAGGCCCAGCCGTTCCGTGCCACGTGGGATATTCCTGGACCAGGGCACAAACCCGTGTCCCCTGCATCAGCAGGCAGACTCTCAACCACTGCGCCACCAGGGAAGCCCCATCTTCTATCTTTTAAAATTGTCTTCTTTTAAACTGTCTACATTCTTGGTGTAGACAAGAAATATTTATTGTGCTGTGTTTAGGTTATGCCATGGTAGCGTAACATATCTTTCAAATGTGCTATTGAGATGTGCTATTTGCAGCCCATTTTCAAAAGCAAGGAATATTAAAGAGGAAGAAGAACCAAAATGTGCCTTCCTTTGTGCTCATATTTCATGGGTGAGCGCCTCATACTTGACAGAAGAGGAAAATCTAGGTTGTGTATGCACCCGTTTTGGGATTCTGCATGCTGTATAGGTTTTTTTTAATAGACAAGCCCTCTTTTCAAGTTGGTGCACACTTGGTGCTTCACTGCTGACTGTGTTGTTTTGTTCCATTTCTTTAACTGCATTTGGTATGCAAAAGCTCAACCTTCATTATGTATTATACACTTTCCCCTGACTTTAAACCATGACGCCTTGTGTTGGAATATGTTAAAAAATAAGTCCCAAACTGTGAAAAACTGATTTTTAAAATTACTTCAGCCTGCATTTTCTATCTCATGTCTTAATTTAATCACAGTTCTTGAGGAAATGAGCCTAGGCAGTCTTAATTGAGTGTCTCTCTGCCTGTGGAATTTTTTTCCTCTGTTGGCATACCAAAATTGAAATCTGTTGAGCTTCAAGTTTTTACTGCAGAGCCTCGGAACCACATTTTAGTCATTAGTCCATCCCGCATCCTTTTTTCTGCCCCGGCTCCGGTTCCCAGCAGTTCCTTCTGTTTTTTTTTTTTTTTTTTCCTTTTGCTGTACTGCAGAGGTTACCACCTAGTGGCCCAGGCTTGGATCTTCCCTACAAATGTATTCTGTCTGGCTTAGACAATGTTATTAAATTGGGGGATCAGTTGCCAACATTTAAATAGAGAGAGAGAGTGGACGTAAGGTCCACTTCTGGCTTGTCTTAGAAAAACCAGATCTGGAAACAACTGGCATAAATTCCTAGATGGAAAAATTCTGCCCCCTCCTCTCTGAATGACTCACATGATCTCCCTGGCCCCTGGAGACATCTGAGTTTCTGACCCCTGTAGAGTGCACCATCCTGTTTTCTTCCTTCATCATAGCATATCGGCTCTGCAGACCTAGATAAAGTTAGCTTAAGAGTAGTTTTCTGAGCAAAATACAGGTACAGTTGTTTCCTCTCGAAGCAGGCTATTGACATAAGGCTCTACAGCTTTTTAAAGCCTCGCATCTCCCTTATAACTCGTTGGAAATCAGCATCATGCTTAGACGTGATCTTGGACCAGAAGAATTCAGTAGGCACCCAATTGGCCAGTTTGGGAAACGATTTAATACCGAACCAGTAGATCATAAAGTCCTACACCATTTCCCGTAAGGGAGGAGGAGGAGCCATCTGTAATCACGAGGATTTACACAGACTTCTCAGGGGGCCAGGCCCTCGGTCGGTCGCAGCCAGTGCCTGCAGGAGCACCCCCTGTAAGAACCCCCACTGTGGGGTCATCCCTCCTGGGATTCTGTCTCCTATACAGATTCCCTGCTCATTCATTAATTCTTTATTGATAGAGCTCAATCAGTATGTGCTCCCCATCTGACATGTAAAACTGCAGCGTGAACTTACATGCCGTACTCCTGTGACTCGGTAATCAGGCGGCAGCAGCAACACATGGTGTTCTTGTTCAAAGTCGATTACAGTGTCATCCTAACATCCCCTGATTGCTCTTGAGGATTATAGTTTTGAACTACCTCCAAGACCTCTCCCACCCCCATCAGACAAACTCGTACTGAAACTCTAACTCACATCCCTTTAGATTATTTTTAGGCAGACTGTCATTTCTCAGGTCACCATTCTCCCACTTCCTAACCAGGAGCTGAATATTCCAACGCTAATGATAGTCTCAGACCAGGCACACAACTTAGAGTAATGCTCTGTTCTTGGCTTCGTTTTTCTAGTCTGATTTAGATGTTTGTCATGGGAAGTTCCATCACTGGAGAAGTATGTAAGTTGAAGGAAACTCTTATGTTCTCCCAGTAGTGATTTATAACACTTTTATGATTAATAGGATTGTGCAGACCAGCAAGTTTTGAAAGTGTTTATAACATCCACTCAGTAATTCCAGATAGTAAGTGCTTGTTACTTTACCCATCTAGGTAATCTGGGTGGTCCTTACAACTGAAGCTAGTTCCTCTCCATTATTTCACTATGGCATCCCCTCCTAGTCCAGGTTCCTAGGTTTCTGCCACTTGGGACTCTGTTTGGGCACTGTGGCTAGTAATGCCTGGTAAAAGGTAGTTTCTGGAAAATGCTGGGCGTTCAGTGGCTCTGCTGAGAAAGTACACTCATTACTGGACCCAGCTCCATGCACACAGGGTTTTCTTCTGCTTTCTTGACAGGTGTACCTTAGAACACTAGAAGAATAAAATAATATTGAGTGCTTAGTAGATACCAGTAAATATTTGTTGATTTCTTGGATGAATGAATGATCGAGTTCACTGAAGACATACCCGTGTACATGCTATAAAAATGTATGAGGTTCTTCTTTGCTGTTGGGTTGTTTTGGTCTCAGTCAAATTGCCGGCATGTGTCAGCAGCCGAAATTGGGGTCTGCATTTGTACTGTTCAGATTCATGGGCTAAGCCGGATGGGCATCCTGGAGCTTTATGTCTCGGAAACCAGAAGCTGGAAGGCAATCATTTTTTACTACATTACCCAGGCAAGAATGAATTCATCATTTTTATCTCACCATTTCTCATTAAAAGCCTCATGCCCGTATCTCATCTAGAACACTGCCAAATTTCGGACTCTGCTACAGTAAGGATTGAATGTATGTTCGAACAGCGCACTGTGGGCCTATGGCAGATCAACTTTTGGGAAATGGAAAACATATATATTTGACTGACCTCCAGCCAGCCAGAAATAAATCCCTTGTATAATCTTGCCACAATGTCATTTGGTTGTGAACAGGGCGCCTCATTTGTCTTATGAGAGCCTGCATATCAAATGCCAGGGCCCTGCAGTCTTTTCTGCTTCTCTTTTGTAATCCCAGGCAGCTGCATCTTGGATAAGGTGCATTGGTGAAGAGATATAATTGTCCTCCTTTACTTTGTCATTAGCTGCACTCTTACCTTATTGAAATATATGTTGGATGAGGTTTTGTCTTTTTTTTTTTTTAGTTTAGTTTCTAATAACCATTTAGTTGGTGTTTGACCATGTTTCTAATTTGTTCTTAAGGTTTCAACCTATTGCTTCTTTTCAGTTAGACTTGGTATTATATCTTACGTTCAATTCTATTCTAATAGCAGCTAGAAATTATTTAATCTACCATCACTACATTTAAAAATAAGTTCTCTTATGCATCGGCGTGGGCAACTTGGATCATGCTTTTCCTGTTGCCTAACACTCTGTTTACTTAGTTATGCTTCTAATGGGTGATTGATGTGTTTTCTTTTTTTAGTTCAGAGTTTCCTGCAATTTAAAAAAGTCCCTGTCCCTAATGTCTATGATGGAAATAACATTTAATGGGACCAGGTGACTATTTCATTTTTGCTCTTCTAGAAAAAAATACCTGTTTCTGGATATATAAATAGGGATGAAAACTTACAAACAATATCCTTTTGAAGTTTCTTGAATAACCATTCTGCACTTTGGAGTCCAAACCTTCAACTCAGTCCCAGTCACTCCACTACCCACTTGCTGCCTGGCCATCCTTGCCAAGGACCTCTTAGGTGTCGAATTTACCCCCCCTCTCTTCCAGCATTGGTTGAATGTTTAGCATCCTGATTTTGTTTTACTTGTTCTTGCATAAAAAGCAGACAAATTCCCTGAACCAGTTGCTGCTGGTTCTTTAGGGACGATGGACAGGAATGTATTGGGTAGCAAGGGAATTCCACCAGAGGATGGCTATTTAGTGAAGACAATTTACCTGACAGTTCGCTGTAAGGGTCAGTTCCCTGATGTTATTACCAAGCACTGGACTTTCAAAACTACACGCATGATCCTGCGTTCACCACAGTTTTTCTTATTCCTTGTTTTGGAGAATGACTGGCTTTATTGCTTAGAGGATGATCCGTCCATATGGTGGCTCCTTATGATGACTGGGAGTGGGTTCAAAGCCCTGAAGCAGCTAATGAGTGATGGACCATTGGTCACATCCTCAGCCCTGCCCTAGCCTAGTCTCAGCCGTATTAACTAAGGGATGTCAGTGTTGAGGAAGAAAAGTAACAGCTGGGAGTACTTCTCACCCTGGGTCTTTGGGCGTTGAACACTCTGGTCTGAGGATGGTGAGGTCTTCAGTGCTGCTCTAGGTGAAAGCCATAGGTTGTTAATTGCACCCTATTTATCAGTGTGGCTGCCCTCACACAGAGCATAAGCAAGCAGTGAAGCTGCCTATCTCCTCACCCCCTCTGCCTGCTAGAGGCATTTTTCTCAATATATACAAATACCACAGTTTTTTTTAGGTGGTTTTAAACACACTCATCTCTCACGCATTTTATGTGTGAATTTCTAAAGATTGTCATTTAATGTAAACTAAATCGACTCTTACCATCTTCTATTCAGGCAACACTTTTTTCCCCCTTACATTGACAAGATGAAGCCTTCATCTAAGGAAAAAGTTTTGTTTTGTTTTTCTTAAAGCAGGAAAAAAGACATAGAAACATCAATAACAAAATAATCCTCAAAGCTTACTTTTCTACTACTTTAACTGGGACCAGCTGTCGAGTGTTTTCAGTGTTGAGGCATCTGAAAATTTTTGGCTGAAAGACACTAAGATCAAAAAGATGATGGTATGTTCTGTTGGGAAGTATTAGCCCCAATTCTTTCTAGAACAGTCAAGCTGGAGGGCACAGAGGGCTTTGCGATGTGTGTTTTGCTTTGCTGCTTCTCTTGGTTCACTATTTGGATCCCCAAGGGGATCTTCATAGGAGCCTCGTGATTGCTTTGCAGTAGCAAAATTGGCTTTTCGATGAGTTGGAAGCTTCACTGGCGCCTGCTCTTTGATGTAGGGGAGAGGATCCATACGTGAAGGGCACCAATAGTGCTTCTTAAATCCCAGGTTTTAAGTATCTTCACACAGTAACTGTATGTTTTAAGGAGGTAGCTATCTGAGAGGCAGCGCGCACTGTGGCTGTGTACACGAGCTCTGGAGAGCCATGTTGCTGGAGTTCAGGTCCTCCCCCCATCCCCTCCCTAGCTGCGTGACCTTGGGCACGCAGTGCTTTCTCTCTCAGTGTCCTCTGTAAAACGGGGCAAATGCTAGTTCCATCCTCATAGGGCAGGCGCCTGCGAGGATTACAAGTTGTTACATATAGAGCATGTTAAATCTCAGTAAACATGTTATCATTAATAATTGTTTAGAAATAGAACCACTTCATTATTCCAGTTTGCAGAATTCCTCAAAGTCAAAATCAGCTCCGGGGCTCGTTCAACCAGTGGTCGCTAGCAATCAGTGAAATTAAAATCTCATTAAAAGGAACACAGGAAGTCATGATTAACTGGGCGTTATTTGGAGGTTTCAGTATTCCCTGGGTGGTTTAGTTGCAGAATGCTCTTTGATTGTGAAAACATCAGGATCTCAGCCAGCTGGGGTTACCTCTGCCGTGCCCTTCCCAGGACCTGATTAGAAGTTCAGTGATCATCTCCTTAATGGTCTGTTCTACTAAATGACTGGACAGTCATGAACAAAATACACCAGTAAGAAAGAGAAATATTATTTACCTTTTGCCTCAGGATTAGCATGTCATATTTTTCTCATGCATGCTCTGCTGCCGTAGAAATTTCTATGAAGAGTGAGAGTTTACAAAGGCTGCAGTCTGTACGACCTTTCTCTTCTCACAGTTGGCTAATCTAAGTCTATTAACCCTCTTCTTCATGTCCTAAAAGTATAGGATTATGATAAGCCCGGGGAAGGGAAAGGGAACAGAGGGCTTGTAGTAAAACTACAGTGAGGCTGGGAACTGCATTGTCTTTGCTTGCGGCCCCGTGCCCGCCGTGCCCCCCTTCCCCCCCTCGCCCCCAACCCTGGTCTTTTGAACCTGGAATCGACTTTCATTGCATCTCGCAGCATTTCATTCGATTTCTTCCAGTGGGTAGGAAAAGCCAGGCCTGCCCAGAGTGAATGAGATCTTGCTGCCTTAAACAGCCCCGGAATAAGTAGCACAGACCTGTTCTCCGAGGCTGCACACACAGTCCACAGTCTTGTTTGCTGTTTTCACTGCTGCCAAACATTCTTCTGATTTTTTATTCCTTAGTGCATTATTGATGATCATCCCCAAGTCAGCATCTCTTTTCTGGCTCCTCTTCTGTATTTTGACTGCCTGTGACTCCTCTGAGTCCTCGGTCTCCTTACGGCACTCAGCGTGAGCCCCCGCTCGCGTCCTCTGACAAACGCAAAGACAATCGGAAGCCTTATTTATATGGATAGTAAGCTACCTGCGCTTCATGACCTCACGGTGTTCCTTTCTTGTCTGTTCCCTTGCCAAAAGTGTTTTGTTCGTCTCCCTCCAGTTTTTGTTCCCCAAATCAATGTGATATCTCTTCGGCTTATTTTTTACCTGCTATCTGTCGTAAAAACCTAAATCCATTTGTTGTGCTCAGGTATCTAAGGTTGAAAGACAGCAAGTTGATCTCTTCTCTCTTTATTGGGGACAGGATGGAAATCTGAAATTCAGTTCGTTTTATTATGTTTCATGTACGTGCAAGGAACTTGTGACAGCTGACCCCTTTATAAATGTATAACATCTCTGAAAGGTTGATAATCTTCTCCTTCAGAAGTTCCAATATCATTGCAAGGACCGAAGCAAAAACTTCCGTCGTTGTTTCCCAGATTGCTTTGGGTTGCTGTTTTTAAGCATAAGAATGATTTAGTCCCCCTTCAGTCCTTAGAGACCCAGCACATCCTTCCTGCGGGCTGTCTTACTTCCCCTGGCATTCTTTCAAATAATTTCTGATAACAGCAACAAAAAGTATCTTTTTGATAATTATCTCGACTGGGGTTGGCATTAAAAGCAATGTTCCTGAAGCATACATTTAAGATTATCTCTGCTTTCTCCACCCCAAACAGGGTTGGAATGTCTCATAGATCAGTGTATTGTGCAAGCAGGCAGTGCTGGCTGTGCACATTATAACTGGTGAATTCCAGTCTAGAGAAATATTAGTGGTTTAAAGATTTAGAAAGGCTGTGATTATGGACTCTGTGATTTAAGTGTCTGGCATACTCTGTATTTTCTTTCTTCCCCCAAATACTGCATTTTATTTAATGAATAAGACAGAAGTTCAGGCCCATTATAACAATTTTCAATATAAGGTTGTTTTGAAGCTGTTGGATTTTTACGATATTTTCTTTTTAAAAGTACCTTCTTAGGGATTATAGTAGGTGCTGAACAAATGTCTTGATACCCCAAAGCATGCAATTTAATATTTATTATTGATAATAGTAATGCACTTGTGGAGTCCTTGAGGCTATGTGTTACTATTTAGACAGCCACTGTTCCCCCTAAATTAATGTCATTTATCCACCAAGAATTCAGTAAGGCTGCTGGTTTCATTAAGATGCGCTACCATGGGAGGGAAGCTCAAGGGGGAGGGGATATGGGGATATCTGTATACATATAACTGATTCACTTTGTTATACAGCAGAAACTAACACACCATTGTAAAGCAATTATGCTCTAATAAAGATGTTAAAAAACAAAAAAGGATGCACTACCATGTCATAAAGTTGTAACTGGTGTGCTATGAAAATGGGTAATGAAGAAGGATCAGAACGTCCTTCTGATGGTAGTCAATCTCAGATGTAGGATAAACAACTTCCTCCCAGTCTTGAATGATGTACAGCAATCCTGCCTGAAGAAGAAAGGCCTGGATGCCCCTTCTCACATCAGGACACGCTGTAAGCTGCTTTTCCACTGACACCTTTATTCATACAGTATTGTGGTAAAACAAACAAATGTACAAACAAAAAATTCCGAACTTCCTCCACCGAAGATTTCTTTTCCCACTCCTGTTTATTTTTTATCTGTTTATAATGATAGCTCTTACTTCTCCATTACCCTGGTGGTAAGAGAACAATATCAGGAAAGAAAAATGAATTCCCTCATAGGGGGTTTCTTATCTGTCCAATTAGGGCAACTAACATAGCGAGATACGGTGATTTCTCAATTAATGAATCGTCTGGAGGAAAAAAGCTCCTCTACGTAAGATTAGTTGCGTTAAAACCCACATCCCTTGCACACAGGCATCTTAGAATATATGAGGCAGAGCTGCCTGCGCGAGAGTACTAAAGTCGGGTATTTTAATGCCCACTTCAATTTCTCTTAACCCAGACAGTGTACTTTATTTATGAACCTCTTTCGCAGTCTATGTGAGAACATCAGTTTCCATGAGCAGTAAATGTGAACACTGCTGTACATGTATAAAGCTTTTCATTTAAAAATGCATTAAAAAGTTGACATATTTAATGATATTTTCAGTTCTAATCAGCGTGTATCACATGCCTGTTAAAATATTTTTCCTTTTACAAAGCCAAACCCAAAGTTTGTATTTCTCCAGACTTTCATAAATAATGAGTGAGTACAGTTAACATCGTTATTACCTGGTGTCATGTTTAAAACCTTGTTCCTACAAGATGAAGTCCACACTCCTTGGTGGACCAGGCGTAGACGACTGGCCCCTGCCAGCTCCTCACCTGTGTCTCCCCTCGTCCCTCAGCCCAGGCTCCCTCCGGGGCACTGGACCACTGCAGTTCGGCGCTCAGCCTTGCTGTGCTCCCTCCCGCCTCTCACGTGCTCTTCCTCTGCCTGGAATGCTCCCGGTCACCTGGCAAACTCCTCCTCTTCTTTCAAGTATCACCTCTTCCTAGAATCCTGCCCAGAACTCTCCAGGCAGTTGGCCTCTGTGCCGTCCTTGCTCTGTATTCCTCCCCGGCCAGCAGCACTCATGTAGCCATTCCTTTATGAATCTGCCCATACACTAAGCAAGGCAAGGTCTGCATTACTCTAGTCTGTACCTCCCCCAAATCTAGCAGGAACACCAGCTTGGGGCACACACTTTTGTAAGAATGAGTTTACTAGCAGTGCTTATGGTATACAGGCTGGAACACACACCTGCTTTTAAAAAGTCTCGGATTTTAATAGGCAGTAACTTGAATGTTCTCATCCCCAGCTTCTCACACTCCGTGCCCTCCCCCCGCAGCCTTTGCCCTACAACACAGAGGAGCTGAGTTCTCAATAGCCTGTCTCCTCGTGAGCTACTTTCTGATGATGAAATATACATCTGAAGGATCTTTGAGTTAGTACTGCTGCTCCCCCCTCCCCCCTCGAGACTCTGGAGGGTTGAAAACAGCAGAAATTAGAGTCCAGAAGGCTCTGAGCTTTCAAGTTGGGATGGGAGCAGGCGCAGGAAAGTAGGAGAACATAGTCCAAGTCGCGTATTATGGTTCAGGGAGAGGAGACCTCTGGGCGTTAGGCTACATATCTAGCATAATTAGAAGGTGGGATAAGTGTGAGCTGTCATACCCAGCCTCCAGCATCTGGGAGACCTAATTTAGGAGGCAGGGACGGGGATGTCTCAAGTTCAGTGTACTATAATCAGAAGGTACACTTGAGGGCTTCCCTGGTGGCGCAGTGGTTGAGAGTCCGCCTGCCGTTGCAGGGGACACGGGTTCGTGCCCCGGTCCGGGAGGATCCCACATGCCGCGGAGCGGCTGGGCCCGTGAGCCATGGCCACTGAGCCTGCGCATCCGGAGCCTGTGCTCTGCAACGGGAGAGGCCACAACAGTGAGAGGCCCGCGTACCGCAAAAAAAAAAAAAAAAAAAAGGTACACTTGAATGCCTGAACTCCTTATAGGTTTGGTGAAATTTCGGGAACACAGAGGCTTTACCCCTTCCTTCCACAATAAAGGAGAATAATTCCATCTCCACTCATTTCTGATTACCTAACATTTCCTTACTGTGAAATCTGTCCTATCCATAATGAGAAATCAAGGCTCAGATTTAATTGCAGATTCCTAGAAGAGTTAACATGTTATCTTTGAAAAAAATTACGCCACTAGTTTATTTTCATTCATCCCATCATTAGTTATGTGCACCTTCTTTGAGGTAGACCCTGTGCTGGGTATTGGGTGTACAACAGTGAGCTAAACAGACCTTGTCTCTCTCTCTCCATGCCTCCTTGGCCTTTGCCACTTGGGGAGAGGGAAGAGTTTGTTAAGCACCTAATAAGGTCGAAGAGGTGACTTCTGTGGGATGAGATGGTCATGTACAGTGGAAGGGGGAAGGTCTGATACAACAAGCTTTTATAACTTCATCCTGATCAGCTCTGCTTATCTTCTTCATCTTTGTGGGGGGAAAATATCAGCTTCTGAAAAAATACTTTCTAATCATGGCAACCAGGCACTTTCCAATCTTTCCTTTGTTCATTCGTTTAGTGCCTGCTGGGCACTAGGCCCAGTGCCGGGTACTGACTGGAGATCTACAGGTGATTTGACGGTGTCTGCTTCCAGGGAGCCTCAGTCTAGCTCCTTTGTAATAAGTAGGGCGACCATGTCCTTTATTTTTTAGGCTATGGCCTAACCTAGAGTGAAGACCCAGTCAACCCATGAATTGCTTTGATTTCTTATTATTAAAGAAGAAAATTATTCAACCTTGCTCTGTACCTTTCACTGGCTACTAAACCCTTACGTTAAATGCTTTGGAACATACCACAAGTAAAGAAAGAAACCTCAAGAAGTGAAGACAAAAGAGGTATCCGTCTCTGGAGCAGTGCCAGGTGATGTGAACAGAAGGCCGCTCTCTCCTCCTCTGCGTGGGCGGGCCACATGGGTGAGGAATGTTTGTCTTTGGAAGGCTGCCACCACGTTCCAGGCTCAGAGTCCTTCAGATCTCACCGCTGTTTGTGCTCATGCCAGATGGCTCTGCCTCAGTTGGCTGCATTGGCCCATAATTTAAGTAGCATTCCTCCTATCAGTGTGTTTACTGTCTCATTAATTTTAACTTTTCCAAAGCTTTTCCCAGTTCAGAAGCTACTGGGTTAAATCTCAAGCTATGTGCGCCTTATTAATATATGATTATTGGAAAACCTCTTTCTAAAACAGATTAAGGTAAAAGCAAGAGTGACAATGAGAAAAAGTCCTATGAAGTTAAGTGTTTTATTTCCCTTTGGCCTATTTCCTCTGGCTGATGAGAATTTTTCTAAAATGTGTATGATTTTACAAGGTTGTAAAGACAGCTTAAAGACGTACACAGACTTAGGTTGTACAGACTTATTTCTGTAAGTGTTTTTGTTTTTAATCAAGGGATTATAGGCACTGAGGGAGACACAAATTGTTTTTAGTCTTACACACATTGGAGAGCAGTCGCCCTTTTGTCTTAGTTTGTCCTTAGTTAATACTTGCTGTGTTACAAGTCTTCCCTCCACGGTGGCTGTGAGATTGTCATCAGAATCCCAGAGTATGTTTTGCCTTCGTGCTTTATACACACGTAGTCTTGTTAATATTTCCAGAATGTGCTCCTGGGTGTAAGACTCTTCTCTTGGAATCCAGACATCTAGGTAATTCAGTAAAACCTTTTTGCTGTAGACCTGGAAAGGCTTTTCTTGATGCCTCTAGAAATCAAAGTTGGATGAATTTCCTGTGTCTTCTGCCTTCCATGGTATGATCATTTCCTTCTTTCCTTTAATTCAACTCAGACTTAACGACCTACACATTAAAAAAAATCCCTAGTGGAAGAGGGCTGAGGTTTCTGCACTGTACAGGAAGCTCTAGATTTTCCAAGACGTGGGCTGGTACTGCCTGCGCTCTGATACCTGTATAAATGCTTTTTATTCATTTACTGGATGATCTAGAAGAAGATCTGATAGACACTCTGCATATCTTACCTCTCAGATGAAGAAATGCCTATGGTTCCTCAACAAAGGCTTTTGATTCTTTTTAGAAAAAGCCTTCCTTCGACTTAACCCGGAAAAGCCACACTTGTATTTGTGGAACTCCTAAATACTTTCATTGTCAGAAAGTGGCTGTAACACAACTTCACTAAATATGTACAATTTAAAACTACAGTGAGATTTCACTACACATTAATTAGAATGGCTAAAATTAAAATGACCGATCATACTAAGTGTTGACAAGTGTGTAAGAAATTGGATCTCTCATCTGCTGGTGGGAATACAGAAGTGGCACAATCACCTTCCGCAACATTTTGGCAACCGCTTTAAAAGTTAAACATATATCTACCATGTGATTTAGCCTTTCTACTCCTAGGTGTCTGCCCAAGTGAAAGGAGAAAGTATGTCTCTACAAAGACTTGTATTTGAATGTTGATGACGGCTTTATTTGTAACAGCAAACCCTGGAAACAGTCCTAATGTTCATCAAGAAGTGAATGCATAAACAAACTTCCATATACTCATACAATGGAATACTTCTTAGCAATAAAAAGGAAAGAACTTTTGATACCGCTGCAACATGGACGGATTTCAAAATAATGATGATTATTTCATAACAAAATGAGTACATACTCTAAGACTCCACTGGAATGAAATTTTAGAAAATGCAAACAGCGCGTTTACCGTGACAGAAAACAGAATAGTGGTTTCCTGGAGAGAATCAAAAGAGGGGAAGGTGGGGAGAATCATAAAGGGTCTGAGGAAGTTTTGGAGTGTGACGAACATGTTCGTTATCCTGCTTGTGGTGATAGTTTTACTGGCGTATACATGTGTCAAAACTTACCACGTTGTACTCTTTAAATATGTGCAGTTTATTGTATGTCAGTTATACTTCAGCAAGGCTGTTATAAAGAGAAACAAAAGGCCCCACCTCCAAGCTGCCTGCGTTAGTGTAAGAAAAGATGGTAGTAAGCATTTGGAACAGTGATTATTAAGGTTATAAAGGACATGACCCCATAAGAATCTGGTAAAAGGTAAACACCCTTTCTCCAGTAATGTAGTCACAAAATTTTGCCTACAGTTTAAAGGGGTCCACGACTAAAAGCCCCAGGTTAAGACACCTATCGAATTCTTCCTATTTTGGGAAGAACTAAAGCACTTCCCAACAACTGTGTCTCCTAAGCAATAATCCTCTTTTCTTTTCCAAAGCAAATAAATTAATTCTTACCTTCATCTCAGATGAATGCTGGGTATTCTTGGCAAGCACGACTGTAAAGTTTAGCTGTTCTTCACGGTTAACTATAAACGTACTGGCACGTGACCTCCACCAGCTGAATGAGGCTGCAGTTTCATTGATGGTACCATTTCATTGCTTTCAAAATGAACAATAATAACAATGCTTATTGGACACTTTCATTACCATGCTGTTGTCCAGTTCAGAAAACTCTACCTTAGGCACAGTAAAGGAAATTCAGGATAAAAATGCCAATTTTATTATTATATTTTAGAGGACACATTGAATACCAGCCACTTGAGCTATTCCATACTGTTTCAGACTTTCCCATTACGCCAAGATAATAGTAACAAGCTGGAATTTGCCCAAACCTTAAGGAGGACGGCAAGGGTATTTCTGTTTCTTTTATATCCTGTAATCCCTTCCTGCTATATGTAAGTAACACTAATACTCAGCTCTGTTCAAAATTTTGACCTCAAAGGTTGCTTGCTTATAGTACCTGTAACATTCCTAAAATCTCTTCCAACTACTGCTTTTTCTCATCATCCAGGATCCTGATTCTGAGCTAAATGCAAAGAAAAATGTCGTATGACACACTGATTTCCCCCCTTTCCTTGAACATTTTATTTATCGTTTGTACTGTCTTAAAATTTCGTTAATGAAAACGCCTTCTAAGGTGATCTTACCATGTCTGTCCGTGCGTGGAGTCTTAAGGTTTCCCAGGGAAAAGACTCAGAGGCATAGGTTTGCATGCAGGTGGTTTTTCGAGGAGTGCTTTCATGATTGACATCTGTGAGGGCGTAAAGGAAGTAGAATTTTGCAGATGGAGGAATTAAAACTAGGATTCAACCACAGCCAAAGCCTCCGCTAATCCCATGAGGAGCTTTGGATCTGAGCTGACTCTTGCGATTGTCCTGCCTCGAGGCACCAGGGCCTTTTCTGCTGTCGTGGGCAGTCACTGATGCGGGCAGCGTTTGGGGAGAGGGCAAAGACTCGGGGTGAGATAGTACTCTTTGGCAAAGGGAATTCCCAAAGAGGGGCGAGGCTGAGGGTCATGAGCCACCAATAACCCCCGCAGATAGGAGGACAGTTGCCTCATTCCTAACGAGAAGATCTGGACAGCACAAAATAGTATTCACTCTGTTCTGCACTGGCGCTGCGTGGACCCACCTGGGAATCATTCCTCCAGGAGTGCTTGGTCTCATTTCCTGGGGGAGAGCTGAAACAGGGAAGGTTAGTGGTGTGACTTTTAGTCCCCACTGTGGCAGCTGGTCTTGAGGTCACAGTGATACTCACCACGTCCATCCTCTACTACCCACTGTAGATTTTCTTTGTCTGGGGACCCCCTATGCTAGTCTGGCTGGTTTACCTGGAGAGTGACCTAGACTCTCCTCTCTGGAAAAAATGAATGCAAAACGGCCAATCTTGGTGGTTCCTTGTAGATGAAATGGGGTGGAGGTAGCAGAGATGAAAAGAAGTAAACCGTTGCACATCTGTATTAATGGCAAAACTGTAGGAAATTGCGGATGGCTTAGACGTAACAGATGACAGAAATAGGTCAAGATAAATCCTGGGTTCCAGTTCAAGATGTTGACACAGGAGGATCCTGAACTCACCTCCTCCCCACAGACACACTGAATCTGTAGCCACCTGTGGAACAATTTCCGCTGAAAGAAACCCCAAAATTAGCTGAGCGACTGCTTCATATCAGGCAAATGAGAAAAATCCACATTGAAATGGGTAGAAGGGGTGGAGACACAATTTTGCCATGACCCACATTGGGAGGGGACTGAACTCCAAGCTTCTCCCTGAGGAGCAGAGGGTTTGAACCCCACACTTGGCACCCCAGATTTTAAGACCCGCTCCTGAGAGATGAGCCCCCAGACCATCTAGCTTTGAAAGGCTGGTGTCTGCAAGACACACAAGACTATAGTGGACTGAGAAACAGTTGTCAGAGGGCTTACGGGACTCACCGTGGCTACAGCCAGGGCCCAGCATGTGATAATGGATGTTAACTAGACCCCTTGTGGCGATGATTTCATAATATATACATACATCGAAATAATACCTTGTACACCTGAAGCTAATATAGTACTATATGTCAATTATATCTCAATTTTTTTAAAGATGGCTAATCTTTATTATAGTTGATTTACAATCTTGTGTTAATTTTTGCTGTACAGCAAAGTGATTCAGTTAAACATATATATAAACATTCGTTTTATATTCTTTTCCATCACGGTTTATCACAGGATATTGAGTATAGTTCCCTGTGCTATATAGTACGACCTTGTTGTTTATCCATTCTATATACAATAGTTTGCATCTGTTAATCCCAAACTCCCGGTCTATCCCTCTCCCACTCCACCCCCCATCCCTTGGCAACCACAAGTCTGTTTTCTATATCTGTGAGTCTGTTTGTTTTGTAGATAGGTTCATTTGCACCATATTTTAGTTTCCACGTATAAGTAATATCATATGGTATTTGTCTTTCTCATTCTGACTGACTTAGTGTGACAGTCTCTAAGTCCATCCATGTTGCTGCAAATGGCATTATTTCATTCTTTTTTTTAGATTTTCATTGGCGTATAGTTGATTTACAATGTTGTGTTAGTTTCAGGTGTATAGCAAAGTCAATCAGTTATACATATATCCACTTTTTCTTTTTAGATTCTTTTCCCATATAGGCCATTATAGAATATTGAGTAGAGCTCCCTGTGCTCTACAGCAGGTTCTTATTAGTTATCTATTTTATATATAGTAGTTTGTGTATGTCAGTCCCAATCTCCCAATTTATCACTCCCTCCCCTTATCCCCTGGTAACTATAAGTTTGTTTTCTACATCCGTGTTTCTACTTCTGTTTTGTAAATAAGTTCATTTGTACCTTTTTTTTTTTTAGATTTCACGTATAAGTGATATCATATATTTGTCTTTCTGTGTCTGACTCAACTTCACTCAGTATGACAATCTCTGGGTCCATCCATGTTGCTGCAAATGGCATTATTTTGTTCTTTTTTATGGCTGAGTAGTATTCCGTTGTATATATGTACCATATCTTCTTTATCCATTCATCTGTCAATGGACATTTGTTTCCATGTCTTGGCTCTTGAGAATAGTGCTGCAATGAACATAGGGGTGCATGTATCTTTTTGAATTACAGTTTTGTCCAGATATGTGCCCAGGAGTGGGATTGCTGGATCATTTGGTAGTTCTATTCTTAGTTTTTCAAGGACCCTCCATACCGTTTTCCATAGTGGCTGCACCAGCTTACATTCCCACCAACGGTGTGGGAAGGTTCCCTTTTCTCCACACCCTCTCCAGCATTTGTTATCTGTAGACTTTGATGATGGCCATTCTGACTGCTGTGAGGTGGTACTTCACTGTAGTTTTGATTTGCTTTTCTCTAATAATTAGTGATTGAGCATCTTTTCATGTGCCTGTTAACAACCAGTCTTCAAAGTCATGGTTGCCTAGGATACTCGGTATTCATTTGAGATGAGCCAAGAGTTAATTGATTTGCTTTGGTAAAATAAACTAGATTATTTCAGGAGACACATTTGTAGAACTTCTTCTAAGATATGAATAATTCTTCTATAAAAGGATATTAACCTGGGGTTTTTAGAATCTTAGAACCCTCTATATTGACACTATGTGGCAGGCAGTAGCAACATAGCAGTGAACAGACAGAGTTCCTGGACTCATGAAGCTTATGTGCCTCGTGCGGGGATAAGTGAAAAGCCATATCCAAAACGTCATAAATATATAGCATGTCTGGTGATGATAAGTGCTATGAAAAAACTTCTGGGTAAAGAAGTAGAGAGTGCAGCTGTGGAGGGGTGTTGATAGGGTGGCCAGAGACATGTGAGCAGCAACTTGGAAGGGAGAGCCATGGAGAAGCAGCGTTTCTGGCAGAGGGAATGGCAGGTACAGAGGGTCGCCGGTGGAAGCCTGCTTTGAACACTCAAGGAGCAGCACAGAGGCTATTGTGGCTGGAGTAGGGGCAGCCAGAAAGAATGGTGAGGGATGAGGTCAGACATGGACCAGGAGACTTGCTCATTGTAGAGACTGTGGTTTTTAGTCTGAGCTGCACCGCTGGCAGGGGGCTTTGAAAAGAGAAGTCACGTGGTCTTATTATATGTTAGAAGGCTCATCGGACTGCTGGGTGGAGGCCAGACTTGAGGGACTGGGATGGGAGCAGGGAGACGATAGGTGATTGTACGAATCTCGACAGGATGATGGTGGCTATACTTGTGTCGTAGCAGTGGAGGTGGTGAGAAATCGTCAGTTTCTGTGTATGTGGATATATGTCACACACACATATATGTCAAAGGTAAACCTTTTGCAGAGGTGGGTAAGATTTTGCCTGGGTTATCAAAGAGTTTAGTGGGGAAATCAGGTCTATAACAGATAATTTCAGCACACAGTGGTAGAGGTGTAGAGGAGAATGGGGGTTACAGAACCCTTCCTGGGGAAATTCGGGGTAGGAAATGACAAAAAGTAAACCAGGGAGGTAGGACCATAGAGGGTCTGTTGGACCACATTAAGAACTTGAGCTTTATCCCAGAGTTGATGGGAACAGTTAAACAGTATTACCTAAGGAGGCAACACGTTCCAATTTATGACTTAAATTCTCCAGGTAACTCAGGTGTGAGAAACAGGGCTCTTGAGAAGTTTAGACTGAAAGCAAGGAAACCGGTTAAGATTCACAGTTGTCCAGGGTAGAGGCAATAAGCTAATGTTTATTATGTACTTGCTATAAATCAAACACTGTTCTAAGAACTTTGTTACTAACTTAATCCTCAAAACAACGCTATCAGGTAGGCACCATTAATATCCACATTTTACAGATGCATAACTTCAAGCACGAAGAGGCTAAGGAAACTTGCCCAAGTTCGTGGGCCACACAGCTCTCAGAAGGAGGATTTGAACACAGGCAGTCTGGCTGGAGAATTCAGGCTGTTGCACACTGTGCTACACTGCATCTCCTGAAGATAAGCGCCAGAGATTAGGGGGAAATAAAAGGGCAAATCTCTTTTATTTTGTCCCAAACTGAATTGTTAATTAGCCCTAATTTTGCATTAGTGTTATAGCCGTATCCATAAGAAACTCACTCTCCTAGCCTCTCCTTTTCTCCTTAGAGCTTGGATTCTCTTTTGGCACCCATGTCTCTTTTTTCGCAATTTCATGCTGCCTTTCTGCACCAATGCAACCTACAGGGTGTGTCTTTGAGTAAAACACATTGTGACATTATCGTCGTCAGGTAACCCAGGTCTACGCTTTTGTCTCACCTTAGAATTTCTTACTAGGGGAATACATCAGCCTTGGGGTTCATTTGGTGTGCTTTTCCCCACAGCTTTTGTCTGAGAAGAGCTCAAATTAAATTCAGTCACCTCCATGAGAACATCAGTACCATATGAGATTGTTGTGAAATACGCTGGTACGTAGGGAGAAAAGTGTATCTTTTGAATGATCACTCAGAATACAAACACAAACTGTAAATAGTCATTATCTAAATGTTACTTTTCCTAACTGTCAAAATGTGCAGAATTGGAGTAGTACAGGGAGACTGTAGAGAAAACAGTGTCTGCAGAACGCCTGACTTAGTTGGCCAGAGAAATGTCCCCTCTGCTGCCTGGCCTCTGGTAGCTTACCCCTGGGAGACTCTTTATTTCCTTCTCTGTTTAGATTCAGGAGGGTATTGAGCATCACCATCTTGTTCCATGTGGTTGTTAATGATATTATTACAGCTTCATAAAGGGCAGTACTTACGGTACATTAGGTCAAATGTTATCCAAAAGAGCAAACAGAGACTTCCAGCCCTGACAGAGATTCAAGCCTGAAGTGTGATGCAGGGACACAAAAATAGCAAGAAACAGGGCTTCCCTGGTGGCGCAGTGGTTGAGAGTCCGCCTGCCGATGCAGGGGACACGGGTTCGTGCCCCGGTCCGGGAGGATCCCACATGCCGCGGAGCGGCTGGGCCCGTGAGCCATGGCCTCTGAGCCTGCGCGTCCGGAGCCTGTGCTCCGCAAAGGGAGAGGCCACAACAGTGAGAGGCCTGCGTACCGAAAAAAAAAAAAAAAGCAAGAAATAGATGGCTCACACAAAGGTATCATGTACTCCCAGTGGTAGGGCAAGAGGGCCACAATCCCTGGGGCCTTAGTGAGTGTCACCTGTGTCCTGTGTGGTCAAGAGACAGAGAAAGCACCGAGAGCAAAGACAGTGGGCTGTGGAGCACGGAAGGGACAAGTTCAAGGAATAACACAGAGCCTGCATCAGAAACTAGGGGAATGAGTTTTTTTTTTAACATCTTTATTGGAGTATAATTGCTTTAAAATAGTGTGTTAGTTTCTGCTTTACAACAAAGTGAATCAGTTATACATATACATATGTTCCCATATCTCTTCCCTCTTGCGTCTCCCTCCCTCCCACCCTCCCTATCCCACCCTTCTAGGTGGTCACAAACCACCTAGCTGATCTCCCTGTGCCATGCGGCTGCTTCCCACTAGCTATCTACCTTATGTTTGGTAGTGTATATATATGTCCATGCCTCTCTCTCGCTTTGTCACAGCTTACCCTTTCCCCTCCCCATATCCTCAAGTCCATGCTCTAGTAGGTCTGTGTCTTTATTCCCGTCCTACCCCTAGGCTCTTCATGACATTTTTTTTTCTTAGATTCCACATATATGTGTTAGCATACGGTATTTGATTTTCTCCTTCTGACTTCACTCTGTATGACAGACTCCAAGTCCATCCACCTCACTACAAATAACTCAATTTCATTTCTTTTTATGGCTGAGTAATATTCCATTGTATATATGTGCCACATCTTCTTTATCCATCAGATGATGGACACTCAAGTTGCTTCCATGTCCTTGCTATTGTAAACAGAGCTGCAATGAACATTTTGGTACATGACTCTTTTTGAATTATGGTTTTCTCAGGGTATATGCCCAGTAGTGGGATTGCTGGGTCACACAGTAGTTCTATTTGTAGTTTTTTAAGGAACCTCCATACTGTTCTCCATAGTGGCTGTACCAATTCACATTCCCACCAACAGTGCAAGAGGGTTCCCTTTTCTCCACACCCTCTCCAGCATTTATTGTTTACAGATTTTTTGATGATGACCATTCTGACCGGTGTGAGATGATATCTCATTGTAGTTTTGATTTGCATTTCTCTAATGATTAATGATGTTGAGCATCTTTCATGTGTTTGTTGACAATTTGTATATCTTCTTTGGAGAAATGTCTACTTAGGTCTTCTGCCCATTTTTGGATTGGGTTGTTTGTTCTTTTGTTATTGAGCTGCGTGAGCTGCTTGTAAATTTTGGAGATTAATCCTTTGTCAGTTGCGTCATTTGCAAATATTTTCTCCCATTCTGAGGGTTGTCTTTTGGTCTTGTTTATGGTTTCCTTTGCTGTGCAAAAGCTTTGAAGTTTCATTAGGTCCCATTTGTTTATTTTTGTTTTTATTTCCATTTCTCTAGGAGGTGGGTCAAAAAGGATCTTGCTGTGATTTATGTCATAGAGTGTTCTGCCTATGTTTTCCTCTAAGAGTTTGATAGTGTCTGGCCTTACATTTAGGTCTTTAATCCATTTTGAGTTTATTTTTGTGTATGGTGTTAGGGAGTGTTCTAATTTCATTCTTTTACATGGAGCTGTCCAGTTTTCCCAGCACCACTTATTGAAGAGGCTGTCTTTTCTCCACTGTATATTCTTGCCTCCTTTATCAAAGATAAGGTGACCGTATGTGCGTGGGTTTATCTCTGGGCTTTCTATCCTGTTCCATTGATCTATCTTTCTGTTTTTGTGCCAGTACCATACTGTCTTGATTACTGTAGCTTTGTAGTATAGTCTGAAGTCAGGGAGCCTGATTCCTCCAGCTCCATTTTTCATTCTCAAGATTGCTTTGGCTATTTGGGGTCTTTTGTGTTTCCATACAAATTGTGAAACTTTTTGTTCTAGGTGTAAAAAATGCCAGTGGTAGTTTGATAGGAACTGCATTGAATCTGTAGATTGCTTTGGGTAGTAGAAACATTTTCACAATGTCGGTTCTTCCAATCCAAGAACGTGGTATATCTCTCCATCTATTTTTATCATCTTTAATTTCTTTCATCAGTGTCTTATAATTTTCTGCATACAGGTCTTTTGTCTCTTTAGGTAGGTTTATTCCTAGATATTTTATTCTTTTTGTTGCAGTGGTAGATGGGAGTGTTTTCTTAATTTCAGAGTTTTCATCATTAGTGTATAGGAATGCAAGACATTTCTGTGCATTAATTTTGTATCCTGCAACTGTACCAGATTCATTGATTAGCTCTAGTAGTTTTCTGGTAGCATCCTTAGGATTCCCTATGTATAGTATCATGTCATCTGCAAACAGTGACAGCTTTACTTCTTCTTTTCCAATTTGGATTCCCTTTATTTTTCTTCTCTGATTGCTGTGGCTAGAACTTCCAAAACTATGTTGAATAAAGGGGAATGAGTTTTATTTGGGAAAGCCAGGAGGGATCAGAAATGACTTGATGGCCACTGAGTAAGCAGGGTTCAGAAGCCCCATAATTTATTTTTGGAAACTAGGGTATCTTAAAACATTAAGCATATACTTGAGGAGCTCTAAATTAACAGCCAGCCCTACCCAGCCCTTCCTTCTCAGCTCACGTTCTGGGTAAGGAGCGTTTTAATTTAGAAATCCGGGTGCAGTCAGGAGAAGGGAGGAAACAGTGACACCCATCTTTTTCAATGAGCATTGCTACTAGAAGAGAAGTTAGCATCACCCTGAATTTTATGTGACATCAGTTAAATGAAGGTATTTTGTAGCACTTTATAACAAATTAGAATCAACGAAATTGAAAATAAGCGTAGCACCTGGGATGAGTAATCGGGTAAGTGGCCAGTTTTGCTATTTTTGCTTTGAGCTGAAGACAGAATTTGAATTTCTAATGTCCCCCGAGGTGTAGGGTTCACAGTTTGGGGACATGGTTTCTGGGATGACTGTTTAAGATGCCAGCAGGTCATTGTTGCCCTCCAGGCTACAACTTGCTTGTAGCCATGTTCCTTAGAAATTGGCCCTACCACAGATGCGTGTCCACCAGAGAGAGGGTTGTGAATTAGTGTAGGACGCAGCTCTGCTTTGGGTGGAACGTTAAAGAGCAGACTGGAAATAGATGACCAGAACAAGGCAGTACGTCATCCACATTTATGGGGAGACTCTAATGAAAGAACTGAAATTCATGTGAAGACTTTACGGCCACTCGTGAAATCAGCCCAAATCCAAGGAACTATTAGAACACTTTCATGCTTTAAGAAAAGGGTGACTCTGCTCAGTTGCTGCAATTTTCGTATAGTCAGAATGCCCTGACACCATCAGTACTGGCTTTAGTGGCCAGGATTTTACAGCAGAGCTTTTCACTCCATGAGCCAATGTTTCTTGTGTAGACTACTAGATGATTTTAGTATCTGAGATAAGTTCAGGAAACTGTGGAGGAGGCCAAAAGAAGATTGAGGTTGGTGGCCCAGAGTCTGTACATGATGTGTGTAAGTTTGCTGCATGGGCAAAATCGAGGGAGAGAAAAAGATGAGTGGGGGAGACGGGTGTTAACAAAAATGAAACTTTGTTACTAAGATTGGAAGTATTAAGAGGGCAACAGATGAAGATAAAATGGTGCTTGTAATTGTGGTTTATGAAGAGGAACAGGCCAGGGCTTCCCCTGGTGGCACAGTGGCTAAGAGTCTGCCTGCCAATGCAGGGGACACGGGTTTGAGCCCTGGTCTGGGAAGATCCCACGTTGTTGCAGAGCAACTAAGCCCGTGTGCCACAGCTACTGAGCCCGTGTGCCACAACTACTGAAGCCCGTGTGCTGCAGTGAAGAGTAGCCCCCCCTCGCTGCAACTAGAGAAAAGCCCATGCAGCAACAGACCCAACACAGCCAAAGATAAAATAAATAAAATAAATTTTAAAAATTAAAAAAAAGAGAAACAGGCTATATTGAATATATAATTTTTTTCCCTCCACAGCAGATGGATTAAATGAAACTAATCTGCCGAGAAATTCTTGTGTCTAGGTTGTTTTCAGTCAACCTTAGAGAAAAATAAAATTTGCACAGATTTCTTTCTACTTACAAACTTGCTACTTGAAACACTCTTCTCAAAATATTTATATGTTTACTGTTTTCTCCTAAATTGGTTTTCTTTTTCCTTAAAATATTCAGATAACTTTTCAGACGCCTAATTACTGAAGCAGCAGGGGGTTTTCCTCATGAAAAATAAAAATGATGAAGAGGACCTCTCTCCTAATTTCTTCAATGTAGTAACTTCACTTTCTTTGACCAATAGTACTTACCTGACGTTCAGGTTTGGTCGTGGAAAGAGGAAGGTGTTAAATTTCCATCGGCATCGCCTGTTGAGGATTCTGTTCATAAACAGTACCCAAAGCAAGAAAGGCTGACTTCTCTGTGAGAGCCTCAAATACGTCATGGCGCCACAGAGAGCAGGATGGGGTCTCTGATGAATCTGGCCAGTACTAAAAACACAGCTGCACTGTTGAGCTCCAAACGGACAGCCTCTAGTGCTTGACCCTGTTCAGCCAGTTCCTGTGTTGCTCAAGGTGGTACTTCACTGCTTTGACAGATCATCGTGCCCTGAAAGCACTAAAACACATGCCTGAGTCGTAGAGGTTATCCACTGTATTTTGTTGCTTTGATAAAAATGGGTGCAGAGAATTGAGTGAATTTATAGGGACAGGAGTTCGAAATGCTGACCTATTATTTCCAGAGAAATGGGTCGTTGCGATACCCCTCCTCTGTTTTGTACTGCCCTCTCCTGGCTAACAGATCTCTTAATAATGAGTGTTGAGAAAAACCAGGTGGTGGAAACAATGGGGGGCTACTATCATTTCTACTTTCCACTAGAAAGTAATTTCTCATTTTATTGTAGAAAACTTGGGGTCAGTGTATAGTGATTAATTCAGATGTGCTGAAGATGTAGATTGTGGTAGAAAACGTCTTTATGAGAGTAGTTTGGTCATTTGTATGGACTTCGTAATGTCTGTGAAAGAGATGATTTTGCAGGTTATTGCATCATTAGATTTTCTGAATCATTGATGTGAAAATCCAGTTATTGGAAATAATTTGGACACTTTTTCTCCATGTTTGTATTTTACAGTGGCTGCTAATTTACAGAAGATTGTAGATGATCCCAAAGCTTTAAAAACATTGACATTTAAGTTGGTAAGTGGAAAGTTATGGAACGAAGGTAAATATTTCGCCATGCTGTGCCAATAAGGAATAATATCATTATTAACCTGTCCTGTAATTCTGCTGTTGGTTTTGGGGGTGGGCATCCGTTTTTGCATTCGTCATTTACCTGGTCAACATTTGGGAAGATTTTCTGGGGTTTTTTGTTTTGTTTTTTAATTGGAATATAGTTGATCTACAGTGTTGTGTTAGTTTCAGGTATACAGTAAAGTGAATCAGTTATACATATACATATATCTACTTTTTTTTTAATTCTTTCCCCATATAGGTCATTACAGGTTATTGAGTAGAGTTCCCTGTGCTACAGAGTAGGTCCTTATCAGTTATCTGTTTTATATATAGTAGTGTGTATATGTCAATCCCAATCTCGCAATTTATCCCTCCCCTCCCTTTCCCCCCTGATAACCATAAGTTTGTTTTCTACATCTGTGACTCTGTTTTGTAAATAAGTTCATTTGTACCCTTTTTTTATTTTTGGATTCCACATATAAGCGGTATCATATGATATTTGTCTTTCTCTGTCTGACATCACTCAGTATGACAATCTCTAGGTCCATCCACGTTGCTGCAAATGGCATTATTTTGTTCTTTTTTATGGCTTGGGAACAGTTTCTGATCATGACTGGAAAGTTCCTCTTCCATGAGCATAGCTTGTTCTTTTACCATCACATCTTTAATAAGAGTAGCCATTTGAGAAGTCTTGAAGTCTGTACCCTTTTGCTTCCAGTTTGTATGGCAACTTGACCATAAAGACAAAACTAAACTGAGTTTGAAGCAGCACTCTTACTAAAGCTTTCCTGAAGCAAAAGCCAAGTGGTTCTAACGTTTAAAAATTGAGGCCGATTGTTGTAGAAATGGTTTAAGTAATTGGAAGCGATTGTAGAACAGCCCTCTGAAGGCTAGTGAGCAATGACATAACATTTTAACTCCACATTTCAAATCACAGTAACAGGTTCTTGTGGAGAGGAGATATTCCAGCAGTTTTTCTGCACTAGCAGATTTTAAATTAAAGAACTAGAGTAGCCATAGAGATACAGATACTGAGCATTCTGAGGTCCTTGTGAAACTAAGAGATTGTGATCATGGCCAGAAATGGAGAGAAGTCCAAGTAGTCACAAGTGACGATTTTCCTGAAGGTTTTTGCAAGCAGGATGTTAAATGACTCATTTTTTAAATTATAAATTATTCTTATCAAGGGCCAGTCTTGAATGCTGCAAGCAATTTAAGATCTAGATGACCAACACTTTGTTTTGCACAACATACGTTGATGGTCTGTCTGTTTTATTTCTCGTGAAAGTTTAATGGAAAATGTGCATGGCCAGAAAATGCTAAATGATTCGTTACAGCAAATGTTAACCTGGTGCTAATTAACTTTCTGGGTCTTGCTCCTCAGCTAAATTCAGAGGGCCAGGCTGAGTGATAAAAGAAAAACACAAAGATTTTCACAGAAAGAATTTAGCTGAAGAAATTCATTTTGTTTTGATAACAAAAGAACATTTTAGTCAGACAAAGAGTGAGAAATTAACAAACTGAAAAATTCATCTTCTAGCTTGGGGCTCCTCTATCACCTCTATTATGTTTCTAATTCACCTGCATCTTCACAAACATGTTTCACTTATATGAGGATATATGGATGAGAAAGATGACACCCTGTGTCTGCATTTCAAGCCAGTAGTAATGTTTCTTCGGTTTTTTTCTACTGCAAAAAAAGAAGTTACAACATACCACCTCCTGAACATCTTCCCAATTTTGAACATGTAAACCTAGAGATAAGAGATTAAAACTTTTATGCTGGTTTATTCCCATTGTCTCTAAACTCGCCTACCTATAAAATAGGAGTAGCAACCCCAGGCCTTTCATAGTACTGAAGGTTTTGTAAAAACACCCACTATGCTGTCCCTAGATAAACTATACTGTCCCTGTGAAACTAGTTCCCTGGATTCGCTCTCTTGAGTCTGTTCTTCTCATCCCCATTCTCAGCCCCCTAGCGGGATCCTCTTTCCCAAACTGAGCTTCCTGCCTACAACTTGCCAGCCTCCAGGCTCTGTTTACCACACTGGGGCTCTAGCCCGCGTAATTCTTCGTTAATTCCAAAATGCCCCAAATACTCGACTGGCTCTCCACTGTCCTCTTCTGAAACTCAAACCCTGATCATGGCTAAAGGAAGTCCTCCCCGATCAGACTTCCTTTTAGGTCCTGCTCCACCTTTCTTTATCCCCCCATTCACTTCTTCCCCTAGTCCTCTCTCCTCCTATTTTCATCAGCTGACCCTTTGTATGTACTCTTCCCTAAAATACCCTTCTCTCTCAACTTCTCCAGGCCTGCTCGCTGTGTCACCAACACCTAGACACGTTCCAGTTTTCTGCCTTAATTTCACTTCTCCAACAAGCTTTTTTCTGGCATCCGGTCTTGGCCTCGGTGCTCCTCCTGTATTCTCTCCCCGAAAGGTTATATTATATTGAAATTGTGTAGAATCTTATTTGTGTCTCTAATAAGTTCAGAGGCTCCAGGCAGGCAGGGACTTCTGTTGGATTCCCTGCACGTAGTAGGGACTTGATCATAATTAATAAAATATATCAGAACACAAACCTCATTTAGGAAAATTTCTCTCAAAATGCCTTGGCCTTGCCTGCAGAAATAACAAGAATCACTGCTATTTCATGTGCATCCACCGTTTGCGGGCCATTGCGTGAGGTGTTTTACCTACTTCAGCTCAGTTAATTTAGTCCTCACGAGCCTCCAAGATGGTGATGTCGTTGGGTCCATTTTATGTCTTGGGAATCAGAGGCTCTGTGAGGTTAACTTGCCCAGGATCAAGCAGTGCAGAAGCTGGGAATTCAACCCTGATCTAGCATCACGGCCCAGTGCTCAACAACTATTCAGTCTTACAGGCGGGACCTTGCAGCCTTATGGTTTTACAGGTTTCTGTTTGTGGATTCACCTTTTGGATGACTAGACACACTTACACTGGTTGAGACCAGATCTCCTTTGTACCTTAAGCAGAGTGAGTAATATTGGCCTGTCTGGCGCAGGAGACCTGCAGGAGAAGCCGTGCAAGTTTTTCTTTCCCCTTATAGCTTGAGAATGGATTGGAATGTGTGGCATTCTCAGTAAATGGAAATTGATGGCTTTCCCCCCAAAGACAGTTAAAGGTGTTAAATAAAGCCAAACTCAGGAGTGACCTTCTGTTTCTGTCAGTTAACTCTCCATGCATCCCTAGTTAAAACCTGAGAGGGTTTCTTTGTGGCTGTCGGTTGCCAGCCAGTTTGAGACCCATTTGACGGAGCTCATTTGAAGTGCTCCTTGCCTTAATCTTCTGTCGGACACTAATAACATCCTGGTAAAACCACAGAGATCCAATTTGGTTATTTTATTGAAGACTAAAAGATCAAAGTGTTTCGGAAGCATTTTTCCTCCTAAGCGGCTACTGCTTATAGCCCTTTCATCTCTCAGCTGTTTATCATTTTAATCTCAGCGCTTCCTTTGCTTTCTAAAGGAGAATGTAAGGGGCCTGAAAATTATCGAAAGAGTAGTAGTTAGTATTGTGGTTCTTCACCTGGCTGCACAGTGGTTTCACTGAAGGAATGGTGGAGACACTTTAAAAAATTACGAATGCCTGCGTCCCGTTCCACATAGCCTAATTTAATTGTTCTTTGTGGAGTCTGGGCTCTGGGAACTTGGAAGGCGCCCCTGATGATTCCAGTGTTTAGCCGAGGCTGGGAAGCATTCTATTGGTAGATGACTCCTTCTCCAATCTCTTTCCTCTCCCAGCTCCCACCACAATGTAGGCTTGAAAAGGCTTGAAAAGGCCTCAGGCTTGAAAAGGTGTCTCTTATCTTATATATCTGCTTATATAAGAAGGACAGTGGCCTGAGGGGCAAGGATATTGGTTATTTAAAGAAGTACATGTACTTTTTTTCCTCCACCCAATGAGATCTTTAGCTTCCTTTGACAGGTAAGATAGTAAGTGAAGTATGATTTCCGTTGTTGACGTGGCTGGGAGCCGGGAGATCAGTAAACCTTCTTACCACTTTCAACAAAGTGGTTCAGGCATAGGCGGCATTTCAGCTCAAGTACTATGTGCTTTGAGTTTGACATATCAGTATGGTTTTATCGTTGTAAGCCTCAAGGCAAGTCTTCATAAATTTTTTTAAGTCATGCTACCTTGCAGTTTTGTAAAGTAGGTAAGTCTTGGCTGCTTTCAGTGTGGGATTTTTAAAATCGTGTTAGTGAAAATGTAAAATATTTAATTTGTTCTTGAAGAAACAACACAAATTGTAAGTACAGTTGACCCTTGAACAGCATGGGTTTGAACTGCACAAATCCAGTTAGACACGAACTTTTTTCAGTAAACACCTACAACAGTACTAACAACCTGTGATTAGTTGAATTCGCAGATGCAGAGGAACCATGTTTAAGGAGGGCCAAATATAAGTTACATTTGGATTTTCCACTGCTTGGAGGGTTGGAACCCCCAACCCCTGCATTGTTCAAGGGTCAACTGTGCATGTAATTAACATCCAGTTGGTACACATTTACGTGAGCCGTACAGATTTTAGTTTCTGAAGTTTAATCACGTAGATTGCAGATAACTATACTTCAATTGAAAAAACTGCTGATTTCCAAAGTTGTGTTAATGTCTGCTGTACAGCAGAATGATTCAGTTATACACATATAAACATTCTTTTTGAATATTCTTTTCCATTATGGCTTATCATAGGATACTGAATATAGTTCCCTGTGCTATTAGAGTAGGACCTTGTTGTTTATCCACTCTATATATAAAAGCTTACATCTGCTAACCCTAACCTCCCACTCCATCCCTCCCCCAACCCCCTTCCCTGTTGGCAACCACCAGACAATTCTCTACGTCCGTGATTCTGTGTCTGTTTTGTAGGTAGGTTCATTTGTGTCATATTTTAGATTCCACATATAAGTCATATCATATGTTATTTGTCTTTTTCTGACTTCACTTAGTATGATCATCTCTAGTTGCATCCATGTTGCTGCAAATGGCATTATTTCATTCTTTTGTATGGCTGAGTAGTATTCCGTTGTATATATGTACCACATCTTCTTTATCCCTTCATCTGTCCATGGACACTTAGGTTGCTTCCATGTCTTGGCTATTGTGAATAGTGGTGCTATGAACATAGGGGTGCATGTATCTTTTTGGATTAGAGTTTTGTCCAGATATGTGCCCGGGAGTGGGGTTGCTAGATCGTATGGTAGCTCTATTTTTAGTTTTCTGAGGATCCCCATACTGTTCTCCATAGCGTCTATACCAACTTACATTCCCACCAGCAGTGCAAGAGGGTTCCCTTTTCTCCACACCCTCTCCAGCATTTGTTATTTGTAGACTTTTTAATGATGGCCATGCTGACTGGTGTGAGGTGTTACCTCATTGTATTATAGTTTTGATTTGCATTTCTCTAGTAATTACTGACGGTGAGCAGCAGATAGCAATTTTATAAGCATTGGTAATTAATGACTAAAGAGCCTTATTTCCCGAGGCTGCACAACTAAGGCAACATTCCCCAAAGTACAGGTAAAGCCAGGACTGAAATGATATAAAAACCAACTGAGAGTATTAAACTTACTCCCCCTGCTGAAACTGTCAGTTCAAGAAGGTCCATGTAGCATAGCAGCTGTCTCCTGTTCAGTGTGAAACAATGGTTCTGCAAAGTGTGGTCCCCAGATGGACAGTGTCAGCTTCACCTGGAAACTTGATAAAAATGTGAATTCTGGGGCCCCATCCCAGGCCTAAGGAATCAGAATGTTGGGGGAATGGGGCACAGGAATCCATGTGTTAACACGCTCTCCACATGATTCTGATGCTGAAGTTTGGGAACTCCCGTTCTAAAGGAAAGGGAGGTTCACACTTTGCGGCACACTAGGGTAGAACAGAGGTTCTCAAACTGCTGAACCTTTGAATCACCTGAGGAGGTCAGAAACTCTCCAGGTGGTGAGGAATCCTTATGATCGATGCTGGACAACCGCATCTTCAACTCCTCTGCAGGATGTGGGCCACACCTGCTGGTGTGTCAGGAGGGATGGGGAAGTGGGGGCTTTCAGGAATCAGTACAGACACTTGAGTGAGAGCAGTGGTGTTACACTATCATGCTACAGTCCTGATAACGGATACATTTTCCTTTGAAGCGGAGTTCTCAAAGTGAGGGTACTGAACTTCTGGGATTCCTTGAAACCATTTTAAGGGACCCTGAGTGTCAAAACTTTTCATAACAATACTAAGGTGTTACTTGGCCTTTTCCATTGTGTTGACATTTGGTGTAAAAGCCATTGTGGTTAAAGCTACTGATGTTGGCACACATCAAGGCAGGAACATCAAACCGTAGTAGTAGGCATCATCTTCAAAGCACTCATTCCATCACTCAGCAAGTAAATAAAATTTTAAGAAATAAGTGGACCTGGCTCAAGTCCCCACTTGAGAACACATCTTTTCTTCAGTACTGAAGTATGATGGTTGTCTCCAGGAAGACCACTGGTGAGTTGTTGGAGTTGTGAGCCGAACTAGCCATATTTTTTTTTCATGGAATATCACTTTTACTTGGAAGAACAACTGACAAACATTGGCTATTCAGACTAGGGATTTGGCAGACTTGTTTTTCGAAATGAACCAAGTAAGCCTGACACTTTAAGGAAAACAACTGACCAATTTGTTGTCGATAAGAAACTTCAGATTTCAAGCACAAACAGGATTTTAGAAAACTTGTGTCTGCCGTGGTAAGCTTGAGAGAAACACCCCCGCCCGACCCCCAGTACTTAAAGGCATTTCTGATGAGATTGGGGATGGGTAATATTAATAAATATGATTTGTTGATATTGTTTAATGTCAACATTTGGAAGGTTTGCATAGCTCAGTGATGCTAAAACATCATACACAGGTAACAGATCCATTCAAAGGTAAAACAGACCACTGTTTACTATAATATAGTTATGAAAAGTTGAATGTGATGGTTTCACGTTCTACATTGCAACTAAGCTTTAAGAAAATACCACTTGGCAGTCAGCCTCGCAGTGGTCCCCATGGCAGAGAGTGCAGTTGAGAGGAAGATCCGGCCTTCTTCCCTGGGCCCTCCAGGTCCTCCTGCCTCGGGGCCAGCAGGGGAGCTGAGGGGCCCGGGGACAGGCTCAGGGCTGTGTCCCCCGGCGTCCTCTCAACTAACAACTGTGTCCCCCGGCGTCCTCTCAACTAACACTGTGTCCCCCGGTGTCCCCCCGGCCACCCACTGGCTGGGCCCAGGCGTTGAAGCAGCAGCGAACCTCCCTCCCCCATCCCACCTCCACGACGCAGTGACGGCGACTGTCTGCACGGGTCGCGGCCCATGGAGGCCTCAGCAACTGGAGTATATATGGACACTGCCATTAAGGGTAACCAAATAGTTGATGAGGAGAAGTTTCTTTTTGTAGAAGCATTCAGCTAGCAAATAAGGAAGGAATGATAGAATATCATCATTTTGCAGCCCCTGATGAATGAATGGATCTTGACAATGCTCACCATTGGTGTTATGAAAAGACGTTCTCCTGAATAAAAAGGAACCTGAATCTGAAAAAAAAAAAAAAGAAAAAACCACTTGGCAAGTTTCGGCATAGTAACAAATGATATCCACAATTATCTGGAAAGGCTATTAAGATACTCTTCCCTTTTCCAACTACCTATTTTGTGAAAGACTGGATTTTCTTTATACACTTTAAGGAAAACAGAGCAATAGAGTGAATGCAGATGCAGGTGTAAGAAGCCAGCCATCTTCTATTAAGCAAAAGATTAAAGATTTGCAAAAATGGAAGAAGTAGTGCCACTCTTCTCATATTTTTGTTTTAGGAAACTATGATTATTTATTTTTCATGAAGATTTTATTAGCACACAGTGGGTTTATTTCTATAATGTTTAAAGAATCAGTAAATGAATACTTTAGAAATAACTATTTTCTAAGATGGTCAGTACCAGATAATCTACATAAACATGTTTTATGTTTTAAAATATATTTAGTACTTTAACATTACTAAAAATATTTTTTATTGAAATATAGTTGATTTACAACTTTGTGTTAATTTCTGCTATACAGCAAAGTGATACATTCTTTTTTTTAATATTCTTTTTCCATTATGGTTTTATCATAGGATACTAAATATAATAGTTCCCTGTGCTATACGGTAGGACCTTGTTGTTTCTCCATTTATATCTATAATAACTTTAACCCCAGCCTCCCACTCCATCCTTCCCCCAACCCCCTCCCCCTTGGCAACCACAAGTCTGTTCTCCATGTCCATGGGTTTGTTTCTATTTCGCAGACAGGTTCATTTGTGTCATATTTTAGATTCCACGTAAATGATACCATATGGTATTTGTCTTTCTCCTTCTGATTTACTTAATACGATAATCTCTAGGTCCGTCCATGTTGCTGCAAATGGCATTATGTCATTCTTTTTTATGGCTGAGTATTTCATTGTATATATTGTACCACATCTTCTTCATCCATTCTGTTGATGGACATTTAGGTTGTTTCCATGTCTTGGCTGTTGTGAATAGTGCTATGAACATAGGGGTGCATGTATCATCTTTTTTGGATTAGTTTCGTCTGGATATATGCCCAGGAGTGAGACTGCTGGATCATATGGTAACTCTAGTTTTCTGAGAAACATCCATACTGGCTGCACCAACTTACATTCCCACCGACAGTGTAGGAGGGTTCCCTCTTCTCCACACCCTCTCCAGCATTTGTTATTTTTAGACTTTTTAACGATGGCCATTCTGACCGGTGTGAGGTGGTGCCTCATTGTAGTTTTGATTTGCATCTCTCTAATAATTAGCGATTGAGCATCTTTTCGTGTGCCTGTTGGCCATCTGTATGTCTTCTTTGGAGAAATGTCAGTTTAGGTCTTCTGCCCATTTTTTGATTGGGTTGTTTGTTTCTCTGTTGTTGAGTTGTATGAACTGTTTGTATAGTTTGGAAATTAAGCCCTTGTCGGTGGCATTGTTTGTTTGCAAATATTTTCTCCCATTCTGTAGATTGTCTTTTCGCTTTGTTTACGGTTTCCTTTGCTGTGCAAAAGCTTGTAAGTTTGGCTCTGTCCCATTTGTTTATAAAAATAATTTTTTTAACATCTCTAAGTCGGTACAATAAATGTAACCCACAGAGACAGAACTGTTGGGAGTTCTTGATAAAGTTTGAGAACTGCTGCGTTAAGGGTTTCTGGTCACTTTTCTCTAGATGTATGTTGCCCTCGTGAGCATTTTGCAAGCCGCAAAGAGGCAAGGACTTGGCATTAAGAGAGAGCTAGCAAGATAGTTGGAGGAGGGAGGGCTGAGTGCCTTGAAGCAAAGCCAAACCCCCGGCCTGTGCCTCTTTGCCAGGAAACAGAACATAGGACGGGACGTGGGCCCCCTATGCCGTGTACCCACATAATCACTGACTACACATTCTCACTTCTATTACTCTTCACTGGAAGGATTTTAATGTTTTTATTTCTAGCCATTTTAACCTCCTGCTATTCACATTTACAAATTTCTGATGTAGCTTTCAAATGCACTGACGTGCTCCACACTTGCTAGTCTGACCTTTGTCAACAGCAGCAGCAATAGCTTGACCTCAGATGTTTGTCAGTTGTCTACACAGATTGTCTCTGCCCGCATCAGTGGGCTGAGTAAATGACGCTGTTAGCAATAGCGACAAGGAGAGAAGGGGAGGTTTAGGGAAGGATAGGATAGGTTTAGGGAAGGGAGGATAGATCAAGAAACAGAGGTAGTAGAAGGAGAAAATTGGTGGGGTGGTATGGTAAGCATTACAGTATCAGTATGCCTGCTTTGTTCAGTGATGAGGAAAGAAGCACTTCTGACCTTTCTGCCCCTGGCAATGCAAACAATGGAAATTGGAAATGGTATTTTACTGAATATCTTATCTGTCAAGTGAAACTAGAGACATCGTTAGACAGACACAAAGTTTGTTAATATTCCTACTCTTTAGGCTATGGATTTTCTTATCAAGCATAACTGCTCACACTGTTATTTTAAGGATAATTATTTTAAAATATTAAGTTATATGTTCTAATTAGCTGCTTATTTTAAAGGAAAATGCTGGGGTTGGCAAAGGGCTGGTTTCTGTACGTTTTTTTGGAGCAATGCTAAGCAGCTTCACCGTGATGATTTTGGAAAGGGCTTCGTACCCTGGGAAACTAATTGTTTCAACAATAATTTAGCAGGCATTAGGCCAAGAAAAGGTTTGTATGGCCCTTTGGTAATTAATTGCCCATTCCCAGGCATTCAAACTTCCTTCCCCCCACTCGTAGTACTTACATAATGTCCAGTTGTGATTTTTGTACTACAGTGAAGAGGCAAATTAGAATGGTGATCTGAGTACTGTGTGCGTGTGTAGGAGAGGGAGGTCAAAAAGAGGAGAATAAGCTGAATTAGGGCCAGTGAAAGCTTTGATGGGCAATGGCTTATTTGCAGTTTCTTTGGATTTTGCAATGATAAAGTATTTGGCACTCTATAACTTGGTAATAAATAATATGTCCTAGATTATTATAAATTGTTTACACATATTTAAACAACAGTTGTCTGTTATGAGCTGTTCCACTCACTTTTTTTTGGCCAGTTTGACAAAGGAAGTGATTTTGATAAAAACCAAATTACCCTTGAGTGTGACCTGTTAGATCTCTCCTGCTCACTTTCATAATATTCTTTTAAAAGTAAAGCATATTTAAAAGCATTTTACTTAGTTGTTGAGATTGTGTATGTACCTTCTGCGCAGTCCTGTGTTCATCGGTGGTTCCAGTGGTGGTGTTTTCATGGGTAACAAATCCCTTCTGTACTGGAGGTCCAGATTTCTCAGGGTCGTTAGCGCGCAGTAGTCACTGAAGAAAGTGATTCTTAGGATGTCTCCTGGAAGAGATGAGACACCTGGCCCCGTGAAGACGGTGCTTGGATCTGCCGTCACACGAACAAGTCTGTAAAAAACCAGTAGCAACCAACCAGCACTGAGCGTTTCTTTTTCTCTTTTCAGGCTTCTGGCTGTGATGGGTCGGAGATTCCCGACGAAGTGAAGCTGATTGGGTTTGCTCAGTTGAGTGTCAGCTGATGTCTGTCCCTTGATGTCGCCCTGATCTGCCATGCCTCCCCCTCGCCGTGCCCTCCCCCCAACCTTTCCCTCCCCTGCCACTTCCTCCCACCCCCTAGCAAAATCAGAGGATTGTGAAGAGGCCGGCTTCAACATAACGGGATAAAAAAAGAATTTTTTTAAACTTAACAACACTGAGTTCTGCTTTATTCTATAGCAACCCACAGTATGAGAACAAGCAAACACCACAGCTGCACGACTGTTGCTCATTTTTCCAAAAGCTATTTAATACCCTCAGCAGTCAATTCGGATCTCCCTTACGTGAAAAGAATCTGAAACACACTCAGGTGGTCCTATTTATTGGCAACGAAAGGAATTTTTTCTATCAGAAGCCTATTTCTTCTCTCATTGTTGTCCTTCCTTTCTGTTATAATACTTTATTGTACATCTGACAATACTGCCTCTTCTGTTGTATTTAGAAATTAATATAAAATTAAGATTTATTAGCCGAACTTGAATTCTAGTTTTAAAACTGACTGTGAATTTTATTTTTCATATATTTATGCATTACACACCTTAGCTAGAAGAAAGAGAAAAACGTTTTTGATTATATATGCTTCTTGCAGTTACTCTCTTGTTATTTAAACAAAAAGTTTCAGGTCTATCTTCGGAGTATTTATAACTTGTGATTTTTTGAAATGACTGAATTAGGAACTAGGATGCTTACTCTTTTTGGTTTGCCTGAAAACCAGTCCACAAGCTGACTGTCTCTTGGGAGAGGGAGGTGCCTTGCAAAAACAAAAAACAAAAAAACTTTCACATTAAGAATGTGCCTGAGGCTGCTTTACTCTGGAATAGTCTCAGATCTAAAATTTCCTCTACATAAAGTGGCATATGTAAGTTTTGCTTCACTGGGACGTTTAGGATGCTCTATAAAACGTTGCCATTCTATTAGATTGCTAATTATGTACCCACCTCTGATTTGACATCTCCTGAAGTGATAGGATCTGTCGTTCCAAAGGTGATAAACTTGAACATATACCAGAATCCGTGTTTTACTTGAAATTCTGCAGAATACCCAGATGGAGTGAAAAATAATAGAAAGGGTTTTGTGCAATGACCAAAAGGTAAAACGCTGTTAAGTTTCAAGAATAAATACTTTCAACCCAAATAGCCCTCTGCTTGACTGTACATTATGGAATAGTAAACCTTAGGATTTTCAAAATTGGAGTCTCAACTTTCAGGGAGGTGGCTCCCAGATGGTAGCATTTGCTCTTTCCTAGCTAACCCTAGATACGGCAGCTCTTTAATGTACTTTAAAAAGCAAATATATATTACTAAGGACAAAAAAGTTATTTATAATTGCCTTGTCATAATTGTTAAGGTGTTCTAGAGCCATTTGCATACAATTTAATGTAATTTCATTCCATTCTATTGTTTACACAACAATTACTCAAAGATGACTGCAAAGGTAAAAGGAAAATAAAAGTGTATTATTGCACAAAGAGGTAGTGTCACATTGTTTCATTCCTCCTCTAGGCAGTGTCTGCACTGCTGCAGTGATATTTAGTGCTTTCATAAAATGCCTAGTGAGAATTAACTGGTGAAAAGTGCCCCGGAGGAAGACTAAGGCATCCATCAGGCATCCGTCCAGTCACAGAAAATCAGGTATGACAATTGCTTGATAAAAGAATGAAAGACAAACATTCACGCTCCATGTAGACAGTCTGTCTTTAAGTCAAAAAACCACAGGGCTGCAGGGGACAAGTGAGAAGAATTCCTTCCAACTGCTAAGGCAGGAGTGGTTATAGGACTTGTCCAGGGCCTTTCAGAGCTTCCTGCAGAGCTGGCCTCCTAGGGCCCTGGCTTCCTGACATCCACTGCACAACTTGTGGCCAAAAAACAGTGTAAGAAAAGACCCTCATATTCTTCTCAGAATAAAACGTACATGAGGAACTGTAGCGCTCTCTTTTGCAATATAGTAAAGAATAATGCTATATTTTCTTTACGCCCATATTCCCATATCTTTCCTAATGATATCTGAGGGCGCTTACATATATTTATATACCAAGATACAGACTTTCAAATACATAAACAAATTAGGATGAAGGGTCAGTAAGATCTGGCTAACAAGATGAATGCAGGTATAAAGTTAGGACACAGAAGTTCATGATGAGGTCCTGCACCATTGCTAGAGCAGCACACAGATTGGGATTAGAGCTTCCAACACAGCAACAGTGAAGAGGAACACTTTTTTTTTTCTCTCAAGGAGAAACACGATTTTTCCTAGTTCTAAAGCCTGAGATGAAATTCTTCTTGGAAGTTCGAGTTATGTATTCAGAAACTTAAAAACTCTCAAAGTATTGATACATATATCGCAAGTTTTGAACACTTACTTACCCTTTCTAGTACTTTCTGCGGGGACCCAGATGTGTAGGGTATATGATAGGAAATGCTGGTCAGCCAGGAGCTGAGAGTGTGATCCAAGCAGTTGCTCTCACTTGCGGTCTAGAAAGATAAAACACATTTAAAACTGAGTGGAATGAGTGGGCTACGTTTCCTTTAGGCAATGCTCTGTGACTGTTTCTCCTAATCAATCAGGCTTTTGATTAAACCTGACACATTGTGATTGTGCTCACTGGCAAAGACCTAAACTTCGCTAACACAGATATTTGGACAGCTTCACATGCTGTGACAAACAGGAGGGTTTACATTTCTTCGTAAAATCAAGGCACTCACATCTCATACCTAAATATATACAAAAAACTGTCCCACATCCCATGTGTCTCTACTGTGGTCAACTTGCAAAGATCTAAAATAGAAGGAAGTTATCATTATCTTTTTTTTTTTTTTTTTTTTTTGCGGTACGCGGGCCTCTCACTGTTGTGGCCTCTCCCGTTGCGGAGCACAGGCTCCGGACACGCAGGCCCAGCGGCCATGGCTCACGGGCCCAGCTGCTCCGCGGCATGTGGGATCTTCCCGGACCGGGGCACGAACCCGTGTCCCCTACATCGGCAGGCGGACTCTCAACCACTGCGCCACCAGGGAAGCCCCAATATATTGTTCTTGTATGAACAAAATGGATTTCTGTATATAAGACAACTTTTAGAGACACCTACAAATCGTGTGTGATGAAAACTTAATTTCTTTTTCCAAATAATTATCTGTGTAAAGTTATAAATTTCCCTATGTGTTGTTACATACATGCTGGTAAATATGGTCTATCTTCATGCCTCTTCTTCATGTGGGAGTAGGGTGAAGTAGCAGTGTTTAGGGGAAGAGCCAAGAATTCTCTCAAAAAACAAATCTAGTCCCATATAGGATCCTAGCATGGGGAATTTTTATATCAGGATTTTCACTCATCTCAACAGTGCACCTGTGGTCTATTTTGTGTTGAGCAATATACCTTCCTGGTGAACCCTCCAAGTTAAATTGGTAAGCAGAATCTACAGTTAAGTAATTAAATTACAGAGATGATGAACATGAGCTAATTAACATTGGAGGACTTCTGCCCAGTTAGGATTTGCATTTGATAGTAAATAATCTTACGTCTTCTTTTGCCTTAGAGGTGTATTTGATAAGAGAAGCTGTCACTTAGTGAGGCCCATTAAGTTTGTGACAGTACAATCATATGATCAGTTTAAAATATTTATCCATTCATATAGCAGAGAGCATGCTTCTAGCTCATCCAAAAGTGGCTTTAGCCAATTATGATACAATTAAAGGAACTCAAATATATCCCCATTTTTCTGCTGCACACATTTATTGTCTAATTTGTTAGGAAATCCTAGCCCACTTCATACTCTCACCAGGACATTAAGGGGCAGGTTGGGTTTAAGTATAAGTGGTGTGCCAGGGTGGGTGGTACTAGAAACTACCCTTAGGGCCAGAATGTCCCAACCTAGAACTATGTAATGCTTTCTAGGGTTCTAAGTTTCAAGAGGTCTATTACTAGGCCAAATAGGCATAAACAACTGGTTTTCAAGTGACAGTTTCCATTGTATATTGGCATGAACTAAAATTTCAAGTAATGAGCTTTGATCATACGAGAGTGTTTCCTTTAAGCTGATGCAATACTTGCTAGAATTAGCTGCTTAGGATGTGCACTACCAAGAATGAGTAAAATATTTAATGCATATAAAGAGTGGAGACTGTAAAGGCATATTTTAAAAATATTAAGTGACTGACTCCCTCAGGGACCCTAGACACAATATCAACACCCAAAAACACCACATGAAAGGAGCTGGCACTCCACTGGAATAGACACGCCATAAAAAACAGTCAAAAGTACCTGTTTCCAGAAGGTCCCAGTGGTTGCCTCGGTGCTATTTTGCCACAGAGAAAAAGCGTGGTCCAATAACAGTGATGTTTCTTTACCTGTCTTCTTATACCTTGCTCAGCATGTATGGCTGGTTTGGGGACCTAAAAAAAAGGAGAAAAATTTGCACTGTTAGCATACCAGCTACTGTGCATCTATGTCAAACCAATGGATGCTAAGAAAGGTACATAAAACTTCCCCACATGAATTGTAGCATACAAAATGAGCATCATTGGCTGAAGAGGTTTGCTGAACCTGTATAATGCAGCTTATAACTCAAAGGGCAAGGAATATTATTTAAAATTACCATCTTATGCTATTATTTAAATTTGCTACAGAATGAAGACAGGTAGTATTGTTTAGGTAAAATGTTCAGTAAACTAATGAGTCTATAATCTGGAAGAAGTAGGATAGCACCCTTTAAAAAATGGTATAGAGGGCTTCCTTGGTGGTGCAGTGGTTAAGAATCAGCCTGCCAATGCAGGGGACATGGGTTCAATCCCTGGTCCAGGAAGATCCCACATGCCACGGAGCAACTAAACCCATGCACCACAACTACGGAGCCTGCGCTCTAGAGCCCGTGAGCCACAACCACTGAGCCTGCGTGCCACAACTACTGAAGCCTGTGCTCCACAACGAGAAGCCACCGCAATGAGAAGCCCGTCACCGCAACTAGAGAAAGCCCGTAAGCAGCAGTGAAGACCCAACGCAGCCAAAAATTAAAAACTAAATTTTTTTTTAAATGGTATAAACAACACTCCAGTCCAACCTCCACCCAGATGGACAATTTGGTATTGAACGATTCTGGCAGCAGCGCTTAGATGTGTAAAGTAACATTACGTTCAAAATTAGCAGGTGCTCAGAGTGAGATTGAGTACATTCAGGTAGATTTTTCACATACAAAAGTAGTTTTCTTCTCTCTGCAAACTCTATGGGATTCTGAAGAAAGAAAGAAGTGAATTAAGAGGAGGAGATCAAGATGGCGGAGTAGGAGGATGCGGAGCTCACCTCCCCGCCATGAACACATCAGAAATACCTCTACATGTGGAGCAATTCTCACTAGAAACAAACTGGAGACTGGCAGAATGACTTATACAACCAAGGCTGTGAGAGAGATCCACACAGAGTCAGGCAGGAAGAGGGGAGATGCAATCAGGTCAGGACCTGTGCCCCTGGGAGGGGACACAAAAGAGGAGGGGGATTACACAGCCTCAGAGATCGTCCCTGGGGAGTGAGGGGTCTGAACCACATATCAGGCACGCCATCCCTGGGGTCCAACACTGGGAGGAAAGATCCCCTTAGCAGGTTTGAAGGCCAAGGAGACTGACAGCAGGGCTGCCAGAAACCTAGACTACTCTTATGAAAGGTGCATGCATGCTTACTCCCTCAACAAGGCAGTGGAAGCAGATTGAAATGACCCAGGACTTTGGCTGGTTTTCTGCAACTGCCCCATTGCAGGCCCAAGGCCAAGCTGAGCACCCACCGTGGCCCCTCTTGCTCTGCAGAGCAGCTCCACACTAGGGCAAAGGCTGCTGTAGCTAAGTGCATAGCTGTCAGGGACAGAGTCTGCTCAGACCTGGCAAGGCATCCATCCTGGTGTTCACAGGGGTGAAAGATCAGTGCTCTGACTGGGGCCGGGACCACCCCAGCGCACACTGTGGCCCCTCTTGCTCCACAGCACAGCTCCCCACTAAGGCAAAGGCTGCCGCTGCGGAGCAGAGTATGCATTCGTGGAGGATGGAACCAGCTTGGACCCAGCACTGTATCTGAACAGGGTGAGGATGGCCATCACTGGCACTTGCAGAGGCAGCAGATTGGGAGTGATCTGGAGCTTTGACTGGTGTGGAACAGTCAAAGCAATGGAACACCCCAGCTCACACCCTGGCCTGCACGGGACACCTACTCCCACAATGCTCCCCTGCAGGGCAAAGGTGCCCATGCTGGGAGGGAAGAGAGCACACACTTAGAGGGAACATTACCTGACCCTCAGGGCTTCTGCTCCAGCAACTTTAGACCCGCCCCCTCCCTCGATAGGGTGATGTTGGCCACTGGGCAGAGGAGAAACCCCCTGTCACACCTGGGTCTAGCTCTAGCCCTCCCCCATCTCTGCCATCTCCAAGTTCCACCTCCTAGCAAGGTGACAGCTGCCAGCACACCTGGAAGAGGAATGTGACTTATGCTCACTTCAGATCCAGCTCACCCACAAAAGCCACTGGGCACATGCAGACTGCATAAGGACACTCCCACACAAGGACACCCCGTCAGGACCAGGATAGGTAACTGTTTCATCTAATTTCATAGAGACAGAGAAAGATAAGCAAAATGAGAAGACAGAGGAGTTTGTTTCAAATAAAAGAACAAGAAAGGAAAAAAACCTGAAAAAAAATGAATGGAACAGAGATTGGGGCTTCCCTGGTGGCGCAGTGGTTAAGAATCCGCTGGCCAACACAGGGGACATGAGTTCAAGCCCTGATCTGGGAAGATCCCACATGCCATGGAGCAGCTAAGCCCATGTGCCACAACTACTGAGCCTGCGCTCTAGAGCCGGCGAGCCAAAACTACTGAGCCCGCATGCCTACAATAAGCCACTGCAATGAGAAGCCCACACACTGCAACAAAGAGTAGCCCCCACTCACCACAACTGGAGAAAGCCCGCGCATAGCAACAAAGACCCAGTGCAGCCAAAAAAAAAAATTTTTTTTAATGAATGAAACAGATAAATAATTTACTGAATAAAGAGTTCAGAGCATTAATAATAAGATGCTAACTGAACTAGGGAAAAGAATAGATGAACACAGTGTGAATTATAACAAGGAACTAGAAAATAAAAAAGAACCAATCAGAACTGAAGTATATGATAACTGAAGTGAAAAACACACTAGAAGGAATTAACAGCAAACCAACTGATACAGAAGAACATATAAGTGATCTGGAAGATAAAATACTGGAAATCACCCAATCAGGATTGCAAAAAGAAAACAAATTTTAAAAATGGAATCAGTTTAAGGAAACTCTGGGACAACATCATGTGTACCAACATTTGCATTATAGGGGTCCCAGAAGGAGAAGAGAGAGAAAAAGGGGTTGAAAATGTATTCAGTGAAATTATGGCTGGAAAGTTCCTGAATCTGAAGAAGGAAGTATATCCAGGTACAGGAAGCAGAGAGAGTCCCAAACAAGATGAATCCAAATAGATCCACACCTAGGCATCAAAATTAAAATGGCAAAAGTTAAAGAGAGAATTCTTAAGACAGCAATAGAAAAGCAAGGAGTTACATACAAGGGAACCCCCATAAGTCTATGAGATGATTTTTCTGCAGAAACATTGCAGACCAGATAGGAATGGCATGACATGTTTAAAGTGTGGAAAGGGAAAAACCAACAACCTAGGATAATCTCCTCAGCAAGATTATCATTCAGAATTGAAGGAGAGAGAGAGCTCATCAGTACTACACCAACCCTAAAAGAAATTTTGAAGGGTCTTCTCTAAGTAGAAAAGAAAAGGCTATATAACAAGAAGGTAGAATCTATAGGAAAGGAAAAATCCCACTAGTAAAGGCAAGCACATAGTAACGGCTGTGGATCAACCACTTTAAAAAGCTAGTACAAAGACTGAAAAAGAATTGTAAAATCAACTATAACTACAACAAACAGTTAAAACATAAAGATATGAAATATGACATCCAAAACACAAAATGGGGTGGAGGGGAGTAAAAAACAGATCTTTTAGAAAGTATTTGAAATTAAATGACTACCAGTTTAAAACAAATAGATATATGTATAGGTCAACATGTATGAATTCCATAATAATCACAAATCAGAAACTTACGATACACAAAACCTAAAGAGAAATGAACACTAGGATACCATTAAAGAAAATCATCAAACCACAAGGGAAGAAACAAAAAAAGAACAGAGAAGAACTATAAAACAACCAGGAAACAATTAACAAAATGGCAATAAGTACATATGTATCAATAATCATTTTAATACAGCCACTATGGAGAACAGTATGGAAATTCCTTAAAAAACTAAAACTAGAACTACCATATGACTCAGAAATCCCACTACTGGGCATATACACAGAGAAAACTATAATTCAAAAAGACATATGCACCCCAATGTTCATTGCAGCTCTATTTACAATAGCCAGGACATGGAAGCAACCTAAATGTCCATCGACAGATGAATGGTAAAGATGATGTGGCACATATATACAATGGAATATTAGCCATAAAAAGGAACAAAACTGGGTCATTTGTAGAGACATGGATGAACATAAAGACTGTCAGACCAAGTGAAGTAACTCAGAAAGAGAAAAACAAATATTGTATATTAACGCGTATATGTGGAATCTGAAAAAACTGGTATAGATGTTCTTATTTACCGAGCAGAAACAGAGACACAGATATAGAGAACAAACGTATGGATACCAAGGGGGAAAGTGGCGGAGGGTGGGATTAATTGGGAGATTGGGATTGACATATATACACTAATATGTATAAAATAGATAACTAAGAAGAACCTGCTGTATAAAAAATAAAATTCAAAAATAAACTATGTAAAATGAGGAAAAAAGACATAGAATGGCTGACCAGATTAAAAGACAAAATACATGTATATGCTGCTTACCAGAGACTCACTTCAGAGCTAAAGGCACACACAGACTGAAAGTGAGGAGATGGAAAAATATATTTCATGCAAACAGAAATGACAAGAAAGCTGTGTCAGCAATACTCATATCAGGTAAAGTACTTTACAACAAAGTCTACAACAAAAGACAAAGAAGGGCATTATATAATAATAAAGGGATCAATACAAGAAGGGGATGAAACATTTATTAATATATATGCACCTACTGTAGGAGTACCTAAATATATAAAGCAAATATTAACAGACATAAAGGGAGAAATTGACAATAATACAATAATTGTAGAGATTTTTAATACCCCACTTACATCAATGGATAGATCAACCAAACAGAAAAGCAATATGGAAACAGTAGTTTTAAATGACACATTAGCCTAGTTGGACTCAGTAGATATTTATAGGACATTATATCCAAAAACAACAGAATACACATTCTCTTCAAGTGCATTTGGAATGTTCTCCAGGACATATCACATCCTATGCTACAAAACCAGTCTCAATAAATTTAAGACGATAGAAATTCTATCAAACAGTTTTTTCCTGACCACAGTGGTATGAAACTAAAAATCAATTACAGGAAGAAAAATGTGGGAAACACAAACAAGTCAAGACTAAACAACATGCTACTAAAATAGATAAACTAATAAGGACCTACTGTATAACACAGGGAGCTCTACTCAATACTCTGTAATGGCCTATTTGGGAAAAGAATCTAAAAAAGAGTGGATGGGGCTTCACTGGTGGCGCAGTGGTTGAGAGACCGCCTGCCGATGCAGGGGACACGGGTTCATGCCCCAGTCCAGGAAGGTCACACATGCTGCGGAGCGGCTGGGCCTGTGAGCCATGGCCGCTGAGCCTGTGTGTCTGGAGCCTGTGCTCCACAATGGGAGAGGCCACAACACTGAGAGGCTCGCGTACCACAAAAAAAAAAAAAAAGTGGATGTATGTATATGTATAACTGATTCACTTTGCTATACCCTTGAAACTAACACAACATTGTAAATCAACTATACTTCAAAAACAAATAAACAAACACTAGTGGCTAAATGAAGAAATCAAAGAGGAAATCAGAAAATACCTCAAGGCAAATGAAAGTAAAAGCACAACTTTCCAAAGTCTATGGGGTGCAGCAAAAGCAGTTCTAAGAGGGAAGTTTATAGTGATAACAGGCCTACTTCAAGAAACAAGAAAAATTAGAAATAAACAACCTAACATCTAAAATAGTTTGTAAAAGAACAAAGCCCTAAGTCACCAGAAAGAAAATAATAAATTTCAAAGAGAAACTAAATAATATAGAGACAAAAGAAAAAAAAAAGAAAAGAAAAGAAAGATCTGTGAAACCAAGAGCTGTGTTTTTTTTTCAAGACAAACAAAATTGATAAGGCTTATCAAGTAAAACAGAGAGGATCCAAGTAAGTTAAGAAATAAAAGAGGAAAAATATCACAAAGATACAAAAAAAAATCATAAGAATACTACAAACAGTTATATGCCAACAAATTGGATAACCTAGAAAAAAATGGGTAAATTTCTAGAACCATGCAATCTTCCAAGATTAAATCAGGAAGAAATAGACAATCTGAACAGATCAATCAATAGTAATGAAATTGAATTTGTAATTTTAAAAAACCTCCCAGCAAACACAAGTCCAGGACCAGATGGCTTCACAGGGGAATTGTACCAAACATTCAGAAAAGGATTAATACCAATCTTTCTCAAACTCTTCCAAACACATTTTATGAGACCAGCATTACCTTGATACCCAAACCAGATAAGAATGCCACAACAAAAGAAAATTACAGGTAAATATTCCTGATGAACATAGATGCAAGTCTTCAAAGAAATATTAAGCAAACTGAATTCAACAATACATTAAAAGGCTCATACACCATTATCAAGTTGGATTTATCCCAAGGATACAAGGAAAGTTCAACCTCCACAAACCAGTCAATGTGACACACCACATTAACAAAGGATTAAAATCATATCATTTCAGTTGATGCAGAAAAAGCATTTGAACAAGTTCAACATCCATTTATGATAAAAACTCTCAACAAAGTGGGTATACTGGGAACGTATCTCAACAAAGGCCATAAAAGACAAGCCTACAGGTAACATCATACTCAAGGTGGAAAGCTGAAAGCTTTTTCTCTAAGATCAGGAACAAGAAAAGGATGTCTACTCGTCACTTTTATTCAATATAAGAGCACTTAGGCAGGAAAAAAATAAAAGGCATCCAAATTGGAAAGTAAGTAAAACTGTCACTATTTGCAGACGACATGATACTCTCTATAAAAAACCCTAAAGTCGCCACAAAAAAACTATTAGAATAAATGAATTCAGTAAAGTTGCAGGATACAAGATTGACATATAGAAATCTGTTGTTTTTCTATACACTAATAATGAACTTTCAGAGAAAGCAAAAAAACAGTCCAGTTTGAAATCACATGAAAAAAAATAAAATACCTAGGAATATACTTAACCAAGGAAGTGAAAGCCATATGCTCTGAAAATTATAAAACATTAGTGACAGAAGTTGAAGATGGTACAAAGAAATGGAAAGATATTTTGTGTTCATTGACTGGAAGAATTAATATTGTTAAATGTACATACTACTCAAAGCAATTTACAGATTTAATGCAATATCTATTAAAATGCCCAGGACATTTTCACAGAACTAGAGAAAATAATCCTAAAATTTATATGGAACCACAAAAGACCACAAATATCCAAAGAAATCTTGAGAAAAAGAACAAAACTGGAGGTATCCCACTCCCAGACTTCAGACTACACTACAAAGCCACAGTAATTGAAACAGTATGGTATTAGCACAAAAACAGACACATAGATCAAGGGGATAGGATAGAGAGCCCAGAAATAAACCCACACACTTAAGGTCAATTAATCTACAACAAAGGAAGCAAGAATATTCAATGGAGAAAAGACAGTGGTGCTGGGAAAACTGGACAGCTATGTGTAAAAGAATGAAATTACAACATTTTCTCACATCATATACAAAAATAAACTCAAGATGGATTAAAGACCTAAATGTAAGACCAGGAACCAGAAAACTCCTAGAAAAAAACATAGAACAATCTTTAACATAAACAGTAATATTTTTGGATCTCTTTTTAAGGTGAAGGAAACAAAAGCAAAAACAAACAAATGGGACCTTGTTAAACTTGAGAGCGAAACCATCAAAATGAAAAGACAACCTACTGAATGAGAGAAAAATTTCCAAATGACATGACTGACAAGGGGTTAATATCCAAACTATATATAAAGAGCCCATACAACTAAATATTAAAAAAAAAAATTAAAAGTAGGCAAAAGACCAGAATCGACGTTTTTCCAAAGAAGGTATACAGATGGCCAACAGGTACATGTAAAGATGCTCAACACTGCTAGTCAGAGAAATTCAAATCAAAATCACAATGTGATATCACCTCACACCTGTCAGAGTGGCCATCATCCAAAAGTCTACAAATTACAAATTTTGGTGAGGATGTGGAGTAAAGGGAACCTTAATATACCATTGGTGGGACTATAAATTTGTGCAACCACTATGGAAAACAACATGGAGGTTCCTCAGAAAATTAAAAATAGAACTAACATATGATTCAGCAGTTCCACTCCTGGTTGCATATCCAAAGAAAATAAAAACACTGATTTGAAAAGATACATGTTCATAGCAGCATTATTTAGAAATAGCCAAGATATGGAAGCAACCTAAGTGTCCATCAATAGTTGAATGGATAAATGGAATATTGCTCAGCCATGAAAAAGAATGAAATTTTGCCATTTGCAACATGGATGTGGCATTTGCAATAACATAGATGCATCTGGAGGGTATTATGCTTAGTGAAATAAGTCAGAGAAAGACAGATACTGTATGTTATTACTTATATATGGAATCTAAAGAATAAAACAGATGAATGAATATAACAAAACAGAAATAGACTCACAGATATAGGGAACAAACTAGTGGTTATCAGTGGGGAGAGAGAAGGCAGGAGGAGCAAAATAGGGGTAGGGGAATAAGAGGTACAAATAAATACTATGTATAAACTAAAATAAGCTACAAAGATATGTTGTACAGCACAGGGAATACAGCCAATATTTTTTAATGACTTTAAATGGAGTACAACCTATAAAAATATTGAATCACTATGTTGTACACCTGAAACTAATATAATATTGTAAATCAACTATACTTCAATAAAAATATAAGTGAGCATATCACATACTGGGATGCCAATGCTATTCTTGCATATTTGGAGGAAAACCTGAATTTGGATTCCACACTCTTATTTTCCCATTCTAGAATATTGTATGAAGCGTGGTCATATAATCAAATTTGATTCACACATTAGTCCTGTGATAAAGTGTATTTGTACACTGAGAAACAACGTAAGATCTATTTTTTATTGTGGGCTGTAGCCAAAAAGTTAACAGCCAGTGTTTTAAGCTATTTTAAATGTTTGTTCTTGATGTTACTTGCAGCCAAAAGCAATCACTCTGATAAGCACTTTACATTATCTCACTTAAACAATTGATTAGGTTTTAGTAAAATAAGTCAGAGAAATATACTGTATGTTAATTGTAATCTTAAACAACTCTATTGATTAAACTTAATCTTAAACATCTCACTTAATCTTAAACAACTCTATTGATTAGGTTTTAATACCCCATCTTAAAGATGAGAAAACTAAGGCTCAGAAATACTAAGTTGCCCAAGGTAATACAGTAAGTATTGGAATATAAAGCAGGAATTTGAATAGAGGTATATCTGGTTCTAAAGCCCACTTTCTTCATTGCTATATCAGACAACCTCCCTACATAATACGAGAGTGCCTTTATTGCAGGTTTGCTCTGGCCCAGGCACTAAACCAAAGACTTTTCCCATCTTACCTTGCTTAAGCCCTGCAAGAGCTCTAGGAAATCAGTTTCATTATCCGCCTTTTATAAATGAGGAGATAAATGTACCAAGATCTTCAGTAATCTCTCCAAGGTCAGCCAGGTAGTAAGCGACAGAGGGGAATTGAACCCAAGTCGGTCCGACTCCAAAGCATTCTCACTATATCCCTTAGAGAGATGCCTAAGGGCAAATTCAGATTTTGTGGGTCCTGAAGTGTATACACTTTGGAGTAGGAAACGCTTAAGTTTTGTGTGCAAAATCATTCATGGAAAATTAGGTACTGAGTCACACAAAGGGACCTGAAGATTATTCCTGGTAATTCTGCCCCTGAGCCATAGATGTTGCACTTGATTTACGTTCATGATTTGTACTATAACTAACTTTTATGTTCATCAGAACCTTTTGTGATGTGGCTTCTGAATCCAGGAAGGTAAGTAATTTTCCCAGGATCAAAGAATCAGAAATAGTTGTTTGAGAAGGGACAGTTTCAGTTTGATTCTTTATCTTAAAGTCTTTAAAAACCTAAAATAAGAAAACAAATTACATTCTTTTTACATTAATGAAATATCAAAACCAAAATGGCTTCTGCTCAGGCTTTGTTGCTGACTGTCAGCATGACCTCACCCAAGTTCTATTCCACTAAGCCTCAGTCTACTCAATTTTATTTATTTATTTGTTTATTTATTTATTTTTGGCTGCATTGGGTCTTCGTTGCTGCACAAGGGCTTTCTCTAGTTGTGGTGAGTGGGGGCTACTCTTCATTGCGGTGCGCAGGCTTTTCTCATTGCGGTGGCTTCTCTCGTTGCAGAGCACAGGCCCTAGGCGCCGGGCTTCAGTAGTTGTGGCATAAGGGCTCAGTAGTTGTGGCTTGTGAGCTCTAGAGTGCAGGCTCAGTAGTTGTGTTGCATGGGCTTAGTTGCTCTGCAGCATGTGGGATCTTCCCAGACCAGGGCTCGAACCCGTGTCCTCTGCATTGGCAGGCAGATTCTTAACCACTGTGCCACCAGGGAAGTCCCTACTCAATTTTAGATTGAGGGGAATTAATTAGTTAATCATTAACTTTGAGCATTCTAGGGACCTAATTGAGGCGAGAAACGAATAAACCGCTTACTGCTTGACTGAACTGGCCATCCATTCAGCTGTAACAGTTGAGCTGTTGGTGGAATTGGGTTTTCAACATTCTAATCAGCTAATTAGGATCTTTTGTTACAGCAAAGAGTCGTGTAGGGAGTCAGGACTCACCTACTGGAAGTTACAAGGATGGTATGTTAATGAAGTTGATTGTGGTGATTATTTCATGACGTATGTGTATATCAAAAACGTCAAGTTGTACCCCTTAAATATACACCGTTTTTATTTGTCAATTACACCTCCATAAAGCTGGGGAGCAAAAAAAGAGGTGGAGGGTCATTGTTCTACAACGCAGCTTTAATGCTTTCTGATTCTTCCCCCAGAGCCTCTTGAGAGCTGATGCGTGGGAAGAGAGCTGGTGGGGAGGAGACAGCACAGCTATACCCTAAGCACACAGCACTCCGCAGGGGCCGTTCCTCCAAGCCCTTTCTTTCTCCACAGAGCTCCCCTTACAGGAAAAGAGGCAGGACGTATGGTGGAAGGAGAGGCAGGGAGGGAGACACCTAACAAATGATCCCAACCACACACCCTGCCAACCCTGAATAACAACAGCCATGGCATCCTTACTGATCCCAGGATCTAAGTCAAAACCAAAGTCTTGAAATTGCATATTCCTAATATTTCTAACATGTTTGTTCTCTGAATAGTTAATATTAAAATTATTAAAAATAGTTACCATTACCTAAAATAGTAACCCAAGTAACCATATTCTAGGTGCTTTTCATACATATTATATCTTCATCTTATAACTATGCCAAGTAGGTATGCCTGTGTCCAATTTACAGATAAAAGAAATGAAATTCAGAGAAGTTAAGTAACTTATCCAAGGTCAACAGCTAGTAAATGGCAGTGCCAGAATTTGAACCTGCCTGTATCTTCCTACCACATCACTTTGCCTCTCAGTTAAATCTGCATTTTCCCTGTATTGCTTAAAATGTTATTTGATTGCCTTTCAATCCAGTAGATTATAAGTTTCTTACAGGGGCTGTTTCAACTGAAGCTTGTAATATTAAATTGTCTGGTACAATTTACACTCAATATGTGTTGGAAAATCCAAAAAAAAAAGTCCATCAGGAGAAATATATTGTTGAAAACCAATGACTGCAGTCAGACCAGCAAAGAATCCAAGCTATAAAAAGTACGAATGGTAGTTGCAGGCTGATCAAGAAAAGGACAGTCTGGCTGGGAAGTAGCATTTTCAGCTGTTCCTCTATGTTGGCAGCCTTTCAAAGCCACACAACCGTTAAATGCATTAGTATAAGGAAGACTGTGATGACACCACAGTCAGCTGTGCAAAATGAATCTAAGAGTGATTGACAGATAAGTAGAATTGAAGTACCAAATTGCTAAAAAGATCAGCCCAGAACTGTGAAACATAAAATGATACTTCAGTGTGGGTTAAAAGAGAAAGAGTTGACTTGTCCATCACTAGAGCCACTTTGGGAGATCAGTCAAGTATTTCTTGAACTTCTCAGAACCAGCAGGGATATTTATACTGAATAAGGTTAAACTTCTCCTTGAAGTGTCACCTGGACAATGCTCACTACCATACAAAGATGATCTTTGAGTCTAACTCGCTTCTGTCTCCTGTATATAGCTCTTTCCCTTCATCAGGAAGATAGGAGACTGGTTTTAAAACAATGATATAATGTTGGGCTCTATATGGTAGAGCTCTGTAAATTTCAGGAAATAGTTTGGGATTGCCTCTGAAAAAGTATCATCAGTGACTGGGCTCCATCTGTACAAGGAGACTTTGCATTTGCTCATGGTAGACATGGCTAATCAATCACAGTTATCTTCATCGAGCCTCAGTATTTTTCAACACAGCAATTCAGACAACCCCGACTAATTAGGCACTTATGAAGTGAGCTAAGCCATGAAAACAAGAGCCTCATGCCTATTTTATTAACAACTTTACACACAAGACTTAGCGTAATTATGCAATAATTGTTGAATGAATGAATGTCATGGCTGACTTATACCAATTCTCTCAAATTTAGACTCATTGAATATACTTCTTAAAAGATCACAGGACTTCGGAATCATCTAATCTAATCTCCTGGCAATCCTCCTTGGAACCCAAGCTTTCTAACTCCCAGCATTGTATTTCTTATACTCTACATCAAAAGAATTTCCCTTATTATTAAAGGAGAAAGAGCTTGAAAATAGGAGACCAAACAGTTTTCTGAGTGGGCCAGGGTTTGTGTTTTTGAAGGTTTTAATCAGAGAGAATAAGTTAAATGTAAGGTGATACCCAAAATATGACCCCCAGAAACTCCTGGTCTGGAATAAGCACATAAGTACACAGGGACGTAATTTGATAAAGTTTCACCAAATCACCTTGAAGCTTTTAGTTGCAGAGAAACGATTAATTTTTCAACAATGACTGAGCAAGGGAAAGTTCTCTACACCCATGTTCTGTGTTGAAGACTGTTGAGGCTTTGAATTCATTCCTTATCCTTGAGTTTGCAGCTGATGACGATGAGGTGGCCGTATTTGGAAAGCCAACCTCAAAGGAGCCCATTGACCAAAGCCAGTCCAAAATGAGGAAAGAGAGCCAAGTACTCATCTGTGATGACTTTTTCCTCAAACACATTGTTCAAAGAGCAGCATTTTGTCCACCTAGCTCAGAACACATGAGGATGAAAGTGTCGATTTCAATATTTTTTCAACTTCCTTTTCTTATATGGATATAAAGCTCTTATTACCTTCTACTGATCTTGAGAAGATAGTTACTGGTCTACAAAAAAAATTCTTCCATACAAGTTGAATCCTCTGTCTCCCTTTCCCCATTCGTGTTTTGTTCCAAAGACCCCCTTGCTGTCCTGGGAGTAGAAGTGGAGAGCTAAGGATCCTTCAGTTGCCTGAAGATGATGGTTCCCATCATCTCTATGACCTCATCTCTTACTATCCTCCTCTATGCTCTCTTGACTTCAGCCACATTGGCCTCCCTGCTATTTGTTCCTTTAACACACCAGGCACTGCTTTATCCATTCCTTCAGAGACAGGGTTCTCCCAGACCCCCTTGGCTAATTCTCTCTTCTCTAAGTCTTTGCATAAATGTTACTTACTAATGAGGCCTCCCCGAACTCCACATTTAAAATTACAACCTTCAACCCAATTACCTGGCACTCTTAATCCCCCTTGCTCTGCTACTTTTTTCCCCAAAGCACGTATCACCCTCTAACAGTCTATAAAATGTATTTATTAGGTCTAGTATATATTCTCTCATTCTGCCCTCCAAGGTTAAAGATCTTTGTTTACTAATGCATTCAAAACTCCCAGAACAGTAATGAGGATATTATAGGTTTGCAAATACTTGTTGATGAATAAATGAATGAATTCTTAAGAAAAAACTTAGGAAAAGCTGTGAAACAACAGTAACAGCTCAGAGAAGCTAACCAAGGGAGCTCCATCTGGAGCTTTTTATGTTCTCTTTCCACTCAGCCTGAAATTTTACCAATTATAGATTTATTTGACATAAGGGATATTATCTTTTTTTTAACATCTTTATTAGAATATAATTGCTTTACAATGGTGTGTTAGTTTCTGCTTTATAACAAAGTGAATTAGCTATACGTACACATATATCCCCATATCTCCTCCCTCTTGCGTCTCCCTCCCACGCTCCCTATCCCACTCCTCTAGGTGGTCACAAAGCACCGAGCTGATCTCCCTGTGCCATGCGGCTGCTTCCCACTAGCTATCTATTTTACATTTGGTAGTGTATATATGTCCATGCCACTCTCTCACTTCGTCCCAGCTTACCCTTCCCCCTCCCTGTGTCCTCAAGTCCATTCTCTACGTCTGCGTCTTTATTCCTGTCCTGCCCCTAGGTTCTTCAGAACCATTTTTTTTCTTTGTTAGATTCCATATAAGGGATATTATCTTTTAAAATGCAAATACTGTGGTGTTCATGCTAAGGACTGTCAGTTACTAACACATTATTGTGAATCAGTTTGAGTTCAGTCACTCTCTCCCAGTTTCTAATGGAGACCAGCTTCCTGATGAGGACAAGAATGGTAGAGGAAGCTAGGACATTTTGGAACACAATGACTTTAGGGAGTATGGAAGCCCTCGGTGGGCACCAAAGTGGGTAGGTTTAAGGCAGTATATTAGGGCTCAGCCTCTAGGGATGGGAATCCACATTTACGTATTAATGTTTAGTTTCTGTGATGATCTTTTCAAAAATCCCTCGAAGAAAAGTTTGTTTAGATCAATGACCTCTTCCCTTAAATCAATAAGTTCTGTTGGCCAAGTAGAGCCTACTTCCCAAAATGTGCCCAGCAGGAGCTTGTTTAAAGGAATAAATGGGAACAGGGATGGTCATTTGGTTTCCTGGATCTCTCACTGTGTCTCTCGCCAAGAGGCTAAAAATGCTTATCAGATTTGCTTCATCTAGAAAGAATGGTTCTATGTTTCCCTTGCAGCTCTCTACAGGCTGGTCCAGCTGATTAGCTATCCAGATTTCACTGCCCAACATTGCGGCACTTCTATAATTTATTTGGCTGCCATGAATAACATAAACATTATAGCCTACACAAACTTCACTTTATGGGTATTTTATGGCTGTTAGATGGTTGACAGTCAAGCTGTTTTCAGAGTCAACACATCAGTCCGTAGTGTCCAGGGGTTTCAGAACCAATCAAAGATCTGAACCAAACAACTTTGGGATAATGGTTGAGGGGCTGTGTGGGGTTGGTATAAGCAGTGGTGTATTGAACTCAAGCTTAAAAGTTTGCGGCCATTAAAGTTATTCATATTCTAAGGCTGCTTAATGAAATCATTTTCCTCCCATCTTTCCTGGATACCAAATGATTATTTGTAGTGCAATTTGAGATTTGCGAAAACAAGAAAGGATAGGATGAGAAAGCTATTGACTCTCAAGGCATTGTGTCCCTGTGAGTCAAATGGAGGGATGTCTTTACAGAAAAGCTGAAAATTCCTCTGCAGATTCTTCTGGATTAAAAGTCTTCTACAAAAAATAATATTTACGGAATATTATTCCAGCTACCATTTATGGAATGTGTACTCCTTGTCAAGCACTGTATATGTAAGGTTGCATTTGATCCTCATGATAGCTCCCTAGAGATGGCTGTTATCTTTGTTCTACAGATGAAAACAAATATCTCATTGGATATCTGCCCAGGCTCCCAAAATAAGGAAGGGGCAGAATCAGAGCCCAAATGAGTGGCTGAGCTAACATGCATGTGCTTCCTCACTTCATTACACTGTCCCCACAGAGGAACCATGAAGGGTATCTGGGTCTCTTGGCACTGTCTAGAGAGAGGATTTCAAGATAGTTGTTTTACACTAGAAATTTCCCCCATTAGAGCATGGAGTCAGCTTTCAGATTGAGAATTCCCTTCATCTTTGTCTTCTTATCAAGCCCTCTGACAAGAAGAGTGGTGTGGACCCCACCTCTTCCTCCCACCTGGGCAACCAGCTGCCCACAGGAAACATACATTCTTCTCTGCTGCTCAGTGCCATAAGCTTCACATGGAGAGGGCTGCAGGTTATACCTGGAGAGCGAAGGCATCCAGAGGGCGACATAGGTCATCCCTGACTGTGCTCCCCGTCACAAGAACAACAACTCTTCGTGAACAAGACAGCACTAAGGGAATCCTAGAACATGGGGGTGAGGCTGAAGCACCCTCCTCCACCACAGAGACCAAGAGATACTGCATTAGAAGGATAAGAGAAGCAGTTACACATGACTGCACTGCCTGTCTCTCGGGCCAGCCCAGCACCCTGCTGAGAAGTCTCCCTGGTGCCTTTGATTCCTCCAATGGGAAAAGAGCACAGGGGTTTCAACCCTCTCTCCCAACACTGCGGGTCACTTTGTGGGAGCCCCTACTCTGGTCTACCCCTTGCGGACTGCAGGGGAATCACTGGGAATCTGAAACTATGATAGAGAAGGGGGAGGGGACTCACAACAACCAGCACTTGGATCTTGGCAGATGGAGCTCATTATCAACCAGCAACTTTGATCACCTGTAGACCCAAGTTGGTGGTCCACTCTGACCAGGGAACCCACTGGGAGGCAGATCTGCCTGCCTCTAAGTCCTCAAATGAGGAATTTTACCATTCGTACAGTCTGGTTTGCCTACACCCATGAAAAAAACCGAGTCATAGCCCCACTCACTGGGGAGAGTGTTGCCTGACCCCATCTGGCCAGAGGGGTTGGTAAGAGCACCTAGGACCTGGGTAGCCCAGCACTGCTCTAGCTGAGAGGTGAGTGGGAGCCAACTGCCCACAGAGCAAAGCCAATACAGGGAGTTCTTCCACTACGCCCAGGCAGAGGATTCATTCATAGCCAAGGCTGAGGGTGGCTCAACCCCTCGCAACCAGAAAGCCTGCTTGGAAAAAACTGGAGAGGCCTGGAGTGGCCCCTCTCTCTTCCGCCAGACAAGGGAATGGAAACACAGCAGCCCTACCTGCTGTAGAAGGTGTTTCCTGGTCCCATCTGTCAAGAAGGGCTGGTGAGAACACCTGGAGCCTGCATAACCCAGCAAAGTTTGCGCTAAGGGACTGGGAGGCATAGCCAATAATGTGCAGAGCAGAGCCAGTGGCCCTTTTTGGCCAGGGAACTTGGGGCATGGGTTGGCTTAAGGCAACAAATAAAGAGTTTTACCAGTTTTAGAGCTGCTATTCCAACGCTCCTGGGCAGGGAAACAAATTCATAGCCCCACTCATTGCTGAATACCACTCATTGCCTTCAGCCTGCCTAACCAGGAACCTAACTAGAGCACATGGGATGCAGTGTAGCCCATCCAACAGGCCTGTTTACACTGACACTTGAACAGAGAGCATAGCTCATGGCTTTCCCTGTCTGCAGGACAAAACTGGTGACCTAACCTGACCAGGGAATTAAGTGTACATTCTTGCCTGACATGGGTCTCCAAACAATGTGTGTTAGAGGCCCTGGGCCCCATCCTACTGCCCTGCCATAGCAAGGAAGCTAATTTATAGCCCTATCTACTACTGAATATAGTAGTCAGTCCCAACGATCTAGAAAGCCTGACCAGAGAATCCAGGCAAACATGGAGCCCATTCTATAACCTCACTTGAGAACCAAGCCAGCAGTACTCAACTAATAGGTCCCCATCCCCAGTCAAAGAGCTTGAACAGTTGCCTTGCCCCCAAATAAACCATAATAGCAGGTCCCACCTGCCCAAGAATATTACCAGCAGACACACCCACAACCCAAACTGAGCTGACTAGTGAAAATCTGTCTCTGTCAATGCAAACCTCTAATGTCTAATTACTCAAATGTGCAGATAATGACATAAGGATTCAAGGGTCACAAAAAATCATGTAAACATGACATCAAAGGAAACAAGTAAAGCTCTAACAACTGATGCTAAAGAAATGGAGATCTATGAACTTTCAAAGAATTCAGAATAATCCTTTTTTTGTTTGTTTCTTGTTTTTTTTAACATCTTTATTGGAGTATAATTGCTTTACAATGGTGTGTTAGTTTCTGCTTTATAACAAAGTGAATCAGTTATACATATGTTCCCATATCTCTTTCCTCTTGCGTCTCCCTCCCTCCCGCCCCCCCATCCCACCTCTCTAGGTGGTCACAAAGCACTGAGCTGATCTCCCTGTGCTATGCGGCTGCTTCCCACTAGCTATCTATTTTATGTTTGGTAGTGTATATATGTCCATGCCACTCTCTCACTTTGTCACAGATTACCCTTCCCCCTCCCCATATCCTCAAGTCCATTCTCTAGTAGGTCTGTGTCTTTATTCCTGTCTTATCCCTAGGTTCTTCATGACCTTTTTTATTTTTTGCAAACTATAAGAACATGCAGACAGACAACTAAGCAAAATAAGAAAAAAAATGCATGAACAAAACAAGAAGCTGGGCAAAGAAGTAGAAACCATTAAAAAAAAAAAAAAACCCAACAGAAACCCTACAGTTGAAAAATATAATAACTAAACTGAAGAATACAATAAAAAGTTTAAAAAGCAAACTTGAAAATGCAGAACTAGTGAAATAGAGGACAAGGAATTTGAAATTACCTTATCAGAGGAACAAAAAGAAAAATAAAAAAGATGAAGAAAGCCTAAAGGACATATAGGACACAACTGAAAAAACAATATTCACATTATGGGATTTCCAGAAGGTTAAAAGGACAGAACGTATATTTAAAGTAATAACAGCTGAAAACTTCCCAAACCTAGAACCAGAAGCTGGAAGCCTCAGCATGAGATAAGTCCTGAAAACCAATTGGACTGGAGGTCAGTGACACCTACCAGACCACCCACAGTAGTTAGTCTGCCACAAGAGAAGGACCCCTGTAGCCCACATAGGGGATATCCCTAGAGCATATACCTCTGGTGACCAGAGGGGAGTGTGCAACTGGTATGTAGCCTACCAGCTACATACATCCTTTTTATAGGATGTCTCCTATGAAAGGCCACTTCTCCGAGGTCAGGAAATGTAAACCTACCAGATACATAGAAATAAAAACAGCAATTAGGCAAAATGAGGTAACAGAGGAACATGTTTCAAACGAAGGAACAAGATAAAACCCTAGAACAATAACTAAGTGAAGTGGAAATAGGCAATCTACTCAATAGAGAGTTCAAGGTAATGATCATAAAAGATCAAAGAGCTTGAGAGAAGAATGGATGAACAGAGTGAGAAGTTAGAAGTTTTTAAACAGAGTTAGAAAATATAAAGAAGAACCAAACAGAGATGAATAATACAATAACTGAAATGAGAAGTACACTAGAAGGAATCCACAGTAGATTAAATGATACAGAGGAATGGATCAGTGAGCTGGAAGAGGGAGTAATGGAAATCACTGAAGCCAAACAGAAAAAAGAAAAAAGAATAAAAAGAAATGAGGACAGCTTAAGAGACCTTTGGGACAACATCAAGCGTACTAACACTTGCGTTGTAGGGGTCCCAGAAAGAAAAAAGAGAGGCGCAGAGAATATATTTGAAGATGTAATAGCTGAAAACTTCCCTAACCTAGGGAAGGAAATAGGCATTCAGGTCCAGAAAGCAGAGAGAGTCCCAAACAGAATCAAGCCAAAGAGGAACATACAAAGACACATTGTCAAAAATTGTAAAAAATTAAAGATAAAGACAGACTATTAACAGCAGCAGGGAAAAGTAACCAAGTTATATATAAGGGAACTCCCATAAGGCTATCAGATGACTTTTCATCACAAACTCAGTACTCCAGAAGGGAGTGGCATGATATATTTAAAGTAATGAAAAGGAAAAACCTACAACCAAGAATACTCTACCCAGCCAGACTTTAAGACTTGAAGGAGAGATCAAAGTTTTACAGGCAAGATAAAGCTAAAAGAGTTTATCACTACTAAATCAGCTTTATAAGAAATATTAAAGGGACTTCTCTAGGCAAAAAAAAAAGGACACAACTAGAAACATGAAAATTACAAAGGAAAAAGCCCATTGGCAAAGGCAAATATACAGTAAAAGGTTATAAATTAACCACATACAAATCTAGTAGGAAAGTTAAGAGACAAAAGCAGTAAACATCATCTACACATCTGCAGTAAGTAGTTAAGGAATACACAAGACAAAATGATGTCGGGAATTCCCTGGTGGTCCAGTGGTTAGGACTCCGCATGTTCACTGCTGGGGCCTGGGTTCAACCCCTGGTTGGGGAACTAAGATCCCGCAAGCTGCCTGCAGCGCAGCCAAGAAAAAACCAAAACAAAACAGAAAGATGTAAAATATTATGTCAAAAACATTCATGGAGGAAGGGGAGTAAAAATGCAGGGTTGTTAAAAGGCCTTTGAAATTGAGAGATATGCAATTTAAAATAATCATGTGTGTATTAAACCTCATGGTAATCACATACCAAAAATCTATAATACAGAAAAGATAAAGGAATCCAAACATAACACTAGAGGTACCGTAGTCATCATATCACAAGGGAAGAGAACAAAAGAAGAAACAGACAAAAAAGAACAACCCCCAAACAATGAGCAAAATGGTAATAAGTACATGCTTATCAATAATTACTTTAAATGGACTAAATGCTTCAATCAAAGGAAAGAGTGGCTGAATGGATACAAAGACAAAACCCATATATGTGCTGCCTACAAGAAACTCACATCAGATCTAAAGACATACAAAGCAAAGGGATGGAAAAAGGTATTTCATGCAAATGGAAATCAAAAGAATGCTGGGGTAGCAATACTTATCAGACAAAATAGACTTTAAAACAAAGACTGTAACAAGAGACAAAGAAGGACATTACATAATGATTAAAGGATCAATACAATGAGATATAACAATTACAAGTATATATGCAGCCAACACAGGAGCACCTAAATACATAAAATATTAACAGACATAAAGGGATAAATTGGCAGTAACAATAATTGTAGGGGACTTTACCATCCCACTTACAATGGACAGATCATTCAGACCAAAAAAAGAAAAAGATCAATAAGGAAACACTGGCCTTTTATGCCACATTAGACCACGTGGATTTAATAGATCTATATAGACCATTCCAACTAAAAGCAGCTGAATGCAGTTTTTCAATTGCACATGGAACATTCTCCGGGATAAATAACATGCTAGGGCACAAAAACAAGTCTCAGTAAATTTAAGAAAACTGAAATCATATAAAGCATCTTTCCGACCACAATGCTATGAGACTAGAAATCAACTACAAGGAAAAAAAATTGCAAAAAACAAGTGGAAGCTAAACAACATGCTACTAAACAACCAATGGAGCACTGAAGAAATCAAAGGAGAAAAAAATCAAAAAATAGCTGGAGACAAATGAAATAAAAAAAAAAATCCAAAATCTGTGGGACACAGATCAGAAAAGCAGTTCTAAGAGGCAAGTTTATAGCGATACAAGCCTATATTAGGAAATAAGAAAAATCTCAAACAACCTAACCTTACATCTAAACTAACTAGAAAAAGAACAAACAAAACCCAAAGTTAGCAGGAGGAAAAAAAATCATAAAGATCAGAGCAGAAATAAATGAAACAGAGACTAAAAAACAATAAGAAAGATCAATGAAACTAAGAGTTGGTTCTTTGGTTCCTTAAAAAAATAAAAATAGAGCTACCATGTGATCCTGCAATCCCACTCCTGGGCATATATCCAGAGAAAAACATGGTTTGAAAGGATACAGGCACCCCAATGTTCATTGCAGCACTGTTTACAATAGCCAAGACAAGGAAGCAACCTAAATGTCCACTGACAGATGAATGGATAAAGAAGCTGTGGTACGTACACACAATGTAATATTACTCAGCCATTAAAAAGAATGAAATAATGCCATTTGCAGCAACATGGATGGACCTGGTGATTATCATACTAACTGAAGTAAGTCAGAGAAAGACAAATATTGCATAATATCGCTTATAAGCAGAATCTTAAAAAATGATATAAATGAACGTATTTACAAAACAGAAACAGATTTACAGACTTAGAGAACACACTTACGGTTACCAAGGGGGAAGGGTGAGGAGGAGGGTTAGACTGGGAGTTTGGGATTGCCATGTACACACTGCTATATTTAAAACAGATGACCAACAAGGACCTACTGTATAGCACAGGGAACTCTGCTCAACATTCTGTAACAACCTAAATCGGAAAAGAATTTGAAACAGAATAGAAACATGTATATATATAACTGAATCACTTTGCAGTACACCTGAAACACAACACTGTTATTCAACTATATCCAACATAAAATAAAAATTAAAAAAATAAAAATGAGTTGGTTCTTTGAAAAGCTAAACAAACCTGATAAACCTTTAGCCAAACTCATCAAGAAAAAAAGGAAGGGGCCCCAAATCAATAAAGTTAGAAATGAAAGAGGAGAAGTTATAATTGACACCACAGAAATATAAAGGAGCACAAGAGATTACTGTGAACAGCTATATGTCAATAAAATGGACAATATAGAAGAAATAGATTCGTGGAAATGTACAATCTCCCAATACTGAACCAGAAAGAAAAGGAAAAATATGAACAGACCAATTATCAGTAATAAAACTGAATCAGTAATAAAGAAGAAAAAAACTCCCAACAAACAAAAGTCCAGGACCAGATGGCTTCACAGGAGAATTCTATCAAACATTTAGAGAAGAGTTAATACCTATCCTTCTCAAACTATTCCAAAAAATTGCAGAGGAAGGAACACTTCCAAACTTTTTCTATGAGGCTAGCATCACCCTGACACCAAAACCAGACAAAGATATCACACAAAAAGAAATTTACTGTCTAATATTACTGATGAACATAGATGCAAAACTCCTCAACAAATTAACAAACTGAATCCAACAATATGTTAGAAGGATCATACAATACGATCAAATGGCATTTATCCCAAGAATGCAAGAATGGTTCAATATCTACAATCCATGTGACATATCACATAAAAAATTGAATAAAAGACTAGCCAGAGCAGCTGAAGCCCTGCAGAAACCAAACTGGCGGCTGGCAGTGGACCCTCTCTAGGGCCTAAGATGGATCTTGTACCCAATTGTTTTTTTACACCATACATATATTCGGCCACATGGCCAGAGGATGACATCTTCCAACAAGCTATCAGTCTCCTGATTATAACAAATCTCAGTGCATATAACCTTTATTTCTTCTTTGCAACACTGAGTTATTATTTTGTCTATGATCATTCATTAATGAAACACTCACAATTTTTCAAGAATCAAGTCTATCAAGAGATTATGCATTCTGTCCAGTCAATACCATGGATCAGCATCCCCAGAGTTTCACTGTTCCTGATAGAGGTTACAGCAAATTGTATGACAGCATAAAGAGTTTCCATACGGCTGGTTTTGATTCATTGCTGTTATCCTGCTCTTTCTCTTTTTCACTGACATGCTGATCTACTGGATTCACAGAGATCTTCATCATAGACTTGTATATAAGTGCTTACACAAACCTCATCACATCTGGAAGATTCTGACTCCATTTACAAGTCATGCTTTTCACCATCTGGCTGGCGTCCTTCAGAGTCTGCCTTGCCACATATACCTTTTTATTTTCCCCTTACACACGGTAGTTTATTTAGGTTTGTATGTCTTGGTCAATATCTGGACAATTTCCATTCATGATGGTGACTTTCATGTTCCCCAAATCTTAAGGCCATTTATTAGTGGCTCAGCTCATCATACAGACAACCACATGCTCTTTGACCATAACTATGGACAGTATTTCACATTGTGGGATAGAGTTGGAGGCTCCTTCAAAAATCCCTCCTCCTTTGAAGGGAATGGACCAATTAGTCATGTGAAGATGACAGAAGAAGAGAGCAAGAGCCATGCAGGAAATGGTTGTAAAAATGAAAAATTATTCAATGTAGAGTTTACAAGACTGAGTAGATTATTGCCCAATTATTAAATATTTTTGGTCAAGAAAAATAATCTACATACATACAGCCAAGAGGCATAGCAAGTGAATAGTATCATTTGAAAATCAGTATTGTGGGTATAGCTGAGTAATGATCATAATGGTAGGTCAAGGGAACATGTCGTGAATACCAAGATTTTAACCTCATGCTTGAAATAATGGACGTTGGTCTAAGGGACAAGTTGTGTCTTTCTAGCCAGCAGATCTGTAATTTGAATAGCTTGAACAATGATTTTTTAAAAGATAGAGGATAAATTATCAAGGGGACTAGGTTATGCCCTTTTGCCTTAATTCATCCATATTCATTAAGTAAAATTCATTGTGCTTAATGGTATCAAGACTAAACACCACAACAAAGAAATATTAATATAAAGATTGTTCCTTGTTTCAGGAATGACTATTCAGTATTTGTATGATAACGACTACTTGTAGTATTTTGTTCAAGTGGAAACACTGGTGTGAAAAAAATTGTTATATAATGTATTAGCAGCTCAGTGGCCTGATAAATAGCAGGTGTTATAAAATTATTGTCTTCCTACGCATAGAAAACTTATTTTCTGGAGACGCTGTCAAATATTACATTTTAATGATGAACAAATAAATTGAAATTTTAGAAAATATTAATACTCTGATGATTTAATCCAGATCTGGGATTATTTAAAGATTTTGATGGTTACTGTTTTAAACCATTATTTAATAAGTGTAAAATTATGTGACTGAATATATTTAGAAAGGGAAATTTGATGCCCAAATAATATATTTGATCCTACTGACTTTTTAATTAAATTGACGCATTTATGTTTCAAAGTTACAATCCTATGATTTTCCATAAAAGGAAATAGTTGCCAAATATTTAGGCCTATCACTGAAGATTAGTTTTGAAATTTTATTTTCCCTCCTCTTTCTTCACTTTTCCCCATTTCCTCTACAAAACGATTTAACAAATACTTTTATAAAGAAATGTCATGTGTTACAACAAATATGTTGGGAAAACATGGTTTGCAGAGATATTCTATAATCTATTTATGTAAAAATCAATAGAAGTTGATTATGACTGTTTAAAAAATTGAATAAAAATAATATGATAATCTCAATGGATGCAGAAAAAGCCTTTGACAAAATTCAACATTCATTTATGATTAATCCTTTATACCCACTTTGTGAAGTTAACACACCTCAATGTAATAAAGGCCATATATGAGAAGTCCACAGCCAACATCATACTCTGATAAAAAGGTGAAAGCATTTCCTCTAAGATCAGGAACAAGACAAGAATGTCCACTCTCCCCACTTTTATTCAGCACAGTATTGGAAGTCCTAGCCACAGAAATCAGATAAGAAAAATGGGAAAGAAAGAAGTAAAATTGTCACTGTTTTCAGATGACATGGTACTATACATAGAAAATCCTAAAGACACCACTGAAAAACTACTAGAGTTCAATGAATTTGGCAAGGTTGCATGATACAAAATTAATATACAGAAATATGTTGCATTTCTGTACACTGATTATGAACAATCAGAAAGACATTTTAAAAAGAGTCCCATTTATCATCATATCAAAAAAATAGGATACCTAGGAATAAGTCTAACTAGGGAGATAAAAAGACTTGTACTTGGAAAACTATAAGACACTGTGAAAGAAACTGAAGATGACACAGATGGAAAGATATACCATGTTCATGGACTTGGAGAATTAATACTGTTAAAATGATCATACTTCCCAAGGCAATCTACAGATTCAATGAAATTCCTACCAAAATACTGAACATATCTCACCCAATTAGAATAAATAATTCTAAAATTTGTATGTAAACACAAAAGACCCTGAACAGCCAAAACAATCTTGAGAAAGAAGAACACAGCTAGAGGTATCACGTTCCCTGACTTCAGACTATAATACAAAGCTACGATAATCAAAACAGTATAGTGCTGGAACAAAAACATACACATATATCAAAGGGAAAGAACAGAGAGTTCATAAATAAACCCACACATTTATGGTTAACTAATCTATGATAAAGGAGGCAAGAATTTACAATGGGGAAAAGACAATCTCTTCAATAAGTGGTGCTGAGAAAACTGAACAGCTACAGGTAAAAGAATGAAATTAGAACATTTCTTCACATCTTATACAAAAATGAACTCAACATGGATTAAAGTCCTAAAGGTAAGACAAGAAACCATAAGACTCCTAGAAGAAAACATAGGCAGAATACTCCTTGACATAAATCACAGTAATATTTTTTGTTTCCTAGGGCAAAGGAAACAAAAGCAAAAATAAACAAATGGCACCTAATTAAACTTAAAAGCTTTTGCACAGCAAAGGAAACCACTGACAAAATGAAAAACAGCCTACAGACTGGGAGAAAATATTTTCAGGTGATGACTATAACGGGGTTAATATCTAAAATATATAAACAGCTCATACTACTAAATATCAAAAAAGCAAACTCAATCAAAAAATGGGCAGAAGACCTGAATAGACATTTTTCCAAACAAGACATACTGATTGCTAACAGGCACATGAGAAGATGCTTGACATCACTAATCAGGGAAATGCAAATCAGAACCACAGTGAAATATCACCTCACACCTGTCTGAATGGCTATGATCAAAAAGCACCACAAATAACAAAAGTTGACGAGGATGTGGAGAAAAGGGAACCCTTGTCTACTGTTGGTGTGAGTGTAAATTGGTGCAGCCACTATCAAAAACAGTATGGGGGTTCTTCAACAAACTAAAAATAAAACTACTAAATGATGCAGCAATTCCACTCCTGAGTATAGATCAAAAGAAAACAAACACACTAATTTGAAGAGATACATGCACACCAATTTTCACAGCAGCATTATTACAATAGCCAAGACATGAAAGCAACCTAACTTTCCATCAACAAATGGGTGAAGATGTGAGACATCTATATCTAAATATAGATATATATTAAACACACACACATAGTGGAATGCTATTTAGCCTTAGAAAAAAATGAAATTTTGTCATTTGCAAAAACATGGATGGACCTGAAGGGTATTATGCTTAGTAAAGTAAGTCAGACAAAGAAAGACAAATATTGTATGTTACCACTTACAGTGGAATCTAAAAAATAAAACTAACTAATGAATATAATAAAACAGAAACAAAGTCATAGATTTAGAGAACAAACTGGTGGTGACCAGTGGGGAGAGGGAGGAGTGAGGGCAAAAAAGAGTATGGGGAGAGTGGAAGTGACCCCTGAACCAAGATGGTGGAGTAGAAGGACATGCTCTCACTCCCTCTTGTGAGAACACCAGAATCACAACTAGCTGCTGGACAATCATTTGACAGGAAGACACTGAAACTCACCAAAAAAGATACCCTACATCCAAAGACAAAGGAGAAGCCACAATGAGATGGTAGAGGGGCACAATCACAGTAAAATCAAATCCCATAACTGCTGGGTGGGTGACTACAGACTGGAGAACACTTATACCACAGAAGTCCACCCACTGGAGTGAAGGTTCTGAGCCCCACGTCAGGCTTCCCAACCTGGGGGTCCAGCAACGGGAGGCGGAATTCCTAGAGAATCAGACTTTGAAGGCCAGTGGGATTTGATTGCAGGACTTTGAGAGGACTGAGGGAAACAGAGACTCCACTCTTGGAGGGCACACACAAAGTAGTGTGCACATCGGGACCCAGAGGAAGGAGCAGTGACCACAGGGGAGACTGAACCAGACCTAACTGCTAGTGTTAGAGGGTCTCCTGCACGGGGAGGTGGGGGGGTGGGGTGGAGGGGGTGGCGGTGGCTCACAGTGGGGACAAGGACACTGGCAGCAGAAGTTATGGGAAGTACTCCTTGGTGTAAGCCCTCCCAGAGTCTGTCATCAGCCCCACCAAAGAGCCCAGGTAGGCTCCAGTGTTGGTTTGCCTCAGGCCAAACAACCAACAGGGAGGAAACCCAGCCCCATCCATCAGCAGTCAAGGGGATTAAAGTTTCACTGAGCTCGGCCCACCAAACAACAGTCAGCTCTACAAACCACCAGTCCCTGCCATCAGGAAACTTGCACAAGCCTCTATAGCTTCATCCACCAGAGGGAAGACAGCAGAAGCAAGAAGAACTACAATCCTGCAGCCTGTGGAACAAAAACCACATTCACAGAAAGATAGACAAGATGAAAAAGGCAGAGGGCTATGTACCAGATGAAGGAACAAGATAAAACCCCAGAAAAACAACTAAATGAAGTGGAGATAGGCAACCTTCCAGAAAAAGAATTCAGAATAATGATAGTGAAGATGATCCAGAACCTCGGTAAAAGAATGGAGGCAAAGATCGAGAAGATGCAAGAAATGTTTAATGAAGACCTAGAAGAATTAAAGAACAAACAAACAGAGATGAACAATACAATAACTGAAATGAAAACTACACTAGAAGGAATCAATAGCAGAATACCTGAGGCAGAAGAACGGATAAGTGACCTGGAAGACAGAATGGTGAAATTCACTGCCGTGGAACAAAGAGAAAAGAAATGAAGACACCCTAAGATACCTCTGGGACAATGTTAAATGCAACAACATTCGCATTATATGGGTCCCAGAAGGAGAAGAGAGAGAGAAAGGACCTGAGAAAATATTTGCAGAGATTATAGTAGAAACCTTCCCTAACATGGGAAAGGAAATAGCCACCCAAGTCCAGGAAGAGCAGAGAGTCCCATAAGGATAAACCCAAGGAGAAACACACTGAGACACACAGTAATCAAATTGGCAAAACTTAAAGACAAAGAAAAATTATTGAAAGCAGCAAGGGAAAAATGACAAATAATATACAAGGGAAGTCCCATAAGGTTAACAGCTGATTTCTCAGCAGAAACTCTACAAGCCAGAGGGGAGTGGCATGATATACTTAAAGTGATGAAAGGGAACAACCTACAATTAAGATTACTCTATCCGGCAAGGATCTCATTCAGATTCAATGGAGAAATCAAAAGCTTTACAGAACAGCAAAAGCTAAGAGAATTCAGCACCACCAAACCAGCTCTACAACAAATGCTAAAGGAAATTCTCTAAGAGGCAAACACAAAAGAAGAAAAGGACCTATAAAAACAAACCCAAAACAATTAGGAAAATGGTCATAGGAACATACATATCAATAATTACCTTAAACGTGAATGGATTAAATGCTCCAACCAAAAGACACAGGCTTGCTGAATGGATACAAAAAAAAGACCCATATATATGCTGTCTACAAGAAACCCACTTCAGACCTAGGGACACATACAGACTGAAAGTGAGGGGATGGAAAAAGATATTCCATGCAAATGGAAATCAGAAGAAAGCTGGAGTAGCAATACTCATAACAGATAAAATGGACTTTAAAATAAAGAATGTTACAAGAGACTAGGAAGGACACTACATAATGATCAAGGGATCAACCCAAGAAGATATGACAACTGTAAATATATATGCACCCAACATAGGAGCACATCAATACATAAGACAACTGCTAACAGCTCTAAAAGAGGAAATCGACAGTAACACAATAATAGTGGAGGACTTTAACACCTCACTTCCACCAATAGGCAGATCATCCAAACAGAAAATTAATAAGGAAACACAAGCTTTAAATGACACAATAGACCAAATAGATTTAACTGATATTTATAGGACATCCCATCCCGAAACAGCAGATTACACTTTCTTCTCAAGCGCGCACGGAACATTCTCCAGAATAGATCACATCTTGGGTCACAAATCAAGCCTCAGTAAATTTAAGAAAATTGAAATCATATCAAGCATCTTATCTGACCACAATGCTATGAGATTAGAAATCAAGTACAGGGTAAAAAACTTAAAAAACACAAACACATGGAGGCTAAACAATACATTACTAAATAAGCAAGAGATCACTGAAGAAATCAAACAGGAAATCAAAAAATACCTACAGACAAATGACAATGAAAACAACGATGATCCAAAACCTATGGGATGCAGCAAAAGCAGTTCTAAGAGGAAAGTTTATAGCTATACAAGCCTACCTCAAGAAACAAGAAAAATCTCAAATAAACAATCTAACCTTACACATAAAGGAACTAGAGAAAGAACAACAAACAAACCCAAAGTTTGCCAAAGGAAAGAAATCATAAAGATCATAGCAGAAATAAATGAAATAGCAACAAAGAAAACAATAGCAAATATCAATAAAACTATAAGCTGGTTCTTTGAGAAGATAAACAAAACTGATAAATCTTTAGTCAGACTCATCAAGAAAAAGAGGGAGAGGACTCAAATCAATAAAATTATAAATGAAAAAGAAGTTACAACAGACACCACAGAAATACAAAGCATCCTAAGAGACTACTATGAGCAACTCTATGCCAATAAAATGGACAACCTGGAAGAAATGGACAAATTCTTAGATAGGTATAACCTTCCAAGACTGAACCAGGAAGAAATAGAAAATATGAACAGACCAATCAGAAGTAATGAAATTGAAACTGTGGTTAAAAACCTTCCAACAGGAGACTTCCGGGAAGAAGGCGGAAGAGTAAGACGCGGAGATCACCTTCCTCTCCACAGATACACCAGAAATACATCTACGCGTGGAACAACTCCTACGGAGCACCTACTGAACACTGGCAGAAGACCTCAGACCTCCCAAAGGCAAGGAACCCCCCACGTACCTGGTTAGGGCAAAAGAAAAAACTAAACAGAGACAAAAGGATAGGGACGGGTCCTGCACCAGCGGGAGAGAGCTGTGAAGGAGGAAAAGTGTCCACACACTAGGAAGCCCCTTCGCGGGTGGAGACTTCGGGAGGCGGAGTGGGGGAGCTTGGGAGCCGCGGAGGAGAGCACAGCAACAGGGGTGCGGAGGGCAAAGCGGACAGATTCCAGCGCAGAGGATCGGGCCGACCGGCACTCACCAGCCGAGAGGCTTGTCTGCTCGCCCGCTGGGGCGGGCGGGACTGGGAGCTGAGGCTCCGGCTTTTGTCGGAGCGCCAGGAGAGGACTGAGGTTGGCGGCGTAAACACAGCCTGCAGGGCGTTGGTGCGCCGCGGCTGGCCGGGAGAGAGTCCGGGGAGGGGTCTGGACCTGCCGAAGAGGCAAGAGACTTTTACGTCCCTCTTTGTTTCCTGGTGCACGAGGAGAGGGTATTAAGAACGCTGCTTGAGAGAGCTCCAGGGACGGGCGCGAGCCGCGGCTAAAAGTGCGGAGCCCAGAGACGGGCATGAGACGCTAAGGCCGCTGCTGCCACCGCCAGGAGGCCTGTGTGCGAACACAGGTCACTAGCCACATGCCCTTCTGGGGAGCCTGTGCAGCCCACCACTGCCAGGGTCCCGGGATCCAGGGACGGCTCCCCCGGGAGAACGCACGGCGCGCCTCAGGCTGCAACGTCACGCCGGCCTCTGCAGCTGCAGGCCCGCCCCGCACTCCGTGACCCTCCCTACCCCCCGGCCTGGGTGAGCCAGAGCCTCCGAATCAGCGGCTCCTTTAACCCCGTCCTGTCTGAGCAAAGAACAGACGCCCTCCGGCGACCTACACGCACAGGCGGGGCCAAATCCAAAGCTGAGCCCCTGGGAACTGTGAGAACAAAGAAGAGAAAGGGAAATCTCTCCCAGCAGCCTCAGAAGCAGCGGATTAAAGCTCCACAATCAACTTGATATACCCTGCATCTGTGGAATACCTGAATAGACAAGGAATCATCCCAAATTAAGGAGCCCTGTGGATGAAAGGCTCTTGGTGCTGCAGCCAGGAGTCAGTGCTGTGCCTCTGAGGTGGGAGAGCCAACTTCAGGACACTGGTCCACAAGAGGCCCCCCAGCTGCACATAATATCAAACAGCAAAAATCTCCGAGAGATCTCCATCTCAACGCCAGCACCCAGCTTCACTCAACGACCAGCAAGCTACAGTGCTGGACATCCTATGCCAAACAACTAGCAAGACAGGAACACAACCCCACCCATTAGCAGAGAGGCTGCCCAAAATCATAATAAGTCTACAGACACCCCAAAACCCACCACCAGACGTGGACCTGCCCACCAGAAAGACAAGATCCAGCCTCATCCACCAGAACACAGGCACTAGTACCCTCCACCAGGAAGCCTACACAACCCACTGAACCAACCTTAGCCACTGGGGACAGACACAAAAAACAACAGGAACTACGAATCTTCAGCCTGCAAAAAAGGAGACCCCAAACACAGTAAGATAAGCAAAATGAAAAGACAGAAAAACACACAGCAGATGAAGGAGCAAGATAAAAACCCACCAGACCTAACAAATGAAGAGGAAATAGGCAGTCTACCTGAAAAAGAATTCAGAATAATGATAGTAAGGTTGATCCGAAATCTTGGAGATAGAATGGACAATAGAATGGACAAATTGCAAGAATCAGTTAACAAGGACCTAGAAGAACTAAAGATGAAACAAGCAACGATGAACAACACAATAAATGAAATTAAAAGTACTCTAGATGGGATCAATAGCAGAATAACTGAGGCAGAAGAACGGATAAGTGACCTGGAAGATAAAATAGTGGAAATAACTACTGCAGAGCAGAATAAAGAAAAAAGAATGAAAAGAACTGAGGACAGTCTCAGAGACCTCTGGGACAACATTAAACGCACCAACATTCGAATTATAGGGGTTCCAGAAGAAGAAGAGAAAAAGAAAGGGACTGAGAAAATATTTGAAGAGATTATAGTTGAAAACTTCCCTAATATGGGAAAGGAAATAGTTAATCAAGTCCAGGAAGCACAGAGAGTCCCATACAGGATAAATCCAAGGAGAAATACGCCAAGACACATATTAATCAAACTGTCAAAAATTAAATACAAAGAAAACATATTAAAAGCAGCAAGGGAAAAACAACAAATAACACACAAGGGAATCCCCATAAGGTTAACAGCTGATCTTTCAGCAGAAACTCTGCAAGCCAGAAGGGAGTGGCAGGACATATTGAAAGTGTTGGAGAAAAACCTGCAACCAAGATTACTCTACCCAGCAAGGATCTCATTCAGATATGATGGAGAAATTAAAACCTTTATAGACAAGCAAAAGCTGAGAGAGTTCAGCACCACCAAACCAGCTCTACAACAACTGCTAAAGGAACTTCTCTAGGCAAGAAACACAAAAGAAGGAAAGGACCTACAATAACGAACCCAAAACAATTAAGAAAATGGGAATAGGAACACACATATCGATAATTACCTTAAATGTAAATGGACTAAATGCTCCCACCAAAAGACACAGATTGGCTGAATGGATACAAAAACAAGGCCCATATATTTGCTGTCTACAAGAGACCCACTTCAGACCTAGAGACACATACAGACTGAAAGTAAGGGGATGGAAAAAGGTATTTCATGCAAATGGAAACCAAAAGAAAGCTGGAGTAGCAATTCTCATATCAGACAAAATAGACTTTAAAACAAAGACTATTAGAAGAGACAAAGAAGGACACTACATAATGATCAAGGGATCGATCCAAGAGGAAGATATAACAATTGTAAATATTTATGCACCCAACATAGGTGCACCTCAATACATAAGGCAAATACTGACAACCATAAAAGGGGAAATCGACAGTAACACATTCATAGTAGGGGACTTTAACACCCCACTTTCACCAATGGACAGATCATCCAAAATGAAAATAAATAAGGAAACACAAGCTTTAAATGATACATTAAACGAGATGGAGTTAATTGATATATATAGGACATTCCATCCAAAAACAACAGAATACACATTTTTCTCAAGTGCTCATGGAACATTCTCCAGGATAGATCATATCTTGGGTCACAAATCAAGCCTTGGTAAATTTAAGAAAATTGAAATTGTATCAAGTATCTTTTCTGACCACAACGCCATGAGACTAGATATCAATTACAGGAAAAGATCTGTAAAAAATACAAACACATGGAGGCTAAACAATACACTACTTAATAATGAAGTGATCACTGAAGAAATCAAAGAGGAAATCAAAAAATACCTAGAAACAAATGACAATGGAGACACAACGACCCAAAACCTGTGGGATGCAGCAAAAGCAGTTCTAAGGGGGAAGTTTATAGCAATACAAGCCCACCTTAAGAAGCAGGAAACATCTCGAATAAACAACCTAACCTTGCACCTCAAGCAATTAGAGAAAGAAGAACAAAAAAAACCCAAAGCTAGCAGAAGGAAAGAAATCATAAAAATCAGATCAGAAATAAATGAAAAAGAAATGAAGGAAACAATAGCAAAGATCAATAAAACTAAAAGCTGGTTCTTTGAGAAGATAAACAAAATAGATAAACCACTAGCCAGACTGATCAAGAAAAAAAGGGAGAAGACTCAAATCAATAGAATTAGAAATGAAAAAGGAGAGGTAACAACTGACACTGCAGAAATAAAAGAGATCATGAGAGATTACTACAAGCAACTCTATGCCAATAAAATGGACAATCTGGAAGAAATGGACAAATTCTTAGAAATGCACAACCTGCCAAGACTGAATCAGGAAGAAATAGAAAATATGAACAGACCAATCACAAGCACTGAAATTGAAACTGTGATTAAAAATCTTCCAACAAAGAAAAGCCCAGGACCAGATGGCTTCACAGGCGAATTCTATCAAACATTTAGAGAAGAGCTAACACCTATCCTTCTCAAACTCTTCCAAAATATAGCAGAGGGAGGAACAATCCCAAACTCCTTCTACGAGGCCACCATCACCTTGATACCAAAACCAGACAAGGATGTCACAAAGAAAGAAAACTACAGGCCAATATCACTGATGAACATAGATGCAAAAATCCTCAACAAAATACTAGCAAACAGAATCCAACAGCACATTAAAAGGATCATACACCATGATCAAGTGGGGTTTATTCCAGGAATGCAAGGATTCTTCAATATACGCAAATCTATCAATGTGATAAACCATATTAACAAACTGAAGGAGAAAAACCATATGATCATCTCAATAGATGCAGAGAAAGCTTTTGACAAAATTCAACACCCATTTATGATAAAAACCTTGCAGAAAGTAGGCATAGAGGGAACTTTCCTCAACATAATAAAGGCCATATATGACAAGCCCACAGCAAACATCATCCTCAATGGTGAAAAACTGAAAGCATTTCCACTAAGATCAGGAACAAGACAAGGTTGCCCACTCTCACCACTCTTATTCAACATAGTTTTGGAAGTTTTAGCCACAGCAATCAGAGAAGAAAAGGAAATAAAAGGAATCCAAATCGGAAAAGAAGAAGTAAAGCTGTCACTGTTTGCAGATGACATGATCCTATACATAGAGAACCCTAAAGATGCTACCAGAAAACTACTAGAGCTAATCAATGAATTTGGTAAAGTGGCAGGATACAAAATTAATGCACAGAAATCTCTGGCATTCCTATATACTAATGATGAAAAATCTGAAAGTGAAATCAAGAAAACACTCCCATTTACCATTGCAACAAAAAGAATAAAATATCTAGGAATAAACCTACCTAAGGAGACAAAAGATCTGTATGCAGAAAATTATAAGACACTGATGAAAGAAATTAAAGATGATACAAATAGATGGAGAGATATACCATGTTCTTGGATTGGAAGAATCAACATTGTGAAAATGACTCTACTACCCAAAGCAATCTATAGATTCAATGCAATCCCTATCAAACTACCACTGGCATTTTTCACAGAACTAGAACAAAAAATTTCACAATTTGTATGGAAACACAAAAGACCCCGAATAGCCAAAGCAATCTTGAGAACGAAAGAAGGAACTGGAGGAATCAGGCTCCCTGACTTCAGACTATACTACAAAGCTACAGTTATCAAGACGGTATGGTACTGGCACAAAAACAGAAAGATAGATCAATGGAACAGGATAGAAAGCCCAGAGATAAACCCACGCACATATGGTCACCTTATCTTTGACAAAGGAGGCAGAAATGTACAGTGGAGAAAGGACAGCCTATTCAATAAGTGGTGCTGGGAAAACTGGACAGCTACATGTAAAAGTATGAGATTAGATCACTCCCTAACACCATACACAAAAATAAGCTCAAAATGGATTAAAGACCTAAATGTAAGGCCAGAAACTATCAAACTCTTAGAGGAAAACATAGGCAGAACACTCTATGACATAAATCACAGCAAGGTCCTTTTTGACCCACCTCCTAGAGAAATGGAAATAAAAACAAAAGTAAACAAATGGGACCTAATGAAACTTAAAAGCTTTTGCGCAGCAAAGGAAACCATAAAGAAGACCAAAAGACAACCCTCAGAATGGGAGAAAATATTTGCAAATGAAGCAACTGACAAAGGATTAATCTCCAAAATTTATAAGCGGCTCATGCAGCTCAATAACAAAAAAACAAACAACCCAATCCAAAAATGGGCAGAAGACCTAAATAGACATTTCTCCAAAGAAGATATACAGATTGCCAACAAACACATGAAACAATGCTCAACATCATTAATCATTAGAGAAATGCAAATCAAAACTACAATGAGATATCATCTCACACCGGTCAGAATGGCCATCATCAAAAAATCTACAAACAATAAATGCTGGAGAGGGTGTGGAGAAAAGGGAACCCTCTTACACTGTTGGTGGGAATGTAAATTGATACAGCCACTGTGGAGAACAGTATGGAGGTTCCTTAAAAAGCTACAAATAGAACTACCATACAACCCAGCAATCCCATTACTGGGTTATATACCCTGAGAAAACCATAATTCAAAAAGAGTCATGTACCAAAATGTTCATTGCAGCTCTATTTACAATAGCCCAGAGATGGAAACAACCTAAGTGTCCATCATCGGATGAATGGATAAAGAAGATGTGGCACATATATACAATGGAATATTACTCAGCCATAAAAAGAGACGAAATTGAGCTATTTGTAATGAGGTGGATAGACCTAGAGTCTGTCATACAGAGTGAAGTAAGTCAGAAAGAGAGAGACAAATACCGTATGCTAACACATATATATGGAATTTAAAAAAAAAAATGTCATGAAAAACCTAGGGGTGAAACAGGAATAAAGACACAGACTTACTAGAGAATGGACTTGAGACTATGGGGAGGGGGAAGGGTAAACGGTGACAAAGCGATAAAGAGGCATGGACATATATACACTACCAAATGTAAGGTAGATAGCTAGTGGGAAGCAGCCGCATAGCACAGGGAGATCAGTTCGGTGCTTTGTGACCGCCTGGAGGGGTGGGATAGGGAGGGTGGGAGGGAGGGAGACGCAAGCGGGAAGAGATATGGGAATATACGTATATATATAACTGATTCATTTTGTTGTGAAGCTGAAACTAACATACTATTGTAAAGCAATTATACTCCAATAAAGATGTTAAAAAAAAAAAAAAAAAAAAACCTTCCAACAAAGAAAAGTCCAGGACCAGATGGCTTCACAAGTGAATTCTATGAAACATTAGAGGTGAGCTATTACCCATCTTTCTCAAGCTCTTCCAAAAAATTGCAGAGGAAGGAACACTCCCAAACTCATTCTATGAGCCCACCATCACCCTGATACCAAGACCAGACAAAGATACTACAAAAAAAGAAAATTACAGGCCAATATTACTTATGAATATAGATGCAAAAATCCTCAACAAAATACTAGCAAACAGAATCCAACAACACATTAAAAGGATCATACACCGTGATCAAGTGGGGTTTAATCCAGGGATGCAAGCATTCTTCAATATAGGCAAATCAATCAATGTGATACACCATATAAACAAACTGAAGAAGAAAGACCATATGATCATCTCAATACATGCAGAAAAAGCTTTTGACAAAATTCAACACCCATTTATGATAAAAACTCTCCAGAAAGTGGGCATAGAGGGAACTTTCCTCAACATAATAAAGGCCATATACGACAAACCCACAGCAAACATCATTCTCAATGGTGAATAACTGTAAGCATTTCTGCTAAGATCAGGAACAAGGCAAGGATGTCCAGTCTCACCGCTATTATTTATCATACTTTTGGAACTCCTAGTCATGGCAATCAGAGAAGAAAAAGAAATATAAGGGATACAAATTGGAAAAGAAGAAGTAAAACTGTCACTGTTTGCAGATGACATGATACTATACATAGAGAATCCTAAAGATGCCATCAGAAAACTACTAGAAGTAGTCAATGAATTCGGTAAAGTTGCAGGATACAAAATTAATGCACAGAAGTCTCTTGCATTCCTATACACTAATGATGAAAAATCTGAAAGAGAAATTAAGGAAACACTCCCATGTACCATTACAACAAAAAGAATAAAATACCTAGGAAGAAAACTACCTAGGGAGATAGATAAAAGACCTGTATGCAGAAAACTATAAGATACTGATGAAAGAAATTAAAGATGATACCAACAGATGGAGAGACATACCATGTTCTTGGATTGGAAGAATCAATATTGTGAAAATGACTATACTACCCAAAGCAATCTACAGATTCAATGCAATCCCTATCAAATTACCAATGGCATTTTTTTACAGAACTAGAACAAAATATCTTAAAATTTGTATGGAGACACAAAAGACCCCGAATTGCCAAAGCAGTCTTGAGGGAAAAAAACAGAGCTGGAGGAATCAGACTCCCTGACTTCAGACTATACTACAAAGCTACAGTAATCAAGACATTATGGTACTGGCACAAAAACAGAGACACAGATCAATGGAACAAGGTAGAAAGCCCAGAGATAAACCCATGCACCTATGGTCAACTAACCTATGACAAAGGAGGCAATGATTTACAATGGAGAAAAGTCAGTCTCTTCAATAAGTGGTGCTGGGAAAACTGGACAGCTACATGTAAAGGAATGAAATTAGAACACTCCCTAACACCATACACAAAAATAAACTCAGAATGGATAAGAGACCTAAATGTAAGAACGGACACTATAAAATTCTTAGAGGAAAACATAGGAAGAACACTCTTTGACATAAATGATAGGAAGATCTTTTTTGATCCACCTCCTAGAGTAATGGAAATGACAACAAAAATAAACAAATGGGACCTAATGAAACTTAAAAGCTTTTGCACAGGAAAGGAAACCATAAACAAGACAGAAAGACGGACTTCTCTGGTGGCGCAGTGGTTAGGAATCTGCCTGCCGATGCAGGGGACATGGGTTCGTGACCCGGTCCAGGAAGATCCCACATGCCGCGGAGTGGCTGGGCCCGTGAGCCATGGCCGCTGAGCCTGCGCGTCCGGAGCCTGTGCTCCGCAATGTGAGAGGCCACAGCAGTGGGAGTCCTGCGTACCACAAAAAAAAAAACAGCTCTGAAAAATAAAGACAGAAAGACAACCCTCATAAAGGAAGAAAATATTTGCAAAGAAATGAATGGACAAAGGATTAATCTCCAAAATATATAAACAGCTCATGCAGTTCAATATTAAAAAAACAAACAACCCAATCCAAAACTGTGCAGAATACCTTAATACATTTCTCCAAAGAAATACATTTCTCCAAAGAAGACATACAGATGGCCACGAAGCACATGAAAAGCTGTTCAACATCACTAATCATTAGAGAAATGCAAATCAAAACTACAATGAGGTATCACCTCACACCAGTTAGAATAGGCATCATCAAACAATCTACAAACAACAAATCCTGGAGAGGGTGTGGAGAAAAGGGAACCCTCTTGCACTGTTGGTGGGAATGTAAATTGATACAGCCACTATGGAGAACCGTATGGAGGTTCCTTAAAAAACTAAAAATAGAATTACCATATGATCCAGCAATCCCACTACTGGGCATACACCCAGAGAAAAACATAATTCCAAAAGACACATGCACCCCAATGTTCATTGCAGCACTATTTACAATAGCCAGGTCGTGGAAGCAACCTAAATGCCCATTGACAGACGAATGGATAAAGAAGTTGTGGTACATATATATAATGGAATATTACTCAGCCATAAAAAGGAACAAAATTGAGTCATTTGTTGAGACGTGGATGGACTCTGTATGACAGAGTGAAGTAAGTGAGAAAAACAAATATCGTATATTAACGCATGTATGTGGAACCTACGAAAATGGTACAGACAAACCGGTTTGCAGGGCAGAAGTTGAGACATAGATGTAGAGAACAAACGTATGGACACCAAAGGGGGAAAGCGGTGGGGGTGTAGGGATGGTGGTGTGATGAATTGGGCGATTGGGATTGACATGTATACACTGATGTGTATAAAATTGATGACTAATAAGAGCCTGCTGTATAAAAAAATAAATAAAATAAAATTCAAAAAATTTTTTAAAAAAAGGAAAGAGTATGGGAACAAGAAGTACAAACTACTATGATTAAAATAAATAAACTACAAGGATATATTGCACAGCACAGAGAATATAGCCAATATTTTATAACTTTAAATGGAGTATAGTCTATAAAATTTTTGAATGACTATGTTGAACACCTGAAACTATTGTGATATTTTTCTATTATGACATTTTAAACTATACCTTGATAAAAAATAAAAGAACATAAATAAAAGTAGCAAAACGGAGGAGTTACATACAAGGGAACTCCCACAAAGGGTTTCTGCTGAGAAATATGCCAGCATAAGACTACTGGCATATTTCTCAACAGAAAATTTTCAGGCCAGAAGAGAATGGGAAGACAAATACAAAATGTTGAAAGAAAAACACTCACCATGAATTCTATACTCTTTGAAGCTGTCCTTCAGAAATGAAGGAAGGATAAATAGTTTGCCATACAAAAGCTGAGGGAGTTCATTATCACTAGACCTGTCTTACAAGAAATGGTGAAAGGCAGTTTTGATTGCAAGTGAAAGGATGCTAATTAGTGTCATAAAAACATAAAAAGGTAGCATAAAACTCACTAGTAATGATAAATATATAGTGAAAGTTAGAGTCTACAATATATTAATGGGGGTGTATAATATACTAACAACACTAAAAGTTAAAAATAAATGTAGTAAAAATACCCATAAATACAAAAACCTGTTCTTAGTTTTACAATATAAAAGCATGTAAATTTTAACGATAATCTAAAATGTGAGGGATAGGAGAAGTAAAAGTGTAAAGTTTAGGAATTCTACTGAAATGAAGTTATCAATTTAAAATAGAGTGTTACAATTTTAAGATATTTTAGGTAATCTTCATGGTAATGACAAAGGAAAAATCAGTAACAATTTCACAAAAGAACAAGATAAAGAAGTCAAAGAATACTGATGCCAAAAGACATCAAAACATGAAAAAAGATAGCAGGGTAAGAAACAAGGAACAATGAATCTACAAAACAACCAGAAGACAAAAAAATGGCAATAATAAGTTCTTGCCTATCAATAATTACTGTAAACATATTAAATTCTCCAATCAAAAGACACAGAATGGCTGAATGGATAAGAAAACAAGCTCCAAAAATATGCTGCCTTAAAGAGACTCCCTTTAACCATAAAGGCACACACAAACAGAGAGAAGGAATGGAAAAAGACACTCCAAGCAAATGGTAACCCCCCTACTCCCCACAAAAAAAAGTGGCGGTAGCTATACTTACAGCAGACAAAATGGACTTTAAACTAAAAATCATAAAAATAAATAAGAAGGTCATTATCCATTATATAATTTTTTAAAAGTCAATCCATAATGTTATAGCAATTGTAAATATTTGTGCATCCAACATCAAAGTGCCAAAATACACACAACAAAAACTAACAAATCTAAAAGGAGAAATAAACATCAATACAATAATAGTTGGAGATTTTAATACTCCACTCTCAACAATGGATAGATCATTCTGATGGAGAACAAGGAAACAGTGTATTTAAACAACAATACAGTCCAAATGACCTAACAGACATATGTAGAACATGCTAGTCAACAGCAGAATTCACATTGTTCTTGAGTGCACATGGAACATTTTTTAGGAGAGACCAAATGTTAGGCCATAAAACAATTCTTCAATAAGACTGAAATCATAACAAGAGGAAAACTGGAAAAAATTCACAAATACATGGAAATTAAACACTTTCCTGAACAACCAATGGATCGAAGAAGAAATTAAAGATAGAAAAGTTTGAGACAAATCAAAATGTAAACAAAATATATCAGAACTTATGGGATGCAGAGAAAAGCAGTTCTAAGCGTGAAGTTTATAGCAATAAACACTTACATTAAGAAGCAAGAATGATCCCAAATAAACAAACTAATTCTATTCCTTAGGAACTTGAAAAATAACAAGCTGAGCCAAAAGTTAGCAGGAGGAAGGAAATAAAGATTAGAGCAGAAATTAAAGAAACAGAGAACAGGAAAATAGAAACTATTAAGCAAACTAAGAGTTGGTTCTTTGAAAAGAAACAAAACTGACAAACTCTAAGCTGGACTATCCAAGGAGAAAGGAGAGAGGATCCAAATCAAAATTTTAAATGAAAAAGGAGACATTACAACTGATACCACAGAAATACAAAAGATCATAAGATGATACTGTGAACAAGTATATGCTAACAAACTGGATAATCTAGAAGAAATGGAAAAATTCTTAGAAACATACAACCTACCATGGCTGAATCAGGAATAGAAAATCTGAATAGACCAATTACTAGTAAGGAAATTGAATCAGTAATCTAAAACCTCCCCATGAAGAAAAGCCAAGGGCCAGATTGCTTCACTGGTGAATTTTACTGAACATTTTGAGAATAACTAAGACAAATCCTTCTCAAACTCTTCCAAAAAATTGAAGAGGGAACACTTCCAAACTCATTTTACAAGGCCAGCATTATCCTGATACCAAAGCCAGATAAGGACATTACAAGAAAAGAAAACTACAGCCCAATATCCCTAATGAATGTAGTTGCAAGTATTCTCAACAAAATACTAGCAAAACCAAGTTTAGCAGGCACATTAAAAGGATCATCCACCATGATCAAGTGGAATTTATCCCTGGGATGAAAGGACCGTTCAACATACGTAAATCAATGTGATACATTACGTTAACAGAATGAAAGAAAAGAATCATATGATAATCTCAATGGACAAAGAAAAAGCATTTGATAAAATTCAATATCTATTCATGATAAAAACACTTAACAATTAGGCCTAGAAGGAACATAACTTGACATAATAAAAGACAACAAGTGACAAGCCCACAGCCAATACTATACTCGATGGTGAAAAGTTTAAAGCTTTTCCTCTAAGATCAGGAAAAAGACAAGTGTGCCCACTCTCACCACACCTAATCAACATAGTACTGGAAGTCTTAGCTAGAGCAGTCAGGCAAGAGAAACAAAGGCATCAGAATTAAAAAGGAAGAAGTCAGATTGTCTCTATTTGCAGATGACATGATTTTATATATAGAAAATCCTAAAAACTCCACCAAAAAACTGTTAGAACTAATCAATGAATTTGGTAAGGTTGCAGGATACAAAATTAACATACAAAAATCAGCAGCGTTTCTATACACTAACAATGAATTTTATGAAAAATAAATAAATCCCATTTATAATAGCATTAAAAATAAAATAGTAATAAATTTAACTAAAGAGGTGAAAAATTTCTACTCTGAAAATTACATTTCCATTGATGAAAGAAATAGAAGACACAAATAAATGGAAAGGTATTCATGCTCATGGATTGGAAGATTAATATTGTTGAAATGTCAGTACTACCAAAAGCCACCTGTAGATTCAATGCAATCCCTGGAGTTTGGGATTAAAATATACACACTACTATATACAAATTGGATAACTAACAAGGTCCTACAGTACAGCACAGGGAACTACACTCAATATCTTATAATAACCTATAATGGAAAATAATCTAAATATATATAAATAAAAATTATCTATATATATATATGTACATATATCTGAATCACTTTGCTGTACAACTGAAACTAACACAACATTGTAAATCAACTATATTTCAATAAAAGTTAAAAAAATAAGATTCTAATGGCATTTTTTTTACAGAAATAGAAAAAGACACTCCTAAAATTTGTTTAGTACCACCTAAAACCCTGAATAGCCAAAATAATAAGAAAGAAGAACAATGAAGGGGGCATCACACTTCCTGATTTCAAGCTATACTATAAAGCTATAGTAATTAAAATAGTATGGTACTGGGATTAAAAAAAGACAAAGAGACCAATGGAACCGAATCAAGCATATGCCTAACAAATTAAGCATAGAAGGAACATATCTCAACATAATAAAGGCCATAAATGACAAGCACCCAGCCAACATCATAAATCATATAAGGCCAACTAATATTTGACAATGGAGCCAAAAATACTCAATGGAGAAAAGAGTCTCTTCAATAAATGGCAGTGGGAAAATAGATTATTCACATGTAAAAGAATCAAACTTGACCCCTATCTTATACCACTCACAACAATTAACTCAAAATGGATGAAATACTTAAATGTAAGAACTGAAATCATGAAACTTCTAGCAGAAAACACAGGAAAAAAGCTCCTTGACATGGGTCTTGTTAATGAATTTTTTGAAGTCATACCTAACGTACAAGCAACAAAAGCAAAAATAAATACACGGACTACATCAAGCTAAAAGGCTTCTGCATACCAAAAGAAACTCTCAACAAAGTGAAAAGACAACCTATGGAATAGGAAAATAATTGCAAACCATGTATCTGTTATTTATAAAATATATAAAGAACTCATACAGTTTAGCAAAAAACCAAGTAATCCAATATAAAAATGGGCAAAAAAAACCCCTCAAAAGACATTTTTTCAAATAAGATATACAAATGGCCAATAGGTACATGAAGGGATGCTCAATATCACTAGTAATTAGGGAATTGCAAATTAAAACCACAATGAGATATCACCTTATGCCTGTTATAATGGTCATTATCAAAAAGACAAGAAACAAATGCTGACGTGGACGTGGAGAAAAGGGAACCCTTGTGTTGGTGGGATTGTAAATTGGTGCAGCCACTTTGGAAAACAGTACGAAGTTTCCTCAAAAAATTAAAAACGGAACTACCATATGATCCAGCAAGTCCACTTCTGGGAACATATCCAAAGGAAATGAGAACACTAACTCAGATATCTGTAATCCCAGGTTCATAACATTATTTACAACAGCCAAGACATGAAAACAACCTAATGTCCATCAAGGGATGAATGGATAAAGATGATGTGGTATCATATACAATGGAATATTGTTCAGCTATTAAAAAAATGAGCAAATTCTACCATTTGCAACAACATAGATGGATCTTGTAGGCATTATACTAAGTGAAATAAATTAGAGAAAGACAAATACTGTATGATCTCACTTATACAGGAAATCTAAAAACTAACACACCAAACTCATACAAAAAGATCAGAGATCAGACTGGTTATTAGAAGGGACAATGAGGGGTGAGGGGAGGGGGAATTGGAGGAAGTTGATCAAAAGGTATAAACTTCCAGTTACAAGCAAGTACTAGGAATGTAAGCTACAACATGATATAGTTAACACCGCTGTATGATATACAGTATAGGAAATCTGTTAAAAGAGTAGACCCTAAGAGTTCTCATTACCAGGTGAAATTTTTTTCCTTTTGTTGTGTCTATGAGATGATGGATGTTAGACCTATTGTCATCATTTCAAAATCTATGTAAATCAAACTATATTGTACACTTTAAACTTTATACCATGGTACATGTCAATTATTTCCCAATAAAACTGGAAAAAATAGTTGAATAAATAAAAAAGGTGTTTGGTGGGGGACAAAAGGGTTCATATAAAAAATAACTGAATTCACGGGGATGTATATTTCACTAACATAGGAGGAGTAAGATGAGCTTTTTTGGAAATAAAAAGTGTTTATTCTTAGTCTAAGGTAGACTGTTTATCACAAGTTTTGTCTGGCTTTCCTATCAAGACATTATTCTTTTGATAATTTCTAGAGTTGCCTTTCTATCGTCATTTAGCAAAGCACCCTCACCATTCGTCCCTTTTAAGGAATAAAAGGCCAAGCAGATGAGGCAAAGTCTCAGTCTGTTTCCTTCACAAAGTGAAGCTAATGTTTTCTGAAGCAAGAACCCAGAGAGTTGCATTAGTTGGTAGCACTGATATAGGGTTTAGGCGACTCACGCTGTCTCCTTAAATGTTTTCAGAATACGTTAATGTGAATGAACATTACAATTCTGTTGCCAAATGCTTTCAGGGATGTGAAAATGAATAATTTGGGTAAAAATTGGGAAATCTCTCAGATAAATGCTTCTCTTTGATTGAACAGGGACAGGATGTAATTGCCCTAGTGTGCTGTAATTTGGAAGGGCTTCTGGAGAAGATCCATGTCTTTAAAAATTAAGTATATGTTCGACTTTAACGGTAAGCTTTATAAGGATTCATGCCATTGTGTAGTGCAGAAAGGAAGTTGAATTAGAAAGGCTATAAAACAAGACATGAACAAATGAAAAAATAAAGAGTGAAAGTTCTCTTAATTTTTTTCTTTACCCATAAAATGCCCTGGATCTATTTGACTGTTTCTTGAAGAATTTCTTTACTCCATATACTTCTCTTGGTATTATTTATGTGGTACAGCTGCCACAGGGTGTTTTTTTAAAAAAAACTATTAAACACAAGATATAAAAATCAATCCATAATGAAAACCACAAGAGCCCACAACTCAGAAATGAAGCATATATATTTCCAAGTATTTTAATTTTTCTGAAAAGTCACATAAGTACAATATTTCTCAACTTCAAAAGGCCAAACTAACCAGGTGGTAGTGAAACACTGTTCTCTAGTGAAGGCATTAAGCCTTTTGTCTGTGACAATCCTAAATAGAGAGCGCTGTTCACTCTTATTTTATTCCTACCATCCTAGCCTGGAACTAGGTCTACGTATATTTTGGTGGATATGTACTTTTTGCTTGTATTACAATGTGTACAGCCAACAATTATTTCTATACAGCACCTAAACTGAGTACCAAGAATCCTTGATGTTTTAAAAGAAACTGATATATAGAACTTTAGGAAATAAAGAATGTCTAGCCAGAAAATCTCTCCATTTAACTAAAAGGAACATAAATGTTCAGGATTTTCAGTTTTGATTGAAAGAGTAGGGGAAAGAAAAAAATCTAAACTGGTCCACCATAAAGTCTACCATAAACCTGCTTTTCTGTTCAAAGCATTTTGTTAGAATCGTGCATAAATGGAACTGAAGCTATACATCTGCTTTTTCATCCACAATCTCAATTACCAACATAGAACCGAAGCAAACTTTGGAGATGACATAGTAATTGAGTTTTTCCAAGCTAATTACGGGCTACGCCAAACAAGTAGACACCCACCAAATATTCATCGATTCCTCCTTTTATTCACCAACAGTGAAAAGAGTCAAACTAAGCTCTTTAAAATGTGTCTTCCCATTTTTTGGCTCTTGCAAATAATAGACACATTATAATGCCTGAGAGCTCAGATTCAGGAGAATATTTTGACAGAAGTCATGAATCTGAGAAATTCTATGCTCTAGTCCTGTCTGTTCGCATATGGAGAAAGCCGGGCCCAGAGAGGTGAAGCTCAGGGCCTGCATCCCACACAGCTTGGCAGGGGCAGAGCCAAGGCAAGAACTTAAATAATTTTACCTTCAGGCTCATGATCTTCCCACTGTGCCATGCTGCCTTCTCTTTACTGTGACAGGTGTGGCAGCCTTAACTACATTATCCCTCCCATACTACTCCAGTGACTTGCTGGTTTTCTATAAATGCTGAGTCATCTGAGGAATTAGTAAAGGGAATACCTCAATGATACACGGAGGCAGTGTATAATCATGCATCATGTTAACTGTGATTCTTCTAGAGTCCCGAATGATAGACCCTTGAATGAACCCACCAAGCTGACCACTGGTACCTGATCAGTTCACATTTGACACGCTTTTTGTAGCTGACTACATGGTAAACATTTTTCTTTTTCTTTTCTAGCTTTGAGGTATAACTGACAAAAATTATATGTATTTAAGGTCTAGCAACTTGATGTCTTGATATACATATACCTTGTGAAGTGATCTACATGGTAAACTTTTTATGCTGGCTTATAATTTTACAAGGTTCAATCACAAAGAAAATAACTTGTTAAGAAATAATATTGAATCTAAAATGACAGTGCTAGAGTAGCAGAAGAAAAACATTTTACCAGGCACATTCTCATGTATAAAAAGAGTTTATTTTTTTGCTTTGGAAGCTCAGTTATGCTTGTTTAGCATAACATGTTTATAGTGAGAGAGCACTTAATATATTAGCATGTGTCATCCATTACATTCCTGACAGGAAACTGAGCACAGATAAATGGGACCTTAAGGAGACGTCCAATTCCTGCATTTATACTTAGTCTGGGAGCCAGAGAAGAGGCAAAGCAATGCACATAAGTATAAATATGCATGACCAGTAGAGTGGTGTTATTCAGATGACTTTCTGTCATCAACAAGCCAGTTGAACACACACAGACATTAAAGACTTTTTTTTTAACATAGAAGTTTTTTTCCTCCAATGCATCTCTGCCATGTCTGGTTGTTTTCATTGGTTGAGTGGGCAGTTTTCTTAAGCTACTTTACATTCTGTATTAGTTTGCTAGGGTTTCCATAAAATACCACAAACTGGGTGGTTAAACAATAGGTGTTCATTTTCTCGCGGTTCTGGAAGCTAGAAGTCCTAGTTCAGCATGTCAGGAGGGCTAGTTCTTCCTGAGGGCTGTGAGGAGAGGATCTATTTCATGCCTCTCCTAGCTTCAGATAGCTTGCTAGCAATTTCTGCTGCTGCAAAACTCCAATCTTCTTCCTTACTGGGCATGGCCATGGAATGATATTCTGGCCAATGAGATGTGAGCAAAAGCACTGAGAGCAGGTTCTGGGCAATATCCTTAATGAAAGTTGCTTTCTCTCCACTTCCTCTGCCTCCCTTCCCTTCACCTGGAACATGGACATGGTATGAGCCCACTTCAACCTTACATATGAGGGAAACATCCTAGGGCAGTAATACTCAAACTTTATGCTTTCTGGATTCCTTTAAACTCTTAAAAATTGAGGACCTCAAAGAGCTTTAATTTATCTATTGATATTCATGATGCTTGATATGAAGTGAGAACATTTAAATATTTATTTTAAAGCAACCATGAATCCATTACATGTTAATGTAAACAAAATTTTTAGTGGAAGATAACACATAAAACAATTCAGTGAAAAGTGTGGCATTGTTTTACATTTTTGTAAATCTCTTTAAAGTCTAACAATAGAAGACAGCTAGACTCTCAGTTCTGCATTTAGTTTGTTGTGGCATCACGTATCATGTAACCTGTGGAATATTTCACAGCATACCCATGAGAAAATGAAAATGACAGAAATGCCTTAATATTTTTATAAAAATAAGTTCTTTTGAAAATAAGATCACTGATAAAAGAAATCGAAGATGATGCAATCAGATGGAAAGATACCACATTCACAGACTGGAAGAATATTGTTAAATTGACCAGACTACCCAAGGCAAACTACAGATTCAATGCAATCCCTATCAAAATACCAATGGTGGCAGAGCTTCAAGATGGCAGAAGAGTAAGACGTGGAGATCATCTTCTTCCCCACAAATATATCAGAAATACATATACATGTGGAACAACTCCTACAGAACACCTACTGAATGCTGGCAGAAGACCTCAGACCTCCCAACAGGCAAGAAACGTCCCCACGTACCTGGGTAGGGCAAAAGAAAAAAGAAAAAACAGAGACAAAAGAATACGGATGGGACCTACACCAGTGGGAGGGAGCTGTGAAGGAGGAAAGGTTTCCACACACTAGAAGCCCTTTCATGGGTGGAGACTGCGGGTGGCAGAAGCTTCGGAGCCTTGGAGGAGAGCACAGCAATAGGGGTGCGGAGGGCAAAGCGGAGAGATTCCCGCACAGAGGATTGGTGCCTACCAGCACTCACCAGCCTGAGAGGGGGCTGGGAGCTGAGGCTCGGGCTTCGGTAGGATCTGAAGCACCTGCTCCTTTAACCCCGTCCTGTCTGAGCAAAGAACAGACATCCTCAGGTGACCTACACACAGAGGCGGGGCCAAATCCAAAGCTGAAACCTGGGAGCTGTGCGAACAAAGAGAAAGGGAAATCTCTCCCAGCAGCTTCAGGGGCAGTGGATTAAATCTCCACCATCAACTTGATGTACCCTGCATCTGTGGAATACCTGAATAGACAACAAATCATCCCAAATTGAGGAGGTGGACTTTGGGAGCAACGATATAAATATATTTTTTCCTTTTTCTCTTTTTGCGAGTGTGTATGTGTATGCTTCTCTGTGTGATTTTGTCTATATAGCTTTGCTTTTACCATTTGTCCTAGGGTTCTGTTGGTCCATTTTTTTTTTTTTTAAGTATAGTTTTTAGCACTTGTTATCATTGCTGGATTTGTTTTTTGGTTTGGTTGCTCTCTTCTTTCTTTCTTTTTTATTACTTAAAAAATATTTTTAATAATTATTTTTTATTTTAATAACTTTATTTTTATTTTATTTTATCTTCTTCCTTCCTTCTTTCTTTTTATTCTCCCTTTCATTCTGAGCTGTATGGATGACAGGCTCTTCGTGCTCCAGCCACACATCAAGGCTGTGCCTCTGAGGTGGGAGAGCCAAGTTCAGGACACTGGTCCACAAGAGACCTCCCAGCTCCACATAATATCAAACGGCAAAAATCTCCCAGAGATCTCCATCTCAACGCCAAGACCCAGCTCCACTCAACGACCAGCAAGCTACAGTGGTGGACGCCCTATGCCAAACAACTAGCAAGACAGGAACACAACCCCATCCATTAGCAGAGAGGCTGCCTAAAACCGTTATAAGGCCGCAGACACCCCAAAACACACCACCAGACGTGGACCTGCCCACCAGAAAGACAAGATCCAGCCTCATCCACCAGAACACAGGCACCTGTCCCCTCCACCAGGAAGCCTACACAACCCACTGAACCAACCTTAGCCACTGGGGACAGACACCAAAAACAATGGGAACTACAAACCTGCAGCCTGTGAAATGGAGACCCCAAACACAGTAAGTTAAGCAAAATGTGAAGACAGAGAAACAAACAGAAGATGAAGAAGCAAGGCAAAAACGCACCAGACCTTACAAATGAAGAGGATATAGGCGGTCTACCTGAAAAAGAACTCAGAGTAATGACAGTAAAGATGATCCCAAATCTTGGAAATAGAATGGACAAAATACAAGAAACGTTTAACAAGAACCCAGAACTAAAGAGCAAACGAACAGAGATGGAACAACAGAGTAAATGAAATTAAAAATTCTCTAGAAGGGATCAATAGCAGAACAACTGAGGCAGAAGAACAGATAAGTGACCTGGAAGATAAAAGAGCAGAAACAACTACTGCAGAGCAGAATAAAGAAAAAAGAATCAAAAGAATTAAGGACAGTCTCAGGGACCTCTGGGACAACATTAAATGCACCAACATTCAAATTACAGGGGTCCCAGAAGAAGAAGAGAGAAAGAAAGGGACTGAGAAAATATTTGAAGAGATTATAGTTGAAAACTTCCCTAATAAGGGAAAGGAAATAGTCAATCCCATCCAGGAAGCACAGAGAGTCCCATACAGGATAAATCCAAAGAGAAACACGCCAAGACACGTATTAATCAAACTATCAAAAATTAAATACAAAGAAAAAATATTAAAAGCAGCAAGGGAAAAACAACAAATAACACACAAGAGAATCCCCATAAGGTTAACACCTGATCTTTCAGCAGAAACTCTGCAAGCCAGAAGGGAGTGGCAGGACATATTTAAAGTGATGAAGCAGAAAAAGCTAAAACCAAGATTACTCTACCCAGCAAGGATCTCATTCATATTTGACAGAGAAATTAAAACCTTTACAGACAAACAAAAGCTAAGAGAATTCAGCACCATTACACCAGCTTTACAACAAATGCTAAAGGAACTTCTCTAGGCAAGAAACACAAGAGAAGGAAAAGACCTACAATAATAAACCCCCAAAATTAAGAAAATGGTAATAGGAACATACATATTGATAATTACCTTAAATGAAAATGGATTAAATGCTCCCATCAAAAGACACAGACTGGCTGAATGGATACAAAAACAAAACCCGTATATATGCTGTCTACAAGAGATCCACCTCAGACCTAGAGACACATACAGACTGAAAGTGAGGGGATGGAAAAAGATATTCCATGCAAATGGAAATCAAAAGAAAGCTGGAGCAGCAATTCTCATATTAGACAAAATACACTTTAAAACAAAGACTATTACAAGAGACAAAGAAGGACACTACATAATGATCAAGGGATCGATCCAAGAAGAAGATATAACAAATGTAAATATTTATGCACCCAACATAGGAGCACATCAATACATAAGGCAAATACTAACAGCCATAAAAAGGGACATCAGCAGTAACAAAATCATAGTAGGGGACTTTAACACCCCACTTTCACCAATGGACAGATCATCCAAAATGAAAATAAATAAGCAAACACAAGCTTTAAATGATACATTAAACAAGATGGACTTAATTGATATTTATAGGACATTCCATCCAAAAACAACAGAATACACATTCTTCTCAAGTGCTCATGGAACATTCTCCAGGATACATCATATCTTGGGTCACATATCAAGCCTTTGTCATTTAAGAAAATGAAGAAAATGAAGGAAACAATAGCAAATATCAATAAAACTAACAGCTGGTTCTTTCAAAAGATAAACAAAACTGATAAACCATTAGCCAGACTCATCAAGAAAAAAAGGAAGGGCTTACCTGGTGGCACAGTGGTTGAGAGTCCGCCTGCCGATGCAGGGGACACGGGTTCGTGCCCCGGTCCGGGAAGATCCCACATGCTGCAGAGTGGCTAGGCCCATGAGCCACAACAGTGAGCAGTGAGAGGCCCGTGTACTGCCCAAAACAAAACAAAACAAAACATGAAAAAAAGGTAGAACACTCAAATCAATAGAATTAGAAATGAAAAAGGAGAAGTAACAACTGGCATTGCAGAAATACAAAGGAACATGAGAGATTACTACAAGCAACTATATGCCAACAAAATGGACAAACTGGAAGAAACGGACAAATTCTTAGAAATGCACAACCTGCCAAGACTGAACAGGGAAGAAACAGAAAATATGAACAGACCAATCACAAGCACTGAAATTGAAACTGTGGTTAAAAATCTTCCAACAAACAAAAGCGCAGGACCAGATGGCTTCACAGGCGAATTCTATCAAACATTTAGAGAAGAGCTAACACCTATCCTTCCCAAACTCTTCCAAAATATAGCAGAAGGTGGAACACTCTCAAAATCATTCTACGAGGCCACCATCACCCTGATACCAAAACCAGACAAAGATGTCACAAAGAAAGAAAACTATAGGCCAATATCACTGATGAACATAGTTGCAAAAATCCTCAAGAAAATACTAGCAAACAGAATACAACAGCACATTAAAAAGATCATACACCATGATCAAGTGGGGTTTATCCCAGGAATGCAAAGGTTCTTCAATATATGCAAATCAATCAATGTGATACACCATATTAACAAATTGAAGAAGAAAAACCATATGATCATTTCAACAGATGCAGAGAAAGCTTCTCACAAAATTCAACACCCATTTATGATAAAAACCCTCCAGAAAGTAGGCATAGAGAGAAGTTTCCTCAACATAATAAAGGCCATATATGACAAACCCACAGCCAACATTGTCCTCAATGGTGAAAAACAGAAACCATTTCCACTAAGATCAGGAACAAGACAAGGTTGCCCACTCTCACCACTATTATTCAACATAGTTTTTGAAGTTTTAGCCACAGCAATCAGAGAAGAAAAAGAAATAAAAGGAATCCAAATTGGAAAAGAAGAAGTAAAGGTGTCACTCTTTGCAGTTGACATGATACTATACACAGAGAATCCTAAAGCTGCTACCAGAAAACTACTAGAGCTAATCAATGAATTTGGTAAAGTAGCAGGATACAAAATTAATGCACAGAAATCTCTTGCAATCCTATACACTAATGATGAAAAATCTGAAAGTGAAATTAAGAAAACATTCTCATTTACCATTGCAACAAAAAGAATAAAATATCTAGGAATAAACCTACCTAAAGAGACAAAAGACCTGTATGCAGAAAATTATAAGACACTGATGAAAGAAATTAAAGATGATACAAACAGATGGAGAGATATACCATGTTCTTGGATTGGAAGAATCAACATTGTGAAAACGACTCTACTACCCAAAGCAATCTACAGATTCAATGCAATCCCTATCAAACTACCACTGGCATTTTTCACAGACCTAGAACAAAGAATTTCACAATTTGTATGGAAACACAAAAGACTCCAGATAGCAAAAGCAGTCTTGAGAAGGAAACATGGAGCTGGAGGAATCAGGCTCCCTGACTTCAGACTATACTACAAAGCTACAGTTATCAAGACAGTATGGTACTGGCACAAAAACAGAAATATAGATCAATGGAACAGGACAGAAACCCCAGAGATAAACCCACACACATATGGTCACTTTATCTTTGACAAAGGAGGCAAGAATATACAGTGGAGAAAAGACAGCCTCTTCAATAAGTGGTGCTGGGAAAACTGGACAGCTACATGTAAAAGAATGAAATTAGAACACTCCCTAACAGCATACACAAAAATAAACTCAAAATGGATTAAAGACCTAAATGTAAGGCCAGACACTATCAAACTCTTAGAGGAAAACATAGGCAGAACACTCTATGACATAAATCACAGCAAGATCCCTTTGGACCCACCTCCTAGAGAAATGGAAATAAAAACAAGAATAAACAAATGGGACCTAATGAAACTTAAAAGCTTTTGCACAGCAAACCATAAACAAGATGAGAAGACAACCCTCAGAACGGGAGAAAATATTTGCAAATGAAGCAACTGACAAAGGATTCATCTCCAAAATTCAAAAGCAGCTCATGCAGCTCAATATCAAAAAAGAAACAACCCAATCCAAAAATGGGCAGAAGGCCTAAAGAGACATTTCTCCAAAGAAGATATACAGATTGCCAACAAACACATGAAAGAATGCTCAACATCATTAATCATTAGAGAAATGCAAATCAAAACTACAATGAGATACCATCTCCCACTGGTCAGAATGGCCATCATAAAAAATGTACAAACAATAATTGCTGGAGAGGGTGTGGAGAAAAGGCAACCCTATTGCACTGTTGGTGGGAATGTAAATTGATACAGCCACTATGGAGAATTGTATGGAGGTTCCTTAAAAAACTAAAAATAGAACTACCATACAACCCAGCAATCCCATTACTGGGTTATATACCCTGAGAAAACCATAATTCAAAGAGTCATGTGCCAAAATGTTCATTGCAGCTCTATTTACAATAGCCAGGACATGGAAGCAACCTAAATGTCCATCAACAGATGAATGGATATAGAAGATGTGTCACATATATACAATAGAATATTACTCAGCCATAAAAAGAAACGAACCTGAGTTATTTATAGTGAGGTGGATGGACCTAGAGTCTGTCTTACAGAGTGAAGTAAGTCAGAAAGAGAAAGACAAATACTGTATGCTGACACATATATATGGAATGTAAAAAAAAAAAAAATGGTCATGAAGAACCTAGTGGCAAGACGGCAATAAAGATGCAAACCTACTAGAGAATGGACTTGAGGGTACAGGGAGGGGGAAGGGTAAGCTGGGACAAAGTGAGAGAGTGGCATGGACATATATACACTACCAAATGTAAAACAGATAGCTAGTGGGAAGCAGCCGCATAGCACAGGGAGATCAGCTCAGTGCTCTGTGACCAGCTAGAGGGGTGGGATAGGGAGGGTTGGAGGGAGGGAGACGCAAGAGGGAAGAGATATGGGGATATATGTATATGTATAACTGATTCACTTCGTTATAAAGCAGAAACTAACACACCATTGTAAAGCAATTATACTCAATAAAGATGTTTAAAAAAAAATACCAATGGCATTTTTCATAGATCTAGAACAAATAATTCTAAAATTTGTACAGAAGCAAAAAAGACTCCTAATAGCCAAAGAAATCTTGAGAAAGAAGAATAGAGTGGAGGAATCATGCTCCTTGACTTCAGACCATATTACAAACCTACAAAAATTAAAATAGTATGCTACTGGCACAAAACCACATGGATCAATGGAACAGAATAAAGAGTCCAGAAATAAACCCACACACCTATAGTTAATTGATCTTAGACAAAGGAGGCAAGAATACATAATGGGGAAAAGACAGTCTCTTCAATAAGTAGTCTTGGTAAAAGAGGACAGCTACATGTAAAAGAAAGAAATTAGAACATTTTCTCACACCATATACAAAAATATACTCAAGAGGGATTGAAGACCTAAATGTAAGACCAGACACCATAAAACTCCTAGAAGAGAACATAGGCAAAACACTCTGACATAAATTGTAGCCAGTATTTTTTCAATCTGTCTCCTAAGGCAAAAGAAATAAAAGCAAAAATGAACAAATGGAACCTAATTAAACTTGAAAGCTTTTGCACAGCAAAGGAAATCAGCAAAAATACCATCTACTGAATGGGAGAAAATATTTTCAAATGATATGATCAATAAGGGGTTAACATCCAAAATATATAGTCATACAACTCCCTATCAAAAAAACAACCCAGTAAAAAAATGTGTAAAATAGACATTTTTCCAAGGAAGACATACAGATGGCCAATAAGCACATTGAAAGATATTCAGCATCACTAATCAGAGAAACGTGAATCAAAACCACAATGAGATCATCTCACACTTGTCAGAATGGCCATCATCAAAAAGACCACAAATAACAAGTGTTGGTGAGGATGTGGAGAAAAGGGAACCCTAGTACAGTGTTTGTGGGAATGCAAATTTGTGAAGCCACTATGGAAGACAGTATGATGGTTCCTCATAAAAACAAAAATAGAAACTACCAGGAAGATCAATCAAGATGGCAAAGTAGGAAGATGTGGAACTCACCTCTCCGCCCGAGCACATCAAAAATACATCTGTGTGTGGAAAAATTCTCACTGAAAACTAACTAGAAACTGGTTGAGAGACCAAGGCTGTAAGAGCCACACAATCAGGTACAAAGGGAAGAGAAATGATCAGGTCAGAATCTGTGCCCCTGGAAGGGGACTCAGAGCAAAAGTGAGATTACACAGGAGGAGATCCACCATGGGGAGTGCGTGGTTTGAACCACATATTGGGCACCCCAGTCGGAGTGAAGCTGTTCTGCCTGGCCCAAAACCTTGAGGGTGGTAGAAGGTAATAATACTGAGTGATGTCTGCTCTGGCTCCAAAGGGCCAGAGTGAAGCCACAGGCCCACCCCAGGGAAGAGGCATGAGCCCAGATCCCCTGGGCCTATGTGCTGCTGGGGTGGATCTTGTTTCTGGCCCACAGGGATGCCCTGCTGGGCCTGTAGCCAGACCAATGCCTCGACTGGCCTGAGCAAGGTGACTGGGCGGGACTGGCTGCAGGCCTGGAGAGGGGCGGAGGGAGGTGAGGCTGGGGTACCACTGCTCCTGCAGCCACGCAGGCTCTGCAGCTACCACTCCAGCTGGTAGACGTCCTCCGTGGCCTGGTTGAGTCAGTCAAACTGGCAAGTAGGGCCTCGAACATGGCTTGGAGGCAGGAGGGCTCAGGCTCAGGCTCCTCTCAGGGTCCCGGCTGGCCCAGGCTCATGCTCAGCCCGTCCAGCTGGCTGGAGTTGGTGGAGGTTGAGAGAGGCCCTCTACTGGGTGGGAAGATGAGCCCACCTTGACTGGTTGGAGAGCTGGTGAAACTAACAGGAGGGCTGTGGGAAACCCAAACTCCACTCAAGAGGAATATATGCATGTTTGCTTGCTCCTGAGGCAGGGCAGAGAGGCCAGATTGCAAACTGCTGGAGTGGTTGCCCAATTCCCTGCGACCGGCCCTGTGTGTGTGCCCCAGCCTGAGCCCAGTGAACTCTTTAGCCCAACTTATTAAGTCACAGCTCCACACTGGAGCAAGAGCCATCACAACAAAGGAAAGAGCTAGGCCATAAGAGGCAGAGGCCACTCAGACCCAAAGCAGCATCTGAGTAGGGTGGTGGCCGCCATCACTGGCGCTTTCACAGGTAGTGTATCAGAAGCATTCCTGATCTCTGATGGCAGGTGGACCACCACAGGCCGTGCATCAACACATGCTGAGTTCACATGGGCCCTGCCTGCCCTGCAGTGCAGCTCCACACGAGGGTGGGGGTGGCAGATGCCGAGGGGAGAGAGCAGATGTGAGGGATGAAAGAGACTCAGACCCAAGCATCGTCTGAGCAGGGCTGAGGAAGCTATTATTGGTGCTTGTTCAGGCAGCACACCAAAAGTAGCCTGGACCACTGTCTGTGGACAGACCACCACACCCCACACCCTGTCACAAACTGAGAGCCCTCACAGGGCCCTCTTGCTCTAGCACTGCTCCTGTCAGGGCCAAGGGTGCTGGTGCTGGCATGGAAGACAGCTCACATTTAAAAGGGGCAGAGCCAGCTTGGATATGACCCTCAGGGTTTCTGCTCCAATAATTTGGGATCAGGGCCTGGACCTGCCTCTGACAGGTGATGGACCCTGAGCAGAGGGGAATCCCTGCCTCACACCTGGATCTGGCCCTAGTGCCCCTCCATCTCCAGCCCCACCTCCTACCAAGGTTATAGCTGCCAGCACACCCTGAGGTAAGATGTGACTAGTGTTCATGTCAAATCCAGCTCTCCTACCAAAGCCACTTGGCACAGTCAGATTGTATAGGGCTACTTCCACATAAGGATACCACTTCAAGACTGCAATATTTAACTGTTTTACCTAAATTCATAGAGACAGAGAAAGTTAAACAAAATGAGAAAACAGAGAAACCAGTCTCCATTGAAAGAACAAGAGAAAATTCCAGAAAACATAATGAAACAGAAACCATTTACCAGATAAAGAGTTCAAAGCATTAGTAATAAGGATGCTAACTGAATTAGATGAATACAGTGAGAATTTTAAAAAGGAACTAGGAAATATTAAAAAGAACCCATCAGAACTGAAGAACACAATAACTGAAATGAAAAACACACTAGAAGGAATTGATAGCAGACCAAAGGATAAGGAAGAATGCATAAGTGACCTAGAAGATAGAATGGAAATCATCCAATCAGAGCAGCAAAAAGGAAAAAAAAAATAGTTTAAGAGATCTCTGGGATAACATCAAGCATCCCAACATTCCCATTATAGGGGTCCCAGAAGGAGAAGAGAGAAAGGGGTTGACAAGGTATTTGAGATTATGGCTAAAATCTTCACAAACCTGAAAAAGTATATCCAAGTACAGGAAGCACAGAGGGTCCCAAACAAGATGAACCCAAACAGACCCACATCAAAACATATCATAATTAAAACAGCAATAGTTAGAGAATTCTAAAAGTAGCAAGAGAAAAACCAAAGGCACGTGCAAGGGAACCTCCTAAGGCTATCAGCTGATTTCTCTGTAGAAGCTATGCATGCCAGAAGGGAGTGGTATGATATATTCAAAGTGCTGAAAGGGAAAAATCTGTAACCCAGGATACTCTACCCAGCAAGATCATCATTTAGAATTGAAGGAGAGATAAAGAACTTCTCAGACAAACAAAACTAAGAATTCATCAATACTAAACCTACACTAAAAATATGTTAAATGGTCTTCTTTAAGTGGAAAAGAAAAGGCTATAACAAGAAGTAAGAATCTATAGGAAAGGAAAAATTCTATGAGGAAAGGCAAATATATAGTAAAGGCTGAGGATCAACCACTCAAATTAGCTAGTATGAAGATTAAAAGACAAAAAATTATAAAAGCAACTATAACTGCAACAAACAGTGAAGGGATAAACATGAAGATATAAATTATGACATTAAAACACAAAATGTGAAGGAGGGGAGTAAAAAAAATGTAGATAATTTAGAATGTGTTTGAACTTAAATATTTAATTACTTTAAATGTCATTGGACTAAATGTTCCAAAAAACATGGGGTGGCTGATTGGATGAAAAAACAAGACCCATCCACATGCTACTTACAAGACACTTACTTCAGAGCTAAAGATACATACAGGCTGAAAGTGAGGGGATGCAAAAAGATATTTCATGCAAACAGAAATAAGAAACAGGTGTAGTAACACTCATATCAGACAAAATAGCCCTTAAAACAAAGTCTGTAACAAAAGACAAAAAGGGCATTATATAATGACAAAGTGATCAATACAAGAATCAATACAAGGAGAGGATATTATACTCATTAACATATATGCATCCAATAGAGGAACACCTAAATATATAAAGCAAACATTAACAGACACAAAGGGAGAAATTGACAATAATACAATAATAGTAGGGCACTTTAATATCCCACTTACATCAATGGAGAGATCATCCAGAAAAAAAAATTCGGTAAGGAATGGTCTTAAATGACAAAATAGGCCAGTTAGACTTAATAGATATCTACACGACCTTCCATCCCAAACACAGTAGAATACACATTCTTTAAGCGCACACAGGACATTCTCCAGGATAGATGACATGCTAGGCCATGAAACTATTCTTGACAAAGTTGAGAACATAGAAATTATATCAAGCATTTTTTCGACCGCAATGGTATGAAACTATAAGTCAGTTACAGAAAGAAAAATGGGAAAGCACAAACGCGTGGATACTAACAACATTCTACTAAAAAACCAATGGATCAATGATGAAATCAAAGAGGAAATCCAAAAACATCTTGAGACAAATGAAAATGGAAACACAACTTTCCAAAATCTATGCAGCAAAAGCATTTCTAGGAGGGAAGTTTATAGAAATACAGGCCTACCTCAAGAAACAAGAAAAATTTCAAATACACAATCTAAATCTACCATCGAACAAAATTAGAAAAAGAACAAATGAAGCCCAAGGTCAGCAGAAGGAAAGAAATAAGATCAGAGAGGAACTAAATTAAATAGAGACTAAAGAAACAACAGAAAATGATCAATGAAATTAAAAGCTGTTTTTTGGAAAAGATAAACAAAATTGATAAACTTTAGCCAGGCTCATCAAGAAGAAAAGAGAGAGGACCAAGTAAACAAAATAAGAAATGATAGAGAAGAAACAGGAGAAACAATCACCAATACAACAGAGATACAAAAAAATCATAAGAGAATGCTATTCACAGTTATATGCCAACAATTCAAACAACTTAGAAGGAATGGACAAATTTCTAGAAACATACAACCTACCAAGACTGAATCAGAAAGACAATTTGAACTGACAAATCACTAGTAGTGAAATTGAATTTGTAGTTGAAAAAAAAAAAAAACTCCCAGCAAAAAAAGTCCAAGACTGGATAGCTCGACAGTGGAACTGTATCAAAGTAGAGCTATTACTATCCTTCTCAAACCATTCAAAAAATTGAAGAGGACGGATATTCCCAAATTCATTCTACAAGGCCACCATTACCCCAATACCTAAACCAAACAAAGGCACTACTAAAAAAAAAAAAGAAAGAAAAGAAAATCACAGGCCAATATCTTTGATGAATATAGATGCAAACATCCTCAAAATATCAGCAAACTGATTTTATACATATATATGCACACACACTATATATATATATATACACACACACACACACACACACACACACATACACAAAAGGGATCATACATCTTGATCAAGTGGGATTTATTTCAGGGATACAGGGATGATTCAATATTCACAAAAATCAACACGATACATCACAATAACAAAAAGGATAAAAATCACATGATCATCTCAATGGATGTAGAAAATGCATTTGACAAAATGCAATATCCATTCATGATAAAAACTCTCAAAAATGGTGTAGAGGGCTTCCCTGGTGGCACAGTGGTTGAGAGTCTGCCTGCCAATGCAGGGGACACGGGTTCATGTCCCGGTCTGGGAAGATCCCACATGCCATGGAGTGGCTGGGCCCGTGAGCCATGGCTGCTGAGCCTGCACCTCCGGAGCCTGTGCTCCACAACGGGAGAGGCCACAACAGTGAGAGGCCTGCATACCGCAAAAAAAAAAAAAAAAAAAAAAAAAATGGTGTAGAGGGAATATATATTGACACAATAAAGGCCATTTATGACAAAACCACAGCTAACATCATACTCAACAGTGAAAAGCTGAAAGCCTTTCCTCTAAAATCAAGAACAAGACAAAAATGTCCACTCTTGCAACTTCTATTTAACGTAGTATTGGAAGTCCAAGCCACAGCAATCAGACAAGAAATAAAAGGCATCCAAACTGGAAGGGAAGAAGTAAAACTGTCACTACTTGTAAATAACATGTTAATATAAAAACCCTAAAGTCTCCACCAAAAAATTATTAGAACGAATAAGTGAATTCTGTAAAGTTGCAGGATACAAGATTAATATACATAAATCTCTTTCTTTTCTATGAACTAATAATGAACTATCAGAAATAGAAAGAAAAAAACCCAATAACTCTTAAAATTGAATTTAAAAAAAAACCTAGGAATAAACTTAGGAGGTGAGACAACTATACGCTTAAGACTACAAAACATTGATGAAGGAAACTGATGATAAAAAGGGAAAGATATCCCATGTTCTTGGACTGGAAGAATCAATATTATTAAAATGGCCATACCACCCAAAGCAACCTATGGATTTAATGCAATCCCTATCAAAATACCCAGGACATTTTTCACAGAACTAGAATAAATAATCCTAAAATTTATATGGAACAACAAAAGACCCCAAATATCTAAAGCAATCTTGAGAAAAAAAGAACAAAGCTGGCAGTATCATGCTCCCTGACTTCAGAACACACTACAAAGTTACAGTGATCAAAACACCATGGTACTGACATAAAACCAGAAATATAGATCCATGGAACAGAACAGAGAGCCCAGAAATAAACCCACACACTTACGGTCAATCAATCTACAACAAAGGAGGCAAGAACATACAATGCAGAAAAGACAGTCACTTTAAAAAGTGGTGCTGAGAAAACTGGATAGCTACATGTAAGAGAATGAGCTTAGAGCATTTCCTCACACCAATACAAAAATATACTCAAAATTGATTAAAGACCTAAATGTAAGACCTGAAACCCTAAAACTTCTAGAAGAAAACATAGGCAGAGCACTCTTTGACATAAATTTTAGCAATATTTGTTGTCGTCTCCTAAGGCAAAGGAAATAAGAGCAAAAATGAACAAATGGAAACTAATTAAACTTAAAAGCTTTTATTCAGCAAAGGAAACCTTTGACAAAATGAACCACCTGCTGAATGGGACAAAGTACTTGCAAATGATATGACAAATGAGGAGTCAATATCCAAAGTATATAAACAGGTCATATGATTAAAAAAAAAAACTCAATTAAAAAACGGGAAGACCTGAATAGATATTTTTCCAAAGAATACATTCAAATGGCCAATAGGCACATAAAAGATGTTCAACATCACTAATCATGGAAATGCAAATCAAAACCACAATGAGAGATCGCCTCACATCTGTCACAATGGCTATCATCAAAAAGTCTACAAATAACAAATCCTGAAAATGGTGTGGAGAAAAGGGAACCCTCCTACACTATTGGTGGGAATGTAAATTGGTGCAGCCACTATGGAGAACAGTGCAGAGGTTCCTCAAAAAACCAAAAATAGAACTACTATCTGATCTAAGCAATTCCACTCCCAGTTATGTATCAAAAAAAAAAAGCCCTTGAAAACACTCATTCAAAAAGATACACGCACCCCAATGTTCACAGCAGAATATTTACAATAGCCAAGATATAGAGGCAACCCAAGTGCCAATTGATAGATGAATGGATAAAGATGTGTTTTATATATATATATATATATATATATATACACACACACACACACAATGGAGTATTAGTCATAAAAATGAAATTCTGCCATTTGCAACAACGTGGATGAACTTACAGAGTATTATGCTTACTGAAATAAGTCAGAGAAAGACAAATACTGTATGCTATCACTTACACATGGAATCTAAAAAATAAAACAAACAAATATATATGGGAAAATAGAAACAGACTCAGATATAGGGAACAAATTAGTGGTTACCAATGGGGAGAGGGAGGGGGAATGGAAAAAATAGGGGTAGGGGATTAAGAGGTACAAAATACTATGTATAAAATAAGTTACAAACATATATTGTACAGCACAGGGAATACAGCCAACATTTTATGATTATTTTAAATTGAATATAATCCATAAAAATTTTGAATTACTACATTGTACACCTGAAAATAATATAATACTGTATATCAACTATACCTTATTAAAAATATTTTGATTTTGTAAACCCTTGAAAGTGTCTCAGGGACTCCCCAAAAGTCCTTGGACAAGATACCGAGAAACACTGCAGAGGACAAAAGAGACTGGAGTCCCAATATAACTGCATGGAACAGAATCCTCTAACCCCGACACCCCAGACCACCTACCAACATATACCTTCATGTGAATGATAAATAAATCTTCTATCTTCAGTTAGCCACCGTACTTTGATCTCCATTTATGCAGTCAAACCAACAACCTAAGACAATCATTTGACTAGCAGGGTTGTTTTTCTTAAAGCAGTTAAGAATGAAGTGATATTTCTCGTACAAAGTGTGAACTAAAAGTGGAAAATAAACTGTAGATTAAGAAAGCCTCCACTATCAAAATAAATGGAAGGAACTGCCTCTCCTTATGGAAGTTAGGAATGTTTCCAAGCTTTCAGATCTGAAGTGTGCCTGTTTCATTTTGTCTGGTCCACTTTGCTCACTTAGAATACCTGGTGACCCCAGTAGGTAAATGAGTCAGCGGAGAGCCAATGGAAGGTTTCTGGTAGGGAAGTGATGTGATCGGAGCAATGTTTCAGAAAGAGCAATCGGATAGCCCTGGGCAAGAGGACTGGAAGAAGAGAGGCTAGCAATGGGAGAGCTGGGCAGACGTAAGGTACCGTAAGATCTAGGAGAATAATGAGTCTGGATTAGGTCACCGGAGAGGAGGAAGAGAGTGGATTGAGAGTATTAATGCCTGGATCACAGTCCCTACACTGTAATAGTTACAGAGAACCATGGCACAGAGCACAGCCCAACTCTGCACCCAGAATATTCCTTAGGATGGCTTGTTTTCAGAGCCCTGCCTGCTGGTCTGGACCCTGTCAGAACATTAAGGATCCCTTTAAGTCATTCCCAAAGCTGCCTATAGCTGATCCCATGTTTCCCTCCCCAGAGCCGAATTATCCCACTCTCCACCTCCACACGCTGATGGATCTGAAACAGACAGCACACGTGGCCACATCTCACCTCTTAGTAGGTGGCAGTGGTAAAAGAGTTGCCTCCTCGGGCTGCTTGCCTTATAATCCCACCAAAAGTCCCTGCCGGGCTTCCCTGGTGGTGCAGTGGTTGAGAGTCTGCCTGCCGATGCAGGGGATGCGGGTTCGTGCCCCGGTCCGGGAAGATCCCACATGCCGCAGAGCGGCTGGGCCCGTGAGCCATGGCTGCTGAGCCTGCGCATCCGGAGCCTGTGCTCCGCAACGGGAGAGGCCACAACAGTGAGAGGCCCGCGTACCGCAAAAAAAAAAAAAAAGTCCCTGCCTCCCAGTCCTGGGAAGGGAACAAGGGGGTCACTGCCCTGGGCTGTGGCCCTTACCTGTGTTCAAGATATCCTCGATGGTTCTTTGAATTTATCATAGTCCTCCTTCCTGCAATCTGGAATGAAATATTAGTGTGCTCAGCAATAGAAAGGATAATAGCCACCACGTACAGATTGTTTACAATGTGCCGGGTACACATTTAAGTGCTTTATATACACGAAGTTGTTTAATCCTCCAAACAACCATTGAAGACAGGTAGTAGTATCATCACCATACAGATGATGGAACTTAAGCACAGGATATTGAATAACTTGCTGATATCGTATATCTAGTAACTGAAGCAGCCTGGATTTAAGCCAGGTCATCTGCCTCCAAAACCCTGCAGTCTTAACCGTAACACTCGACCATCTCAAATATGGTGCCCAGGGTTGAAGCCTGGGCTCTGGAGGATAGCCATTCCCAAGAATGTGAGAAAAAGAGAAGGCAGGGAGGGCTTGATATTATATTCACAGCACCTAATACCCAAACACACAGAACTGGAGAAAAATCAATTTGATTCTCGTTCTGTGCCTTTACAACACATGCCCAAATTCATCGGATCTCTTGTGTCAGAAATAGAATGGAATCAAATACAAGTCTAAAGTGAGGAGTCTGGAGTGCTGGACTATTGGTTTTAAATCAATCAGGAGCTTTCATGTATAACTTGCTGAAAAGCAGGGAGAAGTGTTCCTGGTTCCGGGTTGCTACTGGGCTTCTAATTACCCACTCAGAAAGCAATCTCTCACCAGGGTCAACACCTGGTGCATTCACAGCCTTACTTGTGTGTTCTAAGGAAGATGGCAAAGCCCTCTACTCTCTCTTCACCAAGGAGCTGCCTGATAGCCAGGGTCCTTGAATCTCCAGGTTTTATCAGTAGATGAGATAATTAGGCACAGTTGGTCAAAGGCCACCCATGTGTTTTTCTTCCAGAATGATTCTGAGTTTTTATTTGTGGAATCCATGTTTATGCCTTTGGCAGCCAGGCCAGTTTTCTACATATTTAAAATACCAACTCAAACCTTACCAGCACTGATACCTTTTCGTCCCGCAACAGACAGAATCTCCTTCCTGGGGTCTTCACAGCACCTTGACCATCCTTTAGCACTTACTAAATCACATTATTATTGATTGCTTAAATAACTGTTATTCCACCAGATTATGAGCCTCTCTAAGACAAATGTTACCAAACCAGGTTTGTTTTGCTTGATGAACAGCAAGCCAACACTCTGATACCGAGGTTTGCAAGCGAAGAGAGGGTTTATTCACAAGGCAGCCAAGCGAGGAGACAGGAGAATAAACCTCTAATGAGCCTACCCCTAGGCAAGGGGCTTTGCAGGGTAGAAAGAGACTGGGAAAGATTGGGCTGTGATGTTGCCCACGATGGGTTGTGTCAGGCAGAGGGAAAAAGCCAGAGACAGTAAATGTCTTGGTAGGTAGAGGAGAGAGGGGTAAGGGAAGGGGACGGGAGGATTTAAGACAAATTTCCTTACATCATAATTGTCTCTAGAACCAGCCCAGAAGGGAAAAACATATGATTATTCTGCATATCTCATTGATGCATTTTTGGAATCCCGGTGCTTAGTTTAGTATTAATTTTATGTGTAGATATCAGGGTTAGACCAACTGGTCTAATTCTCTTGGAAATGTGGCACCCAATGAACCAAACTGCTGCAGTGTATAATTCAGTGCTTTCAAGGCCAAAGCAAATGCTCCACATTTAGCCTTCTTTTTTCTGAATAAACTAATCAATCCACTGGATGAACCCACATTTCCTTTTCACAGCCAAATCCCAAACAATATGATGATTTCTCAGTTCCCAATGGCAGTTTAGTCTGGACCTGGTTGTGCTATATGACTTGGTGGCTTAGAGGGCACTTCGAGACCCCCGTAACTGCAGAGACCTGGGAAAACACAGCACATTGAGCTGCTCTGTGCTGTGGACGGGAGGCTCATTTCTGCAGGACGCCAGACTTCCCACTCCTTATCCACCACCCCCCTTCCACGGTTGTTTGCTTCTCCCCTCCCCTGTTGCTTACCTTCAGGGCCATTTACTCTTCCAAAGCCACCTGCTCCTCCTTGCCTTTGAGTCTCTAGGTGCCAGCTCTCTAAGATCTGACCTCGGGACCTGCCAAATCAGAGCTGGGATGGCTTTTCCCATCTGCAGCAAAAGCCATTTCAAAGCAGACAGAGCGCTGGGCTTCTCATATCTTCCTTGCTGCATGTGTTTGTGGCTGCAAAAACCAATTACTGAAGCTCAGCTGTAAGAAATGAAATGTATTTAGTCACAGGTGAAGTTCATGAACACGGTATTAGCTGCAGAATGTGTGCGGTGGCATCTTTTACAAATGAATGCATATCCTCAATCCTGCTCCTTTTACAAATAAGCCATCTCCAGAGCGATGTTGTTGGCAAAAACAGAAGTAAGTCTAATGGCCTGGCAGCCGCCAAGCTGCTCAGAATAATGAGCTATGGCACATAGCACTTTATCTTCATCTGATTTTTCCCTCTGCTTGTTTATAGCATCTGAAATGCCCATATTCCCTTGGGATCAAACAGGCTTATAGCCCTGCAGGACAAACTCTCCCCTCTACACTTTCCGAGTTAATATTTGAAGCTGTTGAACCAAGAGGAATTGTTGCACAGAGAGAACACAGAAAGCAAATGAGGGCACGTTTGGATACCACTCAGACTTTCCCAGCACAAGTCCTGAGAATGACTGTATACTCTCTTCCAATTGCCCCAGAATGATTTGGAAAACCAAACCATCAGATTTAGTTGACCTGTTTACACTAAATGCAAACTTTGGTGGAAATACATTTTTTATTGAGAAAGCAACTTGATTTGATAATTTGTGCTTCCACAGAGAAGTTACACCTGGTAGACCCCTCAATATCAACTGTTATTCTAGGTGAAAAGGGAAAGCTTTTTAAAACCAGATCTAAAAGGACCTTGAAGAGGCCTTGAGAAGTCAGACTTTTCAGGGTGTTGGCTTATTGTTCAAACCATACAAGAGGTATCTGTACGGGTCACTTAGATCCTCGGTTGAGCCATGGCCTCTGCTAGTGGTGGCTCTCCTTGGTTTGCCTCCCAACAGAAGGCGCGTTGACTTACCAGGCTGAGTGCTGGTTTCCACTGCCAGCTCTCTTATCCATACTGCTGGAGAGTACTAGGTTAATCCTACAATATTATCTAACTGCTTTTAACTCTCCTTTGTTCTCTACTTTCTACTTGGAGCCACTATGAGGTTAAAAAAAAAAAAAGTCTGAAGGAAGCTTAAACTTATCAACAGAGTTTGTTATGAAACTTTGCAAATGCTTGCAGAGACCTTCATCCACTCAGCTCTTCTCACTTTTGGCCAATGCCTCAGTACTTCCTTTACTGGGAGGAAAAAAGTCTACAGTTGTGTGTTTTCTTGTTCACCCTCTGGTCTGTTCAAAATTCTATCTGCATATGAATACGCTGCTCTTTTTTATGCTCTCCGGTGGTGTCTAACCCTTCTTTCCCAGACTAATTAGTCAACTTGAGTTCTTAAATACATACTCTCTTTTTCCTTGGTGCCTTTGCTCCACTACGTTTCTTCTTCCCTGGTACCTTCAGTTTCTACTCCTGCCCTGGCTCCCCTTCCTAACCGCCTGCAGATATGCACACACCCGTGCCTGGGAAGATTTCCCAAGCTATCCGGCTACTTTACTTCTGCTTTTCCCTACCAAGACTCTTGACCAAATGCCACCCTGCCTCCACCTCCAGAAATAGTAATACTAATAAAGAAATGATGTTACCAAACCAGGTTCATCTTACCTGACGCACAGCAAGCCAAAATGCTAAGACACCGAGGTTTGCAGCAGAGCGGGTAATTCACAAGGCAAACCAAGCAAGGAGATGGAGGATACGTCTCAGCTGTGCCTCACGGAAAACAAGGGGTATGCGGTATTTATGGGATAAAGAATAAAGAATCAGGGTGGTCTGAGGCGAGGGGAAGGGCGATTGGGAAAACGGGCAGTAATCATCACTCTGCACAGGCTTAACTATGCTACAAGGCTCTGCCTGTTCGAAAAATGAAGGCGCTTGGCACGCTCTGAGGGTGGAGTTTTCGGCCCTCTGACGTCAAAAGACACTTGCGCATGCCCAGCTGGAGGCTCCGTGGTCCTATCCTGTCTCAACCAGCTCAGCTGGAACTAGACTCAGCTGACTCCAAGCTGCCGGAAAAAAACTTGGACAAACTTTTAATTTTTTTTTTAAACATCTTTATTGGAGTATAATTGCTTTACAATGGTGTGTTAGTTTCTACTATTGGGCAAACATCTTATTGTTTAGGCTACTTGCCGCTTGGAGGACAAGTCTTTTGTAGATGACCTTGATTAGCCAAGACAGGTAAAATGAATTTGACTAATGATTACCCACGGTTTCAATGATAAATAACACTTGAGTGCCTACTCTGTGCCTATACTGTCTTAGAACTGTATACACATTGTCCTTTAGCCTCACAAAAACCTTATGAGTTAGCTACTATTATTACCATTATTATCTCCATTTTAAAGATGGGGAGATGGAGGCATAAAGGAGTTAAGCATCTTGCACAAGATCACACAGCAAGCTTGGAGCAGAGATGGGACTGAAATCCAGGTAGTCGGCTCTCAGGGCCCACAGTTTACATCACTATCTTCTCTCTTGTTCTGCAAATGGCCCTCCCAGCATTCTGAACCCATATGCAAGAAGCGCACTGACCTCATAAGAGTTGAACCCACGGACATTATCAATTTCTTGTTCTCATCAACCTTTCTGCAGTATCTGATATGGTTGATTTTCTGTTCCCATCTTCGTTTTGACCCTCTCCTCTCGTTTGGCTCTCACAGCACCATACTGTTATAGTTCTTATCCATTTTCTCTCACCTTTCTTTCTCTGTCCTCTTCACTAACTCCATTTTCTGCCCTTAATATATATGAGCATGCCTGAGACGTTGCCACTCTTAATATAAAGTCTCTCACCCCATGCCTTCAACTGTGTCTACTGCCACTGAATCTTAGTTCTATAGCTTTAGCTCCACTGTCCCTCCTGGCACCAGGCTTGCATTTCCAACTGAATGGTGAACTTTTCCACTAGATTATATCACCTTCACTTCAAATGCACTATGTTAATATAAGTGAATCATATTTTCTGCAAATTACTAAAGCATTGTTCTTCTCTGTCCTCCACCTCTGCTTTTGTTCAATGGTGCTATTACTCATCTAGTCACTGGGCTTAGAATGTGGATGTCATCTCTGAAGACTCCCTCCTTGTCACCATTTAGCATTACCTACTCAAAATTCAGTCTTTTCAGTTCTTACTTTCCTGATGCTCACAACTTTCTCTTCTATTCTATTGTCTTTCCAATGCCAGCACCCTAGAAGATGTCCTTATTAGCTAATGCTTGGCCTACAGTTTTAGCCAGTCTCTGACCTTCTTCCCTCTCTTGCTGACCCCAACCTATATGGCTGGCTGCCAAAATGTCATCAATCCAAAACACTCCTTCCATCACATTATAACCCTGCTCATAAATCCAAAGAGGATTCCTATGAGAAAGTCCCACACCCATTAGCCTGGCATTTAATGCCCTCTCTAAGCTGAGCACAGTCTGTCTTTCCAGCTTTCTGCCCTCTACTCCAAGTGGGCTCTGCCTATATCCAAACATATTCAGCACACTGTTGTGTCCACACCTTGGCTCTCCCTTCCTGGGATGATGCCCTTGCTTTTCTCCACAGACTACTAACCTTTCAGGATCCAGCTTCCGTTCTTGTTTCTTCAATCAATATGTTATGACCACATTCTCCTAGAAATGAGCTCCTTCCTCTGCATTCTATAGTAATGATCATCTATGCCATCAACGTAGCACTAAGCATTTCCTGCCTATATTTTCATGTGATAGGCATTTCCTCCCAAACTCTTTTTTTCAAACACACTGTACAGTTGTTAGAATCTGGGTACTATATTTGGTGTTTTAAAGTCACCGTATTTTACTAATATATTGAGAAGTAGGTATTTTATCTGTACTTTACAGATAAGGAAACTGAGTCTCTGAGAAGTTAAGTAAATTGGCTGAGGAAGCAGCTAACATGAATCTAAGCAGGGATTTTAACCAGGGACTGTGACTCTGGAGCCCATTCTGTTTCTGTTGTACCACACCATGTCCTTTCAACTGCCTTGAGGGCAATGATCCAATTTTACATCTCTCTGTATACTCCATGGTTCCTAGCACAGCTCTTGAACATACTGCTCAAAACTGTTGCTGTGTGAAAGATGGTGCTGCCAAAAAATTAAAATTTCCTAACATAAAAAGCCCGGGTTCTCCATAGGAGCCCATTGTCAACATGGGAAAGGAGGGGCGTCAGTCTGCCATAACAGCCTCATTGTCAGTCGGGTGTAGCTGCAGCCACAGTGGGTTCTGTGAACTCTGTGGGCATGAACGTGCAGAGGTGGCGCTGAAGTATAAGCCCGTTACTGGCAATCCACTGTGGGCCTGGGGAGGCAGCCCTGTTGGGTTCTCACTCTGGTGGATTTTGGAACCAGGACTGTGTATGTATTCCTGAGTTGATTATCTGTGGGTTCAGGGGACGCAGCTCCCGAGGGTTTATGTGCTGATGGTTTTATGAGTGTGCATGTGTACCTAAGAGACTTCTGAGCCAATGACTGGAGTCCACAAGTGGAGGTGGCTCCCGAGGACAGCACCAGCAACAGTGATCTTTGTGGGCACACGCACCAGGTGGCAGGTGGCATCACAGAATCAGACGTCCTGGTAGACATCTCCTGGGGAAGAACACACACAGTCGCTCCTTTCCCAGCGAGAATGCTCTAGTTCTGCCTACCTCACAATGCAGCTTAGAACCAGACCTGGGGGCTTCTATTCCAACAGCTGGAGAGCAGACCCTGACCCCAACAGGGCTGTGACAACCACAGAGCAGAGAGGAAGCCCTGCCCAACATCCAGTGCAGGCTCTGGTCACCACAACACCAAACACACCCCCTATCAAGGGGACAAGGGCCAGCACACACTAAGGAAAGATGTGGCAAGAATCCATACCAAAAACAGCCCTCACACCAAAAATACTGGACTCAAGCAGGCTACACAGGGACAGCCCAACATAAAAAACAGCCCTTCAAAACCACGGTTGATAGCTGTTTCTCCTAGATTTATAGAGTCAGAGAAATATAAGAAAAATGAAAAAGCAAAGGAACTATTCCCAACTAAAAGAACAAGAGAAATCCCCTGAAAGGACAAACAATGCTCCAGTCTGAAATGCTGAAAGAATTAAGAAAGGCTATCAATAGAAATGGGGATCACTAACAAGGAATTAGAAACTATAAGGAAAAGCCAATCAAACTCAGACAACTCAATTGCTGAAATGAAAACCGAGTTAAAGACAATAAATAGCAAACTAAATAATGCAGAAGGATGAATGAGCGATCTGGAAGAAGAATAACAAATCACCCAATCAGAACAGCAGACAGAAAAACAAAAGAAAAAAAATGAAAGCACCATATGAGATCTATAGGATAATACAAAGCATGACAATCTATACATAATAGGAATCCCAGAAGGAGAAGAAAGAGAAAAGGGGGTCAAAAATGTATTTGAAGAAATTATGGTTAAAAACTTCCCAAACTTAAAAGAGAAAACAGACATCAAGGTATAGGAAGCACAGAGGGTCCCAAACAAGATGAACCCAAACCAAGACATATTATAATTAAGATGGCAAAAGTTAAAGAGAGAATTCTAAAGGCAACAAGGGAAAAAGAAAAAGTCAGTTATAAGGGTACCTCCATAAGGCTATCAGCTGATTTCTCTACAGAAACTTTGCAGGCCAGAAAGAAGTGGCAAGATACATTCAAAGTCCTGAGAGGGAAAAACCTGCAACCTAGGATACACTACCCAGCAAGATTATCATTTAGAATACGAGAGAGAAAGAACTTCTCAGACAAGTTAAAAACGAAAAGAATATAGCAGTACTAAACCTATCTTAAAAGAAATATTGAAAGGTCTTCTCTAGAGACAAAAGAAGCAAGAATCTATAGGAAAGGGAAAATCAAAACTGGTAAGGTAAATATGTAAAAGGATTGAAGATTACTTTAAAAAGCCGGTACATAGATTAAAAAACAATCAAAAAATTCTGTGAAAGTAATTATAATTACAATGAGCAGTAAAAGGATAAACATGAAGATATAAAAGAGGACCTCAAAATCACAAAATGTCGGGGAGGGAAGTAAGAATATATAGATCTTTCAGAATGTGTTTGAGCTTATATGACTACCAGTCTAAAGCAAATAGATATAGTTATGTGTTAACATACTTGAAAATCAGGGTAACCACAAATCAAAAACATACAATAGATTCACAAAAAGCAAAAAGAAAGGAACTCAGACATAATACAAAAGAAAACCATCAAACCACAAAAGGAAAAATGAAAAGAAGAAAGGAACAAAGAAGAAATATAAAATCAACTGGAAAACAAGGTCTAAAGTGGCAATAAATACATACTTATCAATAATTACTTAAATGTTGGGACTTCCCTGGTGGTGCAGTGGTTAAGAATCCGCCTGCCAATGCAGGGGACACAGGTTCAATCCCTGGTCCAGGAAGATCCCATATGCTGCAGAGCAACTAAGCCTGCGAGTCATAACTACTGAGCCCATGTGCCACAACTACTGAGGCCTGCTCACCTAGAGCCCATGCTCTGCAACAAGAGAAGCCCACACACAACAAAGAGTAGCCCCCACTCACTGCAACTAGAGAAAGCCCACACGCAGCAACGAAGACCCAACGCAGCCAAAAATAAATAAATATTTTAAAAAATTACTTAAATGTCAATGGATTAAATGCTCCCATCAAAAGACTCAGAGTGGCAGATTGGATAATGAAACAAGAATCTACAATATGCTGCCTACAGGAGACCCACTTTAGGGCAAGGACACACAGATTGAAAGTGAGGGGATGGACAAAGTTATTTCACACAAATGGAAATGACAAGAAAGTAGGGGTAGAACTACTCATATCAGACAAAATAGACTTTAAAACAAAGGCCATAAAGAAAGACAAAGAAGGACATTATATCATGATAAAAGGATCAATACAAGAAGAGGATATCGCACTTGTTAACATATATGCACCCAATATAGTGGCACCTAAATACATAAAACAAATACTAACAGATATAAAGGGATAAATCGATTGGAATACAATAATAGTAGGAGATTTTAACACCCCACTGACATCAATGGACAGATCTTCCAGACAGAAAATCAATAAGGCAACAGAGATCCTGAATGACATAATAGAACAGTTAGACTTAATTAATATCTATAGAACACTACATCCAAAAAAACCCAGAATACACATTCTTTTCAAGCACACATGGAACATTCTTTAGGATAGACCACACAGGTCACAAAACATGCCTCAACAAATTTAAGATGATAGAAATTATTTCCAGTGTCTTTTCTGACCAAAATAGCATGACACTAGAAATCAACCATAGAAAGAGAAACGAGAAAAAATGATTACATGGAGACTAAACAACATGCTACTAAAAAAACCAATGAGTCAATGATGAAATCAAAGAGGAAGTTAAAAAAATACTTCGAGACAAATGAGAATGAAAACACAGCCATACAAAATCTATGGCATGCAGCAAAAGCAGTTCTAAAAGGGAAGTTCATAGCAATACAGGCCTTTCTCAAAAAATAAGAAAAATCTCAAATAAACAATCTAACCAACCACCTAAAAGAATTAGAAAAAGAAGAACAAATAAAGCTTAACATCAGCAGAAGGAAATAATAAAGATTGTAGAGGACATAAAGTAGAGATTTAAAAAACAGAAAAAATCAATACAACTAAGAGCTGGTTTTTTGAAAGGATTAAAAAATTTGACAAACCTCTGGCCAGGCTCATTAAGAACAAAAGAAACTGAACTGAAATAAACAAAACAAGAAATAAAAGAGGAGAAATAACAACTGTTTCTGCAGAAATATAACATACCATAAGAAAATATTATGAACAGTTTATATGCCAGCAAAATGGACAACCTAGAAGAAATGGATAAGTTTCTAGAAACATACAACCTGCCAAAACTGAATCAAGAAGGAACAATGTGGGAAGCCATGGAGAAGGAGAAGCGCGTTCACGCGTTCTGGTTGTAGTGGAGTGTGGAACGTTTAGGCAACGTGATCTGGTTCTTTGCGGGAAGGTGGGCGCTCTGGTGCTTGGCCAGCCGCGGCGTTGCGGGCCTTTGGGGGCCGCAGATTTGGTCTTTTTTCACTGATATAAGAGCTCGGCGGCGGGCGCGCAGTTCCCTGACCCGTCCTCACCATGTTGGTGCTGTTTGAAACGTCCGTCGGCTACGCCATCTTTAAGGGAAAGTTTGAAATTAACTTCAAGTTCATCAGCAAGGAAATAACTGAGCAGTGGGACATTCGTGTAATAGGGTGCTGTTGAGATGATAGGAAGCATCAGGTTTTGAATGAAAAGAAACTTCAAGAGGTTGATAGTTAGTGGAAAGAATTTGATACTCCAGAGAAAGCAAATAAAATAGTAAAGCTGAAACATTTTGAGAAATTTCAGGATACAGCAGAGGCATTGGCAGATAGCAGATGAAATGCACTTGAAATTCAAATGATTGGGAATTTGAATTCCCAAGGAGGAAAGAGCAAGTACCTGGCTGATTAAGCACAAACTGCTGCCTGACCTTAGAAATTGTGACAGACTTCCTGCCAGGCATACTTTAAGTTCAGCCAAAACCCAGACAACTAGAAGAGCATTCACAGCTCTGATGGAGGGCAAAATCAATAAGCAGCTGAAGAAAGTTCTGAAGAAAATAGTTAAAGAAGCCCATGAACCCCTGGCTGTAGCTGATGCTAAACTAGGAGGCGTCATAAAGGAAAAGCTGAATCTCAGTTGTATCCATAGTCCTCTTGTTAACGAACTTATGAGGGGAATCCGTTCACAGATGGATGGATTAATCCCTGGGGTAGAACCACGTGAAATGGCAGCCATGTGTCTTGGGTTGGCACACAGCTTGTCCCGATACAGATTGAAATTTAGTGCTGATAAAGTGGATACAATGATTGTTCAGGCAATTTCCCTGTTAGATGACTTAGATAAAGAACTAAACAACTACATTATGCGGTGTAGAGAATGGTATGGCTGGCATTTCCCTGAATTAGGAAAAATTATTTCGGATAATTTGACATACTGCAAGTGTTTACAGAAAGTTGGCGATAGGAAGAATTATGCCTCGGCCACACTTTCTGAATTATTGCCAGAAGAGGTTGAAGCAGAAGTGAAAGCAGCTGCAGAGATATCTATGGGAACAGAGGTTTCAGAAGAAGATATTTGCAACATTCTGCATCTCTGCACTCAGGTGATTGAAATCTCCGAATATAGAACCCAGCTCTATGAATATCTGCAAAATAGAATGATGGCCATTGCACCCAACGTTACAGTCATGGTTGGTGAATTAGTTGGAGCACGGCTTATTGCTCATGCAGGTTCTCTTTTGAATTTGGCCAAACATGCAGCTTCTACAGTTCAGATTCTTGGAGCAGAAAAGGCACTCTTCAGAGCCCTCAAGTCTAGACGAGATACCCCTAAGTATGGTCTCATTTATCATGCTTCACTTGTAGGCCAGACAAGTCCGAAACACAAAGGAAAGATTTCTCGGATGCTGGCAGCCAAAACTGCTTTGGCCATCCGGTATGATGCTTTTGGTGAAGATTCCAGTTCTGCGATGGGAGTTGAGAACAGAGCCAAATTAGAGGCCAGGTTGAGAACCTTGGAAGATAGAGGGATACGGAAAATAAGTGGAACAGGAAAGGCATTAGCAAAAGCAGAAAAGTATGAACATAAAAGTGAAGTGAAGACTTACGATCCTTCTGGTGACTCAACACTGCCAGCCTATTCTAAAAAGCGCAAGATTGAACAGGTAGACAAAGAGGATGAAGTGGTTGAAAAGAAGGCCAAAAAAGCCAAGGTTAAAATTAAAGTTGAAGAAGAGGAGGAAGTAGTAGAAGTAGAAGAAGATGTAGTAGAAGTGGTGGAAGAACAGGAGACATCTGTGAAGAAAAAGAAGAAAAAGGACAAAAAGAAACACATTAAAGAAGAACCGCTTTCTGAAGAAGAACCATGCACCAGCACAGCAATTGCTAGTCCAGAGAAAAAGAAGAAAAAGAAAAAAAAAAGAGTTAATGAGGACTAATGGAAGGAACCATTCTTTCAAAGATTTCTTAATTGAATCACCTGGATACATCATGTTTAAGATTCAGTCAGAAATACACCAGAGATGCTCTCTAAAATAATCAATGGGAGGTTGGATGAAACAAAATGATTAATCATCAATAGCATTTCATACCTATTTGTGTCTCAACATCACATCAACTGTGTTAATTTTATTATATCATTATTTCTTAGAATATTTGTTATACAAATAAAAATATTTTCTTTGTATTTTAAAAAAAAAAAAAAAAAAAGAAGGAACAATGTGAACAGACTGAACCCTAGAAGTAAAATAGAATCTGTGGGCTTCCCTGGTGGTGCAGTGGTTAATCCACCTGCCAATGCAGGGGACACAGGTTCAAGCCCTGGTCTGGGAATATCCCACATGCCATGGAGCAACTAAGCCCATGCGCCACAACTACTGAAGCCCACATGCCTAGAGCCTATGCTCCACAACAAGAGAATCCACCACAATGAGAAGCCTGCACACCACAACGAAGAACAGCCCCTGCTTGCTGCAACTAGAGAAAGCCCGTGTGCAGCAACGAAGACCCACTGCAGCCAAAAAATAAATTAATTAATTTTTTTAAATTATTTAAAAAATGGAATCTGTAATTAAAAAACAAACAAACAAAAAAACCTCCTTGTAAACAAAAGTCCAGGACTGGATGGCTTCACTGGGGAATTCTACCAAACATACAAAGAACAACTTATAACTCTCCTCAAACTCTTGCAAAAGATTGAAGAGGAAGGAACAAGCTCAAAGTCATTCTATGAAGCCACCATCACCCTTACACCAAACCCAGACACAGATACTACCAAAAAAGAAAATTACAGGCCAATATCACTGATGAATATAGATGCAAAAATCCTCAGCAAAATATTAGCAAACTGAATCTAACAATACATAAAAAGGATCATACACCATGATCAAGTTAGGTTTATTCCAGGATCACAAGGATGGTACAGTGTACTCAAATCAATCAATGTGATATACCACAACAACAAAAGCAGACAAAAACCACATGATCATCTCAATAGATGCAGAAAAAGCATTTGATAAAATTCAACATCCATTCATGAAAAAAACTCTTACCGAAGTGAGTATAGAAGGAACATATCTCAACATAATAAAAGCCATTTATGACAAACCCACAGCTGAAATAATACTCAATGGTGAAAAGCTGAAAGCTTTCCCACTAAACTCTGGAATAAGACAAGGATGCCCACTCTCACCACTTCTATTTAACAGAGTATTGGAAGTCCTAGCCATGGTAATCAGACAAGAGAAAGAATTAAAAGGTAGCCAAATCAAAAGGGAAGAGGTAAACTTGTCATTATATGCAGATGATCAGTACTCAATGTAGAAAACCCTAAAGATTCCACACACAAAATAAACTATTAGAACTGATAAATGAATTCAGCAAGGTAGCAGGATATGAGATAAATATACAGAAATCTGTTGCATTTCTTTACACTAATAATGAGATATCAGAAAGAGAAAGTTAAAAAAAAATCCCTTAAAAAATCACATTCAAAAATAAAATACCTGGGAATAAACCTAACCAAGGAGGTTAAAGACATATGCTGAGAACTATAAAACACTGATAAAGGAAATTGAATGTTATTCAAGGAAATGGAAAGATATCCCATGCTCTTGGATTAGAAGAATTAATATAGCTAAAATGGCCATACTACCCGAAGCAATCTACAGATTTAATGTGATCCCTATCAAATTACATGACATTTTTCACACAACTAGAACAAATAATACTAAAGTTTATATGGAACAACAAAACAGAATTGCCAAAGCAATCCTCAGGAAAAAGAACAAAGCTGGAGTCACGACCCTTCCAGACTTCAGACAATACGACAAAGCTACAGTAATCAAAACAGCATGGTATTGGTACAAAAACAGACATATAGGTATTTTTTGATTTCCTCTTTGATTTCTTCAGTGATTACTTTGTTATTAAGTAGTGTATTGTTTAGCCTCCATGTGTTTGTATGTTTTACAGATTTTTACCTGTAATTGATATCTAGTCTCATAGCATTGTGGTCAGAAAAGATACTTGATACAATTTCAATTTTCTTAAATTTACCAAGGCTTGATTTGTGACCCAAGATATGATCTATCCTGGAGAATGTTCCATGAGCACTTGAGAAGAATGTGTATTCTGTTGTTTTGGATGGAATGTCCTATAAATATCAATAAAGTCCATCTTGTTTAATGCATCATTTAAAGCCTGTGTTTCCTTATTTATTTTCATTTTGGATGATCTGTCCATTGGTGAAAGTGGGGTGTTAAAGTCCCCTACTATGAATGTGTTACTGTCAATTTCCCCTTTTATGGCTGTTAGTATTTGCCTTATGTATTGAGGTGCTCCTATGTTGGGTGCATAAATATTTACAACTGTTATATCTTCTTCTTGGATCGATCCCTTGATCATAATGTAGTGTCCTTCTTTGTCTCTTGTAATAGTCTTTATTTTAAAGTCTATTTTGTCTGATATGAGAATTGCTACTCTAGCTTTCTTTTGATTTCAATTTGCATGGAATATCTTTTTCCATCCCCTCCCTTTCAGTCTGTATGCGTCCCTAGGCCTGAAGTGGGTCTCTTGTAGACAGCATATATATGGGTCTTGTTTTTGTATCCATTCAGCCAGTCTGTGTCTTTTGGTGGGAGCATTTAATCAAAAAATACCTAGAGGGCATCCCTGGTGGTGCAGTGGTTGAGAGTCCGCCTGCTGATGCAGGGGACACGGATACGTGCCCTGGTCCGGGAAGATCCCACATGTCGCGGAGTGGCTGGGCCTGTGAGCCATGGCCGCTGAGCCTGTGCGTCCGAAGCCTGTGTTCTGCAACGGGAGAGGCCACAACAGTGAGAGGCCCAGGTACCACAAAAAAAAAAAAAAAGAAAAAAACCCCTAGAAACAAATGACAATGGAGACACTATGACGCAAAACCTATGGGATGCAGCAAAAGCAGTAATAAGAGGGAAGTTTATAGCAATACAATCCTACCTTAAGAAACAGGAAAAAACTCGAATAGACAACCTAACCTTGCACCTAAAGCAATTAGAGAAAGAAGAACAAAAAAACCCCAAAGTTAGCAGAAGGAAAGAAACCATAAAAATCAGATCAGAAATAAATGAAAAAGAAATGAAGGAAACGATAGCAAAGATCAATAAAACTAAAAGCTGGTTCTTTGAGAAGATAAACAAAATTGATAAACCATTAGCCAGACCCATCAAGAAAAAAAGGGAGAAGACTCAGATCAATAGAATTAGGAATGAAAAAGAAGAAGTAACAACTGACACTGCAGAAATACAAAAGATCATGAGAGATTACTACAAGCAACTCTATGCCAATAAAACGCACAACCTAGAAGAAATGGACAAATTCTTAGAAATGCACAACCTGTCAAGACTGAAGAAATAGAAAATATGAACAAACCAATCACAAGCACTGAAATTGAAACTGTGATTAAAAATCTTCCAACAAACAAAAGCCCAGGACCAGATGGCTTGACAGGTGAATTCTACCAAACATTTAGAGAAGAGCTAACACCTGTCCTTCTCAAACTCTTCCAAAATATAGCAGAGGGAGGAACACTCCCAAACTCATTCTTTTTTTTTTAAATTAATGAATTAATTAATTAATTTACTTTTGGCTATGTTGGGTCTTCATTTCTGTGCGATGGCTTTATTCAGTTGCAGCGAGCGGGGGCCACTCTTCAATGCGGTGCGCAGGCCTCTCACTGCTGCGGCCTCTCCCGTTGTGGAGCACAGGCTCCAGATGCGCAGGCTCAGTAGTTGTGGCTCACAGGCTTAGTTGCTCCACGGCATGTGGGATCTTCCCAGACCAGGACTTGAACCCATGTGCCCTGCATTGGCAGACAGATTCCTAACCACTGCACCACGAGGGAAGCCCCCAAACTCATTCTACGATACCACCATCACCCTGATACCCAAACCGGACAAGGATGTCACAAAGAAAGAAAACTACAGGCTAATATCACTGATGAACATAGATGCAAATATCCTCAACAAAATACTAGCAAACAGAATCCAACAGCACATTAAAAGGATCATACACCATGAACAAGTGGGGTTTATTCCAGGAATGCAAGGATTCTTCAATATACGCAAATCAATCAACGTGATACACCATATTAACAAATTGAAGGAGAAAAACCATATGATCATCTCAACAGATGCAGAGAAAGCTTCTCACAAAATTCAACACCCATTTATGATAAAAACCCTGCAGAAAGTAGGCACAGAGGGAACTTTCCTCAACATAATAAAGGCCATATATGACAAACCCACAGCCAACATTGTCCTCAATGGTGAAAACCTGAAAACATTTCCACTAAGATTAAGAACAAGACAAGGTTGCCCACTCCAGTCTTATTCAACATAGTTTTTGAAGTTTTAGCCACAGCAATCAGAGAAGAAAAAGAAATAAAAGGAATCCAAATCGGAAAAGAAGAAGTAAAGCTGTCACTGTTTGCAGATGACATGATACTATACATAGGGAATCCTAAAGGTGCTACCAGAAAACTACTAGAGCTAATCAATGAATTTGGTAAAGTAGCAGGAAACAAAATTAATGCACAGAAATCTCTTGCATTCCTATACACTAATGATGAAAAATCTGAAAGTGAAATTAAGAAAACACTCCCATTTACCACCGCAACAAAAAGAATAAAATATCTAGAAATAAACCTACCTAATGAGACAAAAGACCTGTATGCAGAAAATTATAAGACACTGATGAAAGAAATTAAAGATGATACAAATAGATGGAGAGATATACCATGTTCTTGGATTGGAAGAATCAACATTGTGAAACTGACTCTACTACCCAAAGCAATCTACAGATTCAATGCAATCCCTATCAAACTACCACTGGCGTTTTTCACAGAACTACAACCAAAAATTTCACAATTTTTATGGAAACACAAAAGACCCCGAATAGCCAAAGCAATCTTGAGAACGAAAAATGGAGCTGGAGGAATCAGGCTCCCTGACTTCAGACTATACTACAAAGCTACAGTAATCAAGACAGTATGGTACTGGCACAAAAACAGAAAGATAGATAAATGGAACAGGACAGAAAGCCCAGAGATAAACCCATGCACATATGGTCACCTTATTTTTGATAAAGGAGGCAGGAATGTACAGTGGAGAAAGGACAGCCTCTTCAATAAGTGGTGCTGGGAAAACTGGACAGGTACATGTAAAAGTATGAGATTAGAACACTCCCTAACACCATACACAAAAATAAGCTCAAAATGAATTAAAGACCTAAATGTAAGGCCAGAAACTATCAAACTCTTAGAGGAAAACATAGGCAGAACAATGTATGACATAAATCACAGCAAGATCCTTTTTGACCCACCTCCTAGAGAAATGGAAATAAAAACAAAAATAAACAAATGGGACCTAATGAAACTTCAAAGCTTTTGCACAGCAAAGGAAACCATAAACAAGACCAAAAGACCATCCTCCGAATGGGAGAAAATATTTGCAAATGAAGCAACTGACAAAGGATTAATCTCCAAAATTTACATGCAGCTCAATAACAAAAAAAAAACAACACAATCCAAAAATGGGCAGAAGACCTAAATAGACATTTCTCCAAAGTAGATATACAGATTGCCAACAAACACATGAAAGAATGCTCAACATCATTAATCATTAGAGAAATGAAAATCAAAACTACAATGAGGGCTTCCCTGGTGGCACAGTGGTTGAGAGTCCGCCTGCCGATGCAGGGGACACGGGTTCGTGCCCCGGTCCGGGAAGGTCCCACATGCTGCAGAGCGGCTGGGCCCGTGAGCCATGGCTGCTGAGCCTGCGCGTCCGGAGGCTGCGCGTCCGGAGCCTGTGCTCTGCAGCGGGAGAGGCCACAAGAGTGAGAAGCCCACGTACCGCAAAAAAAACAAAACAAACAAACAAAAAAAAACTACAATGAGATATCATCTCACACGATTCAGAATGGCCATCATCAAAAAATCTAGAAACAATAAATGCTGGAGAGGGCGTGGAGAAAATGGAACACTCTTGCACTGCTGTGGGAATGTGAATTGGTACAGCCACTATGGAGACAAGTATGGAGGTTCCTTAAAAAACTGCAAATAGAACTACCATATGAACCAGCAAGCCCACTACGGGGCATATACCCTGAGAAAACCATAATTCAAAAAGAGTCATGTACCAAAATGTTCATTGCAGCTCTATTTACAATAGCCAGGACATGGAAGCAACCTAAGTGCATCATCGGATGAATGGATAAAGAAGATGTGGCACATATATACAATGGAATATTACTCAGCCATAAAAAGAAACGAAATTGAGTTATTTGTAGTGAGGTAGATGGACCTGGAGTCTGTCATACAGAGTGAAGTAAGTCAGAAAGAGAAAGACAAATACCATATGCTAACACATATATATGGAATCTAAGAAAAAGAATGTCACGAAGGAACCTGGGGTAAGACGGGAATAAAGACACAGACCTACTAGAGAATGGACTTGAGGATATGGGGGGAGGGAACGGTAAGCTGTAACAAAGTGAGAGAGTGGCATGGACATATATATATATACTACCAAACGTAAAATAGATAGCTAGTGGGAAGCAGCTGCATAGCACAGGGAGATCAGCTCGGTGCTTTTTGACCACCTAGAGGGGTGGGAGGGAGGGAGACGCAAGAGGGAAGAGATATGGGAACATATGTATATGTATAACTGATTCACTTTGTTATAAAGCAGAAACTAACACACCATTGTAAAGCAATTATACTCCAATAAAGATGTAAAAACAAAAACAAAAACAAAAAAAACCCCAGACATATAGATCAATGGAACAGAATAGAGAGCCCAGAAATAAACCCACATACCTACAGTCAATTAATCTTTGACAAAGGAGGCAAGAATATGCAATGGAGAAATGACAATCTCTTGAGCAAGTCGTGTTGGGGAAGCTGGACAGCCACATGTAAATCAATGATTTTAGAACACACCCTCACACCATACACAAAAATAAACTCAAAATGGCTTAAAGACTTAACTATGATATGACACCATAAAACTCCTAGGGGAGAATATAGGCAAAACATTCTCTGACATATATTGTAGCAATGTTATCTTATGTCAGTCTCCCAAGGCAATAGAAATAAAAACAAAAATAAATGGGAACTAATCAAACTTATAAGCTTTTGCACAGCTAAAGGAACCATAAACAAAGCAAAAAGACAACCCACAGACTGGGAGAAAATATTTGCAAATGACGCAGCTGACAAGGGATTAATTTCCAAAATATACAAATAGCTCATACAACTTAATAACAGAAAAACCAAACAACCCAATCAAAAAATGAGCAGAAGACCTAAATAGACATTTCTCCAAAGAAGACATATAGATGGTCAACAGGCACATGAAAGGATGCTCAACATTGCTAATTATTAGAGAAATGCAAATCAAAACCTCAATCAGACACCAGTCTGAATGGCTATCATCAAAACATCTATAAATAATAAGTGCTGGAGAGGGTATGGAGAAAAGGGAGCCCTCCTACACTGCTGGTGGGAATGTAAGTTGGTGCAGCCACTTTGGAAAACAGTATGGAAATTCCTCAGAAAACTAAAAATAGAGTTACCATATGATCCAGCAGTCCCACTCCTGGGCATATATCCAGAAAAGACAAAAGTTCTAATTTGAAAAGATACATGCACTCCAATGTTCATAGCAGTACTATTTACAATAGCCAAGACATGGAAGCAACCTAAATGTCCATCAACAGATGAATGGATAAAGAAGATGTGGCATACACACACACATGCACACATATACACAATGGAATACTACACAGCCATAAAAAAGAATGAAATAATGCCATTTGCAGCAACACAGGTGGACCTAGAGATTATCACACTAAGTGAAGGAATCAAAAACAAATATTATATGATTTCACTTACATGTGGAATCTAATAAATAGTACAAATGAACTTATTTACAAAACAGAAACAGGCTCACAGGTAAAGAAAACAAATTTATGGTTACCAAAGGGGAATGTGGGGGAGGGATTAACTGGGAGTAGGGAATTAACAGATGTTTAAAACTGATAAACAATAAGGATTTACTGTAGGGAACTATATTCAATATTTTGTAATAAACTATGATGGAATTGAATTGAAAAATGAAGAATACAGATATATACATATATACATATAACCAAATCATTTTGCTGTATACCTGAAACTAACACAATATTGTAAATCAACTATGCTTCCATTAAAAAAGTCATATTAAATTTATTTATTAATTTAGGGAGAATCGATATCTTTAGTTATGATGTTGAATCTTCTATCCAAAAACAAGTTATACTTTTTTATTAGGTCAAAAAAATTTATTTGCTTTTCTTAAGAGAATTCTTAAGTTTTATTAATAGAGATTTTATACATTAATTGTTAACTTCACTTCTAATTATTTTATTTTTAGCTTTAGTTTTTGCATTTAATTTTCAATTTTCAGTTGAAATTATAAATGGGATCTTTACTTCCATTATATTTTGTTCTTGGAACAAAATATACCTAGTTCTTCTTTATTATATAAAGGCTGTTAATTTCTGTCTGTTAATTTTATGGTCAGAACTTTTACTGAATCCTCTATTGTTTGTAGGCAATTTTCAGATTATTCTCTTGTATATTCCAGGTATAAATTATATCATTTATATTTAGTTTTTTCTCTTACTGTCCAGTTTTCATACACCTAATTTATTTTTCATCTCTAATTTCATTGTCTAATACATGCAAAAACTCTTAAATTTTAGTGTTGATAGTGAAGACATTTGTTTTATCTCTAAATTTAATGGGGATGATTTTAGCATTTCTCTATTAGCCTAATGATAGATGTATTTTAACTAGTTAAGGAAATATTCATCTATTTCTAGTTGATTAAGATTCTTCAGCATCACAAATGGGCTTTGAAACTTACCAAATGCATTTCCAGAAACTCTAGAGGTGATTTTATATGATTTATCCACTCTTAGATTTATTGCTGTAGTGAATTACATAAATAGCTTTCCCAAAACTAAAATTTCTTACATTACTGGAAAAATCTTACTTGGCTAGTATGTCATTTTCTTATACTGTGGTGTTTAGGTCTGCTAATATTTTATTTAGAAGTATTTTGCATTGATAATCATAAGAGAGATTGACCTATAAAGATTTTCATTTTGGAAATTTTTGTTGAATGTCGATATTAATTATTGCATCATAAAAGAAACCACTGAAACTTTTCTTCTTTTCCTATGCTATATAATTATTTGTTATTTCAAAATTTATAAGAAATCCACCACAAAACCATTTGACCTTTGTGTTTTTGGGGGAGTAAGGTAGGGATAGCTCTTTGAAAACATTCTCTATTTCTTTTATTTAATTGATATGTTTACATATTTTATCTTTACTTAAATATGTTTTGAGACAAAAATTATATTTACTTAGAAAATTATTTAGTTTATCTGGATTTTTTAATTTATTTGACTGTAATTAAGTAATACTATGTTTTATGATTACTTTAATTATTTCTGTAAATATAATTCTTCCCCCTTATTATTCCTTACTTTGTGTATTTGTACTTCCTCCTATTTTTTTGATTAATTTGTTATGAGCTTACCTATTTTATATTTCCAAAAACTGGATTCTGTATTTATTTATTAGTTTTATTATTTGTTTCTTAATTTATTATTTTCTGTGTTTATCTTTATTGATTTTGTTCTGCTTTCCTTTGATTTATTTTATTTTGTTGCTCCTTTTCTAAATTCTTATGTTGGATATTTAGTGGATATTTCTATTAATAGTTATTGAAGTTTTTGCATTTTCTTTTGAGTGCTGCTCTACGCAATCACACAGATTCTGACATGTAGTCTTTTTATTTTTTTCCCCCAGATACCCTAAAACTTGTTTTGGAGTTTTTCTTTTTCCCAACAGTTGGTTAAGAGAAAGTGTTTGAATTTCCATGTAGTTTTCTGGTTTTGGTGTTTGTTTCAAGTTTTAATACACTATGGCCAGTGATTATACTATTTCTAAAAACTTTAGAACATAAAGAGGGTTTTTTATGACTTAATAAGTTTTTATAACCATTCCATAGATTCTTGAAAAGTAGAAATGTTCTGTTTCTTGAATACAGCAGTGATGTCCATTTTTATTGTTTTATCATTTGCTCAGTCATGGCCTGAGAGAAATATATTAAAGTTTTCTCTTATTAATATACTTCTGCCTTTATCTTCTTTAATTCCTGAAGTTTATCATTTATGAATATTGCTGCCAAGTTACTTGCTTCATAGATATTCATACTTATTACAACCCTATTATGTGCCTTTAATATTATAAATACCTGTCTGCTTTGTGCCCTGTTTATTGCTTTTGGTCCTGAATGATACCTTTTCTGATATTGAGATTGTGACCCCTGCTTTCCTTTTGTTTGCTCTCCTGTGGTGCCCTAAACTCTTCTTTCATTTTCAACTTGGTTTAGCAATTCCAATTCAATGATTCATCCAATTAAAAAATCCACTTCCTAGAGTAATGGAAATAAAAACAAAAATAAACAAATGGGACCTAACGAAACTTCAAAGCTTTTGCACAGCAAAGGAAACCATAAAAAAAACGAAAAGACAACCGTCAGAATGGGGGAAAATATTTGCAAACGAATCAACGGACAAAGGATTAATCTCCAAAATATATAAACAGCTCATGCAGCTCAATATTAAAGTAACAAACAACCCAATCCAAAAATGGGCAGAAGACCTAAATAGACATTTCTCCAAAGAAGACATACAGATGGGCAAGAAGCACACGAAAAGCTGCTCAACATCACTAATCATTAGAGAACTGCAAATCAAAACTACAATGAGGTATTATCTCACACCAGTTAGAATGGGCATCATCAGAAAATCTACAAACAACAAATGCTGGAGAGGGTGTGGAGAAAAGGGAACCCTCTTGCACTGTTGGTGGGAATGTAAATTGATGCAGCCACTATGGAGAACACTATGGAGGTTCCTTAAAAAACTAAAAATAGAATTACCATATGATCCAGCAATCCCACTACTGGGCATATACCCAGAGAAAAACATAATTCCAAAAGCCACATGCACCCCAATGTTCACTGCAGCACTATTTACAATAGCCAGGTCATGGAAACAACCTAAATGCCCATCGATAGACGAATGGATAAAGAAGATGTGGCACATATATACAATGGATTATTACTCAGCCATAAAAAGGAACGAAATTGGGTCATTTGTTGGGACATGGATGGATCTAGAGACTGTCATACAGAGTGAAGTAAGTGAGAAAGAGAAAACCAAATATCGTATATTAATGCATGTGTATGGAACCTAGAAAAATGGTACAGATGAACCGGTTTGCAGGGCAGAAGTTGAGACACAGATGTAGAGAACAAAGATATGGACACCAGGGGGCAAAGCTGTTGGGGGGTGGATGGTGGTGTGATGAATTGGGCGATTGGGATTGACATGTATACACTGATGTGTATAAAATTGATGACTAATAAGAACCTGCTGTATAAAAAAATAAAATTAAATTAAAAAATTTAAAAAAATCAGTTATTTACACAGATTCATGTCTAAGAATAATCATTAAAAGAGGAGGTTGATTAAATAAATTATTCTATACTCACAATGTGTAATAACATATGTGCTAAAAGCAGATTGAATAAAAATACTTAATGACAATGATGTTTAAAACATAAAGATATTTTATATGCTTTATAAAATACTTTCTGATAAAGCCAGTTACCAAATAGATTGTGTAGTTTGATCCCAACATAAGTATCTATTCCCATATCTTTAATCATACCTATGTATCTATACAATATAGCTCTATAAAAATTGGACAAATGTGTATAAAATACTAAGTTATTATATCTAAGTAAGAGTAGTAGTATAGATGGTTTTAATTTTCTTCTTTGTGCTTTTCTATATTTTCTGAAGTTTTAATATTTACATATATTTTATAATCTCAAAATATGTGATTTTTTCCCCTAAAAATGAAGGAAAAAAAAGCTTATTGTCTAATAATTTGACACTAAAATCCTGGCAACAGTTAATGATAGGTCTCCTTATTACCTGCCTTACTCCCCCAGCATTCTGAGTAGAGTTCTAGAAAGTATCTAGTTTTCCATTAGTTGATTCCTTAAGACTTTGGCATGTAAAGGAAACTCAATCACTGTTCTCTCTCTCTCTCTGTCTCAGGCTTCCCTCTGCCTGCCTGGAAGGGGGAGGGCTGCCTTAATCCTCTCCTAGGGTCCCCGTTGGCCTTCAGGCCCAGGGCATGTAGCTTTCTTTTACCTACACGTTTCTGTAGCTGTTAAGAATTCCTCACAGACTAGCTCCCAGAGGAACAGCATGTTCTTTTTCTTCCTTTTATTCACTCACTAGTCTTTGTTTACTTAGGCGACATGAACACTCCTTTGACTAAAAACCTGTCAATTTTGCTTTTCAGCTCCTTCAATGGCTAATTTAACTGGCTCATTAGTGTTTTTAATGTGTGGATTTTTACTAGAATCCCTTGGAGTTTTTGTTGTCCCAGTTGATGTGGAGACACAAGCTGTCATTATAAAGCCTCTTAAGAAATTAAAACCATTTCTCTGAAACAATCTCCATAACGAACTCCCAGGATTTGTGTTTCACATCTCAGGCAGGACTTCTCTCTGATTAGATTCTTCATTTGTAAGCTTCTGAGGTTGAAATGAAGTTTCTTAGAGCCTTGGTTATGTGTCCAACTTGGAGAGGGGTGTCCTGAAAGCACTTGCAGTGTATGGTTTTTGTTTTTTTAGTTTGATTTTTGCTTCTCTTTTGCTTTGTTGTTACTGTTGTTTTTAAAGATGTGGCTATTTCCACAAAGGTTTGGGCAATTACATAACCACTGAAGGAGAAGAACTATCTAAAAACAAAACTGGGCAAAACAAAATGCAGTCTCTCAAACAATCAATTTCAACTTCTCACAGTATAATTTGGGGCTGAGGTGATATTCAGAGTAAAAACCTATAATTTTGTTTTAAGTGTATTATACTCCTTCCTCTCGTTAAATTTCTATATCCAATTCCTCAGTGAGTTCTTAAAGCAAGTAGTGTATTGATTAGGTTTTTATATCAAATCTACTGCTAGACTGAGATAAAACTGACCTAGCTGATAAAACCAAAGACTTCCTTCTTTTTTTTTTCTCATAACCAGGGTCAATCCTAGGAAAAAATGTCAAGTAGGCACAGAGTGTCACTGTCTCTCCTCCTGTTTGGGTCCTTCCTTGGGGTCCCCAGCAATAAACTCCAAGTGTCTGTGTTGCCACGGATGACCCCCTAAAGAAAACATTGACCACAGGTTGCATTTGCCTGGCAGATATACTTTATGAGGCCTGTACAGAGTTAATAATTGGTAAATGTCACATCAAAATTCAAGTATCAGAATCTCTTAGAAAACTGAAAAATTTGGCCTACAGAACCTAGAGTCTTGCAGAAAAGCAGCTCACTTCTTTTTGATTTATTTTTATTTATTTATTTTGGACAAATAAAAATCGTATATATTTAAGCTATACAATGTGATGTTTGATACATGCATATGTTGTAAAATGATTACCACAATGAAACTAATTACAATATCCATCATCCCCCATAGTTACTTTTGTGTGTATGTGTGGTAAGAACACTTGAGATCTACTTCATTTTTTCTTAATGAAAGCATTTATCACTCACTATAAACTTTCCTCTGGGAACTGCTTTTGTTGCATCTCATAAGTTTTGGTATGTTGTGTTTCCATTTTTGTTTGTCTCAAGATATTTTTTTATTTGTCACTTTCGACATCTTCTTTGACTCATTGTTTGTTTAGAAGCGTGTTGTTCAGTCTCCATATATTTGTGAATTTTCCATGTTTTCTCCTGTTATTGATTTCTAGTTTCATACCATTGTGGTGGGAAAAGATACATAATATGATTTCAATCAATTTTCTTAAATTTGTTAACTTGTTTTGTAGCCTAACATATTATTTATCCTGGAGAGTGTTTCATGTTCACTTGAGAAGAATGTGTATTCTGCTGCTGGCCTGCAAGGTATGTGTTGAGAAATCAGCTGATAGCCTCATGGGGTGTTCTCCTGTATGTGATGAGCTTCTTTTCTTTTTCTTTTCTTTTTTTTTTTTTTTTTGCGGTACACGGGCCTCTCACTGTTGTGGCCTCTCCCGTTGCAGAGCACAGGCTCCAGACGCGCAGGCTCAGCGGCCATGGCTCATGGGCCCAGCCGCTCCACGGCATGTGGGATCCTCCTGGACCGGGGCACAAACCCGTGTCCCCTGCATCGGCAGGCGGACTCTCAACCACTGCGCCACCAGGGAAGCCCTGGGCTTCTTTTCTTTCTCTGCTTTCAAGATTCTGTCTTTATTTTTGACAGTTTTATAATAAAGTGCCTCAGTGAAGTCTTCTTTAGGTTGAACTTGATTAGACACTTTTGAGCTTCATACACCTGGATGTCGGCATCATTCCCCATATTTGGGAAGTTTTTTGCCATTACCTCTTTAAAGAAGCTTTCTAACCCTTCCTCTCTCTCCACTATCTGGGACTTCTATAATGTGAACATTGTTTTGCTTGATTGTGTCCCATAAGTTCTATGGGCCTTCTTCAGTCTTTTTCATTCTTTTTTCGTTTTATTCCTCTGACTGCATAATCTCAAATTACCTGTTTTCAAGCTCACTGATTCTTTCTTCTGCTTGAGTCTCCTACTGAAGCTCTCTATTGCATTTTTGTTTTTAGTTCAGTCATTATATTCTTCAGCTCCAAAATTTCTGTTTTGTTATTTTTTATGTTTTCTGTCTCTTTGTTGAACTTCTAATTTGTTCTGATATTGCTTTCCTAATTTTGTTAAATTGTTTATCTGTGTTCTCTTGTAGCTCTCTGAGCTTCTTTTGGAAAATTCTTTTGAATTCTTTGTTGGACAATTTGTGGATCTCTATTTTTTGTGGTCCGTTATTGAAAATGTATTGTTTGGTGGTGTTATTTTCCCAGCTCTTCATGATCTCTGTAGCCTTGAGTGGGTGTTTGCACATTTGAGGGAGCAGTCACCTCTTCTAGACTTTAGGGACTGCCTTTGGTAAGGAAAACCTTCCCTGGTGTGTGGGGCCATGCTGGAATGTGCTGCGGCCCTGGGTCTAGTTGTGAAGGGTGGCAAGTATGAGCATGAGTGGTGGCTGTGGGTCTGGGGGGGTATAATGTCTTGTTGGCTCAGGCAGCTGGGGTCCACAACATCGAATCTGCATTCTGACAAATTCTGAGATGATCCAGATACGGCTGTTCCGGGAGCCACACTTTTTGAGAACCACTGCTTCAAGGTATTATTCCTCTGAGGGTTATTTAGATTTTCATTCATTCATCCATTCATATACTCAATTTTTACTACAAAGTACTTCACTCTACATTGAAGATTCATTACTGATCAAATACATACGGTTCTTAATTGATAATCAGGCAAAATTTTAAACTTTATAATTATATATATATAATTACGGCTGTTACAGTGTTGTGAAGAGTATTCAGTATGGCTTCTTTGAAGAATAACATTAAGCTGATCTATGGATCTAGTCCTAAGTAGGGCTTGGTCAGATTAGGGAGGAGAGGGGACCTTTTTAGGTCATAGGAAGAATGTCTGTGAAGCTAGGCAAAGCAGTCTCCCAGATCTAAATGATGAATCTCTGTTGGGGATTTGAGAGACTATGGGAGATATTTCAGGTTGGGATACTGCCCAGTCATCATTCCAAGGAGCCAGGTGCCTATTCTGATGACTTCTGAGGCTGATTGTTTCTAAAATTGCAGGGAACAGAGCCAGGAGAGAAGGAATTGTCGGTCCTGGCGACCTGATCCATCAGTCCTAATGTAGTGGTCTACACAAGGGAACAGTGGCAAAAGTTATTTTGAGATCCTCCTGTTGTGGGGGAAATCTCAGTGGCATGTTGGCAACTCATCCCAGTTTTTCTCTACTCCAGTTTCTAGGCCTCTGAGCATTGCCAGGAAAAAAAAAAAAAAAGAGCAAATTGCAAGATCAGATCATTAAAATTTCAGGCTCAGCTCACCTGAGCCTCTGCCCTGGCTCATCACATAAGCCTTGGATGCCAGTTTCTCCTCACATCTCCAATCTCATCTCCTTCCTCTCACCTATGCCTAGGCTTCCCACATCATCTGTGGATTCTCCTCCTGTGCCATCTGAAAGTATGTATGTATGTATGTATGTATTGTCTCATAGCTCTTTTATCTTATTCTCAGATGTCTAAATATAAAATGCTTTGTTTTTGTCTGCCTTCTATTTCCTTTTCTCTTTTTGCCACCATCTATAAACAAGAATACCTTCTACTTCAAAAATATTTTTCTATATTTCTTCTCAAGTTTCTTCATCCATTTATTCTATTTATACACATAAAATTTATTTGCAAATAGGAATATCCAATTCAGATCTCCAAGCCTTTGTTTTTACTCTTTGAGCGAATGGAATGGCTTTGACATGGTCAACCACTGTTGGCTCTTTTGGAGGCTGATTTGTTTTCTGCCCCTTCATTATTCCTCATAGATTATCTTAGGTCTTAATTTTCTAATATAGCAGTCATATGGAATGTTTTTTAAGGCCGTCTTTAGTTCTGAAATATAATAAATTTGCTCTTCTTCCATATAAATTTTTATTGAATCCCCAGGTTTTAATAAACTAATTGTGGTTGTTCTCATAGCATCATCAAAAAAAAAAAAAACCAAACAAAAAAAACCAGACACGTCTTTCACTTTACATTTTACAACTTCTCTTCTCCTTTCAAATTAATTGGACCAATGCTCTTGGCCAACTTCTTTTTATGTGATTTTCTTCTGGATTCTAAATACCTAAAAATGGTTCCTTTTCTAAAAGTGTATCTTCAACACTGATTTTAAATATTTAACTTTGGAGGTTACTTTTATGCCCATCCAGATTTTTCCCAAGGTGGTGGAATCCTTGTGCCATTTTTCTTTTATGCAGAAAGCATAGCAGGTCCTTAAATAATTTTCTTCTCACACTTCTTTTGGGAGTACATGCATTTTACACATCTAAACTTGTGCCCTTCCCAATTCATATCCATGCATTCTCTTTCCAATACAGATCTCATGGATCTTCCAGTATTTGACTGATAATCCAAAACTTCATCCAGAAATAAGCTTCCTTGGTTCTGGAGGAGGTGCAAATCCCAGTCCCTAGTCCTCTTGTATCCAGTAAAATTTTCTGTCTCTTTTCTCAAATATGACATTTGCCATTTTCTTTTCTCAAGGTCTGATAGCACTGACAGTTTTGAGTTTTGTTTCCTTGTTTGTATTATTTTCCAATTTAGGTAATTTTTATTCATTCGGTTAAGATTTTCTTTAACCTCACTCTTTTGACTCCTTGAGTTCTAACTCTTTGCCTTATTGAAAATATGGTGTTATTCCCTTCTCCTGTGTTTGAATTTCATTTATAGTCTGCCCTATTATCTCCATTTTCTATGATAGTTTTCTCAATGTTCTTGCCTTTTCTTTCTCCCCCACAAATTTTGAGTGGAGATGTGTCATTATTCTCTGATAATTTGCAATGCATTCATATAGTCTTAAATTCTATTACTTTTTTTTAAGTGATTTTAAATAATTAAATAATTATTTTTGGCTGCATTGGATCTTCATTGCTGCGCATGGGCTTTCTCTAGCTGTGGCGAGTGGGGGCTATTATTTGTTGCAGTGTGCAGGCTTCTCATAGCAGTGGCTTCTCTTGTTGTGGAGCATGGGCTCTAGGCATGCAGGCTTCAGTAGTTGTGGCATGTAGGTTCAGTAGTTGTGGCTGGCGGGCTCTAGAGCACAGGTTCAGTAGTTGTGGCACATGGGCTTAGTTGCTCTGTGGCATGTGGGATCTTCCTGGACTAGGGATTGAACCCGTGTCCCCTGAATTGGCAGGTGTATTCTTAACCACTGTGCCACCAGGGAAGTCCCTATTACTGCTAATCTTTTTCTTTCAGTACACGGGCCTCTCACTGTTGTGGCCTCTCCCGTTGCGGAGCACAGGCTCCAGACGCGCAGGCTCAATGGCCATGGCTCACGGGCCCAGCCGCTCCGCGGCATGTGGGATCTTCCCAGACTGGGGCACAAACCTGTGTCCCCTACATCGGCAGGTGGACCCCCAACCACTGCACCACCAGGGAAGTCCCTGTTACTGCTAATCTTTATGTTGACATGTTTTGATTCATATTTCTTAAATTGTCAAAAACATGAAAAACATAAAGACTTCTGACTCTTGTCTTCATAGACTAAGGAATTTAGCAAATTCTTATTTCTCATCTTTTTAAAAATGCATTCTTGTGTTTGTTATAATATCTGAACTCTTTCATTTAGATTATTTTCAAATCACTATTTAGTATCGTCTGTCTTCTCTTAATTTCTATTTTTGAAATATGTATTTAGTTATGTAGCCATATAATAACAATTATTTTATTTAACCTTTTTTTTAACATGTTCAGCGCTAACTATCAAGACTTTTTAATCGTGTGTTCAATATTTTTATTCATCTCAAGAACAAACAGAATATATTTTAAATTTTATCAAAGAAGTTCAGTCAAAATACCTGGGAATCTCTTACTGTTAACTTCTCCTAAGAAAGACAACTTACACAGGAATAGATTTTTCACCTCGAAATCTGTACTAGGTGGAAAGAGCACAGATATTCATCGATATGGAGTTAGTTAACTATATACTGGTCCATCAATACAACAAAATGCTATGATACTATTTTTTTAGAAAAGAAACAAAAAGCTCTCTATACATAATATGGAAAGATCTCCAATTTATAACACGGATGAAACGAAAACATCATGGCACACTGCACATCCATGTTCAGAGCAGCACTATTCACAACAATTAAGAGGTGGGAGCAACCCAAAAATCCACCCATGGATTAATAGATAAATGAAATGTGGTATATACATACAGTGGAATATTATTCAGCCTTTAAAGGAAGGAAATTCTTCTATGCTGCAACACAGATGAATCTTGATGATATTAGCTAGTCACAAAATGACACTGTATGATTCTACTTATATGAGGTATCTAAGGTAGTCAAATTCATATAAACAGAAAGTAGAGTGGTAGTTGCCTGGCACTGGGTGGGGGGTGAAGAGACTGGGGAGTTATTTAATGGGTATAGAGTTCAGTTTTGTAAGACGACAATATTCTGGAGATTGGTTCCACAATAATGTAAATTTTACCTAACACTACTAAACTGTACACTTAGAAATGGTTAAGATGGTAAATGTCATGTCATGCGTTTTTTACCACCATATAAAGATCATGGTACAGGGTATGAAAACTTCAAGGTAAAAAAAAAATGGTTCAAAACATAGATATATTTGTAATTACTTGAATATGCACAAACAGTATAACATTCAAAGGAATATATCAATAGTTATAAGTGGGTAGAAGTTTAGAACACGCAGATGTGTGCATAAGCATTGGGAGGGAGATTTTTCACTGGATAGTTGTTTTTATATTCTATTTTTTTTAATCATGAGAATGTATTACTAATTCATTAAAAATATAACGAACAAACCCAAACAGTGAGTAGATAGTGTTAGTGTTTATGTTCCCCCAAATCCATCTCCTACTTCATAGTAAGAGAAGTTATGTAACTGATAGGAGCTAATGCTTCTTGAAGCCTCCATTCCCAGGGCCCAAAATGTTTCTTTTTACTGATAAAACCTGTGAACTGACTGTAGTAAGCACAGTAATCACCCCCTTCCTCCTGCAAAGATGTCCTCATCCTACTCTCTGGAACCTGTGACTTTCCATGGCAAGGGGGAATTAAGTTGTGGATGGAATTAAGGTACTCATCAGCTGACTTAAGATAAGGGGTTATTCTGGAGTATCCAGTGGGCTTAATATCATCATAAGGGCTTCTTAAAAGGGGAAGAGAGGCAGGAGAGGGAGTCAGAGAGACATGATGTGAGACTCTACCTGCTGTTGCTGGCTTCGAAGATTGAAGAAGGAGGCCACAATCCAAAAAGTGTGGGAGGCCTCCAGAAGCTGGAAAAGGTGAGGAAATGGATTCTACTCTAGAGTTTCCAGAAGGAACACAGACCTGCCAACACCGTGATTTTAGCCCAATGAGACCTGGGTAGGACTTCTGACCTATAGGAGTGTAAGATAATAAATTTGTATTTTTTTTCAAGTTTGAACTTTTAAAAATTAATTAATTATTGAAGTATAGTTGATTTACAATGTTGTGTTAGTTTCAGGTGTAGAGCAAAGTGATTCAGAGATAAATCTATTCTGTTTCAGATTCTTTTCCCATATAGGTTATTACAAAATACTGAGTATAGCTCCCTGTGCCAAACCGTAGTTCCTTGTTGTCTGTCTATTTTATATATAGTAGTGTGTATATGTTACTTTTAGGCCACTAAGTCTGTAGTCTTTTGTTACAGCACTCATAGGATACAGTGACTATGGAGTGGGCTGAGGAAACAAAATAATCCAACTCCAACTAGTCTCTCTAAAAACCTAAGTGTTTATTCATTTTATGAATTAAATTGGGATAAAGATGAATAAGAAAAAAACCCCACAGATATTGGCACATCATCATCTATTCTTCAATGTAGGAAAGAAGACTGAAATCAGAGTGATTCTCTTCCTTTAAAAGTAACATATTTTTCTATTTTTCTAATTGTGTGATTTTTCCCTCTCCCTTAATCCTTGAAAAAAAAAAACAAAAAACCCAAAACGGTCACTACCCAATCAGCAAATAGAAAATACAAAAGAACAAAACATCACTCTTGAAATTAAACACAAATCAGGACATGCCTAGGTGGGATCTTTTTTTGCACTGAGGTATTTTGCAGTTTTTCCTTGGTGTCAAGCACAATGCTTTAATTCTGAAAACCACATCAAGTAGGAATGATCAGTATCCCCATTTTATTGATGATAAAACCAAAGCTTAAAACAGTTGAGTAATTTTTCCTAGCTAATCAGTTTTGAACCCACATCTGTTGACTCAAGGGCCCACATTCTTACGCACCAAAGTTCCCTGCTCTCATGTCCTACTTCCATTCCTCCTGGCTGTTCTTCAGAAGCATTGCCCTTTATATCTTGCTTCTGTGGCCCCTGGCCTCTCCCTATGATACATTTCTCATCCACAGACTTTATCATGTTATCTTTTTCCCTCACATTTGGTCTTTCAAATCACTGATCCCTATTTTTCTAATATTACCTCTACTCTTTACTACTTTCAACATAGATTTTAGTACACTATTGTACTTTTAGTGTCCTTGTGTGTGTGTACAAGTTTGGCTTTTTTTGAGGCTGATCATTTAAAATAATTCTATACTCTTATTTGCTCTTTCATCTCTTGATTCATAGAAACACATAGGAAAATACAAAGTGAAAACACAAAGTAAATGCTTTCTAATTTTTTCCTCTGTTTTCTATGACAGATTCCCCTCCCCTCTTCAAATCTATGGCATCTTTTCACTTCTCTTGGGTTCTCTATTCCACAGAAGAGAAGATAGCCCTACAAGTACAAAATGTTAAGAACTAACCATTCCCCCACCTTCCACGTGGAAACTGGTGGCATCCCTCTGGTGGATCTTTACCTGCAGGGACCACCCAGTGCGGATTCTGACCAACGTGATCTAATGCAGCTTTCCTGAACTAAGGAAGCATTGTTTACTGCTTCCTGCTCTTCTGGTTCAGCGCAAAGCAATTTGTCTTTTCATATTAGAAGTTGTTTGAAATTCTTCTCTGGAATTTTCTCAAACACTTAAGCAGAAGCATGAAAAATACAATCCCCAGAGTGCATTAATCCCTGAAGCTTCCATTTATATCCCTTCTTGAAGCCTCCTTCACATGCTACAATGTCATTGATCGCCTGTCTGCTTTTACCATTGCCTAAATGCCCACTAGGACATCTTTAGGGACATGGAGGAAGAGGGAGTGATGAAGTTTCTATAAGTGGACGCACACTGTGTGTGCATGCTTCACTCTGTTTGTCTTAGCACTTACATCTTTTTTTGCTCCGGACACGCAGGCTCAGCGGCCATGGCTCATGGGCCCAGCCGCTCTGCGGCATGTGGGATCTTCCCGGACTGGGGCACGAACCCGTGTTCCCTGCATTGGCAGGCGGACTCTCAACCACTGCACCACCAGGGAAGCCCAGGACTTACGTCTTTGAGGTAAGGATCCATGTAGGACAAAGGGCATGTGTAGGAGTCTCTTACTCCCTCTCCTCCCCTCCACTCCTCTCTCCTGCAGGAACCTACTGTTATGACTCACAGCGTACAGCATTCTCTTGCCACTGTTATTTTTCTCACCTGACCTCCTCTGGGCTTTGTCTAGTAGAAATTCCTTTCAGAGTATCAAATTGTTGATATTCATTTTTGCTTTTCAGTTGCAACTTTGCAACTCATTGTAACCTTTCATTGTTATTCCAGTGGGAAAGGTGAGAAGAGTGAATGGGAACCACTCCCGTAACCCAGAAGTCAGCTCCAGGAAGACATTTTTGCTACCTAAGTGCTTCTTGTTTTCATCCTCAGCAGGAGCCATCATCTCTGCATGCTACTTTTCCATCCCTAGTGACTTGCTCTATTTTCTTTTGTCTTCCTCTTCTTTACTTCCTTTCCATTTCTTTCTGAAGCCCACGTAGGCTCTGTCCTCTTACAGCACCAAAGATTTTCTGTGTTCAGGTGGCAACTCTGTTCTGCTATCTATCGCTTGTCATCTTTAATTGCAGGCCTTTGAAACTGGCACTGGTTGCCTGTCTCCCAGTCAGGACCTTGAGCACTTTGCTTGTATGTAGCCCCCTTTCATCCCAAAGGATGCCTGCGATGTTCTTCCCAGGAGGCCCTGCTGTGACCTTTCCTCCATCCGAACATGCTTTCCCAACTGTAGGTTATACTCAGATGATTTATTGAGCCTCGTTTGTAACATGTCTTTGATTCCCATATACTCACTAAGAACCCTCTGTGTCCCTAAATGAAAAGCACTTGGCAGGTAGTTAACCTTATCTTCCTTCGCCACAGTTCTATTTCATGCCTGTGTCAGCGAGACCAACTCCTAAACTGTTTGCTCCTTCTACTGAAATCATCCATATGTCACAACTGCTTCTTAACAAGTCACAGAATCATTGATCCTTAGGGTTGAAAAGGATCTTAAAAGTAATTTAGCTATATATAATGACATTGGGATAACATGACATAAAATTAAGCATTCATGATGTGAAATTAAATATACAATATGACCTTGTGTGTGTGTGTGTGGTGTACGTGTGTGTGTCCTGAAAAATGTAGACATCACAATGTTAACAGGGTTGTCTCTGGGTGTAGGATTACTGTTGCTTTTAGTCTTCTTTCCTACACTTATTCACATTTTCTTTAATAAGTAATACCAGATTATAGGAAACACTGGAGAATCACTTTTAAAATTCCAAGGGGAAAATTTTTCAGCCTAGAATTCTATACCGATCCAATTAATTATCAATAGCATGCTGAAATGCAGACATGTTAGACATGAAACTACTAAAAAATGTATCTTCAACTTGTCCTTTTAGGAAGCTCAGTGAAAATGATTTATTACAAAACAAGGGAATAAGCCAGTGAAGCAGAAGACATGGGATGTAGGAAACAAAAAACCCAAACCAAAAAATCTTTGAGGAAATAACTAGGAAAGTGGACATGAAAACAGTCATGGAAAGAAATCACCTTAGAAAGGAGAAGAGGCTGAATTGGAGAGCTTGTTGTTTTTTTTTTTTTCCTTTGGGAGAAATAATTAAGAAGAAATTAGCTCTGATATGTCCCTAGATGTCATTTTCAATGTACAGAGTTATTCACACATTCACTCACGCAGCACCTATTTACTAAGCATATATTATGTGCCATTGCTATGCTAAGCGCTGCTTAGAATAGACAACCAAAAAATCATCTTTTTCTATGTAGCATAAGAAAACAATGGTTAATATCTCCTTTAATTTCCCCCCACAGCCCCATTTTATAAATGAAATCTTCTCTCCTTGTAATAAATAAGGATGTCAAGTTCAGGGGGTTTGCATAACTTTCTTAAGGTTGCCAATTAACAAGTGTCAGGGCTGACACTGAAACAAGGACTTAAAGCCTGTGTTGTCTTTCCTCTGTTCAAAGTTTTCTCTTCTTCTTCTTCTCCTTCTCCTTCTTCTCTCTTCTTCCTCTTCTTCTGGAAAAGAAGTCTCTGCTAGGAAATCCACTTTCTTAGAATTGTATACTTGGCAAAAATGGTGAGGAAAAGAATTTTGAAATCTCTCCTGGCTGGCCACTTTGCAGATGATGTGTCTGGATAAATCCGCACCTGATTGTCTATGACAACCCGCTCCTGTATAGATGGATGCCCAGCAGACGATGCTGCAGCTCGCAGCCTGAATTACTGCCGCACTTCGCAGAATGTCTGCTCAGCATAACCGCAAATGGAAAATAAACTTGTAAACCATCGTCAGTGATGTAGGTCAAAGACTTGACGTGCTGAAGTGTCTTTAAAGTTGTTGTTCATTACAGAATGCCCTTTTTCAATGGGCAGAATTCATTTTCTCCTCCTTAAGTGTGCTCAGTGAGGGGAAAACGGATTGCGAAAGGAAGACGAAGGTCTGATTTCCTGGTGCCCTGTGTGAAATACATCGTCTCCTTCAAAGCGAGGGTCATTCTCTTCCTTCTTCTCCTCACCCCGCGACCTCACCCCACTCCACAAAATTCCTTCTCCAACAGTCTGTCACTCTCAGGCAAACTGCCCCAAGGTACCCAAACTCTGCGTCCAGCTGTGAGAGATTTGCTGGGTGTGGACAGGTGTGCCGTCTCTCTGATGTTAGGTTGGATAAAAGCCCTCAACTAACCTCAGGTTTGGTTAGCACAGTGGTTTCAGGTTTCAACTCTGCAAACCAGGACTGCCTTGGTTCTGATCTCAGCTCTATCTCCACCGAGCTCTGTGACTCTGAACAAGCTATGTAATTTCTCTGTGCCTTGACTTAGGAATGATAACAATAGCCCTTTCTTTGTAGGATTTTAATGGGCACGAAGTGAGGTCATGTATGTAAAGCACTATTGGCAAAGCATGTGGGTGATCTGGGGTTTTACCAACTTCCTTTTCACCTGTCATCCTAGCCTCAAAATCATATGTCCCAGGATTACAAACGAAAGATTCCCACAGTATGATCTGTCTCCATGTAACTGACTCTGGATTCGATAAGCAGTTTTCATTCCCAATCTCTTCTCCCTGATCAGACACTGTGTCCTCTATAGAAATGCACTCAGCTCTGATGCCTCACGTCTGCAGTTCCATGACTCTGCTGCTGCTAAATGCTTAGACTCCAGACACATCTTTCCTGCCCAAGAGTGAGCGCCTTTCTCTTTCTACAGTTGTTCCTCCCCTGGCACCTCACAAAACCTGCTAACTTAGAAATCTGTGTCAGGATTCCGGCGAAAATTTAATTGGTAACTTTCTCAAAGTTATACATTATTAAGAGGTTCTTAAGGGCCAAACAAGGTTTCCAAAAGGGAAATACTTCCCCTCAAACCCAGAAAATGCAACTAATGCTCTATGTCAGCTGTCTGGGCTACTGTATCTCCAGTCCTGAGCACAAAGGACAATTCCCCCACTTACCAAACCTCCTCCATGCACGTCCAGGGCAAGCCTGAGTCCCCTGCGGTTCACTAATCAGGGATAAGGAGACAAGCCTGTGTCCAGCCTGCTTTTAACCTTCAAGGACGCTGAAAACCAAAACCAACAAAACCTGTGAAGGAAAAGAAAGCCTACCTTTTCCTTAAAGATTGGGGCAACCCCAGGATCTATCCTAGGTGTGTCTCTATCTTCCTCCATTTCTCTTTCCTCTCCTCCTCTCTCCTCACTTTACACACATCCACGGCTTAATAACCATCTTTAAATGTGTAGACCTCTGGGAGAGGGGTAGCCCCACCCTCTCCATCCTCTCTGAGGAGGAGCAATGCTCATCTGACGACTGCGCCCTTCCGAGAGTAAGCAGAATCACTGCGTCTTCAAAGACCAGTTCATGGGGTGCCTCTTTCACTGGTTTCTTCCTTTCTCCTGGCTTGGCTATTAAAGACGAATTCGCAATCACTCAGGAGGGGAGGCTCTGGAACCTTGCTCTGTCTCTGCTCTCTGTGCAGCTGCCCTGCTCGGCTGCCCCAGGGCCTGCTGCTTCCAGGTAGACCTGGCCACCCCCTGCTGCTCTTGTTGACTTTCCCTGGACTTCCGTCTTTCTCTTCACCATGCTTGCATGGGGTAGAGATTCAGCCATCACCCCTTTCTCTCTCAGCCTCTCTCTCCCTCTCCTTTTTCTCTTTCTGCCAGATAGCAGCTGCTGTAGTCGGGGCCTTGTTTGGTTAAGCAACAGGACTTGGGAAATAATGTCCACTTTAAAACAATTTTTTTTGAATTTTTGAATTTTTTTTACACAGTAGGTTCTTATTAGTCATCAATTTTATACACATCAGTGTATACATGGCAATCCCAATCACCCAATTCATCACACAACCACCACCCACCCCGCTGCTTTCCCCCCTTGGTGTTCATACGTTTGTTCTCTACATCTGTGTTTCAACTTCTGCCCTGCAAACTGGTTCATCTGTACCTTTTTCTAGGTGCCACATACATGTGTTAATATACGATACTTGTTTTTCTCTTTCTGACATACTTCACTCTGTATGACAGTCTCTAGATCCATCCATGTCTCTACAAATGACCCAATTTCATTCCTTTTTATGGCTGCATAATATTCCATTGCATATATGTACCACAACTTCTTTATCCAGTTGTCTGTCAATGGGCATTTAGGTTGCTTCCATGACCTGGCTATTGTAAATACTGCAGCAATGAACATTGGAGTGCCTGTGTCTTTTTGAATTATGGTTTTCTCAGGGTATATGCCCAGTAGTGGGATTGCTGGGTCATATGGTAGTTCTATTTTTAGTCTTTTAAGGAACCTCTATACTGTTCTCCATAGTGGCTGCATCGATTTACATTCCCACCAACAGTGCAAGAGGGTTCCCTTTTCTCCACATACTCTCCAGAATTTGTTGTTTGTAGATTTTCTGATGATGCCCATTCTAACTGGTGTGAGGTGATACCTCATTGCAGTTTTGATTTTCATTTCTCAAAAAATTTGTAACGTTGAGCAGCTTTTCATGTGCTTCTTGGCCATCTGTATGTCTTCTTTGGAGAAATGTCTATTTAGGTCTTCTGCCCATTTTTGGATTGGGTTGTTTGTTTTTTTTAACAATGAGCTGCGTGAGCTGTTTATATATTTTGGAGAATAATCCTTTGTTGGCAAATATTTTCTCTCATTCTGAGGGTTGTCTTTTCGTTTTATTTATAGTTTCCTTTGCTGTGCAAAAGCTTTTAAGTTTCATTAGGTCCCATTTGTTTATTTTTGGTTTTTTTCCATTACTCTAGGAGATGGGTCAAAAAAGATCTTGCTGTGATTTATGTTAAAGGGTGTTCTTCCTATGTTTTCCTCTAAGAGTTTTATAGTGTCCGGTCTTACATTTAGGCCTCGAATCCATTTTGAGTTTATTTTTGTGTATGGTGTTAGGGAGTGTTCTAATTTCATTCTTTGACATGTACCTGTCCAGTTTTCCCAGCACCACTTATTGAAGAGACTGTCTTTTCTCCATTGTATGTCCTTGCCTCCTTTGTCATAGACTAGGTGACCATAGGTGGTGGTGGGGGGTTATCTCTGGGCTTTCGCTCTTGTTTCATTGATCTATATTTCTGTTTTTGTGCCAGTACCATATTGTCTTGATTACTGTAGCTTTGTAGTATACTCTGAAGTCAGGGAGTCTGATTACTCCAGCTCTGCTTTTTTCCCTCAAGACTGCTTTGGCAATTCGGGGTCTTTTGTGTCTCCATACAAATTTTAAGATTTTTTGTTCTAGCTCCGTAAAAAATGCCATTGGTAATTTGATAAGGATTGCATTGAATATGTAGATTGCTTTGGGTAGTATAGTCATTTTCACAATATTGATTCTTCCAATCCAAGAACATGGTATATCTATCTCTCCATCTGTTGGTATCATCTTTAATTTCTTTCATCAGCGTCTTATAGTTTTCTGCATACAGGTCTTTGGTCTCCCTAGGTAGGTTTATTCCTAGGTATTTTATTATTTTTGTTGCAGTGGTAAACGGGAGTGTTTCCTTAATTTCTCTTTCAGATTTTTCATCATTAGTATATAGGAATCCAAGAGATTTCTGTGTATTAATTTTGTATCCTGCAACTTTACCAAATTCATTGATTAGCTCTAGTAATTTTCTGGTGGCATCTTTAGGATTCTCTATGTATAGTATCACGTCATCTGCAAACAGTGACACTCTTAGTTCTTCTTTTCCGATTTGTATTCCTTTTATTTCTTTTTCTTCTCTGACTGCCATGGCTAGGACTTCTAAAACTATGTTGAATGATAGTGGTGAGAGTGGACATCCTTGTCTTGTACCTGATCTTAGAGGAAATGCTTTCAGTTTTTCACCATTGAGAATGATGCTTGCTGTGGGTTTGTCGTATATGGTCTTTATTGAGTTAGGTTCCCTCTTTGCCCACTTTCTGGAGAGTTTTTATCATAAATCGGTGTTGAATTTTGTCAAAAGCTTTTTCTGCATCTATTGAGATGATCATATGGTTTTTCTTCTTCAATTTGTTAATATGGTGTATCACATTGATTGATTGGCCTATATTGAAGAATCCTTGCATCCCTGGGATAATTCTCACTTGATCGTGGTGTATGATCCTTTTAATGTGTTCTTGGATTATGTGTGCTGGTATTTTGTTGAGGCTTTTTGCATCTACATTCATCAGTGATATTGGTCTGTAATTTTCTTTTTTTGTAGTATCTTTGTCTGGTTTTAGTATCAGGATGATGGTGGCCTCATAGAATGAGTTTGGGAGTGTTCCTTCTTCTGCAATTTTTTGGAAGAGTTTGAGAAGGATGGGTGTTAACTCTTCTCTAAATCTTTGATAGAATTCACTTGTGAAGCTATCTGGTCCTGGATTTTTGTTTGTTGGAAGATTTTAAACCACAGTTTCAATTTCATTACTTGTGATTGGTCTGTTCATATTTTCCATTTCTTCCTGGTTCAGTCTTGGAAGGTTATATCTTTCTGAGAATTTGTCCATTTCTTCCAGGTTGTCTATTTTATTGGCATAGAGCTGCTGGTAGTAGTCTCTTAGGATGCCCTGTATTTCTGCGGTGTCTGTTGTAACTTCTTCTTTTTCATTTCTAATTTTATTGATTTGAGTCCTCTCCCTCTTTTTCTTGATGAGTCTGGCTAATGGTTTATCAATTTTTTTTATCTTCTCAAAGAACTAGCTTTTATTTTATTCATCTTTGCTATTGTTTCTTTGTTTCTATTTCATTTATTTCTTCTCTGATCTTTATGATTTCTTTCCTTCTGCTAACTTTGGCTTTTGTTTGTTCATCTTTCTCTAGTTTCTTTAGGTGTAACATTCGATTGTTTATTTGAGATTTTTCTTGTTTCTTGAGGTAGCTTGTATTGCTATAAACTTCCCTCTTAGAACTGCTTCTGCTGCATCCCATAGGTTTTGGATTGTTGTGTTTTCATTGTCATTTGTCTCTAGGTATGTTTTGATTTCATCTCTGATTTCTTCAGTGATCTTGTTTATTTAGTAACGTATTATTTAGCCTCCACATGTTTGTGTTTTTTTCCCTGTAATTCTAATCTCATAGCGTCGTGGTCAGAAAAGATGCTTGATATGATTTCAATTTTCTTAAATTTACTGAGGCTTGATTTGTGACCCAAGAGGTGATCTATCCTGGAGAATGTTCCGTGAGCACTTGAGAAGAAAGTGTAATCTGCTGTTTTTGGATGGAATGTCCTATAAATATCAATTAAATCTATCTGGTCTATTGTGTCATTTAGAGCTTGTGTTTCCTTATTAATTTTCTCTTTGCATGATCTGTACATTGGTGTAAGTGAAGTGTTAAAGTCCCCCACTGTTCTTGTGTTATGGTCAATTTCCTCTTTTATAGCTATTAGCAGTTGCCTTATGTATTGAGGTGCTCCTATGTTGGGTGCATATATATTTATAATTGTTATATCTTCTTCTTGGATTGATCCCTTGATCATTATGTAGTGTCCTTCCTGGTCTCTTGTAACATTCTTTATTTTAAAGTCTATTTTATCTGATATGAGTATTGCTACTCCAGCTTTCTTTTGATTTCCATTTGCATGGTATACCTTTTTCCATCCCCTGACTTTCAGTCTGTATGTGGCCCTAGGTCTGAAGTGGGTCTCTTGTAGACAGCATACAGATGGGTCTTGCTTTTGTATCCATTCAGTGAGCCTGTATCTTTTGGTTGGAGCATTTAATCCACTCACGTTTAAGGTAATTATTGATATGTATGTTCCTATGACCATTTTCCTAATTGTTTTGGGTTTGTTTTTGTAGGTCCTTTTCTTCTCTTGTGTTTCCCACTTAGAGAAGTTCCTTTAGCATTTGTTGTAGAGCTGGTTTGGTGGTGCTGAATTCTCTTAGCTTTTGCTTGTCTGTAAAGCTTTTGATTTCTCCATCAAATCTGAATGAGATCCTTACTGGGTAGAGTAATCTTGGTTGTAGGTTGTTCCCTTTCATCACTTTAAGTATATCATGCCACTCCCTTCTGGCTTGTAGAGTTACTGCTGAGAAATCAGCTCTTAACCTTATGGGACTTCCCTGGTAAGTTATTTGTCTTTTTTCCCTTGCTGCTTTCAATAATTTTTTCTTTGTCTTTAATTTTTGCCAATTTGATTACTATGTGTTTCAGCGTGTTTCTCCTTGGGTTTATCCTGTATGGGACTCTCTGTACTTCCTGGACTTGGGTGGCTATTTCCTTTCCCATATTAGGGAAGTTTTCAACTATAATCTCTTCAAATATTTTCTCAGGTCCTTTCTCTCTGTCTTCTCCTTCTGAGACCCATATAATGCAAATGTTGTTGCATTTAATGTTGTCCCAGAGGTCTCTTAGGCTGTCTTCATTTCTTTTCATTCTTTTTTCTTTATTCTGTTCCACAGCAGTGAATTCCACCATTCTGTCTTCCAGGTCACTTATCCGTTCTTCTGCCTCAGGTGTTCTGCTATTGATTCCTTCTAGTGTAGTTTTCATTTCAGTTATTGTATTGTTCATTTCTGTTTGTTTGTTCTTTAATTCTTCTAGGTCTTTGTTAAACATTTCTTGCTTCTCTTGATCTTTGCCTCCATTCTTTTTCACGGTCCTGGATCATCTTCACTATCATTATTCTGAATTCTTTTTCTGGAAGGTTGCCTATCTAGACTTCATTAACTGTTTTTCTGGGGTTTTATCTTGTTCCTTCATCTGGTACACAGCCCTCTGCCTTTTCATCTTGTCTATTTTTCTGTGAACATGGTTTTTGTTCCACACGCTGCAGGATTGTAGTTCTTGCTTCTGCCGTCTGCCCTGGGGTGGATGAGGCTATCTAAGTGGCTTGTGCAAGTTTCCTGATGGGAGGGACTGGTGGTGGGTAGAGCTGGCTGTTGCTCTGGTGGGCAGAGCTAAGTAAAACTTTAATCCCCTTGACTGCTGATGGGTGGAGCTGGGTTCCCTCCTTGTTGGTTGTTTTGCCTGAGGGGACCCAACACTGGAGGCTACCAGGGCTCTTTGGTGGGGCTAATGGCTGACTCTGGGAGGGCTCCCGCCAAGGAGTACTTCCCAGAACTTCTGCTGCCAGTGTCCTTGTCCTCACGGTGAGCCACAGCCACCCCCTCCACCCCCCACCACCACCCACATGCAGGAGACCCTCCAACACTAGCAGGTAGGTCTGGTTCAGTCTCCTATGGGGTCACTGCTCCTTCCCCTGGGTCCCGATGCACACACTACTTTTGTGTCCCCTCCAAGATTGGAGTCTCTGTTTCCCCAAGTCCTGTCGAAGTCCTACAATCAAATCCCACTAGCCTTCAAAGTCTGATTCTCTTGGAATTCCTCCTCCCGTTGCTGGACCCCCAGTTTGGGAAGCCTGATGTGGGGCTCAGAATCTTCACTCCAGTGGGTGGACTTCTGTGGTATAAGTGTTCTCCAGTTTGTGAGTCACCCACCCAGCAGTTATGGGATTTGATTTTATTGTGATTTCGCCCCTCCTACCGTCTCATTGTGGCTTCTCCTTTGTCTTTGGAGGTGGGGTATCTTTTTTGATGAGTTCCAGTGTCTTCCTGTCGATGATTGTTCAGCAGTTAGTTGTGATTCCGGTGTTCTCGCAGGAGGGAGTGAGAGCATGTCCTTCCACTCAGCCTTCTTGAACCAATCTCTTGTTCTTTTTTTTTTAAGTTTGATTTTCAAATGTACTTTTTACTGCTTTTTCTCTCTCCCTCTGGATCTGATGGATGTTTTCTAGTTGTATCTTGCATGAAACAAAGGGAAAATTATTAGCTTAGAAGAATAAGGTAGTGGAAGCCTCTGTTGTTTTTACTTCCTAGCACCCATTCACTCTTCTCCTGGAAACAGTTATCCAGTTTATCTCTGGGAAGCTACCCTCTTTCCCACCTTCCATTTATATTTGTTGGGTGGAGCTCCCACCCCCTGGAGCAAGTGGCTCAGGCCTGGGCGATCACAGCATTGCACCACCCTGGCCGCAGTGTTTGTTTCAGGGAGAAGAAACCAACGAGACAGTTTCTGAGACTGTTAGGAAAAGGCTCTTTTCCACTGAACTTGAGATGGGAAGATGTTAGGTTGGAACTTCTGGTGGCCATCATCAGTCACGAAGGGACAGCGTGCCTGAGAATGGAGCCAATACACAGTGGTGTGTTATGATATGGATGGAAAGAGACCTGGGGACTGCGCTACAGGACAAAGCATCCTTGAAGCCAGCTCCACCCTTGAACTTCTCATTTACAACCCAATAAATTCTTTCTTCTTAAGCCAGTTTGGATGAGATCATTGATCAGTTAACCTGGGGAAAATGCCAATTAAAGAAGGGGGGTTCAATTCCAGGCTCTCCAATTCAGTTTACCACACTTTTCATCATTCAGATTTGGGGCTCATACCCACATTAATCGTAAGATGGTGCTGTGACTTTCTTCAGCTATTGTTCCTTGTGCTTTCATCTTCCCTAGCTAATGTTAATGGGGCAGGGTTTGAGTGTTCCTGGATTCCCTGGTGACAGTATCTTCTGGACACAACAAAAATGACATTCCAATTTGGTAATTCTTAGATTCATTTTTTCTCAGAGCAGACTTTTAGCTCTTACATTAAGATCTATGATCCATTTTGAATTAATTTTTGTGTGTGGTGTGAGGAATCAGTGAGGTAAAATCATTTTTGTTGCCTGAGGATATCTTACTGTTGCAGATCATTTTTTAAAAAGATTATTCTTTCCCTATTGAATTCTCTTGGCACCTTTTTTGAACAACATTAGACCATAAATGTAAGGATTTATTTCTGAACCCTCAATTCTATTCCATTGATCTATATTTCTATCCTTACACAGGTACTCCACCGTCTTGATTCACTTTGTAATCAGTTTTGGAATTGGGTGATATAAATCCTTCAGGTTTTTCCTGTTTTTTTTTTCCCTTCAAAACTGTCTTGGCTATTCTGGGTTCTTTGCTTTTCCATGTAAATCTTAGGATCAGGTTGTCAATTGAAAAAAAATTTAAAAACCTGCCGGGATTTTGAATATTGAATCTTCTAATCCATGTACATGGAATGCCTCTCTGTTTTTGTTTTTGTTTTTGTTTTTGTTTTGTGGTACGCGGGCCTCTCACTGTTGTGGCCTCTCCCGTTGCGGAGCACAGGCTCCGGACGCGCAGGCTCAGTGGCCATGGCTCACGGGCCCAGCTGCTCCGCGGCATGTGGTATCCTCCCGGACTGGGGCACGAACCCGTGTCCCCTGCATTGGCAGGCAGACTCTCAACCACTGCGCCACCAGGGAAGCCCTGCTTCTCTGTTTTTAAAGATCTTCTTGATTTATCTCAGTAATTCATTGTAGTTCTCAGTATACAGATCTTGTACTACTTTTGTTAAATTTATTCCAATAAAAAATTTTTTTTGATGTGGACCATTTTTAAAGTCTTTATTGAATTTGTTACAATATTGCCTCCGTTTTATGTTTTGGTTTTTTGGCCCTGAGGCATGTGGGATCTTAGCTCCCCGACCAGGGATCGAATCCACACCCCCTGCTTTGGAAGGCGAAGTCTTAACCACTGGACCACCAGGGAAGTCCCCAAAGTATTCTTTTTGATGCTATTATAAATGAATTGTTTTCTTAATTCCAGTTTTGAATTGTTCAAACCTTATATCTTTTAAAGTAATTAAGAGAAGGACAAATATTTGTACAGGCTGTTAGTAGTTTTCATTTCTTTCTGTAGAACCCCCTTAACATCTGGTACCATTTCCTGTCCTTGAGAAGGACTCGACTATTCTTGTAAGGCAAGACTGCCAGCAAAGTAGCTCAGTTTTTATTCATCTAGGCATGTTTTTATTTCATCTTTATTTTTTAAGGATAGTTTTGCTAGATATAGATATATTCACTGACTTTTTTAAAAAGAATTTTGAACGTCATTGCACTGTCTTTTGGTCTCCACTGTTTCAGATGAGAAGTCAGCTATTAATAATAGTGTTGTTCCAAAATCTCTCAATTAAAGTCCTGCATTGTCTCTGGTCACACTATCCTTCCCAACCGGAACTGCAACTTTAGGCTAGCAGAGCAACTAACTTAACTTAGCAGAGTTGCTGATTACCAATACTGCTACTTTTATAATAGCCTGGTGAAACATGGATTTTCACTTTCTACTCCAAATCAAGTGAGTCCCCTCCAGCAACAAAGCTCTTGCTTTTCATGGCTAGCCTCACCCTGGCAAAATTACTACACTGACTGAACCATCCCAGAAAAGAACGCCAAAGATTCCCTCTGTTCTCGTAATAGAGCTCTAGCAGCTTTTTGTGAACCAACATTCCTCAATTTGTTGGTTGCCTTTAGTCAATTTCCAGAACCCTGAAATGGATGTTTATGAGAATTTGATTGAGCTTTATAGCTGTTTTTTAGAAAAGGATTTGCCAATCTCTTCACTCTACCATAAGCACTGGTTGGGTGATTTGAACTATAATTTTACCCACTTATGAATATATTCATATCCTTAATTTTCTTGGACCATTTTGAATCAATAGGAAATATCTGTTGGTCAAAATCATTCCTTTGTAATTGTATAAAGGCTTTAAAATTTTGGTAACTCCCTAATAATCCACTTGTCATAAAACACTCACCATACTCAATAGCAAATTGTCTGTTTGATTATCGTTAACCCTCTCTAAACTGGAAGCTTCATTATGGTAGGGCCTATATCTCTTTTGTTCACTACCTATATTCCAGGACCCAGCACAATCTGGTATATTAGGAGGTGCTTAGACTTACTTTTAAATATTTGCTAAGTAAACAAATAGATTTCCCCAACCCTGTTCCTCGTCTCACGTAGGTGAGGCTGTGCTGAGGTAATAGGGAAGAGCCTAGGAAATGTAAAAAGCATTTTAACTAGAATTCTATGGTTAAATATTTAGTCACTGGGGGTCTTCTTTACTTAAGAAAACAGTGCTTTGCTCTCAAAATGAGTGATCGTTTAACTCATTAGAGCTTTATTCTGTGAACCCTCAATGTATCTGAAGGCACTTAGCCTGTAGTTATAATTTTAGGAAGACAGGGCAATAGAATGGAAAAACTAGGACTGGGAATTTTGATTCACCTCTGTCAATAGCTGATTGACAGATACCTGATAACTGATTGAATAACTGATTGAATATCATTCTCTCTGGGCCTCCATTTTCTCATTTAAAAATGGTTTGCAAACATGGCCAAGCAGAAGAATCATCCATCAATGTCGTCCCATTGTTAGAATCCTTGGAGTTGAGGTGTGATCACCTGTATTATTAAATCTCCAGTGGTAAGTTTTTTGTAATCAGCTAGACTGGCAAATGGATAGTGTTTGAGACTCACTGGACTAGATGATCTCAACGGCCCCTTTCAGTCCTGAACTTACTCGCTTCCATTTATCTCAACAAAAGTGAAACTCTCTTTGGGTTATGCACCCAGGGTCACCTCAAACCTCTGTGTGGGAGGGTAAGTCTTTGAAGATGGAGTTTATTTAGGCCAAAGAAAAGACAGCTTCTGGCTTGTTTCTGCATAGTCACACAAAACGTGGGTGCATGTGAAACGGGAATTGGGGAAAGGAAACTTACACCTCTTTTGGCTGAATGGCAATTGATATAGGAGGAGAACTGCTAATTATCTAATAAACGAAGCTGGCAGGGTATTTTGATCACTTTATTCTTTTTGAAACTGCAAGTGAGCATCTGCTACTGTCTCTTTCATTTCCCAACTTTTAGAAAAGCAGCCCTTCCCAGCATGAGCTTATTTCAAAATAAACTGAATAAGGCTTTGCGCGTACAGAGGGTGTGCTGGGTACTGTGAACAGGACTCTTCTTAACCAATTCCACAGTCTATTTTCCTGGGAATAGAATAAAATAAACTTTGAGGAAAGTGTGGCAGATAGCTGCCTAGACCGTGTAAATGTTCCTGCTTAAACACAGGCGTTTGATTCCTTTTTGTCTGTGAGAAATAAAGACCCATCTAGGTCCCTAAGAGGGAAGCTGAAATCAATGTAAGGATCTGAAGATGCTGGTGCGCTCTCTGTTGCTAGAACAGTGCTTCCTCTAGATGCCAAACCCTGATATTTGCTGAATTAGGCTTTCACTGGAGAAGCCTAAGTGCATGGTCGAACGGCTGCCCCCAAAGCACCAGAGATGTGCTCTGTCCTGCAAGAGAACCACAGGCTATGTTTCCCTCTTCATGGATGCTAGTGAACTCAGTGCTTTTTCTGATAGGTAGCAATTCTATTTAGAAAGCTGAAAATAATAAACGATTTTCATATACAATTTACTAACCCAGTGATTCTCAGTCTTCTTGGAATGATGAGCCACTTTGACAGAAATGTCTGATAGTAGTAGACATTTTAATTAAATTAAAATACGTTCCCCAGCAGAAATGTAATGTATCCACTAAAAACAACATATACAGAGAGCAGAGCAACACACACGAAAAACGTTTATAACTAAGTAACAAAGATAAGATTCCAGATTGCATGGCAAATGTTACTAATAAGTAAAATAGACACAGGAGAATTATTTAAAGGGAACATATAGAATAATAATAATTGCATTAGAATGGTGTGATTAATAGCTGATATTTTTTTCTTTTTCATACTTTCTGTAAGAAGGTTTAAAACATTAAAATCTCACTATGGCTAATTAAGAATAAACACTATTGAATGAAGATCATCTAATGATCTGAGCAGCCACCTATACCTCCCTGTCTTCCCCTTCCCCACACATTCCTTCAGTCAGAGTAACAAAGGAAGAGGCAAGAGTTCATTTATGGGAAAAAAAAGTTGGAGGTTTGAGTTGATTGCAGGCTTAATATGAGTCTAGCTATCCCAAGCTTAGGTGGTTTAGGGATGATGGACCACTGAACACACCTAGACTATTTTTTGTGTGTGTGTGTATGTGTGCATGCATTTATTTTATTTTATTGTTTTTTTAACATCTTAATTGGAGTATAATTGCTTTACAATGGTGTGTTAGTTTCTGCTTTATAACAAAGTGAATCAGTTATACATATACATATGTTCCCATATCGGATTGTGTATGAGAGCATCTATGTTACAAAGGATACTGACAAATCGTACTGACAAGGGGGAACTGACAAAGGAATGCTGAAAATGTTGCACCACCTGCTCCCTCCGTCTTGCACTTAAGTGGTCATCTATACCTATTCTATTTGAATCCGAACATGACTCTTCAGTCTAATCCAAGCTCCACTGCCACTACCTTGAATACCCCACTACCACTACCTAGTCTGCTTTAAAACCTTTAAGTTACTCCCTATGTTCTACAGCCGCCCCCTTCTAACACTGTGTTTCAGCTATACCTAGCACAATAATTTTTGGCATACGCTAAATAACAATAAATATTTGCTGAATGAAAAAGCACTCCTTTATCAGGTACTGTGTGAATGAGAGAATGAATCAAAGAACTGTCAACTATCATTTTCCAGAATAGTAGAATAAGGACCTCTGAAAATCTGCTCCTCCATGAAAGCAGTGAGAATATTAGAAAAAACTCTCAACTGTCAAAATGAACTTTATCAGAGCTCTGTAAATTAACTAAAGCCTTGCAACGATCTGAGGAGTGTTTATTTAAGAAATATGGCTGGACCTTTATAAGAACAGCAAGCTTTGTGGGGTATTAATTTGCCAGTCTTATCCACCTCTCCCTAGCTCTGCAATAGTCTTGAAAACAACTATGGTAGCTGTGGAAACCAGCAGCCCAGAAACCCACGATACGTTTGGAACTCCCCAAATACCCCATAACCAGAGAGTTGTCACTATTTGACCAGCAGCCCAGAAACCCACGATGCGTTTGGAACTCCCCAAATACCCCATAACCAGAGAGTTGTCACTATTTGACCTGCCTGGCAACTTGCTGATGGGCTCCATTCTCAGGGCTTGCCTTTACTGCAACTGACATGGATCTCACTCTGTGAAAACAGCCCTACACATAGAGCATTTGTCAAATACAATCAGTGGCAATTGTTTAACATCATAGCTGCCTGAGACAGTGTTACCAGCAGGACTAACAAGAGGCTGACCAAATTCTTCAAAGAAATCCTGGAGAATGAGACGTCCATAGGGGGCTTTGAAAAGTAGTTCTGGCATATTCCTGGGAGTCAAAAAGGCCACGAATATGTACCAGGCTATGTATTTGCCCAGGAAAGACTTAAGAAGGCCTGATGGTCATAACTCTAGCTAACTCAGAATCTCTGTGCAAGCAGAAAGTGAAGCCAAAGGTAGAGTTGTAAACAGCTTTCCAGAGCACTGAAAGCATGGCCAAGCATGCACACATACAGCCCCTTTGCAAAGGCTGGAAAACATATTGGTTCAAGGTATTTAAAGAAACCTCTATCCAAAAAAATAAAAACCAAAAAAGCAAACCCCAAGAATTTCAAAAGAAAGAAGTCTCTATCTAATCACTAGTTGGCCACTAACCTTACTGAATAGAGACTTCAGTGGCCAATACAACAAAGAATATAGACTTTACAAAGTTAGTCCAGGAAGATCACTAAACAAAGAAATAGTTAATAACTACCACAACAAACAGCAATAATAACAAACCCTGAGGAGGGGAGAGAAATCTAATTTCCAGAACTGGCATATTGTATTATTTAAAATGTCCAGTTTTCAACAAAAAATTATGAGACATACCAAGAAACAGGAAAGTATTACCCATCTGGAGGAACAAAACACTCAATAGAAATTGTCCCTAAGGAAGTCCAGATGATGAATACTAGACAAAGTCTTTAAATCAGCCATAATAAATATGTTTAAAGAATCAAAGAAAGCTATGTCTAAAGAAGTAAACTATGAGAACAATGGTTTAATAAATAGAGAATATCAATAGAGAGAGAATAAAATTATAAATAACAGCCAAATATAAATTATTTTCAAGTGCATATGAAAATCTTCCAGGATAGACTATATATGCAGCTACAAAACGGTAAATCACAATAGATTTAAAATAAATGAAATCATTCAAAGTATGTTTGCCAACCATGATGAAACTTAACTGGAGATCAACAATTAGAAAGACATTGGAAAATCTTTAAATATTTGAAAATTAAACAATACGCTTCTAAATAATATGAGTCCAAAAAATCACAAGGGATATTAGAAAATATTTTGAACTGAATGAAAACAAAAACAAAACATATCAGAATTTATAGGATGCAGCTAATGCAATGGCCTAGGGGAAATATATAACCCAAAGAAGCCTGTATCAGAAAAGAAGGTAGGTCTAACATAAATAATCCAAACTTCACCAAAAGAAACTTAAAAGAAAAAAAGACAAAATGAAGCAAAAAACAAACAAAAAAATTAAACCGAAAGTAAGCAGAAGGATAGAAGTAATACAGACCAGGGTGGAAATCAATAAAATAGGAAAATAAAAGCAATAGAGAAAAATAAATGAACCCCAAACTTGGTTCTTTGAAAGATCAACACAATTTGGGAGAAGATAAATAATGTCTGCAAAGTTTAAGGTTGGCAATCATTGTTTGATCCATTCTAAAGGAGCTCATCAGCTCTTTCAACATGAAGGGCAATGATCCAGGGAATCTTCCCCTTATCCCAGTGGATTGATACTAGAGGGTATTTGTGACTATAGCATTATAGTGGGTGAACTTCATATTTAGGGAGATTACATGGCATCATCAAATGCATTTCTGAAGGATTTTTATTTTGAGAAGTCCCTCAGCTCTCATAATATATGATTGCCCACACCTGCACCTTTCTTTGAATTATGGAAAGGCAATCAAGAACATCAATGAGCAATATTTGACCTGAGTCTTGAAGTTTGGGTAAAACAGAGGTTTGCATTGGGGAGATCATCCAAGACCATGGAGTGGCTGCCTCGCTTTAGGAGAGACTTTAAACAAGCACTTACTTTGTATGTAGGTGGAGATCAGTCAAGCTGAGAGGTGCCTCAGCCCTGGTGGGGCGACTGCTGAACGGTCTGGAGATTTCAAACCATGTCCAGTTGCACATGCATAGCTGTGAATACACATTGGGCATGGCTGTTGACTCAGGACAGGGAGCTGGGACAGGTCTGCTTCCTCAAAGCTTTTCAGCAAATTCTATTACCCATTGTGCAATCTGCTTCTCTTAATTTCACAGAAGTACATTTTCATCTTCAATTATTAAACCTGTTTAAAGTCCTGGTAATCTTCCATTTGTTTGAAGAAACAGAAGTATCAGCACACAATGTAAATTAAACCTACTGTTTCCTGTTTGGGGCTGGGGCTCGAAGACAATATTTGTTGCTATGAGAATGGATTTAGCATTTGAGAGACAAACATGTAGGACTACATATGCATTGCTATATTTCTTTTCTGGTTGACAGACACTAACCTTTATTCTAATGCATTAGGTTTATTCATAATGCTGAATCCACAAACCAAGCTATAAACAATTCTGCCTTGATGATCATGGGATCACAAGTCCTTCTAAAGTGAAGGATCTCCTACTAAGGTAACCAGGGATTAGGAATTCTAAGCATATTCTGATTCTGAGTAACAAAGAAGCTTTAGCTTTGAAAGAATATTGGAAAATCCGCTCCTAAAATGTATAACACTTTGTGCTAACAGTGCATCTGGTTCCTAGTCAGCCTTCAAGGAATATACATTGAGTGAATGGTTGAATCAATGAATATGCCTTCATGGACTTCCATCAACATTCTGCCTCTCCCCAAGGGTAAGGAAGCAAAATGACAGCTTTCTCAACTAAAATTGGTTTTATAGTTTATCAGAAACTTAATGTGAATCTCTTTATATTGACTTTAAACCTAGGTTGCTCTACATTATACCTGCTTTCTAGTGTGGAGAAAAAAATATCTAACCATCTCTTTCTCTACTTAAAATGTTAGGTATTTCACTTAATATTTAATCCAGGCCCATGGAAATCCAAGCAGGTCTAATTTCTGTGATCCAGTCCATAGCAATCCTACAAAATTTAATGCAAAAGAATGTAGCATTTCTGGTATGGGCATCAGAAATGAGCATAATTTTAAAGCAAAAGTAAGCAAAGCAAAACAAACAAACAAGCAAAAAATCAAGCTGATACACAAGAGAATGTGAACCGACAAACACATTACCTTAGAAAAAAGCACGATTGCAAACTGCCTCTGGGGAGCCTCCCTGCTCCCCTCCTTTTTCTTTACTTCTCTAGCTGCAAGAGAATTTGCTGGAAAATGGATCGAAATCTATGACACTTAGATACTTTTCACAAAAGCAAAAGCAAAAGCGAAAGCAAAAGCAAAGAAGCATTGGTCAACATAAAATGAAAACAGGTGTGACCCTTCCCCAACCTTCCACCTCACCTGAGTTAACTGCTTTCTCTTCTCTTCCCTTTCTTCCTGCTCTTTGCTCCTGGTCTCCTTTCAAAGTCCTCATTGTCTCTGTTGCTGACTTCTCCTTTGTCACTTTAGAGTCATTTTCTCCTCCCTCCGTTTAACTTGGAAATAAAAAAGCACATGCAAAGCCTTTGCAAAGTGTGCTTAGTGTTCTTGTTGGAAAACATTTATGTGATTTGTGGCTGCATCTGATCTAGGTCGCCTCCAGATTCAAAGCAGAGTTACAGCCCTCCCTCTGAGAAACCTGTAGCCAACCCAAGACATGGCAGTTAAAAGTATCCCTGGATGAGAGTTTCTGCCTGAAAAATCTGCTTCTCTGTTTTTTGCCACTTAATATTAAGTAATTCTGATGGATGTTCTGAACCTATTTCTCTGACTCTTGCCTAGATTCTGAGGCTATTTTCTCAGCTATCTGCATACTCTTTGGGCTGCATATCTGGACTCTGGGTCTTTTTGATATACTGACTTTCAAGCACTTCAAGCACTGACTGCCCTTTTGGTCTTGGATATAATGCTACGTCTAACCTTTAAAACCAGGGTTTCCCCCTCTTTTGTTTCCAAAATTGCAAATGGAATAGAAAAGAGTATGATATAATGGAAAAAAGCATTTGGACTCCAGTCAAAAGACCTAGAGTTTGAATACTATCTTTCTGGTTACCAATTTTGGACCCAGGAGAAGTCTCTTACTTTGACTCCTGGATTCCTCATCTCCAAAGTGGTACCAATAATAAATGCTGGATTCCTTACTTAGGAGGGACCACCTAGCTTCTGATCCCATGCCAGAAAAACTTCCTTCCTCTCACCCTAAACACTGGTCCTCTGAATGGCCATATTCCAAGATGATGGTTAGGCCACATTTATGCCTGTTTGGGGGTCACTGTTTATTGGCAGATGACATACGTGTGTGTTTCTCTCTCTGCTGCTTTTCTTCTGTTCCTGTTGTCTCTATGCTCCAGTACCAGGAGCCCTGTAGCCTGGCCGTACGTGCTTTCCTCTTTCTCCTCTACCTGCGGGATAGTATCCTTCTCCTTAGGCTTGGTAAGCATTTGGTGGTTGGTGAGCAGATGAAGCCATCTTTGATCTGGACCTAAGTTATCAGTTGCAACTTGGTTTTAAGATAGAATCCTGTATTGGGCTACTGGGCACTGTACCAGCGAAATAATAGTGTGGTATTTTGCTTCCCATTGTTTTTGTTTCTTGGGTGTATTGCTTTCTCTAGGACCTCAACCTTCTCCCATAAGGACTTAGAGAAAAACTATATAAAAGAAGTAAGAAGAATGAGTTTCTAACCTAAGATTATACCAGAGAGTCAAACCTCACTCAATCTTTAACACCTTCCAACAAGTTTTTGTGAAGATTTAGAGGCAATATACACAAAGGCCCCTAGTGCAGTCCATAACAGAGGCTTATTTTTTTTAAAATAAATTGACTTTTTTTTTTTTGGCTGCATTGGGTATTCGTTGCTGCACATGGGCTTTCTCTAGTTGCATCGAGCGGGGGCTACTCTTCATTGCGGTGCGTGGGTTTCTCATTGTGGTGGCTTCTCTTGTTGTGGAGCACGGGCTCTAGGCGCGTGGGCTTCAGTAGTTGTGGCTTGCGGGCTCTAGAGCGCAGGCTCAGTAGTTGTGGCGCACGGGTTTAGTTGCTCCGTGCCATGTCGTATCTTCCTGGACCAGGGCTCGAACCCATGTCCCCTGCATTGGCAGGCAGATTCTTAACTACTGTGCCACCAGGGAAGCCCCACAAATGCTTATTGACTGCTGGTACCTTGAATCCTAGAGTCTTGCTACTAAGGGCAGTCCGTGTACGAACAGTATCAGCATTGTCTGAGAGCTTATAAGAAAATAAGAACCTTGGGTTATACCCCGAACTATTAATCTGCATTTTAGCAAGATTCCCAGGTAATCACTAGGCACGTTACCGTCTGAGAAGCATTGCTGTAGAGCATACATGTCCTTCATGCTGGCCTGTGTGCTCCAGTCTCCTGTTTCTCTCCCACACCCATGCTGCCTGTAGCTTGGATGGCCTCCCAGACGGAGGGGCACATTGTTACCAATGGCATGCTTTCCAGTTAACTCAGATACTTCTGCCAAGGAAGTCTGAAGAGAAGCTTGTAGTGGTGAAGTTACCTTTTCCTAAAGGAAATGTGAACTAGCATACGTTGAAGAAATCCATAGAAAGGAAGCACAGGCAGGTACAGAAGCAGAGCTCGTCTGAGTGTGGTTTGAGACAAATCCCCGAGTGCAGAGAGCGCTTGCCTTCTTAATGAGCTCGCAAGTGATGGATGCCTCTCCAGAGGGTCCTTTGCTTCCAAGAGGGGAAAAAGTATAACTGAGCTTATAGATCGTTCTTTCTACTCCAGAGAAATGTGTGTGTGAGCTCTGAAGGACAGAAGCTCTATTAAAGTTCCCAGTGAGTTAGGTTAGATCAGAGTGAGTGGGGTTATAGATTTTTGACTTGCACCTTCTTATTAATATTCATTAGATTTGGATATTATCAAACCAATGGTGGTTTATTTTAAAATTCCTGAATCTTTTACCTGTACTTTCATGTTGTTTAACTATTATCTTAAGATGTGTTGTCTTTTTCCATTGTCTTCCTTTTCAGATTTTTCCTTTTCTTTGTACTAAGTTGTCATAATGGGTTATCCGAAGAAACTTTTTCTAAACGAAACCTTTTTTTAAAGCAAAAGTAAGCAAAGCAAAACAAACAGGCAAAAAAATTAAGTTGATACACAAGAGAATGTGAACTGACAAACACATTACCTTAGAAAAAAGCACGATTGACAACAAACATTAAACATCTATATGGTGGCTACTGAATAAGATGCAAATCTCATGTAAAACAGAAGTTTGGAAACAGATCAGTGATAGCCAGAGGGTAGAGAAGGGGGCTGATTATGAAGAGGTGTGAGAGAATTTGTGGGGGAGGTGATGGAACTGTTCTATGTCTTGACTATGATTGTGGTTACTGGAACATATGCATTTGTTAAAACTAACTGTACGCTTCAAAAGGGTAAATTTTAAAGTATGTAAATCATAACAAAATAAGAAAGGGGGGGAAGTTCCAATCTGAAAACAAATTTAAAAAATTACACTGTGTTGCATAAGACGTGGGTATGTGTGGGTGTATATGTTCTTACCTTTGAGATGCAGCTGTGTTGGTTAAGAATATGGCTCTTAGAGCCAGAGGACCTGAGTTTGCCCTGAAAGTTATGAAATTCTTTGTTGCCTCAGTTTCCTAATCTGTCAATTGAGGTAACAGCAGCATCTACCTCATGGGGGCTATTGTTAGGAATAAACAACAACAAAGACAATGACAAAACAGGGTAATGGGCACTGAAAATTTAAGGCTTTGCAATGGGAGAAAGTCTCCAATGTTTTCTTTTTCCTCACCTCATGCTCGGTGAGGTCATCTTGTCTCTGCTGAAAAACAGTCTTCATCACAAAACGCCCACACGTAAGTCTTCCCAGCCTGCCATATCAGGCAGCCACTGCTGAGGAAGTGCTCTGGAATAAACCTCAGAGAGAGAATAAATCACCTCTCATGCCATGCTCCCTCCAGGTGAGGACTGAGGTCATTGCAAGAGGCATAACAAACAGTTGACACAGTGTACCAAACTAATAGATTCTATAAGGAAAACTAAATGGAAAATTCTTCTTGAGTGCTAGGCACCTCTGGCTGAAGAGACAGTGGAGCCTCTGTTATTGTACATGTAGTTGAATCAGTAATACTTGTTCATTTCATTTCTTTTTCATTTCACAAAAATGCCTCTTTTAACCAAAGAGGTAAGGGAATATTATCGAGGGCAATTTTTCATGCTCACATAGATTATATTCTGGGACACCTTGCTTTTCTAAACAGCCCCATTTCTGTTTTTTTTTCCTCTCAGCAATGTATTCAATTCTCTTTCAGCAGCATGAATTCATCTGGAAAGCTATAACAATCAATTAAGTAAATGAGAAAATAGAATGCTTGTAATTATGATAATCGAGCTATATATGAAACCCACCCTCTTAGGTCTACTACCCACACATCTTTAAGCAATATATTAATTAAGCTTTGGGTAATTGTTACAATTAGAATCAAGCTTTTATCATTTAAAAAAAATCACTATGAGAGAGACAAATGAAATAGTTTAAAAATATATGCAGCTGTCGGTTTTTAATGCAATTCATTATCATAACTCTATTGTCATCTCCCTGGTTGCATGGAGACAATTCCAGGATGCTTTACTGATGTGACTTTTCATTGACAAGTGGAGGAATTTCATATGTAGCAGCTTCTTCAGATGTTTTCCTGTTTCTCTAAATCAGCGGTTGCCAAACTTTTCCTGTAAAGGACCAGATAATAAATATTTTAAGCTTGCAGGCCAACAGGCAAAGTTGAAGATACAGGAAAGTACAAATGTTGGCAGTTTCTGTATCGATGGGTTCAAAATATAATAAAATAATAATTAAGTACAATTTTGTTTTTTGCAATACACATCTACTAATGAGAAAAGCAGAATTCTTCCTGTTGGGATAATATTTTGCTTAGTCGGAATTCAACGTTAGTGTCTCCTATCTTTAAGTCATTGCAAATGTTCATTGTGAATCCATTCTTAGAAAGATGTGGTTCAGAGTGTGGTTTGCCAACCCCTGCTCCTGATCAGTGTTCTCAACTTTAAGGGGCAAGAAAATCACGTAAAAGCTTGTTAAAATAGAACGCTGAGCCACACCCCCAAGTTTCTGGTGGAGCCTAAGAATTTGCGTTTCTAATAAATTCTCACTTGACACTGATGTTCCCCGTCTGAGACCATACTTTTAGAACACTGCTCTTGATGTCGGTCCTTTTAAAAAGTCACATTGAATACAAATCTATTTCATGTTTTCATCGTTCTACTCACGTTTCAGCTTACCTGATGGACTTCACCTTTTGAACTCCGAGGTACAGGGTTAGTAGATCCAAAGTTTAATATCCATTAAAAAGTGAAGACCTATTTAGCTAGATCAGATTGATAATGAAAGGAACTTTTGTCTCTTAAAGAGCTATTAGTCTCTTGCTTGCAAAGTGAGGCATCAGCAATCAGCATCTACTTGTCAGCTGTAAAGAATGCCTGAATAGCACTTTTCCAGTCCCATCAAACTTTTAAAAGAGTATGAAGTATTCCAAAGGATACATGTGGGTGAAACATAAGAATGACACTTTTGCCTTAGATTTGACATATCCTAGTTCACCATACATTATCAGTATAATGCTCTCTGGATTGGAATTTCTTGGCATGTTCACCCATAAAATTCAACACAGAGACTTTCATGAGGCCACCAAAGGGCAAGGGAGATAATAGTTTCCTAAATCCTGGAGTAGCCCATAGTCTACTAAACCATGTCATCTCTGAGTTGACTGTTAAGTTGCCCTGGGCTCTTGCGGATGAGCTCCAAATGGTTTGAACTGTCACCTATACTGAGGTTATGGGGAAGGTTAATAATACGACAGAGCATCAGCTAATTTCAGTAATCACATCTCACCAAAGAGATCCTTTCAGAAAAGAGCCAAGTGGAAAATATGTTCTCCTTCTGTTTATTTGTCCCAGTGGTTTAAAAAATCAGCTTTAGGGAACCATAATCTTCCTCATGACAGATGGGCTTATACATTAGCATCGTGCTTTCAATCAACAGTTTACACTTCACGAGGAAGGTGAAGAAACTGAATGTAAAGACATTTTCAGCATCTATTTGTCATTTTTCAGTTTTATAACATTGATACAAAAAATAGTATTCTGGTTAGCAGCTTGACTGGCAACCCATGTAACCCTAAGTAGTACTACAAACCTGGAGAGTGCACTTTTACAGACAAGTACGGTGGATGAAATAGTATGTACAATTTTGACAAATAAATACATAAATACAATCATTCATATATAACAATATGCCTAAATTTCAATTATCATCAAGCGTTTCTAGTAAATTACTTCTTTCATTCACAAGTTACTCTGTTGCTTATAAAAACTATCTTCACCTTTACAGAAGAAATGACATAATCAATCCCCCCTAAACCCACATATTAGGAAAGGTAGAAAATGAATCCCAGATGCTTTATGTAAATATTCCATTGTCTTTTGATAGAAGAGATTTGATTGAAAAAACTCCTTCCTTAGCTTCTCTGTAAAGAGTTTCTTTTCCCCATATCATATCACACAAAGGGGTTTTGTTCTTCTGAATTTATTCCAAATTGAAAATGACCTTCATTTTTTTATTCTGGTTATTTAAAAATACAATAAAAATACAATAATATATATTGAAACTGGCATTTGCTCCAATACAAGAGACACAAAGCCACGCAAACTAGTCACCAAAGATAAAAAGCTTTTTTTTTTCCCCCCAAAATAAAACTTTAAATGAAAATTTAAGAGTACAGACACGAAGTATTGATACCTTTTGTTATCCAAGGCATAATGAACAAAACAGGCAGAGGGACAGTCAGCAGGTTTTTGTAAAAATTGTCTGAATGACTCCTGGTAAAATGCTATCCGAAACACTATTTTATGTCAAAGAAATGATAATCAATTAAAAAATGGCTTAACAAATCACTATTTGGCCAGTGTCATAAAATTAACAAAAGTAGAAAATTAGAGCTTTTTCCTCATCGCTTGACTTAAACGTTTTTGGAACATTCAAAAAACAAAGGGCAAACATGCTTTAGGCTATTGAAACACCGGACAAGTGGCCTTGCCTCACCAAGCTCCATGCAGAAGAAAATGTACATAGCAAGCTGCTTCTAGCAATACGTACAGCTGGGGAGAAGGAAAAAAATGCCTTGAAAAATATATACATATGGTCTTTGATGAATATTTATATGTTTGTCACATGGGTACTATCTAGCATAAAAAAGTTAGGAAATAGTTCTGTAAGACATGATTCTCTGATTTTTGCCCCTTTTAAAGATGAGGGCTCTATTCATAATTTACTCACACACAGACATATAAAACGACTCGCAGATGTACACATATGATGTTTATACTGTGCAATTCCTTGACACCGAAAGTGGCTCGACTGAGCATAAGGTAGACGCAAGATGTTGGTATGACACTGAGCCTTGACTCGACTACATGATTGACAGGCAAACCAAGTTCAAAGTCATGAGACTTTTCCAGCGATTGGAATGCACAGCAGTTGAGAGTTGGGGGTTGGAGGGTGGCTCACCTTATGCTGATCCATCTTTCTCCAGGATACCTAATGCTATTTTCTAATTTAACTCAGCAGTCCTACTGACTTGAGATGACGACGTATTAAGGGAAGGAAAGGCCTATCTCCTATTGGGTTCTCTTGGGCTGGAGATAAGAGATCCGGTGTTTTCAAGATATAAGCCATGACTTCCATTCGTACATTTCATCTACTTGTTTGCTATCAACTCCTAGGGGGGCTTGCAAAGGTCAGGTTAAAAAAAAAAAAGATACACTCTTTGAGTTGGGGAGCTTTCTCTGAGTGAAAACAGAAGTTTTCTAATGAATGGTAGAAGTGTGCAATGTGTGGGTTTGCTGAGTGTCTATTCTTCTTCTGCCAGAGGTGGACTAGCTCTACCAGGCCTCAAAGTTCTTACTGAGAATTCAGATCAAATGTTTCCTGAGATCTAAGTTGATGTGATACATTTTGCAAAGCGTGTGCTTCAATGACTGTAATATACCCCCAGCCAGAGGCTCCTCCCCAAAGAAAGGCAGCTGCCTTCCCTTTCAGCAGCCTGGGATATCAAGGCAATTCACTGAAGTAGTAACTTATTCATTGAAACCTGAAGAAATGACAGAGAAATGGAAACTTCTCCAAACACCTAACATATTGAAGGAAAAGTCAAAATCTTAGAAGAATCAGGTGCACTGATAGTTCATATCTGATCTGTATTTTGACAGATATTTTGTTAAGATGATGTTACTAGTGATGACCATCACTGTAATTATGTAATTATTTTAGCATTTAGCATAATGCATGATACACTGCATTATGTAGCACCTTTTAAACCAAGGATCCCAAAATACTTAGCAAATGTGATTTTCTCTCACAGCACCTGCGAGGTAGGTGTTTTTTCCAGCCGTTTTATAAATGAGCAAACGGAAGCACAGCAAAGTGAGGATGCCTGCTTAAGTGACCCACACGATGGCAGCAATAGAACCTGAACCCAAGCTTCCCCACCCTTCCTTCCTATAAACCTCAATAACAGAGCTTGCAGAACACCCCCAAACAGCATTGCTGTTAGAGGTACTTGGATGTTTCAGATGTGAGAGAGATTACATCTATCAAAAGCAGGGCTAAATCCTTCAGTAACATCGCTCCCTGTTCAAATAGTTTCTCATGTGCTTTGCAAAGGTACGGAAGGGGCATCTGACACTAGTGCCAAGCTTTTGTTAATTGTAACGCACACATAAATTTATATTTTTCTCCATGTGACATACTGTCCTTCTGGCCTCCTACCAACTTATTTCTATACATGTATCTGCCTGAGCCAGAAAGTGTGAAATGTATTTAGTGACATTGTATGGAGGGAAGCAGGTGAGATTACATTTGGCAAAATCTCCTTGGAGGTAATGTTTGTTCTGAAAGAGCAGGAAAAAAAAATTCTCCAGTTTATTTTGTTACGTAGCATTTTATATACATTCTACCCGCTGACCAGGTTTAATCCTTGGATGAGCAAGCAGAGTTGTCTTCCAAACATACAGAATATTTAATTCTCAAGTTTAAATTCCCATTTATTTAACTGCAGCCTCCCTGCCAGTCCTAAGTTCATTTCTTAGTGGAACTGCAAATACTGTACACATTACATGGCAATATATGTAGAAATTCAATGTAACAGCACACACAATATTAATAATCACATCCAGTGTGTCTCCCTGACTGTGCATTATTTCTGAATTGTTTTTGAAAAAGTGTTATTTACTTATTTACTTTTGCGGAGAGGATATGAAGACATTACCGTGAGTTCTAGTTTCCCAGAACCAGATTTTTATCTCAGATGCACAGTATGTAAATCCTAGCAGTTGTTAGGAAGTTGCTTTTTGAGATAAATGCAATACTTCAGGACCTGAGAATGAAATCTGGTGCTTTTAACGCATGTATTATTTCTATGAGCAGAGCTTAACACGCGTAAATTGGCAATCCAAGAAAGGAACTAGGAGTGGGAAGAAAAACACTTTTTACAAAACCCCTTCACCAGTTCATTTCCTCTGGTGACACCTGTAAAATACCTACACCCTAGGCCTCATTTCTTAAAAAAGAAAAGGAACGTATTTACATTGGTAAAAATCCTAACATCTGAGATGTTTCTTGCTTGACATGTCATTCCAGATTCTGTGCATTTCTTCTGGAGAGATCTGATGCACGGTGATAACTCGGCGATACCTACACAAACTGTAGGCCATTTTCCAGTGATTGAAGCCACTGTTCTGGAAAGGATGGATGCCCAGCTTTCGAAGACACAGTCCCACATATACATCTTCCAGGTGAAGCAGCCTGGTGTGGAGGGAGGTCTTGTAAATGAGTTCAGCCACATCAGCTGAAAAGATATAGCCGGTCCCCGAGCAGAAGGGTGGGTAGTTACTGTCAGGGTACAAGTCCCTAGGCATATACCACTTACTGCGGACGTCTCGGATTGGCCCTCCGTTGATGACATAGCCAGTAAAATACCTTCTTCTTGGCTTGGTGGACGGTTTTAGTAGTTTATAAATAAGGTTGTCCATGTTGACAAAAATGTCGCTGTCTGTTTTCATGACGTACTTGGCTTTTGAACAAAAAGTGGCCACCCACCTCATCCCCATTAAGGTTTTGAGGGTAAGGTTATGGTAGGAATCAATGAAGTCCTCCACGATAATGTCGTGAAAGATCTGGCTTTCTTGCTCCACCATCTGATTGAGAACGGGATCAGCGTTCTTGCCCAGGAGGAAGAGAGTGGCTATCTTGATCCCTTTAAAGTTGTTCTCATCCCCCCAGGTCTCTCGGATCGCCTGCCGGGCATCGAATTCCTTATGGGTGGTGCTGATGAGGATAACGAGGAAAGGAATGTTTTTCTCACACTTGTTGGGCTCATTTATAAGAAATTCAAAAGAATGGGGGTTTATAGGTCGAGTTCTTATGTTGCCAAAGGTGAAGTTTTTCCTGGCAACTGTTAGATGGCTGAATGGCTTAGAGCCAGTGTAGGAAGAAGTAGGGCGAGTGACACTCAAGTACCAGAGAGCGCTGGCCCAGCACACGACTGTCAAAACGTATAAACAGGAGACCTTTGAAGCCATTGTCTTGAGAGCACGTCTATTCCCAATATTGAAGAGTATGCCTTCTCGGCATTAGTTTCTTTTCATTTGGCAAAGGTAGCATATTACTAGTAAATCTTAAAGTTCGACAGAGAAGCGTGAGTACAGGACTGTCCATGGGTCTCAGTGGCCATCTGGCACCTCTGTATTCACTCTACTTTTCTCCAAATCTGATACAAGGGTCCATGTCTCATAAATCTTCCTCTTAACTCTGCAAAATCAAAGTACAGTTGTCATTCAGATTTACTTAGTCATTTCACATCCTCAAATAAACATAATAAGGGTATAAGGATTACCCATGCTGATTAAAATAAACACAGGCATTCATTTCCATCAGTATTGACAACTCCCTGACACAAGCATTCTACCTTTCTTCCCTTGATAGGAGTTGTTTACAGATATTCATAGCTCCATGGTATCAGCAAATACATTATAAACTATAGATGAACCATGAAGGAAACTGAATATTCGTAATTTTAAAAAAGATGCCCCCTCTTCACAAGAGGCCTTCTTTGCAGTTAAATATCAATACTTTCTGATGCTAAAGTCTTCTTTCAACCAGGAAAATGTCACCCATGGCCTCATATCTTCCATTTTTCTCAAGTCTAAGTTTTGGTTTGCTTGATTCTGATGAAGTCATCAGTTCTCAACATCTCCTCGTTTTCTCTAGCCCCGTTCTTGAAAATGTGTCGATCACCACTGGAAAATCTTTGCTGAAATTGTCTTCCTTGGCTTTGACTTAGAAGTAATTCCCAACTTTTCTCACTTTTTTCCTTATTTTGGCTCTCACAAATGTTAGTTCCTCATTCTCAGTTTTCTGTAATGCTTTGTATGGAGAATATCCTTACCCCTCATGCATGGAGACCATGGCCCTGCTGTCCTTCAGAGAGTGGGCAGCATTCATTTTGGAGCTGATCTAAATGGTATCGCTTTTTGTGGTTTTCAGCAATTCACCCTTATGTTCCTTTGGTGAAATTATACTGTCCTCTTTTAATTCTTTTTACTTAGTTACACTTGCCTGTAAACATGGCAGGAGTATAATAAGGGAGACCATTGAGGTTGGGGGCCACAAATTCAACGGAGATGTGACAGAGCACTTTAACTGATGTTCAAATGAAAAAGTTGTCCTTCAGAACCGTAATCCTTTCTAGAACTTCTGCTGCTATCGTGTCAGTCAAAAATATATGCCAGGTTACGACAACCATTCATGTAAAAAATTATCTCTTCCTTCTTAGATCAAAATGTGCAAAATGTGTCTTGGAGGACAGAGATAGCAGATAATGGATATCAGTTTCACCAAAGTCTGCTTTAAAGAAAACTATGCACTTAAATGTATACACTGTGTTGAAAGAATTTAACTGGGATTACAGATTGAAAATCGTGTTTCCAAGCACAATAGTCATAATGAAATGAAAAGACATGATGGGCAACAGCAGAGGTAATACACATCTTCTTGTCTAAGCCAAGCACTGACTGTGAATATATGATCCGTATGAGACCAGCCATAACTCAGCACAGTTATGGTTCTAACTAAATGAATATTAGAATGGCTTCAAGCAGCATGACTCTAGGCATAGTCAGGCCTTCATCCGACCCATATTAAGTACTCTCTAAATATAGGCTCCGGTATCCTTGGTCTTCTGGAGGGAATTTCTGCTCTAAAGATAAAAAGGGTGTGCTGTGCAGCAAGCTCTGAAACTTTAAGCAGTAAGCCAAAGGAAGTGTGAGAAATCAGCAACAGAGAGTTTAGAAAAGGGTTTCTCACCTTGGGATACACAGACATCGACTCCATTTGAATGCCAAAGGGACGTGAGTGAGTCTCAAGATGGTACTAGAAACCAAACTTTCTCCACCATTGTCCTAGCCTAGGATCTGATTCTTATGAGCCTACCTTTATCATCATATAGCCCTTGTCACCTTTCACACTTTCCTACTAAACTGTGAGCCACCCATCACTGAACCGTGAAGGGGCTCCCCAAAAGCAGCACCTGGAAGGGGCTTCTACCAAGTTCTCTTCTGGAGCCACTAATCAGGCTATCAATTGGGGGTTAAGGGCGTGCTGCAACGTATTGGAAAAACAGAAACAGAACGCATACGCCTCCTCAAGGAACTCACAGTCTAGGAGGAAAGACGTCAAGCGAATGATTAAAACAGTGGGATAAACATTTTCATCGTAAGGCTAATGGAGTACACAGGAGAGGTGGGCTGGTGGACAGGGCATGGGAGAACTAGGGATGGTCCTGCAGACTGTGCAGAGTGCTTCTCCAAAGGGACCATTCTCCTAAATTGCAGTGTGAGTCCCACGCTCCATCCGCTCCCAGAGTCTAACAATGAGGTTGCCTTGGGGACAATGCCATGGAAAGTTCATAGAAGTTATCTAAGCTGAATCTTCAAGGACATCTAGGAATTATCGGGATGAGGGTCGGGCATTCCAGGCAGAGGGACCAGCATATGCAAAGGCATAACATGAGAGAGCCTAGTGTGTGCCAGGGCTGTAGAGTAAGGGAAGAAGACAGGGCGATGGGGTGGTGGCTGTGGAGACAGGTAGGGGGCAGATGGTGATTGGTGCTCAGAAACTATTCTTAGCCGAGGAGCTGGTTACCCATCTTTGCAAACTAAAGGGCGTAAGGGAGGATTTTACCTTCCCCAAATCCTGTCCACTGATTTTCAATAGTAGTTCATTTTTCCATATTAAGGATATCTATCTCCCATAGCTCTGTGCCCCAGAAGAATAAGCAAAAATTTGTTTTATCTGATAACTTTCTGTATGGTTTTCCAGGAGAAGGGACTCCATAAACACAGGCAGCTGGGCAATTTAAAAAGAGCTAAAAGAGGGAGAACTATGAGAGGAATAGGTGAGAGCACGAATCAAGTATATGTATTTACAAACCCTTTTCACAGAAGAATGAGCATTCTTCCCTAGACAGCTAACAAACATGATACTTCTTACCATTGTTACTGTAGGTCTCATTTAAAAATGTGTATAGTGCACCAGGCACTGTGCTATGCGCTGTATTCAACGTCATGGATTTTACAGAGTTTCGTTCCTCACGGTTTTACAAGGGAGATATTTTCTCCATTTTACAGATGAGAGAATGGAAACTTAGAGATAATAAGTAGCTTGTTCAAGATCACACAACAGGTGAGTGACCAGGTAAGTAATCATCCCAAGTTTCCTAAGGCCTGTTAGGACAACAGGCAAAATCTTGCATGAGAAAGCCCAGGGTGGAAGGGATTATCTCAGGCTGCTAGTCTCCCAGGATCCATAGGTTTATTTTCTTAGATGTGTGTCCATTGCTTGAATTTTTTTCTAGTTTTTGGTTTGCTACCCACCGCACTACACCAATTCTGAAGGGATCCTTGGTCATCAAAAAATGATGATTTGCAAAGAGCACATTAAAGCCTGAAGATGCTGGGGGTGGGGGAGAGCTTTAGAAATTGAAATGGTTCAGAAACACTGCAATTCCCTTTCTCTGACGTCCTGCAAAACACACACACACACACACACAGTCACACACTGAAAGAATCACTCTCTCTATTGACTTATTTTTCAGACGAGAACAAAAGTAGGCACAGTGTTACATCTTGGTCACCAATAAAAGAGAGGATTTGAAATGGGAACAGGAACCAGGCAGAATCTGAAGAGCGGCCAAGGATAATGTGGACCCGCAGCACGGGGTGCTCAGAAACGTCCTTTTTGCTCACAACCAAACAAACTTCTCAGGTGGCCAAACAAGCACAAAAATAGACCTCTGGACCAGAAACAGTAACATAAGTCAAGACAGGAGAGAGTAGCTTGGTGCATTTAATGCTAATGAGTAATTTCATATATGTTGGATTAAGTAGATGGTAATGGGCCAGATGTCCTTGTTTTACTCCTTGAGTAACTGGCTGTGTGGCTTTCTGTGCCTTAGCAGCCTTGGGTATAAAATAAGGGCAAAAGTAACATCTGCTTTACTTCCAAATACGTTAAAGGTATTAATTGTTTGAGTTTCCGGGGAAAGAGTGTAATACAGATGGATGGTATTAGGATACAAAGAGCAAGTTCTAATGTGGCGAGGGGATTCTGTCAGTCCATCAGTTCATGATTTGGGATCCAGGCACATACATTGATCAATCCTTCTAGATACATAGGATTGCTGTCAGTTTTTTGGGTTAGTGACTACACGGTACAGATTTTCTTGCTAGAGAACTCTATCTTCTTCCTGGAAAACTCAACGACAAAGGTGCACCGAAAATCTAAGAAAATTCATCAGATGAAAAGTTCTGGGGAAGAAGCTGAGTGTCACACAGCAGAATTCTCCAGAGGGTTCGTTTAGTTTTACAAGATTGAAACAAAAAACCCTGTTTAACAGACACGTTAATGTATCAGTAAAGTAGAAAGCGAAACACAAAACATTTGTTATTCCTTTTAGCAGCCCTACCACAACTGCAGACGCTGATGACACATTAACTTGTCATCCATTAAAGACAAATCCCTCCACACTCTTGCACTGTTGGTGGGAACATAAATTGATACAGCCACTATGGAGAACAGTATGGAGGTTCCTTAAAAAACTGAAAATAGAACTACCATATGACCCAGCAATCCCACTGCTGGGCGTATACCCTGAGAAAACCATAATTCAAAAAGAGTCATGTACCAAAATGTTCATTGCAGCTCTATTTACAATAGCCAGGACATGGAAGCAACCTAAGTGTCCATCATCGGATGAATGGAAAAAGAAGATGTGGCACATATATACAATGGAATATTACTCAGCCATAAAAAGAAACGAAATTGAGTTATTTGTAGTGAGGTGGATGGAGCTAGAGACTGTCATACAGAGTGAAGTAAGTCAGAAAGAGAAAAACAAATACCGTATGCTAACACATATATATGGAATCTAAGAAAAAGAAAAAGGTCATGAAGAACCTAGGGGTAAGATGGGAATAAAGACACAGACCTACTAGAGAATGGACTTGAGGACATGGGGAGGGGGAAGGGTAAGCTGGGACAAAGTGAGAGAGTTGCATGGACATATATACACTACCAAACGTAGAATAGATAGCTAGTGGGAAGCAGCCACATAGCACAGGGAGATCAGCTCGGTGCTTTGTGACCACCTAGAGGGGTGGGATAGGGAGGGTGGGAGGGAGGGAGACACAAGAGGGAAGAGATGTGGGAACATATGTATATGTATAGCTGATTCACTTTGTTATAAAGCAGAAACTAACACACCATTGTAAAGCAATTATACTGCAATAAACATGTTAAAAAAAAAAAAGAAAGCAACATTCAACTAGAATAATTAAAAGATTCCACCCACCCCCTCCACCCGGGGGCCTTACTGTATTGCAGATTACCTCATTCACAGAACACCTTCGGTAACCATGCACCTTCACCTTTCAGAAAGTTAATGGGGCAGAATTTTCAATTTGAGAAGCACATGTTTCTCCTAGAAATCGCATCCTGGATAGTCTTATTTTGAGTAATTTATTTTTTTAAAAAGCCCCTGAATCAAAGTTCTGTTGTATAGCCAGAGGTCAGTCCCAAGAGCAAGTGGGTAGTGTCCCTTGGGTGACCTGTGCATAGTCTGGGTGCCAAGTTCATGTCCTTCTCCATCATAGTTCAAGCAGGCACAAGTCAACTCTGATTTCCTAAGCCTCGGTTACCACTGAGTTGGCTTGACAATTATATCAGCTGCCCTACACCCGCGGGCAAGGCTGCAGGGGCCCCAGCAAACGGCCTGTTTCCACTGTGGTGTCTCAAGGAATATAATAGCTTCTTCACTGGTTCATCAGAGATGCACTGAACACCTGTTGACGCCAGGCACTGTTCTACAAGCTGGTTAAGATGGATGGGGAGCTTACTTTCTAGGAGAGGGAGGCAGAAATTAAACACATGATAAATGAAGGCAAAAATACGTTCACGTAGAGATAGGTGCTGGGATGTAAATAAAGTGAAGCAATGGAATGGAGACTGAACAGAGGTGGAACGGGGAGGGGCAACTTTAGGTAAATTGGTCTCTCTGAGGGGGTGAGGGGGGATCTGAGAATAGAAGGTCTTGCTAGTTCTGGTTCAGTCCTTGAGCCTTTCACTAAGTTTATGTTTCTCAGCTTGGATCTTTGGAATTAATGCTTCCTTAGGAGCATCTTTCTGGTTTTTGACCTCTGCCCCTCCCTCGTTTTTTGGATTTTCTTGGCTTCATGTTTCTCGGCTGTGGCCATTCTGCCCACTCCTGCAAATGCCCTCAGCTTCTAGATAGGTAGGTTATCTACTGTCTCAGTTTGCTATGGCTGCCATGACAAAGTAGCACAGAGCGGAAGCTTAAATGACATAAATGCATTGCTTCACAGTCCTAAAGGCTGGAAGTCTGAACAGATGTTGGCAGGGTTGGCTTCTTCTGAGGACTCTGAGGGAGAAATCTGTCCCATGACTCTCTCCTAGCTTCTGAGGGTTTGCTGGCCATCTCTGGTGCTCCCGGCTTGCAGATACATCACCCAGATCTCTGCCTTCATCTTTCCTTGGCGTTCTCCCTGTATGTGTCTCTGTGTCGAAATTTCCCCTTTTTTATAAGGACACCAGTCATATTAGATTAGGGCTCACTCCAATGACCTCATTTAAAAACGCTGCTTCCAAATAAGGTCACAGAAATTCTGAGGTACTGGGGCTGGGACTTCAGTGTATCTTTTCGGAGAGACATAATTCCACCTGTATCAACTACTTTCCTGGGTAGCAACAAAATGAAACACTTTGCTTGACAAGACTTCACTCCTCCACACATTTTATTTTCTTGATTTAAACAGGTAAATCCTTGGGTTTTGGTAAATTAACTTTGAAAGGATGAACAATTTGTAACTAGCATTCAAAGGAGGATGAGACACAAGTGTGAAACGGGACACAAAGTTTGGTTTGCTTTTACATTAAAAAAAGCTAGTTCAGATTATTTTTTAAGATCATGTGAAGAATATGGGACAGTTTATTTATTTTATTCAAGCAGTCCTTTGTTCCTGCCACTTCTCTTTCCTTTGGGCCCCCCCTTAAAAACACTAATTAGTTGAGAAAGCTATGTCAGGGATGTGGCCAATTTTCCAAAAGGTTGGGGCCAACAGTTCTTCAAATACTGACTTGGTTTCTAGAGAATAAGGACAATTCTCCTGGTCAGCTCTAATTACCAGCATTTCTATTATTCTATTTCTATTAGAGCCAATTTTGAATATTCAGAGACCACATGGCACTAAAGAAATGGTCTTAACATTAAAATCCACATAGTAACTTTAAAACCATGGTGTAGAAACATAAACCAGTTGAAAAAAAGAAGCCCATTTTTAACCAGTTAAAAGAGAGGAATGAAAAGAAGACAGAAATTCAGAAAGAGAGAGAGAGAGAAAGGACTAACTAAATACTAGTGCTTATGAAATGCTCCTGAAATGAATGAGAAGCTGGCTGTACAACACATCATGGTAGTGAGTAGGGTAAAAGAGATCCCTTCTGAAAAACGTTTTGATCTCAGATGGCTTTCCTCAGAGTTGGTCAATCAGTGAAATCAAAGAATCTTCATTCTGTGGGGAAATCCAGGAACTCAGGCTGCAGCAGAACTAATTGATAAACGAGCCCCGAAGACCAGAGAGTCTACTCAGCTGCACTGATTTAGCAAATGGTTATCCTGATGCCATACTAGCTGCCTTCCTCTCGCTCTTGTAATTATGTTCTAAATAAGCACAGGAGAGGAAGAAATAAAGCACTGGTCCTTGAAGGCAGAATTTCATAAACCATTATATTATACAGCTTGCTAACTTATTATCTCTTCAAATCACAGAGGGCTGGCCTTTCTCTGAAGTAAGGCCTCTGTGGTTATGGAACGCACCATATACCCATGAAGTCGAAATCCCTGAATGCTCGTAGAAGTTAAGTGTTCTGACTCCTTTGCCTCAGAAAGACAAAGAACTAATCTGTTTTTTTTAAAAAAATTTAATTATGAAGTCTTTCAAAGAGACCCCATAATTGAACTTACCCAACAGATCATTTGCAACGAGGAAGCGGCAGAAAGCAAAAGGTAATATTCGTCATGACTTGGCAGTTGAAGTCATTTCCTTCTCAAATCTGGAAGAAATTATTTGAACCTTTCTTTCTTCAGTTCAGTATACCTTGAAATTTCTTGAAAAGGCCTTTATAAATCCCTGCATTCAGAAGAATGGGGCCAGCTTGAAAGAGGAGTGGTTGGGATGAGGATGCCTTTGTATGGGCTTAGGGCTCCTGCTATTCTGAAAGCTACATTCTATTTCACTGCAGAAAAAGAGCACTTCGAATTAGAAGGGAAGATTATAGCTTTCTTCAAATCAATGTGTTGCCCTAGTTCTAGAATTCAGGGAATTTTTAAACATTGCTACAATCCTCTCAGGAAAAAATGAAAATGAGGATATCTCATTATTTTAAATAAATCCTTGGCTTCCTTTCCAGCGATGGATATTGTGTCTTTTTCCCCGGACCGGGGCACAAACGCGTGTCCCCTGCATCGGCAGGCGGACTCTCAACCACTGCGCCACCAGGGAAGCCCGATATTGTGTCTTGACTGCCTTATATGAGGCATGTTTTTAAAGATGGGCAGAGCAATCACTTGTTCAATCATAGGAGCTTGGGAACCTGGTAATGTGGTCGGGCCTTGGATAAGGGCTTCTCTACTGGGAAAGGAAATGCCAGGATGTTTCATTACAGATTTGGAAGAGCATGGGAGGAAAGACATCCTGCTAATATAAACAGCAGCTGGGAGAATTTTAAAATGATGAGCCATGTGATACCAAAAAGACTTTTCGCTTGGCCCATTATTTGGGGGGAAAACTGATTAAAAATGGCTATTTTTAGAAACCAGAAAGATGTTAGTGTATTACTGTCTGAAATTTACAAAGTCTAAGGAGAGCTATTTCTTAGACAGCTCACCACAGAGAGATAATATTATTTTAGGTCAAATTTCAAAGAACGATGTAAGTACCATTTAGCAACTGATAACATATGGATGAGAATTTGCAATTTTTATTTTCTTTTCTCCCCCTTTTCTAATTTGAACGCCCCTTTATACAATATCACTTAATTGGAATACGTAATAGCCAAAAGTAATTTCACGTAGATGCCCTCAATGGAAATTATTCTGTAGGCAGTCAATCTTATGGCACTGGGAGAACTGGATTCAACTTCCTGATTTTAGTCATTGGTTCTGAACTCAGTGCCTCTCTCTGCCTTGTTTCCTCATCTATCAAATGAGAATGGTAACATCTGGACATACTTTGCAGGGTGAGTGTAAGGATCAAATTTCAAAAATTATTTGAAAGTAATTTGTAAGCTGAACACTGCGACATGAATTAGAAGTATTATCATTGTTAATATAAACACGATAAAGACAAATCCTGAGAGGATCACCTATAAAATGTATCCTGAGCAATGATCAGTCAATGCATCTTGAGTATGTAGTACAAAAGCACTTTTCTTACTTGTCTGTTGCTCCAAAAAGCTTAGTATTTCCAGTTGAATGTTTGCATAAGAAATTTCAAGGTCATTTTATATTGTCTATATTAAAAAGGTCTTGCACTTTGGCCAAAAAAATGGGAGGTTTATGCAAGTTAGAGGAAACGTCATTATGAGTATTATTATGAGCACTGATGTGATGTAGGATTAACTCTTCTCAAATAGGACTTAAGAATATGAAAAATCTACCAGATTTAAATAGCCCTTTGAGTAGCATTTACATAGCCACAATTAACATTCTATGGACACCAAGACAGCCTGAAATGGCTACGCCATGATTCTTTTACAGATGCTTAAGACAAAGCCAATACAAGATTCATGATGTTTTTTCTTCGTAGGATTGTCAAGGTTTTTAATAGAATCTATCAGAAATGTACTATTACGAAGTATCTCACCATGTCAACACGTAACTAAGAGACTTACTAGTTTTCACCATTAGAATTGGCTTTATGAATTGTTCTAGAAATGCACTCGAAGGAATGCCTGGGTGACAATGATGGTTTTGTTTGTCAGAGTAGCTTTTTAACCATGCCCTTTTGTTTCTGAAATCTCTGGTTTTGTACATAATTTTCTTAAATTAGTACCTACTGGTCCATCAGATGGAAATGCTGCTGTTTGTTTCATTCTCATTCTCAGTCAACTGCATTGGTTCTTCCCCAGCCTTACTCCCCACAAGTTGTTGACCAAACACTTGCTCAGCTTCATCCTCATCAGACACTACTTTGTGCCTGGGATTTGTTTTTTTTTTTTTTTTTTTTTTTTTGTAGTACGCGGGGCTCTCACTGTTGTGGCCTCTCCTGTTGCGGAGCACAGGCTTTGGGCATGCAGGCTCAGCGGTCATGGCTCACGGGCCCAGGCGCTCCGCGGCATGTGGGATCCTCCTGGACCGCGGCATGAACCCATGTCCCCTGCATCGAGAGGTGGACTCTCAACCACTGCGCCACCAGGGAAGCCCTGTGCCTGGGATTTCTATTTCTACACATTCCCTTCTGTTTACAACTTCCTTTTTGCTAAAGATTCTAATTTCTCCAATGGTTAGACACCCAGCCTGCCAATTTTCATTCTACTGCCGCCTTGAACTCTTCACCACAATCAACCTTACATAGCTCTTGAATCTGTTTGAGGCTACACTGGACTCCTCTAGATTGGATTCCACGGGCAGGGATTACAATATCAATCTCTCCCATGGGCTTTGGGTTCGGTTCTCACTTGTGTGTCACTTCTCCATTTACTCTCCCCACTTCATTAATCCCCCACTGTTGCCTGTAATCTTTCTTCTTACTCCTGTGCCTTTAAATATTGTAGGGTAAGGTCTCATCATCAAAGAGACTGAGACAGTTTGTCTTCCGGACAAAGCCCAGGATTGACAGTAGACAGGAAAAGATTCTAGTTGTAGCTCTGCCATGAAGTCTCTTTGGAAATGTACTGCCATCGCCATGCCACGCCCCCGCCAAATCTCTCTTGGTTTAAAAATTGCATTCATCCTCACTGATCAGAAATTCTGCCACTGGTCCATGTACTCTCAACCCACTCAGTGAAGGTCTCTTCTAGATTCGGTGTTTGCAGCCTCTCTATTCCCACTGGCTCCTCTTTTGTCTTTAGAAGTGCTTATCTGCCCTTGCTTAGAAAAATGACAGGAGTAACAACAAACCCTTCTCCTGACCCTGGCCTCACATTCGATTAGCATGGTATTTTTCTCCTTCATTTCATACCCGGAGCCTCTAAATGAGTGCTCTTTCCTGCTTCTCTTCATTTCCTCACCTACTTAACTTGCAATTTATCAGCATGCTACGTGATGCCCTCCCTGCTCTCAGCTGCTTTTGATACACTTGGTCCCTCTCTTGTTTCAACTCTTACCCAGGATTCCTTCCTACTCACGTTCCTCTGCTCATCTTTTTCACGGTCCTCTGTGTTCTCGTCTCTTCATCCCTCCTCTGCCTGCTCTTTACACTCTCCACACCAGTACTCGGCCCTCGTTCCAGTCTCATCAGCACGGGGAGCTCATTCTTTTGAGAAAAGGCTTCCGCTGTCAACTTGCCAACAGCGTTCACTGGAAAGATGGAAGAGAGACCAAGAAACTTTACATCTCTTCCCATTTTCAGCACCCTGTTCTCTCTCTCAGACAGGGTATAAATGTCAACTTGTACCAAAGCAGGGAGACATTTGCCTTCCTCCTGCTTTTTGCTTTCTTTTCCCCTTGTAGACAATATATTTCAGAACACGTGTCCGAGTCCAATTTCTTAAACAGGGAAGTCTGCATCACAGACAAACTCAACAGACATATAGGGCAGGTTTTACTAATGACAACAGAAAGTAAAAAATGATTCTGTGCTTTCTGTTCACCTACATGTATGAGAGGTTTTACTTTTCATTATATTTGAGATGTCAGGCTGTTTCTGAAACTGTGAAAATGTTGTAAAGTCCTATTCAGAGCGTGTTTTTACTTGGCCCATTAGAGATGACTTTCCATGAAATTCTGAGGCTATTTTTTGTTTAAGGACTGCATTTTAACAGTCATTTTTCAGTAAGTCACAGACAGATAGTACAGGTGACTTTTCTAAGAGATTTCAAGCTATTTGCTTTCCTTTTCCCTGATTATATAATTTGAAAACCCATCAGACAGTTTTAAAGTTTTGCAAAAGTAGAATTTAGGAAAGGTCTTTAAGTATAATTGGAAACAGGTCAGTTGTGAAAGGAAATAGTCTTGGAAAAAAATCTCACTTGCCATTCTACATTATATTTCTTCAGTCAAAACTGTAACCATTTTCATGACTGGGTAGATTATCATGGCACACCATTATTAAGATTTTTAAAATCATACTTATTTTGAAATAATATTTTAAATAGTAGTTTCTATTTAATCATTGCTTACTATTTGCTAGGACTATATAAAGTGCTTTAACAAATAATATTTGTTCATACAGTTTACATACTTAGAAGACACACCATTGCTTTCCCTGCCTCTACTCACATCTGTGATGTTCTCTATAGTTTACATAAAATCTTGCTAACAATTATAAGAAATAGGCATCCTTGTTCCCATTTTACAGAAGAGGAAACAGACCCAAAGAGATTAAGCAACTTGCTCCACCAGCATCTTATAGCTAGTGAGTGATTAAACCTGGATTTAAACCCAAGTTCTGTTAAACTGTAATGTGTGGGTCCACACAGTATATTTAGCATTTCACTTTTTACATGGTAGTCAGATTTTAAAAGTGTTTCTTATTTCCTTTAATAAACAATTATCCATGAAGTAATGTGAGAAATAGGGAAAACTGACTCACAGCTGCTGCAAATATTACCGTGGCTTTAAGGGTCTTTCTGGCCCTGAGATCCTTAGTTACATAACGTAGATGTGTAGTTATCATTTTTAAATGAGAACTGGAGAAAGGATGAAGGACTCATCCCCATTTACAAGGCTACTCCCTTCACCATATTTAGATATGTAGAAAACCAAACCAATAATGATGCTTGGAGCACATGCAATTCTATGTCAAAAGAAACAGTTGCTCTTAAGGGATATTTTAATTAAGCTCTGAAGGCCAGATGAGCTACTCATCCTTACCATAATGAAGCACTCATTTTTATCTTGTGGAGACTGTAAGACTTGGCATCTGAGGCTCTGTCACTTACTAGCTATGTGTCTGTAATCAAGTAAATTCTCCACTTACAGCAAATTTGGTAGATTAGCTAACTGATTTCCTATTCTAATCCCCCTTTAGCTTTTCTTCCAGGAAATAGGCCAGTTGTAAAAGAAGTTGAAGTCCAGACTAAATTTCCCAGGTCCCTTTACAACTAGGATAAAGGCATATGACCTAATTTCCACCAATCAGAAGCCTCTGGGCAAGACAAAGATGCAGGAGTGAGCAACGGAAGATGGCAGCGGCTTTCTGGTTATTTGGATTGACTGGAGAGCACATGGAGTGACAAAGGTATCTGGTTCTTCTGGAACTGCTGTGATGAAATTTCCAGCCTCCAAATGTGAACATCGTAGGGGTGAATAGAGGCAGTGGAAGCAATGATGCATCCTCTAAAAGAGCTCCAAATAATTGTCAGGCACTGTTTAGGCTGTATTGTTCATGACGCTGCTGTCTGGCTGGTTAGTAACCAAACCTGGGTCTTGCCATCCCAGAGGTTCCATGAACTACCTAATACCCTTTGACAAGTTCCCTTCTCCTTAACCTGGGAGAGTGGATTCTATTGTTTGTAACTAAGAACCCCAAGCCATACACCATTCTACTTCTTTAAGGATAAGATGAGATGGTAATCTAATTTTTAGGCTGGTTGTGAGGTATATGGTAAGCTTTAAAATGGCACATAGGGGCTTCCCTGGTGGTGCAGTGGTTAAGAATCTGCCTGCCAATGCAGGGGACACGGGTTCGAGCCCTGGTCCAGGAAGATCCCACATGCCACGGAGCAACTAAGCCCATGAGCCACAACTACTGAGCCTGCGCTCTAGAGCCCGTGAGCCACAACTACTGAGCCCACGTGCCACAATTACTGAAGCCCATGTGCCCTAGAGCCCGTGCTCTGCAACAAGAGAAGCCACCGCAATGAGAAGCCCGCTCACCTCAACGAAGAGTAGCCCCTGCTCGCCACAACTAGAGAAAGCCCGCGCACAGCAATGAAGACCCAATGCAGCCATAAATAAATAAATAAATAATTGAATAAGATGTTTTAAAAAATAAAATAAAATGGCATAGAAATTTTAATTTTTGTTATTATTAATTGCTGGCCACTTAAGCTTTGCTGGAGAGAACTACCAACCACCACAAAATAAATAAGTTCCTGCTATACTCACCTTGGAAAATGCTGCATAGTATTGCCCATGTGAGATGCAGCCTTTTGAATTAAGGATTATATTTGAAAACTCTATTATTCTCTCTCCGTGCTGTCTAAGAATGTATAGCATATGTCTTTGGACTAGATGTCACTTAGCCCATTTGTTGTGATCTTGCTTAGGGCAAAATACCCTGTATGACAACTGATTATTTCTTTCGGGGAACTGTTGTGCCCCTTTCTCCAAGATGAATTCACTGAAAACCACACAGCCTTCATTTAAAAACAGGACTCCAAAGAGATATGGGAACATATGTATATGTATAACTGATTCACTTTGTTATAAAGCAGAAACTAACACACCATTGTAAAGTAATTATACCCCAATAAAGATGTTAAAAAAAAAAAAAAAAAAAAAACAGGACTCCAGGGTTTCCCTGGTGGCGCAGTGGTTGAGAATCTGCCTGCCAGTGCGGGGGACACGGGTTCGAGCCCTGGTCTGGGAAGATCCCACATGCTGCGGAGCAACTGGGCCCATGACCCACAACTACTGAGCCTGCGCGTCTGGAGCCTGTGCTCCGCAACAGGAGAGGCTGCGATAGTGAGAGGCCCGCGCACCGCGATGAAGAGTGGCCCCCGCTTGCCGTAACTGGAGAAAGCCCTCGCACAGAAACGCAGACCCAACACAGCCAAAAATAAATAAATAAATAAATTTAAAAAAATAAATAAATAAAAAATAAAAACAGCACTCCAAAAATACACTCTCAAAAATTGCTGAAAATTCATTTGGTTCTTTGTGATGTGTTAATTTTACTTATATAAGTACACATGGCATCATACATGTACCCACTCTTGAGTCTAGAGACATGCTGACAACTTATTCTCTGTTCTTTTTTTTGGTCCTCAAAAGGACCACTATAGTTTTATTTGTACGTATTTACTCATTATATTTGACAATCCCATGATTAAAATTTATAAATGTTACATTAAATATACAAACTGAAATGAAAATCCCCTACTTTAAAGGAGCTTATAGTTATAGTAACTATAATCTAGAAGAAATAAGAAATAATTAGTTATGCCACTATAACTGAAACAGTTTATTATTGATGAGGATGACTGGGTTAAATTCATGGAAGAGAAAACACGACTTAGATTAAAAATTTTTTTAAAATGAAATCTCAATAGGAGAAAAATTGGTTGTCGGGGAGAGACATTCAATGATAAGATGAAAGTACTTGCAAAGAAACAAAGGTGTTAAATTGTTTGATTTATTTGGAGAATTGGGAGCTGTCCAGTATAGCAAATTCTTGGATTCATGACAGAGTGTAGTTAAAATTAAGAATGCAGAGGGAGTCCTTGCTCATGAGTATATTTCTTCTCCACCATACCTTTTATCATTTCTTCATCTTCAATATACTTTCATAACTTTACCATTGATTGTATTTTAGGTTGACTGTTTCTTTATGTCATATGGAAAAACCCCTCAATCCATAGGCTAGTTTCCTCAACTGCTTTTTTTTTTTTTTTGGCGGTACGCGGGCCTCTCACTGTTGTGGCCTCTCCCATTGCGGAGCACAGGCTCCGGACGCACAGGCCCATCAGCCATGGCTCACGGGCCCAGCCGCTCCGTGGCACGTGGGATCCTCCCAGACCGGGGCACAAACCCGTGTCCCCTGCATCAGCAGGCGGACTCTCAACCACTGAGCCACCAGGGAAGCCCCTCCTCAACTACTTTTTAACTGCATCTCTTTGATAAATAACTTCTGTAAGGGCAAAGATTTTATCTGGCTTTATCACTATTTTATTACTCTCATTATTATGTCTATCTTTATCACTATGTTTAAGCCTAATAGCATAGTGCGAGAAATACTGTAGTTAATAAATAAATAATTGCTGAGTAAATGGCTTCTAGATAGCCATAAACAGCAATCCATCATCCAACAGTAGCATCAACAAGAGCCCTTTGCTGAGATATCATAGATAAGTGGGGCATATTCTACAGCAAGTATTTATGTGATGTGCTGGAAAGATACACCAGAAGGTGCTTTTTGTAGTCTGGGTGTATAACTTTTCCTATGCCAGGCCCTTTTCACAATGCTATTCAAGGCAATTTTTTGCCTCTGATTTAATTCCTGAATTTGTGACTTAGTTATAATGATTCTAGATTAAAAATACATTTTCTGGATGAAAGATAAAGTTTCCGTAGGTGACAATAAAACTCACATACACACAGTAACGCAGCATTAATAAGAAGAGAAATTCAGGAAACACAGAATTTGCAGCTTTTCTGGGTGAATATTTTTCAAAGTTTTTCACGAGTTGTCAACTGTCACATCCTTGAATTATTATTTCCTGAATGTCTTTCTGAACCGATTTTTAATAAATTATCTGGCTTGCTGTTGTGGTGGGTCACTTGTGATCACATCCATCTTGTCCAGTTACAGCGGTAACACGTGTAAATTGGATCTCTAAGGAGTGATAAAGTGATGCAAATAGTGCTTTTCACCTTGGGTTACCATAGCCACAGTCATTATTTGCACCAGCTTCTGTGCTGTGTTCTATGAAATCCCCTAACAAGATGCTTCACCTCATGTCACATCCAAACTACTGATAAGAATACATTCATTGAAAAGTTTGAAGCTGACATCATTTCACTGCCAAAATTGCCCTTCCAAAAAATTATCTTCAGAGCTATTGTTAGGTTGATTTTAATACGCTTGCAAATTCTTTATTTATAGAGACCATATGTTGCCAGATTCAAGAGGATAATTTGCTTCCTGGGTAATAGGAATGGGGTGAAGAATAACCCTCTAATAACTGGAAAGTTTTCAAGGCATGAAGCACATGCAACAGCAGTCATGGGCTCCATGGTTCCCCGGGCATAGGTCAGTCCCAGAAAACTAGCAGAGAAGTGTTCATGCTTCTGGGTCTCTGGGGAGCTCTAGGGCATGGTTTCTGTGGCAGTTGTCAGAAATCAAGATTATTATTTATTTTCCACTTGGGTCAGAGAGCTAATAAGCAAATAAGTAAATTCCCAATAGGAGTAACATATTCTTCTAAGAGGAAGGAGGAGGTTTTTCAAAGTGCTGTCTTATAGGCAGAGTGATTCCAGCATCCTTATTATTTTGAGTTGTGAGATGCTGAAGGGTGGGAACACTGGGTTAAATGAGATTCTTCAGATTTACTCACTGCAGGATGGCTCAGAGCCTTTACTATGATCCTTTCCTTTGGGAAACTCAATACACAGATATAACATGGCTCACTGAATTCTGTTATTACCAGGAGCTTCTCGGGAACACAGTCTGGGATGCTGTGGCCTATTGGACAGTTAAGATGCTCCGTAACTTCCCTTTTGGAATTATGAATGACTATCACCACTTTTTTGTTATAGTATCTCTTGTTTCTTAAAAAAAAAGGTCTAAAAAAAGGCAGAATGGTCACAGCCCTTTGGCTACTTCATGGGGTGAACATAATCCTATTAGAGTATCTTTTTTTTTTTTTTTTTTTGGCGGTACGTGGGCCTCTCACTGTTGTGGCCTCTCTCGTTGTGGAGCACAGGCTCCGGACGCGCAGGCTCAGCGGCCATGGCTCACGGGCCCAGCCGCTCCCCGGCATGTGGGGTGTTCCCGGACCGGGGCACGAACCCGTGTCCCCTGCATCGGCAGGCGGACTCTCAACCACTGCGCCACCAGGGAAACCCTAGAGTATCTATTTTAAAAAACTTCTTGTTAGCCTAGTGCCTTATTACTTTTAATTTTCTTAACTTTTCTCTTTCTAACAGTGTATTTTAAGGCCCTCTTGCTTTGGAGAAAGCTTTTGTTTTAGTAGTACACAAAGGATGCATACTCAAGACAGAAAATGTAGAGGATCAAAATAAACAAAAAGAAGAAAATAAAAACCACCCATAATCCTATCAAGCAGATATGAGCACTGTTGACAAGTAGATGTAGATCTTTTATTTGCATTTTAGATATTTTCATTTATAAATATAGGAACATGTTGTGTGGACTTTTTTTTTTTTTTTGCAGTACGCGGGCCTCTCACTGTTGTGGCCTCTCCCGTTGCGGAGCACGGGCTCCAGACACGCAGGCTCAGCAGCCATGGCTCACGGGCCCAGCCGCTCCGCGGCATGTAGGATCTTCCCGGACCGGGGCATGAACCTGTGTCCCCTGCATCGGCAGGCGGACTCTCAACCATTGCGCCACCAGGGAAGCCCGGTGTGGACATTTTAATATGCTTTTTTTCCACTTAGCAAGCAGGATCAACACTTTTGCATGCTATTACCTACTCTCACGCCACTTCATTTTCAATCACTGCCATATTTCACTTATGTAATCATTCTTCCACTGTTGGATGTTTAGTCTTAACAGGCTTCCTGCTCTTCCCAAGTTTACTCTGTTAGCATTCTCAGAGATTTCAGTGATGTGAATATCAGAACAGATGACAGTGTTCTCGGTTCTATAAAGCCTTGTCCTAGAAACTTCCCATCTCAGTTGCTGTATCAGAGAACAAAGGCACTGACAATGACCTGCCACCTGGAGTCCCTGAAATTATACTCATGGTGCTACAGACGGTGATAAGGTCCCAGCCCGACTCATCAATCTGCAGCTACAACTTATTCCCAGGCCACTAATACTTCAGAGGGACAATGCAAGCAACTTATGGGTCAAATCCACAGAAGGGCACGAAGTTAACCCTTCTGGCTCTTGGGATGTGGACAGTATGGGATGTGGGGATCTTTAGGATGGCAGCATGAGACAGTTCCCTGTTTTGTTTGAAGTCTTCCAGGCTATTTATCTCAGAGCTTGACCTGGAATGAATGCCCACATCACTTACATCAAAGATAATTCCTTCAGCACCATAGGAACAGTTATGAAAAGGCCGATAACATCATAGCCCAGTAGTCTCTTCAATGAGCCAACTCCAGTAATGAGTGTCAAGTGCTGAGAATTCATATCTGTAGACGGACCACAGAAGTTCTTCCTGGCGTTGACAGGCGTGATGTGAGGGAGGCTGGTGGGCTGGATTTCGCTGGTCTAAATGGAACTCTTACTCCATGCATGTTATTTTAGGATGAGACCTTGATTGCCTCTCATCCTTGTTTCCTTAACTGTGAAGCACCTTGAAGCACCTTGAAGTAGTCTTTCATACAAAGGAGGTCAAATTGGACGAAATATCTTGGCTCTCTCTACAAGTCAAATGTTTATGAAAATTTGCAGCTACAAACTTTTAGTATTTAATTCCCAGGATTTTGGATTTTGTCAGTAATTTTGAAAAACATTTGTTAAGGGATTTGTACCAAGAGGCAGTATTGTGAAGTGTTAAAACTATAGACAGTATATTGAGATAACCTGAGTTCAAATTCTGCCATTTACTAGCTGTATCACCGTTCTGCAATCATCTCCTCAGCTGGAATACAGGAAAAGTGTGTCTATTTCAGATTCATGAAAATTAAATGAAATAAATATCAGGAAAGCACTCAATATCCATCTTGCACACAGAGATACTTAATAAATACTATTATGATTAGTTTTAATATTGAAAGAAAATTATAAATATATTTAAATATTTTAATACAATTTATTATCAATAAGGATGCTATTATTAATTGTCTCTACTATGTGTGAGTGCTGTGCTTGTTCCTGGGGGTAAAAAGTTGATTAACATACTTTTCTCTAAGGAGTTGAAGTCTAGAGAGTAGTCACCTGCCGTTTATTTCAATATAGTGCTGTAAGTGATGAAATAAATGGTATACAAGTACGTATGAGATGTGGAGATGCATTGCTCAGTGTAGATGGATATAGGGGAGACTTAGTGGAGCCACATGGCATGGGCAGTGGAATTTTACTTGCAGGGCATCAGCATGAGTTACTGAAATGCTGTGGTTGCTGCTTCCCTCTGGTGCTTTCAACCTGAGCTTAAATCAAAAGAACTGAAGAAACCTCAAGTGTTTTTGTTTTGTTTTGTTTTAACGATTGGCTTTTACTGTCTTACAGAAGGTGTGAGAAAACAAGTCCCTGCTATTCTCTGTACAAAATAACTTTTGAAATATCATATATCTTTATATAGCCTAGTACAGGGAATACATTTTAATTCATTTGGGTTTTTTTTCAGCTTCTTTAATATGTACACCAAACCACATTCTATTCAAGTGTTTAAAAACCTAGACCAAATCAAGGTAATAGTTTCTGGTGTTTAATTATTTTATTTTATTTATTTTATTTTTGGCTGTGTTGGGTCTTCATTGCTGCGTGTGGGCTCTTCTCTGGTTGCGGCGAGCAGGGGCTACTCTTCGTTGCGGTGCGCGGGCTTTCATTGCGGTGGCTCCTCTTATTGTAGAGCACGGGCTCTAGGTGCGCGGGCTCAGTAGTTGTGGCGCACGGGCTCAGTTGCTCTGCAGCATGTGGGATCCTCCCGGACCAGGGCTCGAACCCGTGTCCCCTGCATTGGCAGGCAGACTCTCAACCACTACGCCACCAGGGAAGCCTGGTTTCTGGTGTTTAATTAAGCAAAAACAAGCCAACCCCCCCCCCGCTGCCCCCTACAAAAGACAGTTATATTTTAAAGGAAACATTAGGGTAGGGAAAATTACTTAAATACATTAGCCTTTCATCCTTATTTCCTGTGGTTTCCCGTATTTTTCCTTCTCCCTGAGATATTCTCTTGGCAGCAAATACAGAATCTCAAGATCTGTACTACTGTAGACATTTGGATATCTTGTGTCTTTGTCAGGGGCATTTTACTTTCCTAATTAGGAATGGGGCTTCAGTGGCTACTGGCTAAAAATCAAGCCTGATGTAGCTTCTCACCCACTATTAGGAAAAGGGGAGGCTGGAACGGGCCTTTGGTCCTCATTAGATGCCTGATACATTTTATTTGTACATTTGCAGAAGCGGCTCAGCGAGTGTGGCAGCGCCACTGTGGCCAGATTTGCTAATTGGAGAATGTGAGAGAGTAGCCATATAATCTCAGTGTCTCCGGGGAATTTGCCAAACTGGAAGTTTAATCCCATCATTGTGTTTCTTATCCTAAAGGCAAAGAAAGACACTATCTCCAATTTTTGGTCTCCATTCAGACACCAATGTGGCTTACAAAGATCAAATGTCAGATGCGAATGAACTACAAACGCCGACCTTGTCTTAAGGGTGAAGACCTTGCGCTGATCCATATTGTGTTCTAACACTGGACAGAGGAGATCGCTCTGGAGTAGCTTTTTTGAAAAGCTTTTTTAAAAAGCTGTTCAAGGAGCTTCTGAGTATCACATAAGTATAGAGTTGACCTTTGAACAATTCAAGGGTGAGGGGTGCTGACCCCCGGGCAAAATCCAAATCCACGTACTGCTAGCTCTGCCTCAAAAACAAAGGAACCGATAAACAGTTTGGATAGAATCAGGACTCAAACCCTCGTTCTTGTGATTTCACATATCATGATCTCTAATTGAACACAAACGCTTCCACACATTTAATGTAGAAAATACACTATATTTATTGAAAAATACCCACATGTAAGAGCGGACCTGTGCAGTTCAAACCTGTGTTGCTCAAGGGTCAACTGTATTTATCACGTTGTCATTCTCGGTGAATGAATGACAGAATGTAAGGCAGCAGTGGAGTTTCTTGCATAAAAAGGATTTCAACATTTAGTCGCTTCATTTTACGGGGAGAAAGTCTGTAGAGACATGAACCATCTGTGACATAAGTAAAGAACCAGTGGTATCTAAAGCTAGAACTCGGGTCTCTGATTCTGTTAAGAGCCTTGTTATCTTCTGGAAAAGAGGCCACATGGTGCCTTTCAAGGATGGACAAGCCAGGGTAAGTCAGTCTTTCTTTATCTTCCCACCTTGTGCACTAACAAAGGATGCTCACTGAGATGATCATTGTTCAGACAGGGCTGACTCTCTATAAAGAAAAATCTAGGCTCCATTTGAGTGGTGTCTATTTACTGACTTAAAGCTTAAGTTTTCCACTGTGGGTACCAGTGTTTATATGGAAGACTGTTACACCCACTACATCTTCATTAAACAAAATGGAGTCTCCTTTTAGTCTGAGTAGGTATAATGATCCTATGACCCACAAGAACACCATTGCCCTGAACTCATTCTCTCTCTCTCTTTTTTTTTAAATAGTTCTTACCTGTGTTAGAGACTGTTTTTGAAATGGCGACCAGCACACCCTATTTTGTCCAGCAAAGTTCTCTTTTTAGTTAATAATCCACTCCACAAGAGTTCAACTCTTCACGGATACAGAAGTTCAACGTTGAGCTTGTTTTGTTAAAAATTCTGATTTCATCCTTACAGTCCGAATTTCAATGTTGGAAATAGTCTTAAAAGGTGCTTTAAGACAATCATCTACCTCAGGGATAAATCACATCTTAGATATGAATGTATCTGAGGAGGTACAGGAAAAGTTTCCAGAATCCCTTGGGAATTTGTACTAGAATCTGATCATGTTCACTTAAAGATGTCATATTTCATGTACAGACCAGCTATTCCTATAATTTCAGTGTCTATCTTCCAGTTCTACCCTAAGACTTGGTGGGGGATAGTCAAATCAATTCTCTCTCTCTTTTTTTTTTTTTTTTTGCCGTACGCGGGCCTCTCACTGCTGTGGCCTCTCCCATTGCGGAGCACAGGCTCCGGATGCGCAGGCTCAGCGGCCATGGCTCACGGGTCCAGCTGCTCTGCGGCATGTGGGATCTTCCCGGACCGGGGCACGAACCCGCGTCCCCTGCATCGGCAGGCGGAGTCTCAACCACTGCGCCACCAGGGAAGCCCCAAATCAATTCTCTTTTAGAGTACTTATGTGAGGGTAGATCAGTACCTTCTGGCTCTTCTTTCCCCAGATTAAGACATGCCCTTTTCAATTTGGGGGGAAGAGTTTACACCACACACAGTTGTTCCATGCTGCCCAGAATTAGTTTTCAATGAGCAAATCAGGAAGTAGCTCTCTTTGGATAGTGTTTTTTTTCTGACTCATTGGCATTGAAACACTTTCAGGATCTTTCTGAATTTAGCTTAAGGAACTGAATTTCCTTGAGAACTTCACTGTATGATGTCCAAGAGTCACTGGTGCTTCTATTTTTGTTTTTGTTAAGTTAATTTCCTAGTCTGGGACTTTTGAGCTCATAACCTCTGCAAGGAGACACAGCCTCTGAGCCGCGGGCTAGGAGGAAGCTGTATTTCAAGGACAAGGAAGCCAGGGAGGGGAAGGGGGAACACGTTTATTTTCACTTTTCACAGACAACAGTGGGAATGAATCTAAACTCTGGCAGGAGACCATTAGGTGCCAAACTGCCACTGTCATTTGCATAATGTGTAATCTAAGGTGTTGATTCATCTCTGATAGACAGGCATGTTCAGAGAGGGGAGGTAAAATTACCCATCACCCCTCTGCCTGCCCTTTAGGAAACCAATCACATTCCTTCTCTCCATCAGTTCCACAGAGGCAGGGACCTTTCTGCTCCATTGAACTTGCTTCTTGTCTCTACTTAGCAAACTGACTGATGGTGCTAGCTCTTCCCCTGCCGCTGCTTCTGATGTGCGGCCCCATGCTGCTGAGGGCCGCTGCTCCCTCCACCCAAAGGAAAGGAACAGGAACCGTCATCAACGTAACTGGTTGTTCGGTGTGCATTTTTTTTTATAATACTGTATTCTGTAAAATTGCATCCCATCCTTAAATGGGACTTACCTTCTGAAAATTGTGGAGAAATGTACATGTTCAGAAAGTGCAGTCCTGTTAAAATTGAACCCTTTGATGTTAACAGAATTGCAGAGTAACTGATTTTAATAGGCTGCTTGTTGAAGGTGGGCATTTGGCATAGAATTTTGGTTTCAGAGACTGGATATATATATTTGCATGCTTGTACAGTGGCAAATGCCTTTGTTTTAACAAATGAGTCCTCTCATTTTAATAAAATTTCTTTCATTAAATATTTATCGAGACTTGTACTTTTAAATATACAGTGGTCAAAAGGGAGGCTTTCACAGCTTTGACTTTCACAACCTTGTCTTGTCTTATTTCCACTGTACAGGAATGATGTTGTTTATGATGGGGACCAAGGGTAGGATATTTCTACATCCCTTCCACCATGAACAACTTCTAAACATTTATACAAACATTTATTATGAACATTTTATAAACGTTTTTTCTAATTCTCAAACATTTAAGGGCATTTCCAATTCCTTTTGGTCGAATCATACAAAATTGCCACGTATGTAGCTTACGAAAGGTTGATCCTCAGCAGTTTCATATGGCCCAACCCAACAGCTGTTTAGGAGAGCCAGGATTCAAACTCAAGTCAGGAAGGATCTGAAGCTAGCCTTTCTTCCACCATGCCATGCTGCTGCTTTATTTATTTATATTCCAGGCTGTTTCAAGAATGTAGCCTAATACATACTCCATATAACATGTGGATGATAAATATTTGTTGATTGGCTTTTAAAAAGTGGATTTAGAGGAAGCACCAAAGGTCTATGTTTTGTAACCATTTAGCAAGTGTTAGGTCTCAGTTTTTAACCACCTTAACGCTGGGTGGTTATCATGGACTACTAGATACTATCTCAAGTCATTAATCCTCTACTCTCTCTATATGGTACAGTTTATCACTAGTGAGGGGCTCTTCATGGAGCGGGTGAAATCCTACATCTCTGATCTCTCTTCCTTTTGTGTTTTCTCCTGCCGGCAAGGCTTAGCAATTTCACAGGTTTTATGAAATGACTGAGAAAGTACTTAGATAAATCCACCTTCAAAATATCCCTCCTCCTTCTTTCTCACTCTATTAACATCTCCTTTCCACAGTTTCATTTCTTCCATCTCCAACACTTTCTCTTTTCTAGAGATAATACTCTAATCTTTCACCCACAGGTATTTAGCTCAAATCCTTATATTGACCATGTGAAGAACAGATCTGCACATCTTAGAAGAACGCAGGTGGCTGTCATAGTGAGTATGTCCAAAAGATGAGCAAATCAATGACTGCACAATTTATAGTGTAATTACATAGTAATTACTCAATTTGCTTGTGAACACTGAATCCTCTCCATGGGTTTTAAACAGATGTCATAGCAGATGACAGTACCTGTTTCAGGTACTGAAAGCAGAAACAGTACCTGTTGCAGGTACTGAAAGAAGAATTTCTATTAACTGAAGCAGTAGTTAGGCTTATTATCTTCAGGGGTGCTGAATTAAATTGGTAATAGAGGGCACTGTTAGGAAGTATGATTCAGACAGGAGAGGGAGAGAAGTTGTCAAACATGGGAAAGTTCCCATGAGTAAGTGTATCAAATATAGTATCAGCATTTCAAAGGATTGATGAATACTTGGCTTTGGGGTTATGTGACAGTTATCGATAGTAGTGACGGAATTTTGGAGAGAACTTCCCAGGGTATAAAATTATTTCTACCTATTTGATGATCACCAGAATCCAGGATGCAGGTACGAGTGTCCTGAGGCTCAGAGGTCACCCAGGTTCTTACAAGGGGTGTGTAACGGAGCCCAAACCAGAGCCCAGGCTACCTGATTTCCAAGCCACGTCTCTTACCATTGCACCACTGCTCCTTCAAGCGAACAGTTCAGTCAATAAATCAGTTGGACTGTGCATGTGTTTTTAACCAAACTGACTGATCTTTTGACTTGTGAGTTTAAAATCAAAGAGATTAAATCGATTGCTTGTGAAAATACAGATTAAGAAACACTTGTTTATTTTTACATCAAACTCCTGGTTTCAGTAGTATCTATTTTCAAACAGCTACAGTTTGAAATCAATTCTTTATACAACACAGGAGACTGCCAGACATGCACCACTCTTTTCTGCCAATTTTATGCACACACAGGAAAATCATCACTGGTAGCATCATCTTCAAATATGTAGAACAACGTACCCATATCGATATTGATGGTTTCAAATTATGGGCAAGTTTGAAATAAAAGGATGTACAAACTCCTTCATTGAATTTGTGGTAGCATTTTGCTGGTGGCTTGGAAAAACTCGCACACGTCCTTGATTTTCCTCCCTGACCAACGCTTTCCTGTTTTTGAAGCATGAATTGATCCCTATTCCATCTCATTCCAGCTTAATGTCTTTCCTCATCCAAATCTGGACAATGGAATGTTTGCCCAACAACCTGCCCACTGCTGACCCCTGCTCCCTGGTCTGTGAGAAAGGCCTGACCTTAGTGAGACTCGTAATTCAGGAGGCTGCTCAAGGAGGGAGGGCTCCAGAGAATTCACTGTTGCTGAGTCCTTGAAGGCATTTCCCTGGGGCATGACTTCCAGACACCGGTGGTGATTGGCGAGAGTGATAGGGTTGTCTGACAGTAGGGCTCCCACACAAATGTTAGCCCTGGGCTGGGAAAAGCTGCCTTTTCTCTTTCTGCACAGTTTCTCCTTCATGGAAGATCATCAGTGCTCTCTGGAGATTCCTTTCCCTTTTCCTCTCCTCCCCAAAGACTCTGGGGTGCTTGTAGCCCCTTCTCCTGCCTCCTCCATATTTTCACCTGAATGATGCCTGCCTCACCCCCACTGCGCTCTCTCCCTGCCCATCACCTCTCACCCCACTCTCCCCTCTCCTACTGGGGACTTATACCTCTCTTTGGAACACTTCCCCTCCTAGGGCTCCTCTTTCCAACATTTCCTGTCCTATCCTCCCACCTTCCTCCTGAAACCAAGCAGGACCCTGTGGGCCTCCCATTTCTTACTTGTAGGGAATAGACTCCAGCCTCCATGACCTTCCCTGAGTCCCGAAGGGTGGATTGGAACAGTTGCTAATGAGGGAAGGGAGGGGATGCAGAGACAAGGGAGGAGCAGTCAAGAAACAATAGTGCAGCCTTGGGGCAGGGTTCTGGTTCCTCCTCAAGGGATACACATAACAATACCTTTGAGCTCTTCACAGAACTAAAACCCCCAACAAATGGAAGATGTTAGCATTCTTCATTCCAGAGAAGATCACAGTTTGTTAACCTCGAGAAGCTCATCAGGAGACCACCTAAGGCCAGATTAAAGGAACCAGAGAAGCTGTTCAAGAGACCACCTGAGGCCAGATTACAGGAACCACAGAAACGCATCAGAAGACCACCTGAGGCCAGATGGAAGGAGTGCAGGCCCTGCACACACCCTGATCCTTATCGGCAACCCTGCCCTTGAATCATTGCTAGAAAGCTCCTCCTCAAATCCCCCAGGCTGGGACACACAGTTCTTCAGGGCACGAGCCCACTGTGTCCCCCTTTGCCTGGCAAAGCAATAAAGGTATTCTTCTCTATTGTACGTCACCGAAAACCCTGTCTCCGAGATTCAATTCAGCACCAGTGCACAGAGGCCAAGTTTTCAGCATCACTCCTACACGTCTGAGGACTGTTTTCCCAGACTCTCAACATGGCCCATTAACACGCCAAGGCCTGAGTCTCAGCTGAGAGCAGAGGTGGAGATGGGCCAGTGAAGAAGGAAACAAAGGGGGAGGAAAGGCACCCAATGAGACTTGCGGAGAGTGGGGAAAGGGGAGATCAGAGGCCCTGGGAGTCTGGAAATGAAACCAAGTGGGGACCTGGCTTTTCTCTCCTGCTCCAACTTTATATATAACACTTTCTACATATGTTATATTAGAAATATAATATTAATATAGTACAATATACATAGATTAATATATTAGAAATAGTGAATATAATATTAGAAATAATTTCTGCAACATCTCTGACTTTGTGAGTAAAACATAACAGACACTCGGTAAAGGATGGTTATTACCTTATTGCTTTTTAAGACCCAAAGTGACTCCAATAATTGAACTGGGTTCAAATCAGGGAGCAAAATCCAGTTTTGATAGAAGCAGCACTGTATTCTTGGTAAAAGGTTCTCTATGTTATAATACACAGATTGTGGCAGTCACTTGTGAGGGATGTCACAGGAAATTTATAATAATAGTCACCAAGTGCTGGAATTGGAGTCTGATGATTCTGGAGACAGGTGAGTGTAAATGTAAAGACTCGGATTTCAGCCCTAGTCATATATTAGCCTTGGAAACATTGTGGAAACTCCATCAGCCTCTGTTTTCTAATCTGCAAGGTGAAGATTCTATAGAACCAACTGTGCAGGGTTGTTCCTAACTCAAATAGGATCGTATATGCAAAGCTCAAGGCACAATGCTTAGCATGTAGTAAGCACGCAATAAAGGCTGTCCATAATTGGGGTTCAATTTATAAAATTAGAGCAGATTCAAGTTTATTCTCGTAAAGACACTGATTTTACTCACTTGCCTTTGGATTTACTTTCCCGCAAGACAAAGAAGGGGTGTGGTTTGGCTCTCCTGTTGGGGGTGCATGACCCATGAGAAATTCATCTCCTGTGTGGACTGTAACAGAAAAGATAGCAGGAACCACTATGGTAACTGTCACATCAACTATGTGACCACTGCCTTTCATATTTCTGGCCATTTCAAATGAAATAGACCATTTTTCTAAAGGGTGGTGTTCATTAATTTATAAGGCAGTTCATCATACACTGGACTTACTTCACTAGGGTCCAAGGGATATCCTGTGCTATTAGGAAGTTATGAGAAGCCATTTATGTGATCTCAGGTAGATTTTATTGGCGAAGGAGGATTTGTTGACCATTTCATATCATAGGGCATTTTACAAATCCTGGAACTACATGGTTTATGCTCATTTATCTGACCAACATCTATAGAGCACCCACTACTTTCTGGCTCTGGGCTGGGTGCCAGGGAACCAAAGGTGCATCGGACATGTCACAGGCTGTGAGTAAGTATGGGGCCCTGCACATAGCTGAATAAGTGTTGAGGTGACCAGGAAATCAGTCCTTCATCATAAATGCAGTAGAGAGCTAAGAGCAAAGCTACTCGAGGAGGGCAGGGGAGAGAGCAACCACTCTGGGCTGTGACACCTTTGCTTCCTGGAGATGCCTTTTCTGTGCTCAAGGATCCGTTTGTGCTGTCTCTCCAGGGCTAAGTGAAATCCACTGAGAATCCCTGCCACAGACAGGGCAACCCCGTGATATGGCCAGCCCTGACCCAACTTCTGCCCTTGGGGACTTCTCTTTCTTTTTAACCTAGGAATTGTATAATGTCCCACTTTCCATTCCAGTCTGCTCAGTGCCTGAGGCTCAGCTTGAGACGGACTTTGGTTACAGTGCATCCAAGGCCATAAACAAACACAGCATCAGAAAAGCCAACTCCTGGGCAGCAGCCCTGCAGTGAAGGGGAAGGGCCAGGTCTGTAGCCAGAGAGAGGGCAGGGTGAGCGCTATTTACAGAACATATGCCTGCCTCCCGGCTCCTCAGCCACCATCTGCGCGTGGCAGGCGTTGCTTGCTTCTTGTCGCGCACTCAGTCTCCCCTGGTGCCAGTCTAGGCCAATCCAGCCCCCTAGTCTGGGGGGACTGAGGGCACCTGTGGCCAGGAACACAGCGGCTGAGGAGCTCATCAGATTCCCAGCTGACCATGTGCTCAGCCTTTAGGAGCAGAAGCAGTACAGCCTGTTTTGTTCTCTGTGACTAAATGGACCATCTTGCATCCTGCTTCCTGAAAGCATCATCTGTGTCGTTTCGTGTACCTCACTCTCGGGAGCCTCATTTCCTCAGCTGTCCTCAATTGTCAGGTGAATGAGCAAACACCTACTTGCAGGGCTGTCTTGAGCAATAATTGAGATGACCTGTGAGGCACCGGGCACAGGAAAGAGGCACAAATTGTGTTGGTGTCCGAATCTTGACTTCTGTATATTTTGTCAGGTCAGTGTCCTCGGGGCCTGGGGTTGTGCCTCTGAATGTCTAGCATGGTCGTTTTGGTGTGGCGGACACTTGGTAGACGACAGTGTAAAACCATGTGCTTTACTGACCAATATTTCTGTGTGCTACCGGCATCCCTGACTCTCACCCCGTCCCTGAACTTCATCCCTTCTCTGAGCCTCACTTTGTAGCAGACCAGCACCTCCTTCCTTACCCTCACCTCATTCCTGACAGGGCATCTCCTAATCAGTTTCCTTGAGGTTCTTTGCGGGTTTGGGACTCAGAGACCTCCACAGGGGCAGAGAGAAGCAACAGGCCCCTGAGCTAGAATGTAGATACCCCGGTATCTCCTGGGTCTCCTCTTCCTCAGCTCTGGCTCAGCTGCCTGGGGAGCTGTTCTGGAAGAGAACCATCAATGACTGTAGGACACTGGCTCCTGCCCTTCCTGCCAGTTCCTTTTCCCAGGGCTCTGGGGGCCTAAGGGAAAACCTCACTGGTTTTCAGGCATGAGAGGAGCGTGTTGTGAGCCCTGGAGGGCAGACTGGTAGAGTGGGCAGAGCACAAGCCTGGGAGTCAAGGGACGACCCATTCCCAGCTGTGTGACTGAGGCCATGCCACTCAGGGAATGTGACTGAGAAATGTAGGAACCAAATGCAGGTGGGCCTGCAACTCTGCCCAGCTGAAGAACATTCAGAAAAGCCCATCTTGAGGGAAACTGCAGGGCCCCAACCTCTGTCTAAATAAAAAGAAGTGCCTAGGGGCTTGCTTCCCTGGTGGCGCAGTGGTTAAGAATCCGCCTGCCAATGCAGGGGACATGGGTTCGAGTCCTGGTCCGGAAGATCCCACGTGCCGCGGAACAACTAAGCCCGTGCGCCACAACTACTGAGCCTGCACCCTAGACCCCGTGAGCCACAACTACCGAAGCCCATGTGCCATAACTCCTGAAGCCCGCGTGCCTAGAGCCCGTGCTTCGCAGCAAGAGAAGCCACTGCAGTGAGTAGCCCCCACTCACCACAACTGGAGAAAGTCCGTGCCCAGCAACCAAGACCCAACACAGCCAAAAATAAATAAATAAATAAATAAATAAATAAATGGGGGAAAAAAAAAAGAGAGAGAGAAGTGCCTAAATTAAGCCTTAGCTTGCAGGACTGAAACAGAAGGAATCACAGGCAAAAGGTAGGAAATGAGCTCTGAATTAGTCACGGCACAAGATCTTTATCAGTATTTCATTTAGAAAGAAAAATAAAACAACGTGCTCCCTCACAGTGGATACTGAATTACAAGCAGGGTAATACATCGAACACCTCAGCACCGTCTAAAGAGATTAGAGAGTGGATCCAAGTGCTATTGCACAGACCCTCTGCCCAAGCCTGGGACTAAGACGGAGGGGCAAATGCACAGTCACCATTTCTCCAGTTGCTACAGGGGCTGGGGTCAAGGGGGCTCTGCTTCCTGAACAACCACCCTGGGTAGGGCAGAGAAAAGGGGTGATTGCCGTTCAGAAGTGGAAATGAAAAGCGTGTCCTAAGGGAACAAGTATTTACATTGTACTCTGAATATGATAATGTGGAATTAGCAACACGCTTGTCTTCTACTGGTAGCCTCTCTCTGGAAAACTACTTTGGTCCATAGTAGGGAAAAAATAAAACACAAACCTTAAAATTAATACTTATTTAAAGCAAGGAGGTAAAGGATTTGGGAAAATATTTCAAGGGTCCCCAGGCATGAACGGGCACAGGCCTGGAGGAGAGTGAACACCAGGGGAAATTCCAGGTGTGGGTAACAAGAAGGGTTCTGCCGTCCTCTGACTTTCTCTTAACACCCTCCTTGTTCCTTCCCTCCCCTTTCCTTCCCATCTGTCTTCTTCTGTCTCCCCAGCTACTTCCTAGCTTCCAAGAGCCTCCTCAGTCCTGCCTCAGTTGAACAAAGACAATGTTCCATTAGAACCTGAGTAGTTTATCCAAGAAGGAATCCACCTCAAGCTATTGAGGCTGATAATGACACAGCTTTAGGTAACATCTGTATTTTAACACGGAGTCGTTTAGGGCCTTATCAGGAAAGAGTGAAGGAGGGGCTTATTCCACAAGTTCACAAGCCATTCACGTGGCAGGTATCTTCACATGGAGAAAAAAGGATGGGCAAGTTCCAGAATTCTCTGAAGCACTGAAGTGGGACAGCCATCTCCTCCTTCTATAGATCAGGCCCTCATCTGAGATGAGGTCAGGGTTTCTGCTGCATTTGCCTTCCTTACACTGTTGTCTGCTTGTGATGCTTCCTGTCACTTCATGGGAAAAAGACCACGTCTGCCTTAAAAATAAGAGCAAATGCTTATTGAGCACTTACTATGTTCAGTCAGTTTTCTAAGCCCTTTATGTTTTTTAACTGATTCAGTTTTTACAACCATCAGAGGTGGGTAATTCTGTGCCCATTTTAAAGATAAGTCATGGAGTCCTTGAATAACTTGCCTAAGGCCATAGGGTAAGTAAAAAGCAAAGTTAGGATTTAAACCCAGCTGTCTGGCCCCTGGGCTCAGACTGTAAGCCATGATGTAGACTGTGCTCCTAGCAACTACTACAGAGCCTGAGAAACAATCACTATGTCTGCTTTTCTTGTATATCTCTGCGATGATTAATTTTATGGGTCAACGTGGCTGGACCATGGTGCCCAGATATTTGGTGAAACGTTATTCTGGATGTTCCTGTGAGGGTGTTTTGGATGTGACTTACATTTAAATCAGTGGACTTTGAGCAAAGCAGACTGTTGCCCATAGTGTGCACGTGTGTGTGTGTGTGTGTGTGTGTGTGTGTGTGTATGGAGGGGTGGGGCTCATTCAATTAGATGAAGTCCTGAATAGGACAAAAGGCTGATCTTCCTCGAGCCAGAGGGAATTCTCCAGCAGACTTGCTTTTGGACTTGATCTACAATGTTGACTGATCCTTGTTTTTCAGCAGACTGTCTTCAGACTCAAACTGCAAATCTTTCCTGAGTCTCCATCCTGCTGGCTTCCCCTATCAGATTTTGGACTTACAAAGCTTCCACAATCACTTAAGCCAATTCCTTATACCACTCTTCTAATACACACACATCCTATTGTTCTGTTTGTCTTGAGAACCCTGCTTAATATAGCCTCCTTTGCTAACAGGTTCCTCCAGCCTGGGTCCTAGGCCCTCTTTTCTTCTCAGTTTAAGTTTTGCCCATTTTCTAAGCAAATTTCTCCTGCTCTTGGCCTCAGTTGTTATCTATATGCCAATAATTCTTAAATTCACACTCTAGCTCAGACGTGTCTAAGGAGCTCCAGACCCATACATCCAACTGTGTACTTGGTGTGTATTCTTGGATATCTGAGGGGCACCTGAATGCAGCATGAACAAAGGTAAGTTCATGATCTTTCACCCCTGATCCTCTTTTAGGGTTCTCTATCTCTGTGAAATGTGCCCGTATCTATTTGAAAGACCAGGAGCCATTCTTAACAGTTCTCTCCCCCTCAGTTCTGTACTTAATCCATCATCATGTCCTGTCAATGTCGCTTCAGAAATTTTTCATACCTTATAACCTCTCTCCATCTCCACTGTCACTGCCATGTCCAACCTATGGGCATTCCTTATCTTGACTCCAATGGTAACTTATCAAGTGGTCTACCTCTGCATTCCAGCCACAATGATCTTTCTAAAAAATAAAGATGATCTTATCATTCTTGGCCACTACCCGTTTGAAACCATTCAATGACCTTCTCTTGTGCTAGGAAGAAGGCCAAGTTCTTAGCGTGGCTACATGGTGGTTCCCAAGGCTCTGCATGGTCTCATCCTGCAGCACTTTCCTCCTTGCTCTCCGTACTCCGTTACTCTTACTTTTTTCAGTTCCTCAAAAATGCTTCATCACCGGTCCTTTGCACATACTGTTTTTATTTTTTAAAATGTGGAACATTATTCCCAACCTCTCAACTCTCGTATCAGGAATCACTTCTAAAGGGAAATTGTATTCCACACACCCTCTCTGTCTGGTCAGAATTTTTGGTTACACAATCTTATAGTATTAATCTAAATTCATAGGAATAATAGCAGCTAGGATTTATTGAATGCTTATCAAGTTCAAGTGTGAAGCACAGTGCTAAAAATTTTACAGTCATTATATTTAAATAATTGTCTAATTAAAACTACAACACAATCTGAGAAGTAGATAATATTATTATTCTCTCTTATAGACGAGGAACCTGAAAACCTGGGTGGGAAGCTGAGTCCAACTTCAGTAGTGTGATGACTTGCTGGCTATGTGGACTGTGTATTTGGAGTGAGCTGGGGGCAAGCCTGTGATTGATCAGAACTGTTAGAGGACTGCCTGGCATATAGAATGTGTTGAATAACCTACTTGTTGATGGAAAGAATGATGAATGTTTGAATGAGTAATGAACTAGGACACATTTTAATATAGGAACTACCTGGGTATCCCTTTCATTCTCTACCCTAAATTGGTCACCTATGAGATTATTTTCAAAATTCTAGACAGCTTCTTGTAAATGAGAAAATGGCATTCCCGATACTAGAGATGTTTTAGAGACCCCTCCACTCTTCATTTTGATGACCATCTGCTCCATTTCCAAATAAGGCATCTATTTAGTTTAACTTTGCTCACAGCGAAGGGTGATTTTTTTCATTGTTGTTGTTCCAGTCCTTTTGAGGCTTCTGAAATAGAGGGAGTCACACACACACAGACACACGCTTACAAACATGCACACACGGTGGTAGGTATGTCCACACTAGCTGATGTAACAAATAAACCCTAAATTTCCAAGCTTAACATTATAGGTGGTTATTTCTTGTTCAGCCTAATGAGGCTGTTCCTGTTTGGTCAGAAAGCTTTCCACCTGGTGACCCAGGAGCCCCAGCTCCCTCCATCTCTGAGGGCATCAGTCTTCTCTCATGCAGATGTCAACAGGGGACAGCAAGCATGGAGCAACCTACCTCCTAAAAATCCTGGCCCCAAAAGGAAACATGTCACTTCCACTTGTATTCCATTACTAGAAATTCATCCTCTGATCACACCCAACTCATAAGGTAGGCAAGGACATGCTGTCTAGTTATATGCCCAGGAAGAAATCTGAGTAAGTCACCAGCCATGTCTGCCCTACTTCCCATCCCTATAATACAAAGCAGCTAGATGCTATAAGATTAGTGCCCTGTGGTATGGAAGATGGAGCTTAATTTTAATGGTGGACATCTGGAAAGGCCTGCAGAGGAGGGGATTTTGAGTAGATCTTGAAGGATAGTTAAGTTTTTAATAGAAAGAGATCCTAGGCATAACTAACACTGGTACCAAAAATGATGAGGTCTGAAGCCAGGAGGGAGTAAGGCTGTGAGAAAAAATCTGAGAGCCAAGTAGAAATTATTTCAATAATCTTTTTTTTCTTGGTTTTCCTGAACTCCTCCATAACTAATTAAATAACAAACAGAATTACCCCCTCCATCATGAGTATCTTAGTCCGTAATGTGAAGACATGAAATAATTAGAGGGTGTGCTGTGTAAGAATTTTAATGTCACAGAAAACGTCTATTTTTAAGACGGTGCTAATTATACAGGATGAGGCCGAACAAAGGGAAGATGTGCAATTAGTGGAGCACAGCTTATTACAACCAGCTCTGTTTAAAAGCTCTTCTGAACCTAGATATGTAATAAATGTAATAAATCAGGAGTCATCTAGTGTTTACCTTTTAGAGGACAACTCTGGAGATTACAGAAATGCAGGACATGGCCATTTTACATTTAATTATGGCGATGGTAAAGGTAGACTTTTATACTCTAGACTTTTTCCTCTCTAGCGGTTGAGAGGAAAGAGAAGGGTCTTGAGAGGGAGAAGACCTCTGTTCCTTCTTTGGTCTGCCAGTCATTGGCTGGGTGATCATAACCTTTCTGGGCTACTGCCTCCATGGTATGGGGGTAATAATACAAATGAAAGCACTTAGCACTGAGCCTGAACTACATTAAGGACCCTGTTTTTATTCTAGAGCCACTTCCCTTCCCTTCTTCAACTTTTTCTTAGGCAGGATTTCATTCACCTCAATAAAAATCCTTAAGACTTTAAACACTGTACAAGAATGACTGTAATATCAGATGGATGTACTTCCTCTAAGTCCACCAAACTTCAGTAAAGGCAGTTATAGATAGATATAGATAGATATATCTATCTATAGATACAGACAGATATAGATAGATATAGATAGATAGATAGATATATCTATCTGAGCAGTGTCAGGGATAAAGAAATACCTAAGTTGTCAAATCCCAGGAGGGTTGATTCAGCTCTTTTTTGCTTCCAAAGAAGATAAACTGCATCTCATGCAATTTGTTTTTCGCTAAGGGGTTCTCATTTTGGTTTCAAAAAAGATCTTCAGTGCAAAAGACAATCTCTCTTACATATACATTAAATGGGCTGTGACGAGTCCTGTGAAAATGTGGGTTTTTCCCTAGATTCTGTTGCTGGAATATTAGAAATTGATATGAAAAGCTGAGAGCTTAAAAATTGCACAATATTACATATTATTCAAATGCAAAATGCTGGGGGCTTCTCATCCCAAGTCTCAGCTCCGCTATGAATGGCCTATATAAACAAGTGCACCTCAGTGTTGACTGAAAGGATAGAGGCCCTCACCTTCTGAGACAGCATTAGGATTGCATTATCATATCAATAACCCACATGCCAAGTTCTTGATAAAAATGGTCATAATCCAGAGGCGAGAGATAAAACATGAGAGTTTGATTTGTGTAAACAAATCAAAGGCATTTAGAGTCAAGCTACTTAATCTATCTTAAAGCATTGCCAGGAATATAAATATGAGAATAGCCTCAGAGCCAGAACAGGCAAGAGTTGAGCGAGTAGAAGGAACTCTAAAGATTATTCACTACTTTTTCCTGATTTACTATAATCCAGCCATATTGTAGGTTGGTTGAAGGCACTCTGTTCTTGGAACTCACACAAGTTCCAGGTTAACGGAGCAACCACGTCTTGGACCACAACACTTGTCAGATTGCCACAAGGAAGAGCAACAACACTTAGATGCTCCAGTGTGGATGTGACACATATCATTTCTAGACACAACTGATGAGCCAGGTCAGATCCTATACCCCATGGAACCCCACGGAGACCAAGGCAATGCAATCCTATCACATACCAGGAAAGGGAAGGGAATGGAACCCTTGACACTCACACCTCCCATAATCACCCTTTAGGAAGCAAGTTCTAGCTCTCCACTGCCTTAGCATCCCTTTTGTTTTCCATAGTGCTTATCCCAATTCTTAATTATATTATTTACTTATTTTCTGTTTTGGTTTTAGTTGTTTTCCTCCATTGAACTATAAGATCTCTAAGAGGAAGGACCATGTCAGCAGGCTAATTCCATGAAACAGCTCTCAAAAATGGTTAATCAACCTAATATATTTAAATACTGAATCTCTTTGTCTTGAATTTGGAGAATCCTTATGGTGATAATGTCATGTCTCTGCCGAGGCCCTTTTTGGCTGGGTGCTGACGCTTCTCCCTCGCTCCTTATCAGGGGATCCTCTCTCCACACCATGTGGAGGGGGGGCAAGGCAAAGATGAACTGGGTATTCCTTCCAATGCTGTTAGCAATTGGGAAACTCTCAACTAAAGCCTCACAGGAATCTCCAAATGTGGCGAAAACCAACATAACCAATGCACAGTGCTGTAAACTTTGTAAATATTGAAAAGAAGAGAGGACTCTGGTGAATGGGCATTTTGTTGAATTTACTTTTGACAAATTACCTTGCAGGGAATTAGCTCAGAGCTACCTCCTTGCCCTCCACTCACAGTTGTGCTTTATTGTCAAACTGAACCTGGTATTTATTTATTTATTGAAAATGACTCTACTACCCAATGAACCTGGTATTTAGAAGGCACTTAACTGTCCACTTCATGGGCCAGGAAACTGTAGTTTAGAGGGATTAAGTTATTGGCCCAAATCACAGAGGTGATGGTGGGAAAGATAAAAGTATGGTTCAAGTTACCTCTTGTCAGTGTGGTGCTTCACTTCCCGAGCCACACTCCAGGAAGGCTGCGATCATTTTTATAAACTTAGTGTATCATTTAGAGCAAAAAGTTGGTGTATAGAGGAATATTCTGAGTGTTTGTCTTTGCCTTTTATCATTTTAAATAAAAACGTTTTAATGAGTGTTATTTTAGACACTTTTTATAACTATACCATCATTTCCTATATGACATACTACTATTTTCAAGCAAAATGAGAAATAATTGAAGTACAATTGCCTGTGGGACAAGGTTATTTCAGCAAAGAAAATTCAAGAATCCATTAGCTATGACCTTGGAGAAATGGGTTTTTAAATAGGCATTGTCTCAGGCCACCTAAGGCATACTTTAGTTCCTTACTATTTCATTTTAAAAGAGGCTATCATTAAAATCAGTCAAAGGTTTCATGGACACTTGTGAATATGAATTTTTTAAAAAAGACACCTCTTTTAGCTATCAGTTTTTTCCTCCTGTATCATTCAGGAACAATGCATTTATGGTAAGGTTATTTTATGAATCATAGTAGCTAAATATTAATAAAAGAAAAATAATTTTTTTTCTCTACTCATGAGTTCTTAGATGTTGATGTCTGATTTTACAGAATTGCTATTATTTTTCCACAGTGATGGTGTGGTGGCCTACCTAACTGAGCAGTGCGTCCTTCTCCCACCTGTTGGACCAACCTTGCTTGTTCTTCTTCTTACTCCAGGTGCAGGGCACAGAGCATAGTCTCAGCCTGTCTGGTGAGGAGATCTGCAGTGTCTCATGCCAGGAGAAGTTGCTGCTTAGCAAACTGCAGGCTCCTAGGTGGATAAGAAGAAGAAAGAACACTTTAGAAACAATGGAAATTAATCAGACTCTGAGAAATGTAGGCAGAAATGCTGTCATTTAGAAAGAAAACTTTGTATTTAGGCTATAAGCACAATATACAGAATGGCAAGTAAGTAAGCATTGAACAGACATTGATCAAATAAAAAAGTAATAAATGAATGAACAAATAAACATCAGAGCTGGTCCTAGGATTGCAAACCTATATTCCTACAAGACTAGGCAAGTAGGGTAAGAGAGGAAGCAGACTGGGTGTGAGACAGCAGGGAGTGGTAGAGCCATGCTCAACTGGTGAGCACATGTCCCATCTGAAGCGGGCAGCCACAGCTCACGTCTGCCCCACAGACGTGAGCTTCCAATGATGCCATAAGGAAAAACAGGCTCAAAAATGCCATGACTTCAGGTTCTCAAGGGAAGACAGAAACACAGATTTTTAGGTGAAACCTTTTGAATTTATATTATAGAATTCAATTAAAACAAAACTTTGTGCAGGTCAAACAGCTAAAGCCAAAGCCCACCTGAGGGTTAGGTTTAGCTCCTGAGTAGCCATGAGATCTAAGACGTAGGGTAACATCTTTAATTTCCAAGGATGAAGAAGGATCCAGAGGACTGAAGCCGTGGTGCAAAGACACTCAGCTAATTAGTGGCAGAGCTGGGCTTTCTAGACATGAGCCTCATCCCTTTCCTTTATGACTCGTGACCACTCTAAGACCGGCTGCATCTGATCAGACCTGTCTGCATAACAGACTAGAAGCCAATCAGAAGCTGTTTCCAGCTGATCTGACCCTTGGGTCCCAAGCTGTATTTATATAACCCTTCATAATGAGGGGTATAATTCTCTCTTCTCACTATTCATATTATGGAGGGATTTCTGGGTAAAGCCAAGTGACTAAAATATGGCCCTCAGCATGGCCAGATGTGAAAAGTGGGAGTGAGGGATATGGGCAGAGGCATGAGTGGGTCGCACTGGATCCACCTGCTGGTTCTAGCGTCTGCTAAAAGTCTGCTCTGTTTATATGACAGGTGGTATTGTGTGATGGTTAAGTGAATGGGATGGGTTTAAATACTGACTCAGCTGCTTGCTGTGACGTAAGCTAAGTTCCATGTGCAAAACGGTGACAACAACAGTACCTGAATCACAGAATTGCACTGAGGTTGAAATGAATCAGTGCATAGAAAGTGCTTAGAATGGTACTTAAAAGGTAGGCACTCAGTAAGTGTTCGCTACAATTTGTAACAAATGCCAACATTTATTGAATGCCTACTGTATGCTAATTTTCTTGCATTTATTATCTATAATCATAGTCAAAACCCACTTTGTTTTATGTTATTACCTTCATTTTAATAATAAGAAAACCATGACCTTGGGAGAGCCAGCTTCTTGTTTAATGTCACTCTGGTATGAGCGGAGCCAAGTGTTTGAACACAGGCCTAATTAGCTTAGCTATTTTCTTAACCCACTTCACTAGCACTTTCTCAGTGTTCCATTGAAGATACTATTCAGATCTTTAAAGGGAGAGATAATCAACTCTGCTCAAACACCAAATACTTATTAAGTCAAATACGAAAGCAAAGGAGCCTCAAAGCAAACAATCAAAACACTGCAATGCTAGGTATACTTCTGCCTTATGTAAAAATATATTGTTCTAGAATAGGAGGGTGCCGCATGACCATGAATAAGACAAGAGAGCACGTGGTCCATTTTTAGACTGCATCCACCCTCCTTCTTACCCTTTAAAATACTATGGCTCTTAACAGATTATTTGCTTAATGTTGATAAATCAATTTCCATGGAGGTAGCTTTTAGGAAACATGTATTGAATGTCAACACAGGGAAAATAAGACCTGGAAGGTTTCATTCTAGCATATATTTTTTTAAAGTCCTTGCTTTTATAGAATTGTCTATACAAAGAAAGAGTAGAATAAGACATAAACATTTATTAAAGTGTATGAAGCATTAATATGAAGCATCTTATATAAAATATTATTGAGTGAAGAAAAGGAAGGAAGCAAGAAATAGAGGAAATGAGCAGTTACGGGCTGCTAACGTGAGCCGGATCCTATACCAGGTACTGTTATTTACATATTAGTATTTACCGAATGAAAAATAATCAAAGTAGGGCCAAAATACAAATGGAAAATGTCTATACAGCTAACTCAGTTTTTCAGGGGCAGATATTTCAGTTTAAACCTTAAATCTTATTTAGGTATAACTCCTTACCTTTACCACTCATTCTGTTTAACTTTTTTAACACAAAATATTTTAAAAGTAATTTTAGCCAAACCAGGGCAGGGAAGGAAGGTGTCTTTTCAATCAAAATCAGTTCTGGGAAAATATAAACTAGGAAACATAGATGCAATTCTTCTCTGCTTTCAGATAAACTTAACATTATCCTAAGAGTTAATGATAGCTATTCTCAGCAATAATATAGAAAATAGGAACGTACTGTACCAGACCAGATGGAAAACATAAGCCACTTTCTTTAGTCTGATTTCTAAAGCACAGTTTCAGTATTTAAGCTAGAGTCATCACAGCTTTCCAGAATATAAAATGCATCCACATCCAAATGTTGGTTTTAGAATATGAAGCAATATTTCAAAGTCAAATAGAAATGAATTTGTTCATTATCTACTCTTTTGGGTAACTGCCATTATTGCTATTTCTCCTTGGGCAGATAACTGAAAATTGACTATATAAATTGTTGTGTTTTTCTGGGAAAAGAGCCTAGATTCAAAATTTGTCACCCACATTTTAATCTAAGTTATAATTTTACCAGGCCTAAAAATTATAGTGGCTCTAGTACATTTTCCTATTACACCTCATAAATATCTTTTCTTCTTTTTTGATTCATGTGGCAAAAAGAAATCTTGCTAGTGCCATTTATTCCGAGGAGTCCATTCATTTCGTTTTGCCTCCACACAAGAGTTAGCTATGAAGTACTTTAGTAACAGAATAGGACGAATAAGATAGTAAAATATTTGGACATGAGATGTAGTTTCTCCAGTTTTGCTACAGTCCTCTTAAGGGCAACAAAGGAATTTGCAGTGTGAATCTCTGTCAGCACCTGGCTACATTTGGTCCTGGTGTGTGTATGGTCTGTCTGCAGTCAAAGACTTGAATAAAGACCTACAGAGCAAAACAGAAAGCACCATTTATTAGCTTATCAATATAAGTTCTGTGATTCATTAGGAAGCCAGGTAGAGGTAATAGCTTTGTTGATGAATTTAGAAGGGAGAACAGAGGGTTTTCATTCTCTAAGTTTCAATGAAAATGAGCTTAATTTTCCATTTCTCTTGTCATAGGTGGAGTCCCTGGGAAACAGACTTTGAGACCCTGAGACACACAGGCAGAAAGCTGATCGGAGCATGTTCTCAGGAGCAACACCTGTTTTGGGATGAGAGGAGAAGAGGGAAGGGGAGGGAGAGATTGAACTGTGATGCAGTCACAGCAGAGGCCTGAGCCCAGCTCACAGGGGGCTCTGGAGTTGGGTGGGCCTGCATGGGGCCACTGTGTGCTGGAGCTGCCCTCCTGGGCTTGGGCAGAGCTGGCTTTGCACATCTCTTCCCAACTGCGTGGTCAGTGGCATTATGTTGATACTTTGAAATTGGAGGCATGTGTGTGATCTATTTACAACACAGTAACTGGCTAGCGCTAGAAATCAGAGCTTCTGTCACTACCCACTCCCAAGTCCTCAACCTCTGGACAGCTTGTTGGATAGCAAACCGCCACTTAAGAAAGACTGATTTGCACATCTCTGTGCCCAAATCCATGTGATAAGTTCTTAACTGCACACAGTGCTACTCAGAGGGAATGATATACTATACTCCTAGGTCTTGGATGGCTGTAACTTCTCAAGGCTAGGTTTCTTCTGTTTTACACAGAATATTATTCTAATCCTAGGATTTCTAGCCCTGCTGTGTTGTCAGTCATCTTTATTGTTGCCTTTTTGAAAGAGGCAACCAGCTCCCATGGAAACGGAACCATCCCCATGAGACAGAACGCAGTGATACAACTGCCAATGTCCAAATGACAAAGTTATCAAAGGAGTAAGCTCTGACAGTGATCAAAGAACATCCTGGGTATAATACTTAGAGTATTATAATCAACTGAAATGATTTTATTTAAAAGTACTGCCATTTTCTTTACTTGTAAATATGGTCTGTCCTAACAGTAGAGTGATAATCACTACAGCATGTCTTTGTTTAATGAAATCATAAAATATTTCTAGAGCCAATTTAGCATGTACACCATAAGGTGGGAGAAGATTTTAAAAACATTAACCAAGCCACACAAAGACTTTGGGTTAAAAAGCATTCCAGTTTTCTAAAAACTAAATTCCAAAGAAGATGAACTAAGCCAATTTCTGTTCGTAAATACCAATATTTTTCGGAAACTCAGAGAGTTAGTTAATGAGAGAATTCACCATTAGCTGGGGTGGCAGAAAAATTCAGAGGAAACATTCTGAACAAAGCTACACATCTATCAAAGTTATTTCTTCTGGGCTTCCCTGGTGGCGCAGTGGTTGAGAGTCCACCTGCCGAAGCAGGGGATGCGGGTTCGTGCCCCGGTCTGGGAAGATCCCACATGCCGCGGAGCGGCTGGGCCCGTGAGCCATGGCCGCTGAGCCTGCGCGTCCGGAGCCTGTGCTCCACAACGGGAGAGGCCACAACAGTGAGATGCCCCCGTACCACAATAAAAAAAATAAAAAAAAAAAGTTATTTCTTCTTTTGAGTCCTTTACTCCACAGAAAAAGACCATAAGGGGAGATTCAAAATTTGACAGAGACAGATTATACAGAAACTTTTCTCAGCTTTGCCCCTTACATCCTACATCCACGTTAACTTTTGGCAATCTAGCAACTGCAAAAACACCACTTAGGCATCCAATTCTGGAAAAAAAACCAGCAGCCATCAAAAGGAGTGGAACTTGTCATGATTTTAGCATATGAGGCTAGAATTAGGAAACTCAGTAAGAAAAGTGTGGATGATTCTGCAATTCAATGATTAAAAAGTAATTCAGTATTGACTATCTCTATTCTATCATCTACCGCATTTCTGTAACAGGCGTCAAAGTAGATGGGAAGTGAGGTTTCCAACAAATGGCCTTTCATGGCCTAAAATCATTGGGCGCAAACTCTGTCTTACATATCACAACATAGCACAGGGCGTGGCACAAGGTAGGAGCCTAGTCTCTCTCAAACCTCACTCTTAGGTGAACTGATGAAAGATAGCTTGGGCCACATTTTGATTCTCTAATCAGCTACTTAATTCCTCTCCTATAATATCTATTATTTCACCCAACAAAACTATGTTGAATGTCTTCTATATTGTAGTATTCTAGGAGAAGCTGAAAATATAAAGGAACTCATATAATTCTTGAGACAGACAAAATTCAGCCAATATAGTAATGTAGATATATATTTTTAACATCTTTATTGGAGTATAATTGTTTTACAATGGTGTGTTAGTTTCTGCTGTATAACAGAGTGAATCAGCTATACATATACATACATCCCGATATCTCCTCCCTCTTGCGTCTCCCTCCCACCCTCCCTATCCCACCCCTCTAGGTGGACACAAAGGACCGAGCTGATCTCCCCGTGCTATGGGGCGGCTTCCCACTAGCTATCTATTTTACATTTGGTAGTGTATATATGTCCATGCCACTCTCTCACTTCATCCCAGCTTACCCTTCCCCCTCCCCGTGTCCTCAAGTCCATACGTCTGTGTCTTTTTTCCTGTCTTGCCACGAGGTTCTTCAGACCATTTTTTTTCTTTAGATTCCATATATATGTGTTAGCATACGGTATTTGATTTCCTCTTTCTGACTTACTTCACTCTGTATGACAGTCTCTAGCTCCATCCACCTCGCTACAAATAAGTCAATTTTGTTTCTTTTTAGGGCTGAGTAATATTCCATTCTATATATGTGCCACATCTTCTTTATCCATTCATCTGTCAATGGACACTTGGGTTGCTTCCATGTCCTGGCTATTGTAAATAGAGCTGCAATGAGCATTGTGGTACCTGTCTCTTTCTGAATTATGGTTTTCTCAGGGTATACGCCCAGTAGTGGGATTGCTGGGTTGTATGGTAATTCTATTTTTAGTTTTTTGGGGAACCTCCATACTCTTCTCCATAGTGGCTGTATCAATTTACATTCCCACCAACAGTGCAAGAGGGTTCCCTTTTCTCCACACCCTCTCCAGCAAGTAATGGAGATATTGAAGCACAGAGGAGAGACCCTGAACTGGAACTGTGTGTGTGTGTCTGTGTCTTGTGTGTGACCAAATGCATTTTTCTCTTAAATGAGGTGTTCAGGGTATTAAAAATTAAGAGCAACAGCTTCACTTGTTCTGACTAAAATATATGAATGCAGCTAATGTTTCCGTAAACAAACAGGTGATATTGTGAGGCTAAAGGGATGTAGTATGGAGCCTTAAAAATAATCTGGCCTAGTTTTCCTGGTTTTAAGCTAGAATACATCTGAGCTAGTCTTTCAACAGTTCAACAATATTTTCATTTTCCTCTTATGTACAATTCACATACTAGGTCCTGGGGATTGAAAGAACAATGAAGAAAATTCAAGTGGCTTTTCAAATATCTGATATGTTATGACCCTTTTAAAAGTTTGGTATAATTTCATGACACTTTTCAAGAATACAAATGTTCTAATTTATGTCTATTTATGAAATTTTAGCCTGTGTAAGTGAGTTGTTTTGCTAATGAGTTTGGTAGAAAATGAATTTATCTTTACAACAAGCAAAAACAGAACAATGGAATAGATCCTTGTTTGTGTTTGGCTGTCAAACATTTTAGCTACAGCTAAATGGACGTTTGGATGGCAGAAGCTGATTCTGAAAATTAAGACCATTCCAGGGCATATGTGCAAAGGAATTCTGCGAAGTTTGCATATTGACTGAGTCAACTGTTGCCTTAGCTGGACATTTCAGGTCATGCACAGCATATCTTGCAAACACTGTTATGGTAAATCATTCCACATAAGCTCGTGGAATTTGAACATGTCTTCTGATTTTGACATAGATTGTCTATAGCCAGTAAGCAACAATGAGACTTGAATGTGACCCATGTGTGGGCAATTGCTTTGATTTTTTTTTTCTTTTCTTTTTCTACAGGCATTTTATTCTAGATCAGTACTTTTAGAAACGGGTATGGCATCTGCCACTAGAGACAATGGGTGAGAGAACAGGCCAGCATCTGCACAAATATATCACCACCGTTAAAAAACAGCAAAACAAAACCAACAGCTTAAAATGTATGCCCTATAGATGGCTGAAGGAGCAACAGCATCCCTTAATTCAAAGGGAAGCATCTTGACCTGACATGTACCTGGAGAATGATTCTCCTCCTCACTTAAGTGGTTCTCCTTCATACCCAGGCACATTTGGTGCAGATGCTCACAGCCATATGGACCAGAGAGAGGCATGACAGAGATGCTGCTGCAGCGTCTGTAGAGGGTGGGAGGTTGTGAGGTGGGCACTCACAGAGAAGCCCCCTTTGCCCTAAATGGATCATGCTGAATGGGGATTTCTATATTCCAAGATCAATACGACTTGTTGAAGTGGCCTGGCCAGCAACAGGCCCAGTAGGGGAACAGTGCATCTTTTCCTCTGAAGTACAAAGCTTCACCCTAGGTTTTCACACTAGGTTTTAACTGATGGATACTTAGATGTGAAAAGAAAACGCACATCTGTTACTTCCAAATTGGGCACATTTTCCTCAACAGACCTTCCAAAAGAATGGGGAGTTAAACCTGACACTGTGAAAGTGTTTTCCACATCTTGGCTAAGTTGTGAAAGAAATCAGTTTAGAAATGTCTTGAGTAAACAGGGAATCAGTTAGTACTCATGTTAAAAAAAAAAACCCACAAGGGGCTTCCCCGGTGGTGCAGTGGTTGAGAGTCTGCCTGCCGATGCAGGGGACATGGGTTCGTGCCCTAGTCTGGGAAGATCCCACATGCCGTGGAGCAGCTGGGCCCATGAGCCATGGCCGCTGAGCCTGCGCGTCCGGACCCTGTGCTCCGCAAAGGGAGAGGCCACAACAGTGAGAGGCCTGTGTACCGCAAAAAAAACCCAAAACCAAAAACAAAACAAAAAAACACCCCGCAAGTCCTTTCATTTAGAAAACAAAGATAGGGGAAGCCTGTAGACCAATGATCTCATAGAATGACTGAATCTGAACATCAGACACTCGAGAAATAATTTTTTTTTGTAATTTTTAAAAAATTAAAAAAAATTTTTTTTGGCCACACTATGCAGCATGTGAGATCTTAGTTCCCCGACTGGGGATCAAATCCATGCCCCCTGCACTGGGAGTGTGGAGTCTTAACCACTGGACTGCCAGGGAAGTCCCATGGCTTTTTAATTGAGCAGGACTCTATGGGGCCTTCCTGGGAAAGACTCCTCCTGCATACCCTCTGCTTTAGCTCCTCTCTCAAGTCCCTGGATAATAGTATCTGGTGCACATTTCCTGAATTGTTTACAGATGCTAAAACTCCCACCAAGTGGAAGAAATTACTTGATGACTATGACCTGGTGGCTACTGGTGCCTTGATAGTGTTAACCCCTGTGACACTGTCCTGTTACCTCACCATCAACCAATTAGAATTGTGCATGAGCTAATCACATACCCTGGGACACCTCTCCCTCACCTGGCCTTTATAACACTTTGCCTTTTGTTTTTTTAGATTCCACATATAAGCGATACCGTATGATATTTGTCTTCCTCTGTCTGGCTTACTTCACTCAGTATGATAATCTCTAGGTCCATCCATACTGCTGCAAATGGCATTATTGCATTTTTTATGGCTGAGTAATATTCCATACATACCACATCTTCTTTATCCATTCATCTGTCGATGGACATTTAGGTTGGTTCCATGTCTTGGCTACTGTAAGTAGTGCTGCTATGAACATAGAGGTGTATGTATCTATTTGAATTATGGTTTTCTCCAGATATATGCCCAGGATTGGGTTTGCAGGATCATACGGTAGCTCTATTTTTAGTTTTTTAATGAACCTCCATACTGTTCTCCATAGTAGCTGTGCCAATTTACATTCCTACAAACAGTGTAGGAGGGTTCCTTTTTCTCCACACCCTCTCCAGCATTTATTATTTGTAGACTTTTTGATGATGGCCATTCTGACCAGTGTGAGGTGATACCTCATTGTAGTTTTGACTAAGTGAAGTAAGCCAGACAGAGAGAGACAAACATCATATGATATTGCTTATATGTGGAATCTAAAAAAATGATACAAATGAACTTATATATGAAACAGAAATAGACCCACAGACATAGAAAACAAATCTATGGCTACCAAAGGGGAAAAGCGGGGGAGGGATAAATTAGGAGTTTTGAATTAACATATATACACTACTACACATAAAACAGGTAACCAACAAGGACCTACTGTATAGCCCAGGGAACTATACTCAGTATTTTGTAATAACCTATAAGGGAAAAGAATCTGAAAAAGAATATATATGCATATACGTAACTGAATCATTTTGCTGTACACCTGAAACTAACACAACCTTGTAAATCAACTATACTTCAATAAGAAAAAAATGCTTTGCCGAAACTAATAGGAGAGCTCGGGGTTTTTGAGCAATAGCTGTCCCAGACTCCTTGTACGGCACCCTACAGTAAACGCTGCACTTTCCTTCACCACAATCTGGTGTCAGTAGATTGGCTTTACTGTGTGCTGGTGAACGGGCCCAAGACTGGTTCGGTAACAGCTTACAATTTTTTACAATTACGCTACATGAATACAACTTTATACCTTTACTCTAGTACTTTGATTAATGCTATTATTTTTCAAGTTTTGAGATCGAGACTCCCCTGCTCACTAAGGGTCATGGAAGCCACTTACGTCTCACTCCTTTGACAACAGTATCACCTGGGCTGCTTGGTGGCCCTTCTTTGTTGCCTTGAACTTCTCTGATGTTTAGGTAGCCCTCTCTGGCACTGAGAATACGATGAGTGAGCTACATTTTCATGTTTTCTTCTTGTGTTCTTATTTGTGCCTGATCTCTTCCCAGGAGGAAGCCGTACATTTTAACCAGATAGACATGAGGAAAAGAAACTATTTTTCTCCCCAGATAAGTATCGATGACCTTGGGCAATATGTGCAGAGTTTTCTGGAATTCTATTAAAAATTATCTGATAAACTGCCTTTGGGTTTCCGTGCTGTTTTCTTTGTACAGGGCGAGAAGTGGGACCTACTAGGCCTAGCAAGCTTAGCTGGATGTTACTTAAACTTTAGGCAATAAACAAAGATGTGCTCTGTAGTGCACAGATGGCTGGAATGATCAATTTTAGAGTGGAAAGTTACATTAAGAATTACCCGGTTCTGCCTATATTCATTAAACTTGGAACAATAGTAGCCCCAAAGATGTGGTACCTTAAGCAGTCCATCTGTTCTATTAAAATCTTATTGGTCAGACTTCCCTGGTGGCGCAGTGGTTAAGAATCCGCCTGTCAATGCAGGGGACACGGGTTTGAGCCCAGGTCCAGGGAGGATCCCACATGAAGCAGAGCAACTAAGCCAGTGCGCCACAACTACTGAGACTGTGCTCTAGAGCCCGCGAGCCACAACTACTGAGTCCGCGTGCCACAACTACTGAAGCCCGCGCTCCTAGAGCCCGTGCTCCGCAACAAGAGAAGCCACCGCAATAAAAAGCCTGTGCACCACAACCAAGAATAGCCCCCCCTCGCCGCAACTAGAGAAAGCCCGCGCGCAGCAACAAAGACCCAACGCAGCCAAAAATAAATAAATAAATATATAAATAAATTAAAAAAAACAATCCTTCTTGGTCCAGCTTCTAAAAACCAATCAGTCCACTTTTCTCCCTGAGGGAAAATAAGACATTTTGAGAAAAGTCACAAATCAGGGCCACTGTGTATATACTCTTTGTAATACATGTTCCCCTGGAAAAAAATTGTAATAAATACAAAAGGACCTGAGAAATATGCCTCAATTAGAGTAAAATACACCTCTTTCACTGGGCTAAATGCACACCTGTAACTACCTACTCCTCCATGGAACTGTGATACATGTGACGGAGTGAGAGTGGAAATGGGTCACGCAGAATGTACTTTATTTTTAAAAAAATGTATTCCTTGGGGGAGTTTTAGATAAATGACTGAATGTCATTTCATTTCTGAGGTCTTTGCTCAGGAAGCCAAGTGTGCAGAGCGAAACCATCTGCACAAGGTCAAAGATGGGCGAGCTGCTGCAAGACGCTCCCCCTGCACGAGCCCCCGCCAAAGCCGCAGGCACCAGCTCGTTTCCTCCGCATTGTTACCTGGAAGACGGCAGATACCTGGAATCATGCAGAATCCAACAACGTATGTTCCCAGATCGATAGAGCTGAGCACACTGTGAAATCTCTAGGATGAGAGAAGACACCACATATGCCCACACTGTACCACCGCCACGGCAACAGTTTTTAATTTTTGTAAAGCAATTATCAACTTATGTATAAATGATTACAGTATCTGAGTTCCAAGATCTTTGGAAAAATCTGACGTTGCAATCAAAACATAATTGAGCTATTTCAGAATAGAAAGCCTATTTGCTCCTTAAAACATATAAAGAGCTAAAAATTAAACAATGACCCATTTAGAACAGAATTGCTTCACTGCAATTTTTTAAGGGTACATTTTAAGTGAACGTCCCTGCTTGATGATAAGTTTCTATAGTTTAATACTGATATTTCCCAGCCTGGGATGTGTGTGTCTCTCTGCATGTGTGTGTTTGTGGGTGTGTTGGGCGGTGGGTGGATGTGGTCAGCAGTGATGAGTTAATTTCCTCAAGTGATCTGATCTGAAAACCCATCGGCAATCATTTGCAGCCTAAATAAATAATGTCTTGTACATATAGGCACTATTATTGTTTCAAACGTATGTAAATGCTCTCATAAGAAAAATGCTAATTCATTTTAAAGAGCTGTTGACTTCATTGCAGATTTTTGTTATTGCTGGTTTTTAATTCCATGGAATAAAAAACATAGCAATTACCTACGGGCAACTGTAACATTTTAAATGTTAAGAAGGAGTTCTTCTGGAGTAGATGAGCTGAGATAATGTCTTTCAAGACCTACTGATAAAGTGCTTGTAGGGACTTAGTAGAGATATACAAATAATGGTGATATGATAGATATAATGGATTTTCAATTATGAATGAGTCACATTATAAGAAGCACTAAGCCATTTGGTTATATTAAGTCTAGATGTTTGGGTCTAGCCCTGAAATAAAACACTTAGAAAACAATTAACAGCTGTTGCCTCTGGGGATAGGAGTGGACTCCTGTGAGCAGCCAGTGCAAAGGCCCTTCTTTTTACTCTCCATACTATATTGTTTGAATCGTTTATAACAACCATGAATTCAAACCTTGCTTTTATATTTTAAAGGATATAACTGAATCACTTTGCTGTATAGCAGAAGTTAACACAGCATTGTAAATGAACTATATTTCAATAAAAAAGATAATAAATTAGAAAAAACAAAAATAATTTCAAGAAAAGCAACCACACCAAATAAGATCCACAGTCTCTCTGGAGCCCAGTGAGGTGCTGGCTCCCTCTTCTGCGTATTTATTCTCTTCTACTAGGCTTGGATTAGGAGCCTGAGAATTGCTTCTCATTCTGTATAACTTTGGAGCCTGCTCCCAACGTGACAATCATTTTCACCACATGCTGGGACCTGGGCTGCACACTTCCCATGAGGTCTGAGCTCCCAGGGAGGACTGCAGAGCAAGCTCCGTATCACCACGTCCATGTGTTTGGGGTCTACAGGACTGCGGTATATTCCCACCCAACTGTGTTTTGTTGTGCAGATGCCTACGGATGCAGAGAGAAAGAATGATTCTCGCCTCCTGCCACCAAACATGTGTTGGCACACCCCAGGGAGCATGTGTGAAATCCTACTGTGTCCTACACCAGGAGGAGATTAGAGCTGGCTGGTCCATGGTGGCTTCTTTCCACGATAACTCTATGAGAGCTGATATTCAGGGTTAGGGATGTATACAATTCATGTGATATTTAATGTGTTTAGATTCAAAAAGCTGTAGCAAATTCCATGCAACACTTGCTAATATGGTAAGTTAATCTAAAATACTTTAAATTCTGTCCCCAAAAAATGCTGCCATGCTAAATTACCCCAAGTTAAGTAATGTCATGTTGTATTATGGCATGACATTCAGGTAGCTCATTGTAGCCAATAAAAACATTTATAACCTTTAGGGAGATTTCATGGAAAGCAGATGCACTGTATTTTTTTTTTTTCTAAGGAATTTAGTCCAATTTTAGTAATGCATATGTGAGGTGGATAAAACACTACAAATAAAAGATTCTGGTTTTTATTTTATGCATAAACTAGACCTTGTTATTTTAAGTATAGTACAAGGGAAATGAATTATTTAAATCTAAGGTTCACATTTTCATTTCTGTCTGTCATATCTATATAGATTTTCCTTATTCATTCAAAGGAAGGACAAATAAGATGGGGTGACTTTCCTGATGGATGGTTTTTTTGATTTAGGACCAATATACACTAACTGGCTTTGTTTTCACTATGGTGTATATGTATATATATACACACACTATATACTATATATGAGAAATATATATATATATACACACACACAGTTTTTATTACTTTACTCTTTCAATTCTCTCTGTCTTTCCACACACATACACACTCACACACACACACACACACTTATATATTCAGATCAGAATATGACTATATAATCTAGCCAAGCTTGTGCGGACAAAGAATGTCACCTGCCATTTCAGTGAACAAAGGATGTTGAGGCCATCAAGGCTTCAGCCACTGCAGCCACCCCTGATGGTACAACCTGAGGGGAAGTGAGGATGGAGATAAACAGGATATTGGCCCTAGATAGTTAAGGTGCATATCAAAGGAATGATTTCCTTAAGCCCAGACTCTTACATCTTCCCATGCATACAATATCACTAAATTCATTAATGTGAGATGTCTGGGTTCTTTTTAGTTAGCAGTAATCTTTTGATGTTCGACTACCTGTTTTTTCCTGTAAAAAACTCCTATATATCTTGGTTCCTCCCTAACCTGTTCAGAACAGTCGAACTACCTGAGAGGTGTATCCCAGGACTATCCCTTTTAGTCCTCTGTAAGGTCCTCGAATAAAACACAATTCTCAACTTTTAGGTTGTGCATTTTTTTTTCAGTCAACACATACATTGTCAAGTAGCCAGTGCATCAACTCATTATTCATATGGTTGATTGGCTCTTTCACCTTTTCTCACCTTTCACCTTGATGGATTTTTGTCACATAGAAACAACCCTCAATGAATACATTCAGTGAGTGGCTCTTTTGAAATAGTTTTTCATGTATGGTTTCTAAATTCAGTTCCAGAGAATGCTTCATTTCCACAAATGCTTTCTCTAGACTACACCTCTCAAAGCTAAGTGAGCTTAGGGCATAAAAGCTGTGTATCTAAACTCTTCATGATCTAGGAGAACTGATCAAGGTCAGGTCTCCTTTACAGAACTGCCCATCCCCAGGCACAAAAACAAGGATCAACAGAATCCTTCCTTTTGGGACCTCAACAGAAACTTCTCTTTTATAAGAGTGAAAAAATAAGCTTAAATAGAGTGTGAGGCCAAGTTATTTCCAGAAAAATTTTCAATATTAAGGAATAATTCCGGAGCCTCAAAGATCTACGGTTAGGTAGGAAAGCTGAGTTGCCGCTATTTTTAGCATATTTACTACTTGAATTTTAGTTTGGAACTTGTATTTACATATTTTTATGTTTTGTTTTGATTTTGCTCTGTTGAGGAGGAGGATTTATTGATATCAGGAGGGTTGTGAATAGGGTGCGGTGATAGTGAGTCAGGTGGCAGTTGTCCCTTCCTAAACATCTGATTTAATGGTAAGAAAGACTCCAGAGGTTGTTTGATCATGGGAATAATTAATCTTGAGGTTCCGAATTTTAAAAGGCATCACACAAGGATGCCTAGCACTGACGATCCTGGGAGCTGCTTATATGTCCCATGTTTTTCCTTCTGGGCTTCCTGTCTCAATGATTTTATGTCCGTGAAATAAAATAATGGGAAAAAATTCAGCAGGATGGACATAGAGTTAATATTGAAATGCTATCATTTCCTCAGCATGAACTTTTTATACTCAACAAATGTCTGATGAGAAAAGATTTGTATCGGGCCCTATTCTAGGCACTCGGAAACACATTAGTGCACAAAACAGAAAAACACCCCTGCTCTGGTGAAGCTTATGTTCTAGGGGAAGAAACTGTATGCATGCCCACCTTGTGTATATACATAATGCATTAATAGAACTTTCATTGAAGGCAGACAGAAATTACATTAAAACTAAGAGTCTCTGTCTGCGGGGTCATGTACACATTTCAGATTTCATAAAGTAATTAAATTGCCCTTTAACATTTGCTTAAACTTTCCCCCTCAATTCTTAATGAGATCACAATCTCTTCACAGTTCGACAAGAGCAGGAACAGGCACAAGGAATAAAGCTATGAAGAGTCATTTAGAGTGTTCTAGAAAGTGTGACTTCTCAAAACTTAAAATCAGGTTTAATGATTTGGATGGAAACAATTGTTCGAGCTCTCTCTTTACATTAGCTGGACCATCACTTTTAGTAAAAGTTAGTAAATTAAAAAAAATCTTCCCAACATATTGTGGTAATTTTTCTTGGTTTCTGAAAATGATGGTCTCTTTTTGAGAGTTTTGATACATTTCATCAACACTGAGACAAATGCTTAGATGTTCCATTCACAGAGAAAACTGTTACAGAATCAAGAGGCTGCATCTAGTACCATGTTAAGGAAATGATATCTACGGCAACGTAAACTGGAGTGCGTTCACTGAAATCATAGAATTTCAACCCCTTGCAATATTTCTTCACGCAAGAGTGCCTCTAAATAGATGAAAACTCATTTGGCATTCAAAATATCTACTGAAGCCCTACCATGGATCAGATATTGTAATACACACTGGGAAAGGCTAAGTCATGGGTCATATTCTCAAGAAGCCAACAGCAAATAGGGGAGTCAGAAATATAGACAATATAACTATAAATCAGTGTTATAATGATGGCATATTTAAGGTGATGTACAAAAATGGCCAAGACTGTCCTCTATTCCATGGCCTCTCGAAAATGTTCCCGCAATCTCCCTTATCAAGGCTGCTCACTAGAAAAACAGCTTTATTTTTACTAATTTCTGTTTAATGTCTGGCATAATCCATCAGGTTCATTTCTGTTTTACCCTGTTCTCAGAGAAAAAGATAAAATATCTGTTTACAATTTCTTTATAAAACCCTTTGTTTTAAAATCAGAAAATTATTGCAACACAAAAAAAATATTTTAACTGGTGAACTTACTTAAATACCATCTCTTTCCAACAAAGATTTCAGGGGCAGAAAGCAGAAGATATAATCATAAGGCAAATAAAAAAGAAATAGAAAATAGACCCAAGTTATAAGCAGTCAGATAAGTTAACTGCAAGAGTTATTGTTACTAATAGCTGGGGGCTTTTTTAGATTTGAATTTGAGCTTCCCGGCAGCCAGTGCAAAGATGAGAAATGTGACAAGTTAGTTACATAATTAGAAATATAATGACAAGTATAAATATGCCAGTTTTTCAGGGGAGATCAAGTTATTTTGACATTAAATCTAGAACAGCTTTTACATGGAGAGAGAAGATTAAATTATATAATGGCCACTATCCACATATTGAAGCATATTTCACACAACCAGTCCAATAAAATCCAAGGACAAATATTAAAGCAAATTTAGTGAAGGCAGTTCCAGAAGGAAGAAGATCACTATGATATAAACACATGGCTCAGGATATGGATACATGGATAAATCAATTGCCCTCCACTTTCCTCCAAAGCACTCCTTCATCTGGCATTAGAAGTATCTGCATTGCTGACAAGTCAAGATTAATTCTTTGGAAAAAACCTTGGAGAGCTGATTTTCTATAATTCTGCTTGATGGTGGATGGATGGTCTATAAGCTTTGAAATGTAAATCAACCAGTGGTAGGACTGCTAGTTTACGGTGAAAAGATGAGAAAACAAACCAGCCTGGATCCTTGCTTGTACAGGATGTGGAAGACATTCCATCTTAACACAGAAATGAGCTAACGGAATCAGGATTCTCCAGAGACACATGATTGGACTGATTCTAAGACTTTAATAAATATCCCAAACATTAACATAGAACAGACAAAAACTGGTTTTATGGGGGAATTACTTTTAAGACAGATATAACAAATTATTTTAGTTAATTCAGGCAAATAAATGGGCAATTGGGCCAAAAAAATCAATAATGACTCTAAGCAGGACAAAAAGAAAGCAACCCACATGCAAAATAGAGTTCTTCAGAGGCTTTTTTTCCCCCTCTAATTAAAATTTTCAAAAGGGAGCACTGGTTTCATAGGGTCCCAGAATATTCTTCCCCTTAGATTTCTGTTCTAGAGAAATAATATCGAATTGTTTCTTCCTTTCCTTATAATTTTGAATCTCTTTTAATAATCTTTTAACCCTCTTAACCATATATCTGCTACACAGGTTCTTGGGAAAATGCAAATTATAGTTTCCCAGTAGAATTTTAATCCAAATACTCAGAGAAGCAAAGGAAAGCTGAGTTTGGTGGTGGAAACCTGGCTGTGCGATCACAGTGCTCACCAAGACTGCCTCTTAACCAAGTTACCTCTCCCACTTCCCCCATTTATTTGTTCTTGTTCAGAACCCATTGTTTGCAATCAGAAAGCAAGCAAGTACTTGAGGCTCTGAGGTCTATTTTACACCAATCCATATATAATTTCAAAGGTAGAAAAGGAAAGCCATTTCTTCTTTATCTTGATATTGGTAATCGGAGCTCTGTGAGACTATTTACCTTCCATCTTCCACGGAGGCCATGAGATGAAAGCAAGGTGAGAAACAGCACAGTCTTTGATCATTTTGACTTTGTGGAACTGGGTGGCCCAGATGAAAGTTAACAGTTTATCACATATGTGCATCCCCTCTTAAACTTTTTAAAAGAGGTAAATGAAAAGGATTTGTTCAACAAATAGCATGTTAGAAAAACAGTGACAATGAAGTTGACCTTTCTGTTACATCAAAGGGGCCTTACTAAGTGCCTTATGGATAAATTTCAAGGTTGAGGAAAATAACTGCTACACAGCAAAGCTTTTGGTTTTTGTTCTTTTTTTTTTTTTTTCCCCTGTTGGCTTATTTAGAGAAGGCTCAAAATTTTAAACTGCCAGTTAAATTGGGTGCCTGTTAAATGAGGGAATTTGCAACATACAGTTTATTAAATGCTCTGGTTAATGTTATACAGAGTATAACAAAGGAGCTGGTACTCCTACTAGGTTTTTTAATGCAAAGGTGAATCAACAGAAAAAAAAAAAGTTTTCTTTTACTTTACTGACTAAGGCAATGTATTCTAGTGTGTATTTCTTTATTAAAAACATCAAATTTAACCAGACTTATCTGAGTAAGACATACATTCATTAGGCTCACTGTAAGGTTTTAGTTTATTCAGTGATAATACAGCTGAAAAAATAATTGAGTTGGACGAGTGTTAAACACAGAAGAACAAATTTCTGTTTCAAGAAACATTAGCAATATTCCTCAGCAGTTAGAGACAGACCTCCAGAATATGAGGAGGACTCAGAGCACTTGAAGTAGCAAAAATTGCATAATACGCCCACTGAGGCTCCGTCTTCCTACTGAAATATCTGGTGGTGGAAACTCCCAAATTCCTCTATTTGGGGGAAATCACGTTTGAAAAATGAGCCAGTTTTGAAGTAAAAAGTGAATCAGCTGAGAGATAGAGTCTCAGGCTGATTTCTTCATCCTTTCCCCCGTGGGATAAGAGTGAAGGAGCTGTGCTTAAAAGAGGAAAGGAGTTCAAGGAATTGAGAGAGAGAGACAGTCTGTATCCTATAACATCCTAACATTTGAAAAAAAATGAATGAATATCCATCATTCAGATGTTTGTTAACTAGATGCCATGCAGGTCAAACATCAGGTTGGGAGCTGCAGTTTTCAGTTCTAAAAATAAAAAATGATGGACGATGCCTGCTTTATCCTTTGAGTCGCCAAAACATCAATCATTTGGGTTATTTATACTGGGGAAAGGTTAGTTCCTACCTGGTCCCCATTCTTTTTGGACTCTTCCTTAGTAACAGGATTTTGCTCCCATCTGTACCCTTCCTATACTCCAGGAAAGGCAGACTCCAGCTCCAAATGAGTCACTGATCTAAGCCACTCCATGGTGGCCTCATTTCCTCTGTCAGTGATTGCGTTATGCGGGCACATTTGATTCAATTCAATGAGACTTGAAAGGAGATTTGCTGAGGGCTTCTGGGAATGGTTTCCTTCACTCTGAGAAAAAGGCATACATCCTCCCTTTTATGCTGCCACACATTAATGTGTCTACACTGTGAGCAAGGAGAGTGGAAAGATGGAGGGAATGGGAATCTGGGTTCCAAAGGACGTGGTTGAATTAACCAATCCTGGGCTTACCTGACTTCCACATGCTTGTGGTTATTAGAGATAAATTCCCTGAAGGCACCTTAACTGATCAATTTCTAGTCCCCTCAACTACACCTTCCATTTCTTTTTCCTCTTCATCCTCCAACCCTATTTACCCTATTTATCTAACCTTCTATCTATCTATCTATCTATCTTTCTACCTACCTACCCAATTACCTACCTATCTACCTACTATTATCTATCTATCTATCATCTACCTACCTACCTACCTACCATCTATCTATAATTCTGTCCTCCTGTCTTGGTTTTGTTCCTGAAAGTCTTTCTTTTGGGCTCTTACAATAATTGCTAATTGATCTCCCTGTCTGTAGCACTGGTCTCTGGATACTTCCAGCAGACTGCAACCATCCTGCCTTTTCTAGAAGGGAAACTGAATCACATTATTCTTTCACTTAAATTCTTTAACAGTGTCTTACTATTGGGAATGGTGAATATGAGTTCAAATTATTTTCATGTTTACAAGGTATTCTATAATCTGGTTCTTGCCGAGCTTTCTATCCTGAAATAATCTTTATTAGGTATTGTTTAACTGGCTCCTATTCATCCTTCAAGATGCAGCTAAAAAGCAAGAAGTCCCCTCTGCGGTACTGCTGACCCATTCAGCTCATTGATCACTCCCTCTTTGTGCCACCTCAGTATCTTGCAGGTAACTTTATCAATACTTGTCTCACAATATTCTTTGTATTTGTATACAAATCTCTTGTATTTGTTTGTAAGTCTGCCTTCTTCAATAAGCAACAAACTCCTTGAAGCCAGGGGCTATGCCTTATTTACTTCTGAATCTTTAGTGCTCAACCTAGTGATTTGCTTATACTAGGTGTTTAATAAATATATTGTGATTGATTCTAGAGGGAGGTCTACAGTGCAAAGGTGTGACATTTTAACTCAAGAGAGTTTAATTTTCAGGGTGAGAAATGTATATAACATCTCTTCTACCTTTACCTTGAGCTAATAATGCCTATGTCGTGATATGGGGGAGATCAATGTCATAATAACCAGGATCCCATCAAAGAGATTAAATTATTATTTTTTGATTTGCATTTGTTTTGGAAAATCATTCAGAAGCTATTCAGAAGCCTCTCGGAAGTCATAAGTTACGTTAAATAATGATCAAAGTATGAATTGTTCAACAGATCAATCCGTAAAGAAGTAGTTACTGCATGTACGAGATCCAATGATCCAAAGATCAAAACAATGTAATTTTTATCCCCATTTATAAGGAGAAAATACAATTTTGGCTAAGGTGTATCATAATGTTCACAGAAACATGGCAGCCTTGATCCACGCTTACTTTATGTGGAGAAAATTTATGGCTTTCTTCACAAAATGCATGAAATGGATTCCTTATATGACCCTCTGGGCACATGTGCTCTATATTAGAGGCCTGATCAAATGATCATATTGACAGCAAAGTCAAGTGAGGAAATAAAATTCTATAGCAAAAATTCCTCATTATTATCCTTCAGAGACTGCCCAAGTAGACCCTGTTCAAGGAGAAGGCAGTATACTGAAGCCAGATTTTGGATGTACAAGACTGCTCTGAATTTGGGATCTGCCTAATTTTGACTTGGAAAAGCCTACTGGTTAAAGCATGGCCCCCAGAGTAAGGCTGCCCAGATAGGAATCCTACTACTCACTAGCTGTGTGTCCTTGGTTGAGTTCCTTACCCTCTCTGTGCTTTTGTTTCCCCAAGTGTAAGTGGGGGTGACAATAATGCCTATGTATAGGGCTGTCATGAGGATTTAAATGTGTTAATGTTTGTAAAACACTTAGAACACTGCCTGGCACATAGGAAGTGCTATGCAAGTGTTTGCTGGGTAAACAGTAATTTGTATTCATCTCCTGACACAGTTCCAGCAAATAAAAATCTAAAGTGGAGAGCTTTGCATTTATGCCACATCTACACGAAAGGGCAACTAGAAGAAAATAATGTAATAATGTATCTAGGAAAAAAGGAGGCACTTTGCTCAAGAACTTACTTAGGTCAATACAAATGATAATCTCAAACCTTTGGCTAGGCATTTTTGTAATGGGAACAGCCATTAAAAGGTAGAAAAATTGCTATTTTAAAAAACTCCTGATAGAATAGGGACTTGCACAATTTGACAGGAAAAGGAGGAACAGAGGGTTGATGGAAGGAGCCAACCAGGCTTTGCACAAGAAGGAGGAGGTGAGAGAGATGGGGTCTTTCCACTGGAAAAATGCTTTTCTTCCTCTGCATCAGTTTTAAATCCTTGCCTCTGAATTTGTGCTTGAAAAGTGTGTGATTGTATGGGTTAGGGTGGGGAGGGGACGGGGGTAGGGATGGGTGGTCCAACAGTTATCCGTTAGAGACTCAAGAATAGGAAAGCTTGGCCATAGCTTATCCAGTGGAGACATCTCAAATGGAACCAGACTCACAGCACTCATCCCGGCCTAATAGTACGAGTGGACGGAGGCATCTAAGTCCACTCCCATCGCCCTAGTTGAGCCCCAGTGGAGTGTTAGTCTAGACCAAACAACTCAGCTTAGAAGAAATACTCCTTCAGAAAATTAGGTGCTAAAATCTCAGTTGAGACCAACTCACTGGGGAGATTTCCCGTTTGGTGGGTTGAAACGGTCTTAGTAGATGTGCAAAAGGAAAGGGGGGCAGACCTGAGTGCCAGGGAGCAAGCCTGGGAACCTGAGTGTGCCTCCAAGGGGACAGCTGTGAAAGAACTGATTTCTTCCAGCGCTTTTTATTGTACTAGGAGACAGTCTGATGAAGTATACAGTTAAGAAGGAATCCCCACCTCTTCTGGAATTCTCTTTAAGTATTGCTGACGCCAGAGAAGTCTGAACCACTTGTCCACTCTTGCATGGTGGTGGCTGTGAAGAAAACGAAGGAGTAAAAGGCACAGGGAGGTGGGTCCGCCCCACCTTGGCCCTTCTGTTTGCATCTGTGCAGATCTGGTAACATCTGTGTCTATAATCTCCACGCTGTTAACCACTGGGCACAGAGTGACTTTTTTTTAAAAATTTTTATTGGAGTATAGTGGCTTTACAGTGTTGTGTTAGTTTCTGCTGCACAGCAAAGTGAATCAGCTGTGCACATACATATATCCCCTCTGTTTTGGATTTCTTTCCCATTTAGGTCACCACAGAGCATTGAGGAGAGCTCCCTGTGCTATACAGTAGGTTCTCATTCTTGATCCATGGCGGAGCTGGGAGTTATGGGAGGAGAGGGAATGCAGAGAGGCAGGGATGGAAAACTCTGGAGGGATCTACAATGACATTCACCTTCCTCAATATATACTAGAGGAAAGGGTCTTTTTGATGTTGGGGTAATAATATGTATTATTATCCAATAATAAACAGTTTTCTTTGAAAAGATCTTTTCAATAATAATTGTTATTATTATAATCATCACCATCATTATTATTTGGAATCTGCCATTATTGAGCACTTATGTGCCAGGAACTGTGCCAAAGGCTTTATTTACACTTTCATTTAATCCTTAAAATATTATGCCCATTTTGTTGGTGAGAAAATCAAGACCAGAGAGGTTAAGAAACATACTAGTGTTGTATAGTTACTGACAGAGCCAGGATTAAAACGCAGATCAGTCTGACCCCCAAGCCTGTGCTCTTAACATTCTCTACATCCATATATATGTTAGGGTATCAGGCCCATCAGAAGGAATGCACTATACAACCCAGCCACAAAGACATGGTGATATCTTCTTGAGGCTGAGAAAGAACTAGAAGTTATCCAATGATCTGTCTCCTGATGCACCATAAGAATTGAATAAATTATATGACACGTGAGCTTAATGGCTGGTACCAATTTTAAAAATGTCAGGAAACTCTTTGGCTTGAAAGAAATCAAGGGAGCTGTTACAGGGCTAGAATGATCTGTGTCAGAAGAGCCCTGATATCATTTCAAGTCATCTTTGCGCTTAGACTCTGCACTGGCAAGGGAGCATTGGACCCTCTGGCTGGGAGGAAATGTACATGGGAATATGATATGGGCTGGACTGGGTACGACGCAGTCATGAAATATCATTAATTTTTCTCACATCACTCCCCCAATTCTGTTTTGTTGATTTCCCCCTTCCCTCCCTTGATCATTTTCTTGGGTTCATTTCATAGATCTTTTGGTCATGGTGGGGACATTAGAAGAGTTTCATTTTCAAGTTATAGAGAAGTCAAGTGTCATCTAAATCAAAACTCTAATCTCTCATCCAATATAAAGAAACTATTTCCCAGCTCAGACCTGGCGGGTCACATGGCAGGACTGGGGACATGGGCTTCTGCATTACTACTCCACTTTACTTTTCTACTTTCTCCTCTCCTCTGCACCCCATCACTATGTTGCCCCTGGCTCTGCTAGGGGCAGGAAGGAGGGGAGGGATGAGAGGAAGACCGCAAGGTCTCACCTGAATGGGGCTCCTGTTATCTGGCATCGATATTCTTTGTGATGGCAGATACCCAAATGCTGGCTCTGGCTCATGGGGCAGATTCACGATTTCTTCAGGTGTCTGCCCATCACCTCAGTCCTCACCACCAGGACCCCCTGGCACAACTCATCACTGACACAGGTGACGTACTCTCTACTGATCGCCTCTCAGCTCCCGATCTTTGGGCTCGAGGGAACCTCTTGGGAAAGGTCCTTTAAAGATGGCTCTAGGGGCTTCCCTGGCGCCGCAGTGGTTGAGAATCTGCCTGCTAATGCAGGACACGGGTTCGAGCCCTGGTCTGGGAGGATCCCACATGCGGCGGAGCAACTAAACCCGTGAGCCACAACTACTGAGCCTGCGCGTCTGGAGCCTGTGCTCTACAACAAGAGAGGCCGTGATAGTGAGAGGCCCGCGCACCGCGATGAAGAGTGGCCCCTGCTTGCCACGACTAGAGAAAGCCCTCGCACAGAAACAAAAGACCCAACACAGCAAAAATAAACAAATTAATTAAAAACAAAAGTACCAACGCCACCGTGGATGTGAGGATTAAATTAGTCAATGCTTTAAAAAAAAAAAAAAAAAAAGATGGCTCTAGCTCAGCAACATTTAGCAACATGCCCTGTTCAGGAAAGGGTGATTAAGGGGGTCACAGAGCTAAGCTCAGTAAACTTTGGCATGCCTCGCTTGGATGGAGAAGTACCTGTCATTGGGATGGTCCATGATTCTTAATGGGTCAGGTTTGAGGCCTCAGCAGAGACTTAAGACAGTGAGAAAAATTAATCTCTTCAAGAGAAATGTGATCAGATACGTAGAACCAGAAAGTTTTCATTTGATTGAGATGGTGGACCTAACTCTCCAGCTTTAGTGTCAGGTAATTTTTTTGACCTCCTTTTTTCAGTTTGTTTACTTCTGATGAGGAAATAGGGACCTCATTTGTTGTAGTAATTATCAATACAGCTATCTTTTTTTTCTCTTTTTACAATTTATTTTTTTAAGAGACAAATGGTGTTTTTTAATTAATTTTTTTTTGGAGCATAGTTGATTAACAATGTTGTGTTAGTTTCAGGTGTACAGCAAAGTGATTCAGTTATACATATACATGTACCTATTCTTTTCGAAATTCTTTTCCCATTTAGGCTATTACAGAGTATTGAGCAGAGATAACCTGTGCTTGTTGGTTACCTATTTTAAATATTATAGCTATCATGTTTGAGTACTTGCTAGTATAGATACTTCATATAAACCCCACAGCAGCCCTATAAGATGGGTGCTCTTATCTCCATGTGACAGATGAGGACATGAATGCCAGATCACTCAGCAAAGGGAACAGTGAGAATGGGCAAAGCCAGACTTCTCCCCATGCTGGCTCCGAAGTCTGTGGTTTTCTTGATATTTCATATCGCATGTCGAAGGCATGCTGTGGCCGCTGATGGTCTCGCAGCTGGCCAAAATACAGACTGGCCAGATCATAATCACGGGTCAAGGGTTTCTTATTTCTAGCTAACTGAATGTGCAGCAGTGATTCTCAGCCTTGATTGTACATATAATCATGTGGGAATCTTAAAAAAAAAAAAAAAAAAGACATGCTTGAGACCCACCCCAAACCAATGAAGTCAGAATCTCTGGGACCAGGAATGAGCTTATATATGTATGGGGCCCAAGCTCTCCAGGTGTTTCTAATTGCAGCCAGGGCTGAGAACCACTCATTTCTACAAAGAGATAATGCTTACTTTAAGTACTTGCTGGGTTGTAGGTGAGAATCATGGTCTCTAAGAAACAGAAGGAGGTTTTGACAAAGAAATACCAGCAGAGAATATGAAGTTATTTTGTATATATATGCATATATATACACATAATTTTGTACACTCCTCCAATACATCACTTCTCATACTCAATCATTAAAAAAAAAGAAATACTAGCAGATACTTATATATAACCAAAAGGGAAGTTATAAAACAGTACATCCTTGATATTTGTTATAAATATTCCATATTCCTAAAGGCCGCTCTGTGCTCATATATGTGATAAAGGAATGAAGATACACATTTAATTATTATATTTATTATCACCTGCCACTTAACTTACTTCAAGTTATCATGTAACTTACTAAAATATTATAACATAGAGAGAAGATTAAAAACAGAAGGAAGTTCTTTCTGGCAACAACCTAAGGTCACATTATTAAATAAGACCTGAACAAGGGTAGTAAGAATGCAGCCAACTACCAAATAAACACATTAACTACCAAAGCACCATTCCTTTAAAGAGAATCAAATAATGCTGTAGAACTTCATTACCATTTCCCCATATTTATCTAACTTGATCCTTATAACCTTTCTGTAAGGCAAGCGATGTTGTAACTCCTGTGTAACAGATGAGGAACCCGAGATTCTGTGTGTGGACAACTAACTCAAGGTGGAATTGACAGCTAGGTTTCCCGGCTGAAAATTGTCCTCTTCCCACTAGTGTGCACTAACAGGAATGATCTAGATTCATTCAGAGTAAGAGGCAGACCTGCTATTTGCATCTGCGTTGACTTAATAGCTATAGTGATTCAGAAAAGCTGACTAGTGGGAATGACTGGAAATGAGCAGTGGAAATTGCTTTCAATGTATCACTCATGAATCAATGGTTCTTGCTGATTTGAACAGTTGGAAAAAGTTTACTGATATGAAATTGGAAAAGCAGTTGTAGAAAAGCCCTAGGGCTGAACAGAGCTTTGTCAGCTTTCACAGAGGGCTTTTATATTCTCATTTGACTTCATGAGCAGCGAGCAGAGTGAAAATGGATGTCGTCCCCTAAATGAGAACTCAGCAGCAAGATGAAATCTGAGGTTTGGCCCCTGAATTCATAAGGAAATCTTTACATGAATAATTCTAGATCCAAGCACTCCTGTTAAATGCTCAGTGAAGCATGACATTCAAGGATCTTATGCATTTTGTTCCAATTAGCTAGTTGATTTATTTCAGCAATAGGAAATAAAATATTTCTAATAATATTACATAAACGAGTGCTCTGTAGTGTTCATCAATGAAAATTATACTATTTATTTGAAAGTCAGCATTCACATGACTTCTTAACTGCAACACAGTTGAGAACCTGATTGGAATGGCACGTGAACTCTTTCTAGAAAACCTAAGAGAAGTCCTGTCCAAGGGGGGAGCTGTGTCACTACGAACTGAAATCTGAAAACAAGGACTAAGGAGAATAAAAGCTGCACTGGGATGATAACCTGGAACATAAAGCCCTTTTTGGAATCAGCTTCTCTGTTGATTCTCTATGCCAGGCTGTGCATCTGGTGGTTTTCACTCTGTTCTATGCTCCATTGATCCTGACCATTTTCCCACAGGACCCTCACATTTGCTTTTTACAGATCTGGTCTTCTGGCTCAGATTCTTCCTTTGTTTTATTATTCAGCTATGGAATTCCTGACCTTGCCTTATACCAAGTGGTGATCATTACTCAAAGCAAAGTTAGCACTTGCTTTTAGGTAAGGCCAATTGTATGCTATTTTAATGCATTGACTTCCCCAGGGCCACAGATTTACGTTGATCTTGTGGTATGAGTCGGAAGTGCACATCAAATGAACGGGCAGACTAACACATGTGGTTGGTTTCAATGCTTTTTACACAACAGTAATAAATACTATCTTTAAGTGTTGTACTTTAAAACAGCTTTACAGTTTTATGTTTTTTTTTTTTTTAAAAAAAACGAACCCTAAACTACCATAAAAACACAAAGTCCTCATTCACTCCAAGCACTAGTTAGATATGAGAGGGTGGCCTCTTCTCTTGTTATCATTGTTCACATGTGGTTTTCACATTGTCGTAGTAACATTTTGTCCTACTGTGCTTGGAATACTGTGTGCTCTCCTTTTAAATATGCATGCATTTTACGTAGGCTTTCTAAATATTTCCACAATTCAGATAGTCATAATTTTCACTGTCACAGTTTATCATATTAAAGTTCCAAAGTTTGTTTCATCACTCCTAATTGTTGAGCATTTGGGTTGTTTCCAGTTATGTGCTATTACAAATAACGGGGTTATAAACATTTTTGAACAAGTAAGCTTAAAAGCTACTTTCTTTAGATAATTCTCCAAGGTGGGGAATACTAGCTCAAAGGTCATGATCATTTCATTTAGCTCTTGCAGTGCCTGAATGCTTTCTAAAAATAACATGCTAATTAGCAGTACGTGGACAACTCTATCCTTTTTTACCTCCATGAATGTTTATACTGTCATGAAAAAAAACGATGTGGCTTCAAAGCTCTGCAAAAGCAATAGGCTATGAACACTGTCTGCAACTAAGTGTGCCCACAGGACTCCTCAGAGGTGCATAAATCTCCTTGTGGTTGGCCACCAACCTGCCGGCCCAGTGACAGGGGCCACCGTGTATGCTACTCACTCAGCCTGTGCACTGGGTGCAGTTGAGCTGGCCTGCTGGAATTCAGTACTCTGGGGACAGCTTGGGGAACAGAGTCAGGGAGCAATAAGTTGGAGTTTGAGAAGGAAACAGGCTAGATAAGGTGGCTTGGAATTCTCCCATTAGTCCCAGCTTGGAATTCCTCACGCCATCTCTGTCATACCCATTTACTATTGGTGGTTACTCCCCAGGCCGACCCTCCCCTGTTGCCATGGCTAATGGTCATGTTATTTCTGCTCTATGCAATCACCAGCCCTGGCTTCTGCCAGAGGTTACTGGCCTGGAAAAACTGCTTTTAAATCAAATGAGATGGGGGGTGTCCTTAAGACAGAGGAAGTTAATGACCGCAGAAACTTTGCTGAATTTCATTTCACCTGCCTGCAGGACTTGGCATTTGAAACCAAGATTAGCTAGAAGGGAACATTGTTTCTTTGACCTGCCCTCCCGGGAATCTCTGGGGAGCTACCTAGACGGGATCAGAAGGTTTCTTCCCCCCATCTCCTCCACCTCATGCTAAGCAGTCACCTCACCCTTCCTTATTATTTGCTCTTAAAGGCATCAGCTCTGTTGGGGATAAGGAAATAAATTCCCAGCTAGCTTCATGGTAAGAAAATGTGTGGAAAATGATTAAACTTTTTTTTTTTCTTTCAGATTCCAGAAAAATAACTCCCACTCTGCTGGTGGAAGCACCGCATGGTGTCTCCGAGTCAGGCGTTAGGGGGAGGCGTGAAGGGAGTATGATGGCTCTCGCACCTCACTTGCCTCAAGGAAATAATAATGGCATGGACTCTCAGCTTCTACCATCTTTCCTCACCATGATCAGATGTAGTTAACACGAAGATACATAGAACAATATCCCCTGGTGGGCCACTAACATTTGGCATTGTTTTCCTCTGTGTAGTTGAGTTCAGTGATTAAACCTCATTGAAAAAGGTATTACATTTTTTGGACCCTCTTTATTCTTTCTAATCACTTTTCCTTTTCTTTCAAACTTTACTTGTTTCGTATGAGATTGGGGGGGGGGGCATAACAGAAGGCAGAAATAGTAACTTTAAAATTGTCTACCTTATTCCCCGTGAGTGCCGACCTGCAGCACACAGCCTGTTTCATGTTCTCTGCCAGCCACCACAAATCAAATGTCCCACCAGACTCTACGCCCATACATGAGGGAGAACTCTCCAGTAATCAAAAGAATCATATAGTCAGAAGCCCTATTATTTAATCTAAAATGTTTCTTTCTTGAATGTATTCTTGTTATTCTCTTTATTCTTACTAATAAGATAATTTCATTATCTTGTAAACATAGCTTTTGAAGGGACTTGGATAGATAATATAATTAGACTCACCTATTTAGGAAGGTTTCACAAATGATTCCAGCTTTTAGAAATTATATTTAGAAAAATACTTGCATACTTTTCTACTAAGAATCTTTTTTTTATATATATTGATTTTAGGTCTTTCTTATTTTCTGATATGGATTTAAAAAAATTTATTTAATTTAATTTATTTTTGGCTACACTGGGTCTTCGTTGCTGCACGGGCTCTCTCTAGTTGCGGCACGGGCTTTCTCTAGTTGCGGCGAACAGGGGCTACTCTTCATTGGGTTGCATGGTCTTCTCATTGCAGTGGCTTCTCTTGTTGCAGAGCACGGGCTCTAGGCGCATGGGCTTCAGTAGTTGCAGCATGTGGGGCTCAGCAGTTGTGGCGCACGGGCTTAGTTGCTCCGCGGCATGTGGGATCTTCCCGGACCAGGGCTTGAACCCATGTCCCCTGCATTGGCAGGCTGATTCTTAACTTCTGCACCAGGGAAGCCCTCTACTGAGAATCTTAAAGCACATACTCTGTTAAAATAACTTTCCTTCCAGGAGTCAGGAATGGCGTATAATTACTTATTTTATTTATGGAATAATTGAGATAACACACTACATTCACTCAGAGGAGGAGATTCTTTTATTGTGTTGTTGTTTTATCTAATATTGCAGTTCTCTGATTCTGAATGTGTATTTTTAATTTTTCTTAACTGGGGTGAAATTCACATAAGAGAAAATTAACCATTTTAAGTGAACAATGCAGTGGCATTCAGTACATTTGCCACGTTGTGCACCACCACCTCTACTAACTTCCAAAATCTTTTCATCATCACCCCAAAAAGAAACCCTGTACCCATTAAGCAGTCACTCTCCATGCTCCCCACCCTCCAGCCCTTGGAACCACCAAGAACTTTCTGTTTCTATGGATTTACCTATTCTAGAAATTACATATAAGTGGAATTATATGTGACCGTCTGTGTCTGGCTTCTTTCACTTAGCATAGTGATGTCAAGGTTGGTCCGTGTTGTAGCATGTATCAGTACTTCATTCCCATGTGTTTTTAACAGCATGCGACTCTAACACTTTCCAGTCTCTAGTGCTTTCAAGCTAACGTTGGCTTGAAAAATAAAAGCAAAGATAACAAATCCATGGGGTTATATTTCATATTCAACTTCTAGAAAGCCAAAGTATTGTGGAACACACAGATTTACCCAAGAACTGCAGGATGCCTCCCTCCACAACGAGGCATCCCCATTTATTGGGCCATTCCTAGTGTTACTGAAAGAAATGAATAGCCTATAGCCTGTTGGAGATCTTCAACTTTGAAATGCCTTTAAAAAAATTTTTTTTTATTTGAAAGAACTTTCTTCCATGGTCTTCAGCCGTGTGATTTACATACAAGAACATCACAGCTTTTGTAGTTAACTCTGAAAAGCCTTTCCCTGGTCCCTTTTGGTGCATTCTGTCAATGACCATAGAGTGACACCTCCACACTAACTCAGGCTGCCTGTCAGGTATGATAACACCTGCAGAGCTGAAATACAGTTGAAGTCCATCACTGAAACTTCAGCAGGGATCACTTCTCTGCTTTCAGAAAAGTGGCATTTTGGTAGTGGCAGGAAACAATTCCAGGGGACAGCTATGCTTCTAAAGTATAGCAATTTAGTCAATAAGTCAGGCTTTATCGACAAAGTGTGCATCTGTAAGAGTGTGTCAAGATGTACTAACAAAAAGATGTGAGAGTCCCTGGGAGCTTTATGGGCAGAGAACTACTGTGGGAATTGACTATTTATTGAAAGTGCTTAACAACAGACAGCTGTGTAGAGATGTCATCATAATAGATGTCTTCTCTTTGTGAGTTCTTACAATTTTAGTGGGCCTTTCAGAGTACAGAATGTCTGTCTTCCTTAGAGCACGATTACTAAAGTTGATCGTTGAAAGCAGAGCTCTCAACCTTTTCTATGCCAATACACATACAGGAAAAGATATTAGAGCAGCACATCGGGGTCAATGGTCAAAGCTGATCATGTCTGGAGATGACTGGACCAGGGGTTCTGGTCACTCCGGGCCCCATGAGCCATCCCTAGGGCTCAGCGTTCAGTATTGCAGCACACCAGCTTGGAGGCGCTGATCTAAATCATTGTGTGCAATGCAATATTATCCATAAACATTTGTCATTCGAGACTCTTCCGTCACAGGAAGTCTCTGTTTGCAAAAGCTGCTTTGCAAACTTGATTCTCTGTCTTGAGGTACTGTCTTGAATATGGTGGATGTAACACAGCAAAGATAAAAAATGAACTCTTGTGTGATGTTTTCTTGAGTCTCTTTGAAACTTCCTTGAGATCTGTGATCCATTCAGTGAGACAGACCTTGGCAGTTAGCCAGCAAATAATGGTCCTCACGTTCACATTGACATTTTGATATACATTTTAAAAAGCTGAATGTTTTTAGGATGTGTGATATTAAGAGGAAGGGATTACATATGTGGTAAATTCTTTTAATAGTTTTCCACAATTCTCTGAACAGATGGATCAAACTCTCTCATCCAGTGATTACTCTGAAATTAATAAGTTATGAGTTTGAGTGGCACTGTGAGAACAATACAATATGTGATGCTCTGGTTCTTACTGTTCTTTTTGACGGCTGTTTTCATAAACTGACATTCATATTTGGCCTTGCCTGCTGGGCACTGAACCACAGAGCCCGTGGACACATGAAATGACCAGTACCTACAAATTAGTGAGAGGCACTAATAGCTTCTCTGAGCGTGCATACCAAGGGATTTGTACTTCAACAGTCATTCTCGATGTAGTAGCTATGATCAATAAATACTAACCAACGGAAAAAAAGCATATTGATCAGGGCTAACTGCATCAGAAAAACAGGAAATCACTGTGGATATATTTTATGCAAGTCAGAGCCTTTCCACAATAGAAAGAAAATGGACCTATCACAGCAGGTAACTTAAAGAAATCTGTTGGTCTTAAAACATCTACCAACCTGAAATACTTCTACTACCTTCCTGATGAGTCTGCCATTCCCTTCTCATCATGCAAACCATTAAATTCTGATAATCTACACACGACAAGCAATTCCAAGTGGCTCCAAATGTCCTTCTTCTGCTACGTGGCCTGTTTAAAAAGACTGAAGAAATGTGTGGAGAGAAAGAGAAAAAAAAAAAAATAACCTGGACATTGTTGTCCAAATACTTCACCTATGTCTGGCATCTAGTTACATTCAATGAAGGGATGAAAAAAGTGAATGAATGAAAAAAGATGCATTTCTGCTTGGGTAAGTCCCTCTTAAGGCTCTTCTGGACTCTCAGGTGATAGTACACCTGCAGAGATCTAGCCTCCTCCCAATTCTGTGACCAAAATCTTTGCATTTGATGTCTTTGTTAATTGATAGGTGTCCCATCAGGAGATAAAGATGGGTGTAAGAATCAGCCCAGGTACCCTGACTTTCCAAGGAGGTACTAGGGAGTCGCTCTGACTGGCCCACCCCTCATTCTAGCAGAATGGGATAAGTCAGAGAAAATGGTTTGCTTTAACGTTTTAATCAATCCCTAAGAATTTCACTCCAAAGGATTTGCCACCCCTCCCATTTGTGCAGGTTGATACTCCTTTATAAGTTCTCTTTTCCTGTGAAAATGTGGTCCACAAGAAACCACAAGGTTCTGCTTATTGAAAGGACATAAATACATAAGTTACTTTCAATGCCAAAGTTGTCTCCAAATCCTAAGGAGGGAAAAAACAAAATATCGAAGTAGCTGTTGGGTCTCTATTTTACCTGCTAATGGAAGAAGCATAGAGACTCTTCTCTTTGTGTCCACTATACATAAAACTTAGTTCTGTGTTTCCACACAATTTATGCACTGATGAGGAAGAATGTTCAAGCACTTCAATCCTAGAGGAAAGGAAAAAAAGGACAGGAAGATGAAAAGTATAGGAGAGGAAAGGTCATAGGGAAACAGAAGAAGAAAATGGACATGGAGTTGATGGAAGGGAGAAGCAGGGAAAGGAAAAGGAGAAAAAAATGCAGAGGTGACAATAGAAGTAAAGTAGAACACAAGAGAGGTGAAGCAAGTAAATGGTGAACTGATTCAGAGTTAAGGAGGAAAAGCTGTTTCCTAGTTTATTATTCAACCACAAATGTACATCCACCAAACGTCTACACTTTTTGTCGTACCTAGCATTGGTATTCAAAACACATGGATTGGATGAACGGATATGTTACAGATCATCCCTAAATTCATGCTTGTTCTAGGCCGGTGGTTTTCAACTTCAGAACTATTGACAATTTGGGCTAGATAATTCTTTGTTGTGGGGACTGACTTGTGCATTGTAGGATGTTTAGCGGCATCTCTGGTCTCTAGCCACTACATGTTCCCAGTCAGTTGTGACAGAGGAAAATGTCTTCTGTCATTGCCAAGTATCCCCTGAGGGCAAAATCACCCCTGGTTGAGAACCATTGTTCTAGGCGTATGGACCCAATGGAGTAAATCCACTCAGTGCTTGAAATATACTTGGTAATTAATGACAATACACTGTTAGGGACATCAAGGTACAAATATGTCATATTGTTTTAATTGTTCTCAGGAGACTGTAAATGTCCTCCTTTGGAGGAATGCTATAACAATATCATAGGAGGTTTTGTTTTTCCTAAAGTGTTTAGTTGGTAGATACGATGATTCATAATGATCATTAGCAATTGGTATACTAATAAATGTCATCAAGTGTCATGTCCATATATGTAGTTTGTTTACTTGTTCATTTTACACCTCTGTTATTACAAAAACTCTATTATAAACTCTATTTTCCCCAAACTCTACTAAACAGTGGGATTATATATTTTTAGTTCCAAGTTAAATCTGGTATGTGCCTGATACTCAGAAAAATTCAATGTGATTTTAATTGTCTCTTACTCTTCTCTCCAGTAGTCACTGGGAAGTTACTACAATCTACTTTTACTCCATATGAGAAGATCATTACTTGATCTTAAAAAACAAAACAAACCAAAAACAAAACAAAAAAACCTTAGCACGTACACAGAGAAGAAACACATGTAAGTGGAGACCAGAACTGAAAGACAGAATTCTAAGCATTTTTTTTCAAAGACAAAACAAAGCCAAATAATACCAAACTCAAGGTGCACAATGGCAAGAGGAATTCAGAAAGTTTTTCTAAATGTTACTCCCAATTGTCTTATGATCTAAATCATATTTCTCACTGTAGACCCTCAGATGTTTAGAAAGCAGAAATTGAAGTTATACAATGTCCCATTTCACAGGCTAGGAAACCAAGGCAGGGAGCCGATGAAAATAAAATAGATTCTTGTGACATGTTTGTCAAAGAGTATGTCAGATACAGAGAAGCACTGCTGGTTAATCCACATCCAGGCTCTGAATCCAATTTCAACTAAGCTTATCGAGTGCCTTTGATGGGGTCATTGCTGCACCACCTCATTCACCTGTGTTCTCTAATTTACTGCTCAGAACACCGTGTGTCATCAGTTCTGTCATTCACACTTTAAAGAAGAGGAGACAGGTTTAGTAAGGTAATGTAATTTTCCCATGTTCAAGAAACTCAGTAAGTGTCAGAACTGGGATGTGGACGGGGTCTTCTAATTCCAAGGTTACGGATTTTCCTCTAAACCATGCTAATTTCCATGAAGGGATGGTTGGGGGAAAATGGGGTGGAATTTTCCCCACAAAACACCCCCTCACATGGCTTACATGGCCAGAATCCCTCATCTTTCACATCTATGTTCTAGTCATGTGAATGACATAATCCCTAAGATGGGAGAGAGAACATCCAGGTCTGGAGGTGCTGAGCATGACTACAAAAGTCAGAAACATCTCTGTGGAGGTGGGAAAGCATCCTAGATACCTGTGTGTGTGTGTGTGTGTGTGTGTGTGTGTGTGTGTGCCCATATTTACATAACCATCTCTTTGTACAGTTGCCTAACACATTTTCTGATGTTCTTTTTGTACTCTGGTTTCTTTCATTTGGTTACAGACCCCTGAAGGGTAAGGACTCTATTGATTGTTTCTCTTGGGTCTTTCGACCGTACCTAGAGCAGAGCTCTGCCTGTAATAAAAGCACATTTCCTATTATTGTCTGATTTATATAAGACATTGCTGGTTACACAAAGTAATCAGATGTGTAGAAATTGGTAATACACGTAGTGTTATTTCTTCATGTATTTGGGTATGGAAGCATCTCTCTTTAAGTTTCCTAAGATCCCTGTGAATACTATTAAATTAAATAAAAAAATCCAATGTTGCATAATCTTATTTATAGTCTAAACAGCAGGAAACTTGGGGAATGCTCGAAATACACTATTTAAAAATTCCTTTTGTTAAACAGTGCTTTAACCAGAGTTAAAATCACTCACTAGGAGAGGAGCCCTTAAAAATTATAAAATAATCGTGCTTAATACTGTATCTCACAGTCTTCCTTTGAAATTGATTATCCTCCTACTTTCATGTTTTGGTAATCTTATATTCCATGTCACTCATTTATATAATGCTGGGGTCTCATGAGCTAATTAAAAATAATTATTTTCCAAGTATATGTGTTATAAGTTGAGGGTACAAAATCCAGAAATTATAGAAAAGTGTAAGAAAGAAAAGAGTATCATCTATAGCTCAGGGATAACCACTATATCTCTGGTTTTGGATGGTCTGCCTTTGAGTCTGGTTTCCATATACACATGCATATACAACCCCTCTCCCCTCCCCCACGTGTATATGTGTGTGTGTGTGTGTGTGTGTGTGTGTGTCTTTGTCTCTCTCTATGTGTGTATACTTTAAAAAGTAAACTGGAATTATACTCTTTACAGTTTATATATGTATATATTTTGTTGTTGTTGTTGTTGTTGTTGTTTGTTTTTGTTTTTTTTTTGCGGTACGCGGGCCTCTCACTGTTGTGGCCTCTCCCATTGCGGAGCACAGGCTCCGGACGCGCAGGCCCAGCGGCCATGGCTCACGGGCCCAGCCGCTCCGCGGCATGTGGGATCCTCCCGGACCGGGGCACGAACCCGTGTCCCCTGCATCGGCAGGCGGGCTCCCAACCACTGTGCCACCAGGGAAGCCCAACAGTTTATATTTTTATGTAACATTATATTATGAGCGTTTCATCATTTTTTGTAAACACACCTTTTACTGGATAGAAAATGTGCCATCATTTGTATATAGTATAATTTAACTAATTTCATACTGTGAACATTTAACTGGCTTAAAATTTTTGTCTCAAATAACAGCATAAAGAATTTCCTTATTCCCAAATCTTTATCTGCATTTATATTTATTTTCCTTCTTATAGAGTTCTAGAACTCACATTATTGGTTAAAAAGGCAGAATCATTAGGTTTTCCAGGAAGGTTATATTTCCTACTACAAATTGCACATGGGAAGGATTACCTAAAGTAACCTCATCAGCATTAAACAGTATCATTTAAAAATTAGTGCTTCGCAGGGAGATCAGCTCGGTGCTTTGTGACCGCTGGGAGGGGTGGGATAGGGAGGGTGGGAGGGAGGGAGATGCAAGCGGGAAGAGATATGGGAACATATGTATATATATAACTGATTCATTTTGTTGTGAAGCTGAAACTAACATACCATTCTAAAGCAATTATACTCCAATAAAGAAAAAAAAAAAGAAAATACAGGTAAAATTGACATATCTCTGTCAATGTCAATAAGAAAAAAATATAAGGTAAGCACAAATAAATAATATTTTGAGTTGAAAAAAAGTCGTATCTATAGATGTCGCACAGAAAAAAAAAATAAAAAAAAATTAGTGCTTCTGCTCTGAGAGGCAAATGATAATATCCTATTGCTACTTTAATTTGCATTCTTTTGATTGTTAGTGAGTTTGATTTTTAATAAGTTTATTAATGTAATTAAGCAAACCCAGTTCATTAGCTTCAGTTCAAGTTTTAAGAATAAACACAGGGGAGCTACAGAAGCAAATATCGAAAGGATAATGGTTTCTCCGTTTTCATATAGAAAAATAAAACTCTGGGAATGACAATGGCAAGGAAAATCATTCTTCAATCTTTTCAGTAATATTCTCATTTTGATAGATGCTTGCTGGGATCAAGGTATAAGAAAGGTAGGGGACTTTGGCTCTTTAATCCATGTTTATTGTAATGTTAACAGTAAATATTCAAATGATTGTTAGAAAATTTGAACATACTAGGTCACATAGTTGGTTGACTGTAACGTGGGATTCTTGAACGAATAAGAAATTACTTTTTCAGTGATTTTATTATCACCTGCTTAACAGCCACATGATGGTTCAACAAATAAACAAATGAACACAAAGTTATGAAAAAATGTCCTGTAAGTCGAGGCATAAACAATAGCCTTTCAATAGTTGAAAAAATGGGACACCATTTCAATTTCAATCGGAAGCACGGATCTTTAAGTTGAGTATTCAGAATAGCTAGCTATCAGTTTAACCTTTCAATACGCTGATGAGCCATACTTCCAGGCGTGGGTTTGGACCTTTTTAGGTCAGAAGCATAAACCTCCTCCAGATTAGTAGATTGGCAAGAATAAACGACCACTTGGACTTGGTTATGGTTTCCCCCTAGTTGTTTTACTTTGGAATCAGCTAATAAGTATGCAAAAGAGTGATGAAAAATCAAAAAAATATATATGATTGGATGTGGTTCCCACTGCCTTTGAAATTCTTTCCAGAAATCCTGAAGTACAGTAGTTTAGCAGCCTATGTGGAGCGAGAAATCTGCCAAAGGAGTCTGGAATCTTGTGCTCCCTGAATTTTGTAACTTTCACTTAGGGAAGTTCATGTAGAATTGGAGAGTCCGACTGCTACCATATAGGCAATGTCTTGCTTTTCTGCAGTTAATTTCTTCCTCCTATTTTTCACTTATCATTTGGCCTATATAAGGCCCCAAACCTAACATATGTCTGCTGCTTGTGACTTCTATTATTTCATGCATCTTTTATGCAGTTCTTTGCAGAGCTGATCTAGTTTATAGTAAACCATTTTAAAGTGCCAGTCATGGAGACATATCCATGAGCTATAAATTTAATATCATGAAAATGCATAGTAAATTAGGGCAAGGTAAGTTTGATACTAATGTTTTCCTTAAAAATATATATATGTACCATAAATACATATATGCAAATATTATATATTTGTGTTTATACCTTCAAACATAATATATACAGTATCAAAAGTTGCTTCTAAGTGATCTTGTTCTAAAATTCATTCTAAGTGGGTAAAGTTATTGCTCTATGAGCTAAAATTTGTAAATAGATGAATTCATTAATTGATTTGTTCATCCTAAAAATATTTACTGAGTTAAAATTTGCCAACTGCCACATTCATTCACTCATTCATTCATTCATTCATACCTCAACCCAACAATCATTAATTGATTCTCTCCTTAAATCAATGCACTATACCACAGTGAATAGGATATTGTCCTTTCACTAAGAAACTCAGAGGAATTTTTGCTAAAAATGATAGTAGAGGCTCCATATTGTCTCTGCCTAAGGGGTTAAGGCAATGTTTTCTTTTGGCTGGGGAAATTCTGCATTTAGGAAATTAGGAAACATTTGGACAGCTCTATTAAATGATAATTACCTCTTGACAGATATTGATAAAATTTAATCAGTAACACTGAATACGTTTAGATGAGTTTGAGAAGAGTAACATACTTGGTATGATATGCATTTGTAAGTGCTAAAATGTTTAGGATATTAATAAGGAAACATAAAACTAGAGTGACCTTTAATCTTGTAATTGCAAATGGAAATACATATGCGCCTAATCAAAAGGCCTTGTGCTGCGTATCTAAAAGTTAGGTACATTCCTGATTCACTGGGTCTTCAAAATTGAGATTCTATGTCTTAGAGAGCATTTCTATCCATACTTCCACAAGTTGTAAGCCATGCAGGATAAGGTGATAATGGATAGCAGTTAAAAAGAGGCTTTCCAGTTACACAGACTTGAGTTCAAATGCTGAGTTAGTCATTTATTAGTGTGACCTAGGGCAGATATTTAACCTCAGCCTGCAATTTCCTTGTTCATAAAATAATAGCCATTTCACAGTGTTCTTATAATAATTAAATGAGATAATGTACAAAAAGCTTCAGTGACACTTCCTGGCATTGAGCAAATGCTTAAGGCATAGCACTATTATTAGACAAAATGTCATCATGATTTTCTTTTCAGGTCAACTCTCAAAGTAACCAATTTCAAGAGCACCTAAAGATATTGTGTTGGTCTGTGCTTTTAAACTAACTAATCTGGGGGCTTACTTTGTAGCCTGCCAATCAAGCAAAATGATTCTGATTATCCAGTTTACCAACCTAATATCTGGGACTAGAAACTATGCTAGCCTTTTTGATCCCCTCAGTCATCCACTAATGAGCGATTTTACATAGAAAAATCCTTTTAGTTTAATAAAGAGTTGAGATATTAATAAAAGGTAGCATAACTTACATGCACTAAGTTATTGGTAATGATCTGATAAGCAAATCCTAAGCAGAACCATTTTTCTCCCATTTGTATTTAATTATTAGTTAACTTATGGATTGCCAGGTGCTGATTAAAACTGCCCAGCCAAATTCCAAACATGAGTGAGACGGGGACTCTCCCATGAATGCTACACTCCTGGGTTTTCCTTCTGACTACTCCCCATTTAAACGTGGCCCCTTTTCATTCCCTCTACTTGTGTACAGTAAAAGAGTTATTCTAAGAAAACCTGTTGAAAATGGCCACGTGGAACCATCTTAGTCATCTTTGCTAAAAAATCATGCGTACATGAAAGAATATATTCAAACTGCAGATGTGGAATATATTGATTCATAGCATGTTGGAGATTTCAGTTATTCGGAACCAGAGCTATTTGACTGTAAACAGAGACATATTTAGGACTGGATGGAAAAAGAAAAAAGGGAGAAAATAACTTTTTATGGAGTTTCCAGTACATGCCACGTACTACGAAGACACTTTCATATGTTACCACACTTAATTCTCACAAAGACCTTGGAATGCATTATCAGTCCATTTTTTTTTTTTTTTTTTTTTTGCGGTATGCGGGCCTCTCACTGTTGTGGCCTCTCCCGTTGCGGAGCACAGGCTCCGGACACGCAGGCTCAGCGGCCATGGCTCACCGGCCCAGCTGCTCCGCGGCCTGTGGGATCTTCCCGGACTGGGGCACGAACCCGTGTCCCCTGCATTGGCAGGCGGGCTCTCAACCACTGCGCCACCAGGGACGCCCATCAGTCCATATTTTTAAGTCAGAAAACTCATCACAGAGAACTAAAGTAAATTCTTTCCCAAGATCATGGAGCCAGAAAGGCATGGGGCTGTAATTTGAACTTAGAACTGATTGAAAGTCTATCCTTCCTGTACTACACAATGCTGAGATAATAGGTTTGCTTCTCCAAGAGGATATATCAGTTCTTAATAAGTGTTTATTGGACACCTAGCTGCTGACAAGGATGGGGTTAGGGTGAGGCACAGTGATGTCACTGGGAGATGTAGCCTTTGACTCAAGGAGCTAAAAATCTAATTGGGCATTTAAAAATTTCTCTGACATCTTAAAATTTCTATGTCCATTTACAATACTCAGAAATCACAGAGTACTTAATGGCCTAATTAAAAGGGGCACTGATATAAAAAATGATACACTTTTTAGTTTAAAACGTAATAGAAAATCTTTGTGACCTTGGATTAGGTAAAGATTTCTTAGATTTAGTACTAATAGCATGATCAATGAAAGACAAAAGCTGATAAATTGGATTTTATCAAGATAAAATTTTTGCTCTGAGAAAGACACTAAGAGGATGAAAAGACCAGCCATACATGGGGAGAAAACATCTCCAAACCACAAACCTAACAAACAACTGATATCCAGAATATCTAAAGAACTCTCAAAACTCAACAATAAACAACTCAATTAAAAAATGAACAAAAGATTTGAATGGACATTTGGCTAAAGAGGATATACAAATGGAAAATAAGTACATGAAAAAATACATAATCTCATTAGTCTTTAGGGAAATGCAAATTAAACCCACCATGAGATATCATTGTATCCCTATTAGAATGGCTAAAATAAAAACTAAACTAAACAAACAAGTAAAAAAAAAAAAAAAAAAAGGCTGACAATACCATGTGCAAAGGAGGATGTAGATCAAGTGGAACTTTCATGAACTGCTGGTGTAAAAGCCAAATCGTACAGCCATTCTGCAAAACAGTTCAGCAGTTTCCCACAAAGGTAAACATATACTTGTCATATGACCCCCAAAATTCTACTCCTAGGTATTTCAGATGAAATGAAAATCCATGTTCACACAAAACCCTGAATGTACTGCTCATATTTGCCCAAATCTGGCAACAACCCAATGTCCCTCAGCTGAGGAATAGATGAACTGTGGTACATCCATATAGTGGAATACTACTCAGCAATACAAAGGAATAAGCTATGGATACATGCAAGAACATCTGTCTATCTATCATATATACTGCATTTGAATGAACCTCAAATGCATTATGGTAAGCAAAAGAAGACGGACTCAAAGGCTGTATACTGTATGATTCCACTCATGCAGTATTCTGGAAATGACAAAACTACAGAGAATAATTCTGTTCTCTATTAAGGATGGGGAACGAGTTCAACTACAAAGGGGTGGCATAATGGGGGTAGAATGATGGAACTATTCTGTATCTTAATCGTGGTGGTGGTTATATGACTCTGCGTTTGTCAAAACTCATAAAAATATATGCCAGAGAGTGAATCTTACTGCATATAACGTTTTAAAAGATGAAAATTAAATTCAAAACAGAGAAAAAAGAAGGCACTGAGATTTAGGAAATTCAGCAACCGATTCTATTCTTTCTTACTTAGTCTTGGAGGAGAGCGGAAGGTACCTGCAGGGGCTGGGGTCTCGATCTAGACTTATTTCTTGAAGTATATCACATCTGTACTCTCCAGGATTTGTGCAGCCTAAAGTGACAATTTACAAGGTCTTGGAGCTCAGAGGCTTTTTTTTTGCCTCTACTGGGGCTGGCCTGGGATCCCCAGAGCTGCTAGACTGCCTATCCAACGGGCACACCCTCAGGAGAATCCAACTAACTCAGTGCAATTCCAAATACAATTTTTTTCTCTACTGCCACCTAGCTCTTTAAAGATAGAGTCAACAGAAAAAGTTCTTATATTAGCTAATCCTTTGAAGGTGAGAAAATTAGGCAATTCTGGAAGTATATTACCTTTCTAAGCTGACTAGGGTCCTGTTAAGCAACAATTTCCTAAATGGAATAGCAAATGTAACAAGACTCTAATTTATGATCAAGGCATTAGTAAAAGCAAATAGGATCCAAAGGCACCTTGGCTATTGTTAGAATCTCCACACAATCACTATCAACTACTTCCAAACGTTGCAATTTCCAAATGTCTCTCATATACCTCACGTAACCTTAAGTGCATTTTAAAAGCAGGGAAATTTCAGGTGTCTGGGAGAGTTGCTGGTGACAACACTAAGAAAAAGATGCATTTTATGAATTTATCAGAGGCAAATATCTACCATACACACTGGGAAAAACCTTTATTTTTCCAGGTGTCAGCTTGAGTATCTAACATTTTAATTTATGTTCTGATATCTTTGAGAATAAACGTGTTCCTGTCATCAAAATAATTGCCTTTCCTATGAGTGGAATTTGTAATCGCACCATCATTCCATATCCTCTAACCTAGAGTGGACATGCCACGCAAGTTAGTAGGTTTTCATCAGAGGGTAACGTCGTAAATCCTGAGTGGGGAGGTCCTTTGCCCACCAGTTTTCAGACCATGATGACGATTTCATTTAAGGAAAACAAAACAAAACAAAACAAAACAAAACACCTCCAACCAGATGCAAAGAAACCCAATCCTACTATTCAGAATAAAGATTTTGGTTTCTGGAAGACATGGAGTGAATATATTACTACAGTGTCTACAAGTTTCTTCATATATTTAACAAAGACCTTCCTCGTTAGAGCCATAAAGATTAATAAACTTCTCTCATACAAAAAAGTATCTTTTGAAAAGATACTTTAAATGAAATTTACCTAATTAAGGCCACCTTTAAGTGAATTGTTCATTTTTCTCCTTAACCTGGCAAGTTAGCAGGTATCTAAAGAGACAGCCCAAACGACTATAATATCCCTACTTGCTTTTTCTGGTCTTTGTAAAGCTCAGACTACCAAGGCTTCCCTTGGGGACACCCAAGCAGTCAGTCCACCAGCATGGATCAAGATATGTGTAGAGGGCTTCCCTGGTGGCGCAGTGGTTGAGAGTCCGCCTGCCGATGCAGGGGACACGGGTTCGTGCCCCGGTCCAGGAAGATCCCACATGCCACAGAGCGGCTGGGCCCGTGAGCCATGGCCACTGAGCCTGCGCGTCCGGAGCCTGTGCTCCGCAACGGGAGAGGCCACAACAGTGAGAGGTCCACGTACCGCAAAAAAAAAAAAAAAAAAAAAAGATCTGTGTAGAAAGCCATTACTTATTTTCATATATTCATGTTCTAATAAATCTGGGGCTGAAGGAAAGCAATACGGGGAGTCTTTCCTTATTTGCATTCATTATTTGCTTTGTTATGTTTTGGTCCCTTCAGCTAATTTGGAATGAATCAAGGAATAATTATTTCTCTTTTTTTTTTCTCAAGAGTATGTTTTTCTAGGAATAGAATTATAAAATACATTAAACTCTCAAAATATGTTCATTTGACATATTTATAAAAGCATATTCAAGATGCATAAATAAAAATGAATGCTTTTTTTGTATTTATGCCAACCTAATTTAGGCCTTTATAAAACAATAACAGGGTAGGATTATTTCTGAGACTAACCCAATCATGTCTTTGGGTTTCACTATGCATCTGCATGCGCATGCCTGGGTATGCACTTCCTTCTCAGCTGTGCAGGCAACTGCTACCCAATATTTTAATATTATTAATAACTCTAGTGAAAAGTATCAACTATACTGTAGAATTAAAAGGGAAAATGAGAAGCCAACTTTGAAGTATTATAATCTATTTAGGATTAATTTATGAATATAATAATGGGGACTAATTCTGGTACCCCAATGAAGATTTGGAATTCAGTGACTTAAATGAACCAGAGGAGTTTTGCGAAGGAAAGGGGCACTGGACATTTAATGTAGACTACAAGGCTATTTGGAGCTCTTACACCTAAAAAAGGAAACTTTTCCCTTGCTGTTGAAAACTGAGGTAATTGTACGTATAAATGCAAAGTATCTCTTCTCATAACACTTAAAAATTGAGTCTTTTATATTCTATAACTTTTTTTTTTTTTTTTTTGCGGTACGCGGGCCTCTCACTGCTGTGGCCTCTCCCGTTGCGGAGCACAGGCTCCGGACGCACAGCCTCAGCGGCCACAGCTCACGGGCCCAGCCGCTCCGCGGCATGTGGGATCTTCCCAGACTGGGGCACGAACCCATGTCCCTTGCATCGGCAGGCGGACTCTCAACCACTGTGCCACCAGGGAAGCCCCTATTCTATAACTTTTAAGCTAGAGTGATTTCATTTCAAAAGCATCTCTTCCACTTCCATGTAAATGACTCTTGGCTGCGTTCTATCCCAAACCTTTGGTCTTGTATGAAAACTCATCAGGACTTTGTCTTCAAGGATGTGCTTGCAGCTCATATTTTCCTTTGTTACTCTTAACACTGTTTAGTACCTTTCTTTAGGGGCTAGAGACGAATCCAGTGATCAAAAGCCTTTCTTTCTTTTCTTTTTTTTTTTTCCATTAACACAAATACACTAGCTTCTATTTTCATACCTGAATAGTTTACTAGAGTTCTCAAAATGCCTCTGTTGGACATAGACTATTGAGAAGGAAGAACAGATCATAATTTGGCTTCTCTCTTGTCTCAACAGATGCTGTCTACTTTGTTTAAAACATGCAGCTGTTATGTACATTCCAAAATGTTTACTTACTTTTTTATTGATAAGCTTATTAAACCAAAGTTGTTCCTTTATGCCCTTCCTATCACTAGTAATAGAAAAAGGCAACCAAAAGTAGAAAGAAGATATTAGTTTCCCCAATCTTTACTTTTATGAATATTTTCAGCATTTATTTTATATTTCAAGACAAGAGTCTGTAGGGTTGTCCACGTATGATATTTTCATAATATCTAGTATCATTCTGTATACATCCTAGGTACTTGATAAGTGTTTTTAATTGTTTTAACCATAAATGCAGAATAATTATTATGAAATCTAGAGATCACTTACAGAACATATAGTAGTACTTTCTACGAAGAAAAAATGCATTTTATTAACAGATGTAATTTTACTACATGGCTGATGAGTTTCAGGTTTATTCTTGCCCTCTGGGCAAGAATGATAGCAACTGATTTAAAATCACAGCTCCAAGAGTTCCTTCTGTACTACAAAGCAAGCATTTTGGGGGCAAAAGATGAGTTTTTACAGAAGAAAGAATTTTCCCTTTGGGATCTTACTGGTTTTCTCACTATTTCAATCTTAAGTTAGCTAAATTGAGCCACTTCCGAAATCCTTCACACCAAATGCTCAACCTAAGTTCCTCTCTTGCCTCTCAAGGAAAATGTGGTGGAGTTCATTCTTCACAAAGGAGCCTGGACACATCCCACACTCTACTTGTGAAGGGGCATCAGCCCAATCAGCACATAAATCATTTAGCAAGAAATAGCTGTCTTATTAAATTTAACCTCTTCATTAGGTTTTTTTCAGTTCAGACTTCCTTTATATTCGCAAAGCCATTTCTTTCTTTAAAAATGTCTTAAGACTCCTAGGGCATTGGGTTGACCTGAGAGGCAGAAGAAGTGGCCTGCTCCAGAGGAAAAAGATCCATTTTCATTCCTTTGGAAATTTCTGAAGTTATAATCTCAGCATTGTCAAGGGGATGGTACATTTCCTCTCAAAAGATAATTGCAACTACAAAGGAATGGAGTGGAAGAAGGAATTGTTCTCATCTCAAATGCCATATTCATGATCTAGTAATGTGAATTTCATGTACTGATAAGTATTGATACTGTTTTAATGGATTTACATGAAGATATTTTAAATCATAATTTTCATTTCAATTAAATATCAAGTGACATGTTATGCTAAGAACTGTAGAGAATAAAAATAAAACATTTTGGGGGCTTCCCTGGGGGCAAAGTGGTTAAGAATCCACCTGCCAGTGCAGGGGACACGGATTCAGCTCTGGTCCAGGAAGATCCCACATGCTGTGGAGCAACTAAGCCTGTGCGCCACAACTACTAAGCCTGCGCTCTAGAGCCTGTGAGCCACAACTACTGAGCCCATGTGCCACAACAACAGAAGCCTTCATGCCGCTGAGATTGGTTCAAGATGGCAGAGTAGAAGGACATGCTCTCACTCCCTCTTGCGAGAGCACTGGAATCACAACTAACTGCTGAACAATCATCGACAGGAAGACACTGGAACTCATCAAAAAAGATACCCCACAAAGGAGAAGCCACAATGAGATGGTAGGAGGGGCGCAATCACAATAAAATCAAATCCCATAACTGCTGGGTGGTGACTCACAAACTGGAGAACACTTATACCACAGAAGTCCACCCACTGGAGTGAAGGTTCTGAGCCCCACATCAGGCTTCCCAACCTGGGGGTCCAGCAACGGGAGGAGGAATTCCTAGAGAATCAGACTTTGAAGGCTAGTGGGATTTGATTGCAGGACTTTGACAGGACTGGGGGAAACAGAGATTCCACTCTTGGAGGGCACACACGAAGTAGTGTGCGCACCGGGACCCAGGGGAAGGAGCAGTGACCCCATAGGAGACAGGCCTACGTGCTAGTGTTGGAGGGTCTCCTGCAGAGGCGGGGGGTGGTTGTGGCTCACCGTGGGGACAAGGACACTGGCAGCAGAAGTTCTGGGAAGTACTCCTTGGTGTGAACCCTACCAGAGTTCGCCATTAGCCCCACCAAAGATCCGGGAAGGCTCCAGTGTTGGGTCACCTCAGGCCAAACAACCAACAGGGAAGGAACCCAGCCCCACCCATCAGCAGGCAAACAAAGTTTTACTTAGCTCTGCCCACCAGAACAACACCCAGCTCTACCCACCACCAGTCCCTCCCATCAGAAAACTTGCACAAGCCTCTTAGATAGCCTCTTCTACCAGAGGGCAGACAGCAGAAGCAAGAAGAACTACAATCCTGTAGGCTATGGAACAAAAACCACATTCACAGAAAGACAGACCAGATGAAAAGGTAGAGGGCTATGTACGAGATGAAGGAAAAAGATAAAACCCCAGAAAAACAACTAAATGAATTGTAGATCGGCAACCTTCCAGAAAAAGAATTCAGAAAAATGAGAGTGAAGATGATCCAGGACCTCAGAAAAAGAATGGAGGCAAAGATCGAGAAGATGCAAGAAATGTCTAACAAATACCTAGAAGAATTAAAGAACAAATAAACAGAGATGAACAATACAATAACTGAAATGAAAAATACACTAGAAGCAATCAACAGCAGAATAACTGAGGCAGAAGAACGGATAAGTGACCTGGAAGACAGAATGGCGGAGTTCACTGCTGTGGAACAGAATAAAGAAAAAAGAATGAAAAGAAATGAAGACAGCCTAAGAGACCTCTGGGACAATGTTAAATGCAACAACATTCACATTATATGGGTCCCAGAAGGAGAAGAGAGAGAGAAACGACCCGAGAAAATATTCGAAGAGATTATAGTTGAAAACTTCCCTAACATGGGAAAGGAAATAACCACCCAAGTACAGGAAGTGCAGAGAGTCCCAGGCAGGATAAACACAAGGAGAAACACACCGAGACACACAGTAATCAAATTGGCAAAATTAAAGACAAGGAAAAATTATTGAAAGCAACAAGGGTAAAACAACATGTAACATACAAGGGAACTCCCATAAGGTTAACAGCTGATTTCTCAGCAGAAATGCTACAAGCCAGAAGGGAGTGGCATGATATACTTAAAGTGATGAAAGCGAAGAATCTACAACCAAGATTACTCTACCCAGCAAGGATCTCATTCAGATTCGACGGAGAAATCCAAAGCTTTACAGACAAGCAAAAGCTAAGAGAATTCAGTACCACCAAACCAGCTCTACAACAAATGCTAGGGGCTTCCCTGGTGGTGCAGTGGTTGGGGGTCCGCCCGCCAATGCGGGGGATGTGGGTTCGTGCCCCAGTCCGGGAGGATCTTGTGTGCCATGGAGCGGCTGGGCGTGTGGGCCGTGGCCGCTGGGCCTGCGCGTCCGGGGCCTGTATTCCATGGTGGGAGGGGCCACAGCAGTGAGAGGACTGCGTGCCGCAAAAAAAGAAAAAGAAAAATGCTAAAGGAACTTCTCTAAGTGGGATACACAAGAGAAGAAAAGGACTTAGCAAAAAAAAAAAAAAAAAAAAACCAAGACAATTAATAAAATGGTAATAGGAACACACATACCAGTAATTACCTTAAACGTGAATGGATTAAATGCTCCAACCAAAAGACACAGGATCGCTGAATGGACACAAGAACAAGACCCATATATATGCTGTCTACAAGAGACCGATTTCAAACCTAGGGACACATACAGACTGAAAGTGAGGGGATGGAAAAAGATATTCCACGCAAATAGAAATCAAAAGAAGGCTGGAGAAGAAGAAGAAGGAAAATAAAGAATGTTACAAGAGACAAGGAAGAACACTACATAATGATCAAGGGATCAATCCAAGAAGAAGATATAACAATTATATATGCACCCAACATAGGAGCATCTCAATACATAAGGCAACTGCTAACAGCTATAAAGGAGGAAATCGACAGTAACACAATAATAGTGGCGGACTTTAATACCTCACTTTCACCAATAGACAGATCATCCAAACAGAAAACTAATAAGGAAAAACAAGCTCTAAATGACACAATAGACCAGATAGATTTAATTGATATGTATAGGACATTCCATCCAAAACCCGCAGATTACACTTTCTTCTCAAGTGCGCATGGAACATTCTCCAGTATAGACCATACCTTGGGTCCCAAATCAAGCCTCAGTAAATTTAAGAAAACTGAAATCATATCAAGCATCTTCTCTGACCACAATACTATGAAATTAGAACTGAATTACACGGAAAAAAATAAAAAACACAAACACATGGAGGCTAAATAATACGTTACTAAATAACCAAGAGAACACTGAAGAAATCAAAGAGGAAATCAAAAAATACCTAGAGACAAATGACAATGAAAACACAATGATCCAAAACCTATGGGATGCAGCAGAAGTAGTTCTAAGAGGGAAGTTTATAGCAATACAGTCCTACCTCAAGAAACAAGAAAAATGTCAAATAAACGATCTAACCTTACACCTTAAGGAGCTACCTAAAGAAAAACAAACAAAACCCAAAGTTAGTAGAATGAAAGAAATCATAAAGATCAGAGCAGAAATCAATGAAATAGAAACAAAGAAAACAATAGCAAAGATCAATAAAACTAAAAGCTGGTTCTTTGAGAAGATAAACAAAATGATAAAGCATTAGCCAGACTCATCAAGAAAAAGAGGGAAAGGACTCAAATCAATAAAATTAGAAATGAAAAAGAAGTTACAACAGACACCACAGAAATACAAAGCATCCTAAGAGACTACTACAAGCAACTCTATGCCAATAAAATAGACAACCTGGAAGAAATGGACAAATTCTTAGATAGGTATAACCTTCCAAGACTGAACCAGGAAGAAACAGAAAATATAAACAGACCAATCACAAGTAATGAAATTGAAACTGTGATTAAAAACCTTCCAACAAAGAAAAGTCCAGGACCAGATGGCTTCACAAGTGAATTCTATCAAACATTTAGAGAAGAGCTAACACCCATCCTTCTCAAACTCTTCCAAAAAATTGCAGAGGAAGGAACACTCCCAAACTCATTCTATGAGGCCACGGTCACCCTGATACCAAAACCAGACAAAGATACTACAAAAAAAGAAAATTACAGACCAATATCACTGATGAATATAGATGCAAAAATTCTCAACAAAATATTAGCAAACAGAATCCAACAACACATTAAAAGGATAATACACCATGATCAAGTGGGATTTATCCCAGGGATGCAAGGATTCTTCAATATATGCAAATCAATCAATGTGATACACCATATTAACAAATTGAAGAAGAAAAACCATATGATCATCTCAATAGTGCAGAAAAAGCTTTTGACAAAATTCAACACCCATTTATGATAAAAACTCTCCAGAAAATGGGCATAGAGGGAACCCACCTCAACATAATAAAGGTCATATATGACAAACCCACAGCAAACATCATTCTCAATGGTGAAAAACTGAAAGCATTTCCTCTAAGATTAGGAACAAGACAAGGATGTCCATGCTCGCCACTATTACTCAACATAGTTTTGGAAGTCCTAGCCACGGCAATCAGAGAAGAAAAAGAAATAAAAGGAATACAAATCGGAAAAGAAGTAAAAGTGTCACTGTTTGCAGATGACATGAATCTATACACAGAGCATCCTAAAGATGCCACCAGGAAACTACTAGAGCTAATCAATGAATTTGGTAAAGTTGCAGGATACAAAATTAATGCACAGAAATCTCTTGGATTCCTATAAACTAATGATGAAAAATCTGAAAGAGGAATTAAGGAAACACTCCCATTTACCACTGCAACAAAAAGAAGAAAATACCTAGGAAGACAAAAAACCTGTATGCAGAAAACTATAAGACACTGATGAAAGAAATTAAAGATGATAGAAACAGAAGGAGAGATATACCATGTTCTTGGATTGGAAGAATCATCACTGTGAAAATGACTATACTACCCAAAGCAATCTACAGATTCAATGCAATCCCTATCAAACTATCAATGGCGTTTTTTACAGAACTAGAACAAAAAATCTTAAAATTTGGATGGAGACACAAAAGACCCCAAATAGCCATAGCAGGCTTGAGGGGAAAAAAACAGAGTTGGAGGAATCAGACGCCCTGATTTCAGACTATACTACAAAGCTACAGTAATCAAGACAATATGGTACTGGCACAAAAACAGAAATATAGATCAATGAAACAAGATAGAAAGCCCAGAGACAGAAAGCCCACCATCTATGGTCAACTAATCTATTACAAAGGAGGCAAGGATATACAATGGAGAAAAGAAAGTCTCTTCAATAAGTGGTGCTGGGAAAACTGGACAGCTACATGTAAAAGAATGAAATTAGAACACTCCCTAACACCATACACAAAAATAAACTGAAAATGGATTAGAGACCTAAATGTAAGGCCAGACACTATTAAACTCTTAGAGGAAAACATAGGAAGAACACTTTTTTTTTTTTTGCGGTACGCGGGCCTCTCACTGTTGTGGCCTCTCCCGTTGTAGAGCACAGGCTCCGGACGTGCAGGCTCAGCGGCCATGGCTCGCGGGCCCAGCCGCTCCGCGGCATGTGGGATCCTCCCAGACCGGGGCACGAACCCGTGTCCCCTGCATCGGCAGGCGGACTCTCAACCACTACGCCACCAGGGAAGCCCTCTGCTAACTTTTAGGCTTACTGCACAACAGTTGAAACAACAGGCAAGTTGGCTATCTCAGTAAATCTCAATGTCACTTGCCCATATGTGCTCAGCTAATTATTCAGTCACTGTTTTCTAAATTAACATTAAACAACTCAACTTGCTTTTTTTTAACTACAGAATTTATATGCTGGGCTTAGCTGATACAGCACCGCCCCAGGATTACCTGAGGGATGCTTCTCCCAGAGCCCATTCGCACATGGCTTACCTCACAATCTTTTAAACTATCACTCAAGGTTAATTAAGCTGTAAACATTACTAAATAGCTGGGCTTATCGATTTTGGAAGGGAAACCAAGGAGCGATGGTAGCACAAGGCAAAAAAGCCTCGAAGGAAAAACCTTTTCTTTGTATTTTCCGTTGCATTATCAGAGGCAAAGAGGGGAGCCACAATGCTACTGGCTATTTAATCAATACAGCTACACTGAATTGACAACTGATATACAGGTTTCAGAGCCTCTGTTAAATTCCCCAGCATAGGCTTAAACTACTGCCTTCTTCCTCCTTCCCCCCAATGATATATAGTCACCACTGTAAACAGAGCTCACGTCTACAGATGAAGCTGTGGCTCGACTGCCAGGGTACCCGTAGTAGGAGAGCATCCTACTTTCTTAATGCATCTTTTTCAACTCAAGTATCTGAATGATTTAGACAATGTGACAGATGACTTAGAAGTCATGCTTACACATATAGCTTCTACACTTGACTTTGCAGAATGTACTCCTTATTCCTTTAATAAGCCCCCTAGAAAACTGCTTTTCCCTTGAGACACGTTTCCTTGGCAAAAAGTTGAATTCAAGAAATGGCTACCCCAAATGAGAGTCCCATCCCAAATCACAGGTGGAGATATCACACCCATTTCAAAACTTTCAAGTCCCTATACTGTACAAGCAGGCTCATGACTGAACACATAAGCCTTCTAAATTTGACAACTTTGGTGTAGAAACTGGCTTCTAGAGTTCCATCTCTTCTTCTGTGCAAGCAGCTGTCTCCAAACTATTGTAAACAGGCAACCCTGTCTGCGAGGTTCTAAGAACAGTTCAGTTCTTTGAGGGAAGACAGTGCCAGCAGCTGCACACTTAGTTTGGCTCTCTCCTGCGCAGTTCTTAGCATTAGATGACGGCTTTAGCAGAAAGGAGTTCAGGGAGAGGCTTCCAGAGCACAAGCTCCCTGAAGGACGGCTCACGGACTCAATCATTTTCTTTGTAAAGACTTCATCAAATTCCCTCTTCAAACCTGTTTTCATGGTATCAGGAAGGACAAGCCTGGGAAGACGGTTAATATTTCTGTCAGCTTCAAGTTCATCTTCATCAGTTATTCTGTCCTCAATTTCCTGAAGCCTCCTTCGGGCAACTTCACACTGTGGTCCTCCTGTCGTCTGATTCATCTCTTCACAAATAACAACTAACATGCCAGGTGCAGAAAGGCCACTAGTGCACGGATTTACTCCATGACCCTCTATATCCTGACGTGCACAAAGAATCCAGTCATTAGGACCAGCACAGAGCTCTGCTTCAGTTACAGCCTCTTCTTTCTTACTGGACAATCCTCCTCTCGCTTGTGTTTCTTTCTACGGTGAACTGCGGTGAACTGAAACACATCGGCTCGCCCCGCTCCCGCCCGGGCTGCTTGGGGCCCCGACTGCGGGGCCAGCCCGGCGCGTCCGGTCCCAGCGGGAAGGCCCGGCTTAGGAAAGCGGGCGGCGGCCGCAGGAAGTCTGAGCCGCCGCCCAGGGGGGAGGCGACTGAAGAGCCCTTAGAGCGCCGCCGTGGCTGGGGAGACGAGGAGGCGGCGCCCGCGGCTCCCCTGAAATGCATTCTTCCAAGCAACACACCTTCAACCTGTCATTGTATTTCTAAGTTTGATAAATGTGCTCCTTTTAAAATTTACATATGCTGCTTCCCCAAGGCAGGAGGACCTGATAATGACAGTAGCAACAATGTTCTGAGGGAAGTGGTGCTTTGTATCAATCCAGAACTATCGTTTGAAAATCTATCTTTTGCTGCAGAAGAAAAAACTGCTACTGAACTTTTAACTGGAACTTTCTTTATATTATAGAGAGGGTGCTGAAAACAGGCTAAACGATCACTAGATGACCACTGTTTTACTATTTTACGTTATTTTCTACTATTTTTTCATTTGGAAAAGTTATCTAGAGCCTTGGAACAATGTCGCTGAGGAATGCACCACCAACCCGAGGCTGTTCTCAGGGGACTCAAGGTCAAATAGGCACACATAATATTGAATTGTGAAGCACCCTGCTGCACTCCAGGTTCAAATATGTGCGCCCTAAGTCCTGTCTCCAGTGCATGGAATGAACTCTTTAGACAGCGTTTATACAGTTAAAGACACTGTATCATGAATGCCAAAGACGACGGTGACACCTTTTTTTTTCCTTTTGTAGAATGTTAAATGATCATCATATGGAATTTATTAAGCATCCCAATTTACAGATGATAAGAAATAAGAGTTATACTTATTAGGTAGCTTAAGAAACTACTGGAGAAGCCAAAGGCACAAGTCTGCTAGTAGAAGATAATTTCCAAATGTCTGAAAAGGAAGATGACAAGAACTGAAATTCAGCATTTCATTTTAATCTCAGAAAAAAAGGGTGACTGTGGTGGTGTGGGCCTGATTTTTAGCAGGAGCATCTTGTCCTGTTAATGCACAGCAATGTCCTGATTACCTCGTTGTTCATCATATTGCAGGGTAGCAGGTTGGCCTGATGACTGCAGAGGACAAGTGCCGCCGTGATAGCCAGCTTCCCGCATTCATCACAATTCTCGTTCCCATACCCAGGGTCCGTATCCTCTCAGTGACTCACAAAAGTGCCACTGTCATCATAATGCCAGGCATGTTAATATTATAAATTGTGACCTCTAGTCCAAAAATAGTTATCTTCATTTATTACGAAAGGGGATCTTCTACTTTCATCAGAAGCTTAAACAAGTATAAGTCTCCCCACTCTGGTCTAAGACTATCACACAGCAAAAACAAATCTTTGTGGCTATTACTTTTGTGTTTAAATTTTCGTGTGACATAAACTAAGTATGGCTGTATCCTTCAATGAACTCTCAAGTCCTTCTCTAATGACCTTCTTGGCTATTAATTAGACTTTCAAACTAGTACTTGAGTTCAGAGTCCAGTGATGAGAGAAAAAGTTGAGCTGAATAAATCCAAGAGCACAGTCATGTATTTTTCATACTGTGCTTTCCTAGGAGTGGTTCAACTTAAGTAAACAAACCCTCAAAACGGTGCCTCAGCTGTAATAACACCCTAATAGCCCTAGATGGACACAAAATCAATGCAAATCTCTAGACATTTTGAGCTCTCCCATTATAACAGGATATGCATTTTGCAGGATAACAGAGTAGCTTATTACAGATGGGGCTGCCGTTGTCCTGAGGATGCTGGCATGCCTCAGTTTCCCCCACGTGGTTGCTCCTTGCTTTCTGGCGGCTTGGGGAGAAAAGCCAGCAGCTCCGGATAGCACAGTGGAAAGAAACCACCACTGTGCTCCTGGGGTTGAGCCTTGACCCTGCCAACTACTGGCTTGCTCCAAACAGCCAGCTCTCAGTAGGGGCTTCTTTGACCTCTGTTTTCTCCTTTTTTTCCTTTCCGTGCTACTTTATGGATACTTTGATTTTCACATTTACATTGCATTAGAAAAACAGATGGCTATCCTTCAGTAAGATTTCCCTGTGTGCCAAGCTAAGTGATTTACGTCCAAATTTATGTATTATAACCTCATGCAAGTTAGTAATACTATCCTCATATTCCAGTTTTACACAAAGCACTAGGCTGTGTGCTGGGCGTTCTTCCCTCCCTGTATATTCCCAGTACAAGGCTGTACTTTGTAAATGAGGAAACAGAGGAAACTGAAACGCAGGGAAGTTAAGGTCACTCAGCTAGTAAATAGACGACCTATGATTTGAACTGATATCCAAAGCCCATACTCTTAGCCATGGTCATCTGCTGCTGCTCTTAGAGGCTTACATATCTGTCTTTTGCTACTAGTCTGCTGGCACCTTGAGAATAGGGACAACATTTTAGTCAACTGTTCTCTCCTTTGTGTCTTGCACAATGTTGGAATTTAACAATTCTTGTGCTCATCTTTTCAAAAAAGCTATTATTCGCTCTGCCTAAAGCAAAGGCCCAGCCCCCAGAGCTAGTTGGCCATTCAGGAAACATTTTTGGAGGGCTTCTTTTCTGGAGGAAAGGTGCTGCAAGGCTGAGAACCCACCACACCTAACACTTCTCTCTGTACAGAGTACCCACAAGTGCACTGGGCCCAGGTGGACATGTTCGTCTCAGGTAACACAGTTCTCCTGGACCACAGCTGACTGGGTCAGAGATCTGGGCCGGGGCATCTTTAGACCGGCCTGTGGCGTCTGAGCTAAGTTGCTGTGAGAGCTGCGTAATAATGAAACGAATCAAATCCTCTCCCGAAGAGGTTAGATGTGAGACACACAAAGAAGGCACTAATGCCAAGAGACACACAGAAAAAAATCCACTATACAGAGGTTAGGAGATGACAGAAGACCTGACGGAGCTGGAGTTTAGGGAGAGGGCAGAGCAGTGTTGGGGGACAGGAACAGAGGCAGCAAAGGCACCCAGGGGACTGGAGTCACTGCTTGGCTCACCAGAGCTGCTGGTGTGTCCCCAACAATGAGCCTGCTCTCCAGGGAGCACTAGGCTGCAGGCTGCTGAGCCCACCTCCCCAGCTTCCTTCCTTCCTTTGTATCCCTATCACTGAGATCATCTCAGAATGGCTCAGAGCCAGTTGCTGAGGCAGGGAGGGGTGGGGCCCAGGCTAAAAAAAAATGATGAAAACACACGATCCCAATCTTTAAGGAGCTATGATCTAATGAGGCAGACAGAGATGGTCATAGGTGATTATAATCCGAGACCAGATATGCTTGGATGGACTGGACTATACATCAAAGGGCTCTCTAAAAGGGGCTCCTGGGACATCGCTACACGCTCTCATTACAGGCCTATTTGACAGAGCTGGGAATGGAGGGAAAGGGTGGAAACTGGGAAGACGAAGAAAGCAAAAACGCATTATAATTCTGCTCCTATTTGAATTCATATACTTCAGTAATTGCCTGCAGTGCTGAAAGAGAGCCTAACCTTTTTGTTAATGTTATCTTTAATAAAAACTCTCTCTTAGTATATTCTGAGTGAGTTTGGTGTTCATTAGGGTGAGGGACAAATAGCAGATGAGTTACAGCACTGCATCATGAAGACGGAACCTGCCATGACTTGTTCAAGCCTGAGCTGGGGCATTTACTCCTCCCCTTCATCTGAGGGGACTGAAATCACAGCCTGAATTACAAGCTGGCTTTATAACGTGCACCCTGGATATCCCGGTCCTGGACCTGCCCCACAGTTACAAAGTGAATAGGGGATCAAATCAAGTCAACCACAGGCTGACCTTTGTATGTTCAAGGCCTGGGTAAGAAAGGGGACCCCTCTCTTTTTGTTCAGATTGCGATCAGTCCAGTCCTAAGATTACGATGGAGAAGGCCACATCCTTCTCGAAACTTAACTGGTCATTCTTTTCTAAGCCTGTGACCTAGCTACCTATACAGTCAGAAATTTGAGGTTGCTGAAGGGCAGCTCTGAGAAATAGTGGATCTTGCTTCTCTAGTCTCCTGAGGTCATGGGGGTCGCAGAGTTGGCCTATGTTGTCTGGATGGGTACACTAGGACGCTATTACACACAGCCCATTGTTACACTGAACTGAACGGCCACGAGAGCAAATATGTCCCTCAACCTAACAACAGCTCACATTTTGTGAATGCTAATGGAGTGTCAGGCCCCTTGAAGCCATGTCTTCTTCTTTATCATTTCCTCTGAGGTAGTGGACAACAATTACTATTATCAGTCTGACACTGTAGATGAGGAGAGGGATACTAAAGAAAATAAGTAACTTGACCCAAATAACATGGCCGGTTAGTGGTGAAGACATGGGATTTGAACCCACTCTTTTGGACTTGAGAAGTCCCTCTATTTATTACCCCAATACACTGCTTTCCAAACATCTCAAGGAAGGATTATACTCTCTTACAAAGAGAATGGAGTGAAAGCAATGAGTGTCCAGCTTCTGCAATAATGCCAGTAAATTGGTCAGTCCTTGTGGATGATTTCTACTCAAGCGCCAAGATTTCCTTAGATATCTACATGGTTTCTTTCTCTTTCCACCTCTGGAATTCTCTTGTAGTGATTTTTTTTTTTTTTCCATCTTTGCAGAGGTTCTCTGGTGGAAACACATCAGCAGAGAGCAGTGATGTGAAATAATTTCTTCCACTGCCCAAGAGTAGCTATTCACTAGTTTAGTCCACAAGTAAAGCAGTGCATATTTTAAATGCCATCCCCTGAGTAACCAGAGTCTGCAGCTTCATCCTGCTGAGCCAAAATTAATTAGAGATGAATATCATAATAGAACAGTATTGATCGTAGCATATCACGAAGAAGTGTCGGTCTGTGTTAATTAACATGATTCACCATCAACACTCAGTATATTTATTTATATGCAATCAACACAGGTATTTGTCTACACAGACCAATATATTTTTTAGTGGTGGCAGAACTCACCTCAGAAATGATCCACAGATTCAAATGCTTGTCCCTCTGCCTCTACCCAAACCCTGTCCACCACACACACACACAGTGGGGTGGCCTAACTGCCTCCATATTGGCTATTTCAAAACACATTGTATAGCATTTGGAACATATGAATATTTGGAAGCCAAGAAATAGAAAATGTTGGCATAAATGAAGCAGCACCCTGGGGAACCGACTAGAGAAGGATTCCTAGGCAAGTTCAACCTGCCTATAATCTCCCTTTCTCCAAAAGAATCTGAGTATTTCTCTTTTATTTTCATGCAAGCTAATATGCTACACTGCCTGCCATTTCAACAATTAGAAATTCAATAAAAAATAAACAGGCTCTTTTAAAAGACAAATATCTCCTCGAAAGTTAGGGGGCTATTGGTCAATCAAATTTGTCCAAATTTCTTTTTAGCCCATTTATTTCAGACAAACTGCATTTAAGAATGTGAGTTTTGCCTGAGTGCTGGGGAGGGAGGCCGTACGTCTTGTAGCCCAGGCTCATCCTTGACTCCAGGAAAGAGAAAAAATTCGTCTTCTCCCACTCCTCTTCCAGAGGGCTTCATGGGGACATCCAACTTCTACAACTCAACTGGGTAATTTTATCCATTCCCTACTTTAGCTATGTTATGGATTAAGGAGGCTTCTGTGGACTGGCTTGAGTAGTTAACCACTGTGTGAAACATGGTTTCCAGAGGAAACCACGCTCTGAATACTGAACATCTAATAAACCAATATTTGGCACAGACCTGTTTGAAGCTGGGGACTGTGTGTGCGTGGCTTCAGGCTGTCTCTTCCCCCTCCACCCCACAATATATTCATCAGACACTGACTGTTCAAGCATGGAAATGCATGTCAAAACAGACAGCTGGAATGCATAGCATGGCTCTGTACACAAAGCTGAAACATCTGGATGAACTGTAGACTATGCTATCCAGATGTTTTAAAATAATTAGTAGGGCAGGCAGTACTTTTCTATCATTGACATTTTTACCTTTTTTTTTTGTATTGAGTAGCCCTAGTCTTTATAACTGCAATGTTCCTTACTAAAACCCGCCTTTATTCCAGAGAGGCAGGGCTTACTGAACTCAGTGGGTGCATTAGGCACTGTGCGGGGATTAATTCTGGGTTCTCTTGTAAGATGCACACTTGGTGTGGATCAGGAAAAGGGGAGCAAGGTGAGTGGCCCGTCTATAAAAATTCCTTTTTATCTTTTTCCTCCCTTTGGCACTCTACTCTGAACCAGAGGCTTGATCTCAGCTCCATTTCAGCTATCTTAAGCCTCTTAACTTTCTGTCCTCTTACGGGTGTCCTGTGAAACCTGATTCAAAAGCAGGATGTACTCTATTGCAGTTTTTCTCAAAATACGATCAAGGGCCACAAGCAGAGAAACTCGCTGGCTGTTTAGTGTGAATGCTGATTCCTAGGTCCTACTTGATCTTCTGACTCAAAGTCTCTGGAGGATATGTCCTGGGAATCTGTCTTTTAAATAAACTCTCCATGTATGTCTAGTGCAAGCTTAAGAGAACTACTGCATTATATAATGCCTTATTCTGATTGTTGCGACTCATGAAACTTTCACTTCAATTTTAGTACCTATAGAATCTAGAAATCTAAGTAAAGTAAGAACAGTTATAAATCAAATATCAGGGTGCTTCGAAAAATGTAATGCCAGCAAGTTAGGAACTTGATAATTCATCATAGATACTTGCTCTAGAATCTATTCTGAAGTGTGTTGGGCATTTTTCTCTCTGAAATCTGATTTCCATGTAAGATCAATAAGGGAATATTTATATTGCCGATATGGTGACCATTTATTATTTGATTTTTATAAAATCCTTGCCTCTAAGCAGTTGACATTCAAAACAAATCATTCCTTCATTAGCCATAATAATACCTTATTGCCTCTGTTCTGAAGTATTCATTTTATTTCCATTATCCCTATTGTATAAAACAGGCACAGATCTAGCAGAGCCCAGTTTATCACAGGCAAATTGAATGGAGAGGCTAAGTAAACGCGATCTGCTAGGTTTCCCCCTCAGATTAGCAACCAGAAGAGTTCATCTTCTCTAAGAGCCCCCGGTTGGTCTGTGGGAAGCAGTTTGAGTGAAGAAGGTCTGCAACATGGAGCTACAACTCTTCCAAAATCATGGCTAAGCTAATTTATTACAATTGAACCAATTACCAAGCGAGTTGTTTGGCATCAAGGCAAACCACTTGGTGAGTAAGGAACTTTTCCACATTTTCCTGGGAAGGGCAGAGGGAGACCGTGGGGACAGAGTGCATTTCAGAACCTCCTCAGGAGAGCTGGCTCTGTAGAGATACAGGTGCTCCTGGAAATGAAAAAAGCTTCACGAGACCATTTTTGGTGTCTGAACTCAACTCTCTGCATGGAAAATGGGAGGTTACATGAGTGGCTTACGGACAGCAGATTGTGTGGTTGGGTTTCCCCTGCTGGCAGTGACCCTCTTAGCCTCACATGGCTTCAGACCAACAGCTGGAGCACAATGAAGGACTTGGGGCTCATCAGCTGTTTCTGCAGAGGGACATGGCTCTAGGTATTCCTCAAGGCTGGACAACTGTGAGTGGCCTTTGCTATCACTGTAGTTTCCCTATTTTTTTTCCCCTTACTTAAAATGAGTGCTACTCGGGGCTTCCCTGGTGGCGCAGTGGTTGAGAGTCCGCCTGCTGATGCAGGGGACGCAGGTTCGTGCGCCGGTCCGGGAAGATCCCACATGCTGCGAAGTGGCTGGGCCCGTGAGCCATGGCTGCTGAGCCTGCGCGTCTGGAGCCCGTGCTCCGCAACGGGAGAGGCCGCAACAGTGAGAGGCCCGTGTACCGAAAAAAAAAAAAAAAAAAAAAAAAAGAGTTTCACTCTGTCTTTTTCACGAGAATGTAAATTTCATAAAGAAATAAATGAATCAACTTCAAGATAAAATAAAATTAAATTAAATTAAAAAAAAAGTGTTACTCACATTTCTGAGTTTCAAACTCAAGTATCTAGTTGCATTTGGGTTCTCAGGTTCCATGAAATGGCCCCTCTCTCTAATGCTCTGCATGCAGTAGGACCTCCACTGATGCCAGTGGGCTGCCTGGAATAAGGTTCTTTTCCAGAATCAGCCCTGGAGCCACCAGTAGGTAGATTTTCTAACATGGCTCCAATCCAGCCCCCACTTTGCACATGTTGACTTATCCCGGGAATCAACGGTGCAGAGTATAGTTAGTGCTGCTTGCATTTAGCTATCTCATCTCTCCTGCCTCACTTAGGAAGCACCTCACTTCTGTTTATCTCAAATTCAGCTTCTCTCCTTCTGTCAGTCACAGCAATTCCCCAAACGTGGTTGGCAAAGAGCTGTGGGACTGAGGTATCAGGCCTGTTGTTTCCAACTCTTGTGAGGTTCTGAGATGAGGTTTGTTTGACTTTCTTTTTAGAGGTTTGTTCACCTAGGAGATGGTAATTTCTCAAAACTGGAATGCACTTATCCTCTCAGGCAAATCTTATCTAGGGAGAAGCCACTAATTGCGAAATTAAACGGTGGTTATTATTTTCCACTGATGGCAAAGCCCACACTTTATTGAAGAACAAATAGAATACTGCTTTATGGGAAATTTAGAATAAACCTACCCAAATGGTATACACGGGTCTCCTCACGGCTACAAAAGCAATGTGCTTTATGTATTTATGTTTATACAATTAACATCAGGTATTCTTCTTTACTTTCATTTGTAAGTACATTAGTACATTGAAATTTTTGTCATAAAAAGTAGAAATGTTTTATGAGTGTTTAAATATACACATAAAGGTTAAAAGCATTGTTCTCTGTATTTAAAAAAATGCCTACAGTACAATAACTCATCTTGAAATGTCTACGGAACATAATACCTATTATGCTGTTCTTTGTTTCCGCTTTTCATCTTGAAAATGCTTCCATATTCAAGTGAAATTATTACTGCATCTTTAGAAATCTTTTGACAATGTAAAACTTCTTTATGCGTCACAAAAAAGGGGTTAGACAGAGCTTCCCTGGTGGCGCAGTGGTTGAGAGTCCGCCTGCCAATGCAGGGGACACGGGTTCGTGCCCCAGTCCGGGAAGATCCCACATGCCGTGGAGCGGCTGGGCCCGTGAGCCATGGCCGCTGAGCCTGCACGTCCGGAGCCTGTGCTCCGCAACGGGAGAGGCTACAACAATGAGAGGTCCGCGTAGCGCAAAAAAAAAAAAAAAAAGGGTTAGACAATATGACTTTCAGTAGCTAAGACTCTCATGAAACAATGCAGTGTTAGGCATAGTGGCTGATTTTCCCACAGAGGTATAAATCAGACTTTATAATGAAAGAGTTCAGTTCTGGCCCTCGTAGCTTTTGTCCTATGTGAGCACAATACATACATACATACATACTGTCAGCTGCTGCCTAGTTCCTGGGTCTTGATCATCCCCTTTCCCAGCCTTTGCTGTAGTATCTGCAGACATCTACCCAACCTGTGGGTAAGAAACTCGGTCACACATTCCAGCGGTGCCTTAATTAAACCTTGTGATATTCCGGGAATTAGGTTGCCCGAGAAAAACTTGGGTGTCTAAGTTGGCTGCTGAAAACACAAGTTTCCACTTTCTAAACATCTCATCAACCACTCCTTGCTTCCTCCCACGTCTTCACCTCTATCAGCTCCCCCAACAGAGATACCTTCTACCAGTCCAACGTGGTGCCTACCAAGTGGTCTATTCTCCCTACTGGGATTGACTCTCCTCTCTGAATTGTCTGCTAGGCTAGGGTCCCATTATCTTGATAACTCCTACTTCCTTAAGGCCTTGGATGATTTGGAATGATCATACTGGCAAGAATAGTCCCTGGTCCAAGCTTCTCGCATGACCAGACTCCCTCCTCTACTCCCACGTCAATGCATTCCACCCAACATTATTAATAACCAGGAAAACATGCTGGGTGGGTACGGCTGCTTCTTTGGCCCAGGTCTCTTCTGGTCCTTTTCTGCCCTTTACTCAAGCACTTGTTGCCTTGGGTTTTGCAAGCCTAGAGCAAGAGTTTGCTGGTGTTAGGACACGTTCTAAATAACTCAGCAGTGTCTAAAGGAACCTCAACACTTTCTCTACATGAACATGTAAAGAAAACTATGTGATCGCTATTTTTAGTAATGTGCCAAAATACGGTTCTGGAGGGCTGAAATCTTATAGCAGGGATTAGCAAACTATGGTGCACAGACCAAAACCATGCTGCTCCCTGTTGTTTTAAATAAAGTTATATTTGAACACAACCATGATCATTGCTCATTCATTTATGTGTTGTTTATGTCTGTTTTCACGCTACGTTGGCAGACTTGAGTAGTTGCGACAGAGACTGCATAGCTCACAAAGCGAAAAATAATTACTATCTGACCCTTTATAGAAAAAGTTTACCAAACTCCACCTTATACTCATCCATTACTTCATCTCTCTGTTTGGATCCTAAATAGACTCCTACATGAGGGGCTAGAACCCAGGTACCCAGATACCTACTTTGTTGAATTCTAAGCTATTTTCACCAAAAGGGACAAAACCTATTTCAAATTAGTGACATCTGACTAAAGATATTAGCATATGTGGGGGGAAAACCTGCAAAGCTCAACTCAAAGACTTCTAGAGGAAATTACTGTAAAAAATGCAGCCTAGAGTGAGGCAAACTTGAGATAAATTATTAACAATTATTGTAGTCCAATAGGAATTCAGAAATAGCAATCCCACTCCTTCGTCAGCGTTCTGTTTGCAGTTCATTTACTCTGATCACTCCCTACTGCTAGACAAATTCAGCCTCACTGGACTGGAGAGGGAATTAGCGTTCATTTTCTCCCATTAAATATTACATAGGCATGCTTATAAATGGTTACATCACCAAGGTTTGCAAATAGAGAAGATAAAAAATTTTTTTTTCTTAACTTCATTTGCTAAACTGAACCTGATAGAGAGAAAGCAAAATTTCTCATGTAAATCGAATGACTGGATATGCTGACATTTTGTTTCACAAAGCAGTCTTTCTACAAGGTTACACACATAACTACTAACATTTAAAATGGCAGAAGGAAGGGGTTTTACACCCTATTGTGCCAAGTTTTATTTTTTCTGCTGTACTGATTACAATAAAGGACTCATCACTGTCAACAGGCAGAGCCTGCTACATTGCTTTTATCAAACGCCAGGAGGTGTAAATACAAACTGTAAAGAGAAAGATCATGACTCACTGTCTGACAGCGAAGCTATTAAACATAATCAAAGACTCAGAGTGAACTCACAGTCCCTTTCAACACATTTCTAAAGAATCCTTTTCACTGTAAAACTAGCAAAAAATGTCACAATTCTGACACTGCTGTTGGAGAAACTTGGTTTAAGGCATTTAAAACAACTTCAAGACTTCAAATGAACAGGAGTTACTCACCATAGAATAAGTCACACTGCATTTAGCCTGGACACAAGGCTCCTCAAATTGTAATCAATAACTGATTAAAAGTTGATCTTTCAGGGCATTAAAATCCAAAATTTTAGGATACTTGTTGGTGATTAAAATATGTCGTCGTCGAATGAATGCAGCCTCATATACCTCAACAACAAAATCATTGTTTGCTGTCTCTTACAAAGTACAAGGACAATGATTTATTCTCAGGAAGTCAGTTGGACCATGAGGTAAGGTGCATGTTCTATATTGAGAAGTGAAAATCCTGCCCATGGTGTAGGATTCCAGCATCTTGAGTGAAAGGAACAGATGGGCAGGACAGTGGGACATGTAGGTCCAAGAGAACAAATATGACAGTCCCAAAGTTACCTGAGTGTTACCTGAGTAGAGCCTACCTATTTTCTGCTCATCAGTCCTTTATTTTTTAAAAATTTATTTATTTTTGGCCACACCGCGTGGCATGTGGGATCTTAGCTCCCTGACCAGGGGTAGAACCCAGGCTCCCTGAAGTGGAAGCGCAAAGTCTTAACCATTGGACTGCCAGGGAAGTCCCTCATCAGTCCTTTAAAGGCATGTGTCTTCAAGGTCAATGTTACAGTACATCAGTCTATGAGAAGGTTGTGATCAAAGGACTTTTATGATTAATCATGTGAGTTCTGCGGGAAGCTTAATCATGACTATTTACATGTTGAAGTTAGACTTCTAAGACCAGCCCTTGGCCAGCCTCACAAAAATACATGCAACGTAGCTCTGTCTGGCTTCTTGGTGGTTTACACGTGCCCTTTGGACTCTAGGTTCTGAAGTATCACCTACTTTTCCACTCGCCTCTCCGTGCACGCTTAGCATGGAACCTAGAACACAGCTGTTGTTTACTAAATGCATGAGGCATAAATGACAGCAAGAATGATTCTCATCACTTATTATTAAGCAGTGTGAGAACACAAAGATAGAGATGCTGTCCAAGGAAGACTGGCTTTGGCTGGCAATATCTACTCAGCCCCTGGCCCAATAAGTTTGACTTCAGGCCTTTTGACCATATATTCCACAAAAGTAAGCCACAAACACTGCCACTTATTGTGGGGTCCAGTGTGACTAACTTATAGAACTCTGGCCGCACAGCCTGACTTCAATACCTGCCTCTGGCTCCTTCAAATTTGTGGTCCGTTAAGTTTCTCCTTCTGAAATTCTGGATCATAGTTGTTCAACTTCCACATAGCTATCTACATTTTTTAAAATTTTTAAAAAAAATTTTTTGCGGTACGTGGGCTTCTCACTGTTGTGGGCTCTCCTGCTGCGGAGCACAGGCTCCGGACGCACAGGCCCAGCGGCCATGGCTCACGCCATGGGCCCAGCCGCTCCACGGCACGTGGGATCCTCCCGGACTGGGGCACGAACCCGTGTCCCCTGCATCGGCAGGCGGACTCTCAACCACTGTGCCACCAGGGAAGCCCAGCTGTCCACTTTTAACCTTCCTTTAGTTGTGGTGCCTTCTGCTACCTCAACTTAAGAAGTCCCTGCTCTAACTTCTAACACTTTGGCATTTCCCAACCCCTAACGCTACTCTACTATGACAAGGAGGGATTCTGACCCAGAAGGAATAATCTAAGAAAAAGCTTCAGGGAGATATTTTAATTTTTGTTTCCTTCCTTGAAGTCTTATGGATCTTTGAGAATTTCTAGCAAAGGTGGGAGCAGAAGCTCTTTTCATCAATGATGAATTCCCAGGATTTTAACCCTCATCTCAATGGATAACTGGTGGCTTGCCTTAGGTGATCTGCATGAAAGTAACTCTCACCCCGCAACTGCCAATCTTTATAGCAAAGGCTGAATAGGTTATTTATAACCAAAGCATTGAGTATTATTTAACACCCTCTGTATACCACATTGTGCTTCCTCTGTTCTTCCCAAGGAGCTCACATCATAGTCTACCTTGTACTATATTTATTGCTTAATTTTCTTTTTTGTAATGCTTTGGTAGCTACCTGGGGACAGCTCTTTTGTTTTTCATTGTATTCCCCAGAACGCTAGCAATAAAACTTGTAAAAACAAAGATACTAGAAATGCTTACTAAATGTGAGAAGAGAAAAAAGAAGCATATGCAAACATATCAAATTCCAGTTTGGTGAAACGAGTATTAAACTATTGGATTAAAATGAGACTTTCGACGAGTTTTTGTGTCTAGTTTTAATAGTCATTATCAGAATTACATACGTGTTCTAAAATCCTGCAAATGCAATAAATAACCTCTTTCTACTCCCTACCCCTCACTTCTTCATGCTTTGATCACCTACAAGTTATTTTCTATTGATGCTTCCCACTCTCCATGATTCTTGCCTAATGTAATCCCAAATGAAATTATGCAGGAGACTGTGTCCCCTGCTCTAAGTTTATGGGTATTTTTTTATCTTCATTAAAAAAAATATTCACACTTAGGAGTAAGGATGGGCAAAAATGGGAACTAGGTGAGTTTGTCTTCAGCCTCTTCAACCTCTAGTTGTTCTTTCTCTCTGCCTGAAATGGCTTCCTACTGTTCTTTGGATGTTCTGTGACCTCATCTCATTCTGACCCTCTCTCAAACTGAACCTCTCTAGCTCTCCTTACAAAATCTGCTCTCAGCCTACTTCTGCTGGAAAGATTCCAATATATGAATTAGTCACATGATGTTAATCAATGATAGCAGCTTAAGGCATTTTCTGGCTCAGAGGGATTTGCATTTTGATAAGGGTCAATGCCCTAACCCCTAGGATCAAATTGCTAATGGTAGAATTTAATAGTTTGGGAATGGCATCAAGGGTTAGAAAGCCTTCCAATCCCATCATATTGACTGCCAGCTCTACAAGTGCAGAGAACACCCACTCCCACAAAGCTGTCCCCCATTATTACCATAAATAATGAAGAAGTTATTTTCTATATAAGTCCAAATGCTAACACTGACACTGCTGAACTCAGTATAGAAGGGAAAAATGTCAACACGGTGGCTCCAAATAATTTTGGATTTGGTGAGAGCGGAAATGAGAAGAAAGGAAAGCAGGAAGGAAGGGGTAAAGACAGGAAAGGAGGACTGTCAACACAGGGAATGAAAGAAATATCTCTTTAATCTGAATGCTATTATATTATTAGATATGCAGAATGCATGCATTTTAATGCCACTTCTGAGATCGATTGTATGTGTTAATCTAATTTTTTTCATAAAATAAAAATGAAATTGATTTACAGTCTGTGGGGAAGGGGGACTTAAGAGACACAACAAATTTGGGGGCTATTAAATGTAATATGTAAAAGCTGAAAAACAAATTTCATAATTGAAGCTCTGTATCTTAAATTAATGTACAACAAGGAATACTGACTTTGGCAAACAGATACAACAAGGCTATTTACCAAATTATTATTAATTGAAGTGTATGAACAATCTGTCATTGCTAAGAATAGTGGAAAAGCAGTTCTGTAGTCACGTATTTTTGAAGAAAGCCAATAAGAAATGAATTTGCTCAACTGCAGGAGAATTTAGCTGCATTTGTTGAACTCATGATTTTTTTTTTTTGATCTTTTTGGAAAACAATAAATCACACACTCATAGAATATGGTGCTGTCCTTGGGTTAGGTCATGTATACACTCTTAGAGATATGGTAAAAAAACTTGAGAGGGCTTAGGAGATGATCCCACATCAAATAAATCACTAGGGTGAGTTTTCAAATGCATGTTACTGCACTCTTAGCTGAACTTTGAAACTTAATAAAGATCTCATTCCTCCCCACAGATACATCAGAAATACATCTACACGTGGAACTGCTCCTATAGAACACCCACTGAGCGCTGGCAGAAGACCTCACCTCCCAAAAGGCAAGAAACTCCCCACGTACCTGGGTAGGGCAAAAGAAAAAAGAATAAACAGAGACAAAAGAATAGGGATGGGACCTGCACCAGTGGGAGGGAGCCGTGAAGGAGGAAAGGTTTCCACACACTAGGAAGGCCCTTCGCGGGCGGAGACTGCGGATGGCTGAGTGGGGAAGCTTCGGAGCCGCGGAGGAGAGCGCAGCCACAGGGGTGCAGAGGGAACAGCGGAGAGATTCCCGTACAGAGGATCAGGGCCGACCAGCACTCACCAGCCCGAGAGGCTTGTCTGCTCACCCGCTGGGGTGGGCGGGGCTGGGAGCTGAGTCTCGGGGCTTCGGAGCTTAGATCCCAGGGAGAGGACTGGGGTTGGCTGCGTGAACACAGCCTGCAGGGGTTAGTGCGCCACGGCTAGCCAGGAGGGAGTCCGGGAAAAAGTCTGGAGCTGCCGAAGAGGCAAGAGCCTTTTTCTTCCCTCTTTGTTTCCTGGTGAGCGAGGAGAGGGGATTAAGAGCACCGCTTAAAGGAGCTCCAGAGACGGGCACGAGCCGCGGCTAAAAGCGCGGACCCCAGAGACGGGCATGAGATGCTAAGGCTGCTGCTGCTGCCACCAAGAAGCCTGTGCGCGAGCACAGGTCACTATCCACACCTCCCTTCCGGGGAGCCTGTGCAGCCTGCCACTGCCAGGGTCCCAGGATCCAGGGACAACTTCCCCAGGAGAACGCATGGCGCGCCTCAGACTGGTGCAACATCATGCTGGCCTCTGCCGCCGCAGGCTCACCCCGCATCCGTACCCCTCCCTCCCCGCGGCCTGAGTGAGCCACAGTCCCCGAATCAGTGGCTCCTTTAACCCCGTCCTGTCTGAGCGAAGAACAGACGCCCTCAGGCGACCTACATGCAGAGGTGGGGCCAAATCCAAAGCTGAACCCCAGGAGCTGTGTGAACAAAGAAGAGAAAGGGAAATCTCTCCCAGCAGCCTCAGGAGCAGCGGATTAAAGCTCCACAATCAACTTGATGTACCCTGCATCTGTGGAATACCTGAATAGACAACGAATCATCCCAAATTGAGGAGGTGGACTTTGAGAGCAAGATTTATTATTTTTTCCCCTTTTCCTCTTTTTGTGAGTGTGTATGTATATGCTTCTGTGTGAGATTTTGTCTGTATAGCTTTGCTTTCACCATTTGTCCTGGGGTTCTGTCCATTTGTCTTTTTTTTTTTACTTAAAAAATTTTTTTCTTAATAATTATTATTTTAATAACTTTATTTTACTTTATCCCCTCCTTCCCTCCCTCCCTCTCTTTCTCTCTCTCTCTTTCTTTCTCTCTTTCTCTCTCTTCCTTTTATTCTGAGCTGTGTGGATGAAAGGCTCTTGGTGCTCCAGCCAGGAGTCAGTGCTGTGCCTCTGAGGTGGGAGAGCCAACTTCATGGTCCACAAGAGATCTCCCAGCTCCACGTAATATCAGACGGCAAAAATCTCCCAGAGATCTCCATCTCAACACCAAGACCCAGCTTCACTCAATGACCAGCAAGCTACAGTGCTGGACACCCTATGCCAAACAACTAGCAAGACAGGAACACAACCCTATCCATTAGCACAGAGGCTGCCTAAAATCACAATAAGGCCACAGACAACCCAAAACACACCACCGGACATGGACCTGCCCACCAGAAAGACAAGATCCAGCCTCATCTACCAGAACACAGGCACTAGTCCCCTCCACCATGAAGCCTACACAACCCACTGAACCAACTTTAGCCACTGGGGACAGACCAAAAACAACGGGAACTATGAACCTGCAGCCTGCAAAAAGGAGACCCCAAACACAGTAAGATAAGCAAAATAAGAAGACAGAAAAACACACAGCAGATGAAGGAGCAAGATAAAAACCCACCAGACCTAACAAATGAAGAGGAAATACGCAGTCTATCTGAAAAAGAATTCAGAAAAATGATAGGAAAGATGATCCAAAATCTTGGAAATAGAATAGAGAAAATGCAAGAAACATTTAACAAGGACCTAGAAGAACTAAAGAGGAAACAAGCAATGATGAACAACACAATAAATGAAATTAAAAATACTCTAGAAGGGATCAATAGCAGAATAACTGAGGCAGAAGAACGGATAAGTGACCTGGAAGATAAAATAATGGAAATAACTACTGCAGAGCAGAATAAAGAAAAAAGAATGAAAAGAACTGAGGACAGTCTCAGAGACCTCTGGGACAACATTAAACACACCAACATTTGAATTATAGGGGTCCCAGAAGAAGAAGAGATAAAGAAAGGGACTGAGAAAATATTTGAAGAGATTATAGTTGAAAACTTCCCTAACATGGGAAAGGAAATAGTTAATCAAGTCCAGGAAGCACAGAGAGTCCCATACAGGATAAATCCAAGGAGAAACATGCCAAGACACATATTATTCAAGCTATCAAAAATTAAATACAATGAACAAATATTAAAAGCAGCAAGGGAAAAACAAAAAGTAACACAAAAGGGAATCCCCATAAGGTTAACAGCTGATCTTTCAGCAGAAACCCTGCAATCCAGAAGAGAGTGGCAGGACATATTTAAAGTGATGAAAGAGAAAAACCTACAACCAAGATTACCCAGCAAGGATCTCATTCAGATTTGATGGAGGAATTAAAACCTTTCCAGACAAGGAAAAGCTGAGAGAGTTCAGCAGCACCAAACCAGCTTTACAACAAATGCTAAAGGAACTTCTCTAGGCAAGAGAAGGAAAAGACCTACAATAACAAACCCAAAACAATTAAGAAAATGGGAATAGGAACATACATGTGGCATGCAGGATCCTAGTTCACCAACCAGGGATCGAACCCATGGTCCCTGTAGTGGAAGTGTGGAGTCCTAACCACTGGACTTCCAGGGAATTCCCAATAATAGAGGACTTTAACACTCTACTTTCATCAATGGACAGATCATCCAGACAGAAAATCAATGAGGCAACAGTGGATTAAATGATGCAACAGACCAGTTGAACTTAATAGACATCTACAGGACACTACATCCAAAAATAGCAGAATACACATTCTTTTCAACTAAACATGAAATGTTCTCCAGGATAGTTCACATGCAAGGACACAAAAACAAGCCTCAACAAATTTAAGAGGACAGAAATTACAGCAAGCATTTTTTCCAACCTCTATGATATAAAAGAAAAAACAAATTACAGAAATAAAAATGGGAAAATAACAAACACATGGAGACTAAATAACATACTACTAAAAAAACCCAAAAAAACTATGGGTCAATGATGAAAACAAAGAGGAAATTAGAAAACACCTTGAGACACTCCAAAATCTATGGGATGCAGCAAAAGCAGTTCTAAGAGGGAAGTTTATAGCAATACAGGCCTTCCTCAAGAAAGGAAAAAAACTCAAATGAACAATCTAACCTACCACCTAAAGTAATTAGAAAAAGAAGAAGTAAACAAAGCCCTAAATCAGCAGAAGGAAGGAAATAATAAAGATCAGAAAGGAAATAAATAAAATGGAGATAAACAATAGAAAATATCAATGACAGCAAGAGTTGGTTTTTTAAAAAGATAAGCAAGTTGATAAATCATTAGCCAGGTTCACCAAGAAGAAAAGAGAGAGGGTACAAATAAACAAAATAAGAAATGAAAGAGGAGAAATAAAAAGTAACATCATAGAGATACAAAAAATTCTAACAGAATGCTATGAACAGTAATATGTCAGCAAATTGGACAACCTAGAAGAAATGAACAAATTTCTAGAAACACACAACCTGCCAAGACTGAATGAAGAAGAAACAGATAATTTGAACAGACTGATGACTAGAAGTGAAATTGAATCTGTAATACAAAAACTCCCAGCAAACAAAAGTTTAGGAGCAGACTGCATCACAGGAGAATTCTACCAAACATTTAAAGAAGAGCTAATACCTATCTATCTCAAACTATTCCAAAAAACTGAAAAGGACAAAACACTCCCAGATTCATTTTACAAGGCCCCCATCACCCTGACACTAAAAGCAGACAAAGATACTACCAAAAAAAAAAAAAAAAAAAAAAAAAAATTACAGGCCAATAGCTTTGATGAATACAGATGCAAAACTCCTCAACAAAATATTAGCAAACCAGGGCTTCCCTGGTGGCGCAGTGGTTGAGAGTCCGCCTCCTGATGCAGGGGACACAGGTTTGTGCCCCTGTCTGGGAAGATCCCACATGCCGTGGAGCAGCTAGGCCTGTGAGCCATGGCTGCTGAGCCTGCACGTCCAGAGCCTGTGCTCCACAACGGGAGAGGCCACAACAGTGAGAGGCCCGTGTATCGGAAAAAAAAAAAAAAATTAGCAAACCAAATCCAACAACATACAAAAAGGATCATACACCCTGATCAAGTTGGGTTTATTCCAGGGATGCAAGATTGGTTCAATGTTCACAAATCAATCAATGTGATATTCCACATTAACAAAAGGAGGGATAAAAATCACCTGATCACCTCAGAAGAAACATTTGACACAATTCAATATCCATTCATGATAAAAACTCTCAAAGATGGTATACAGGGAACATATCTCAACATAATAAAGGAAATTTACAACAAACCCACAGCTAACATCATACTCAATGGTGATAAGCTGAAAGCCTTTCTTCTAAAATCAGGAACGAGGCAAGGATGCCCACTCTTGTCATTTCTATTTAACATAATATTGGAGTCATAGCCACAGCAATTAGACATGAAAAAAGAAATAAAAGGCAACCAAATTGGAAGGGAAGAAGTAAAACTATCACCATTTGCATATGATATGATACTTTTAAAAATATTTATTTATTTATTTTTGGCTTCATTGGGTGTTCATTGCTGCGCATGGGCTTCCTCTAGTTGCAGTGAGCGGAGGCTGCTCTTTGTTGTGGTGTGCTCCTCATTGCAGTTGCTTCTCTTGTTGTGGAGCTGGGGCTTCAGTAGCTGTGGCACACAGGCTCAGCAGTTGTGGCTCATGGGCTCTAGAGTGCAGGGTCAGTAGTTGTGGTGAACAGGCTTAGCTGCTCCGTGGCAAGTGGGATCTTCCCAATTCAGGGCTCGAACCTGTGTTCCCTGCATTGGCAGGCAGATTCCTTTTTTAAAATAAATTTATTTATTTATTTTTGGCTGTGTTGGGTCCTCATTGCTGAGTGTGGGCTTTCTCTAGTTGTGGGGAGTGGGGGGCTACTCTTTGTTGTGGTGCGCGGGCTTCTCACTGAGGTGGTTTCTCTTGGTGTGGAGCACAGGCTCTAGGCGTGTGGGCTTCAGTAGTTGTGGCACATGGAAAGTAGTTGTGGCTCGTGGGCCCTACAGTGCAGGCTCAGTAGTTGTGGTGCACGGGCTTAGTTGCTCCGTGGCATGCGGGATCTTTCTGGACCAGGGCTTGAACCCGTGTCCCCTGCATTGGCAGGCAGATTCTTAACCACTGTGCCACCAGGGAAGTCCTGACATGATACTTTATATAGAAAACCCTAAAGTCTCCACCAAAAAACTATTAGAATAAATGAATTCAGTAAAGTTGCAGGTTAAAAGATTAATATACAGAAATCTGTTGCTTTTCTATACACCAATAGTGAACTCTCCAAAAGAGAAAGTAAAAAAAACAATCCCATTTACAATCACATCAAAAAGAATAAAATACCTAGGAATAAACTTAACCAAGGAAGTGACAGACCTATACTTTGAAAACTAGGAACCACTGCTGAAGGAAACTGAAGGTGAGACAAAGAAATGGAATGATATTCTGTGCTCTTGCATTGGAAGAATTAATATTGTTAAAATGGCCATAACACCCAAAGCAATCTACAGATTTAATCCAATCCTTATCAAAATACCCATGACACTTCTTCACAGAACTAGAACAAATAAAATTCATACGGAACCACATATGACTCTGAATTGCCAAAGCAACCTTGAGAAAAAAGAACAAAGCTGGAGGTATCAAACTCTCAGACTTCAGACTATACTATGAAGTTACAGTAATCAAAACACATAGATCAATGGAACAGAACAGAAAGCCAGAAATAAACCCACACACTTATGTTCAGTTAATCTTTGACAAAGGAGGCAAGAATATACAATGCAGAAAAGACAGTCTCTTCAATAAGTAGCACTGGGAAAACTGGACAGTTACATGTAAAACAATGAGATTAGAACATTCCTTCACACTATATACAAAGATAAACTCAAAATGGATTAAAGACCTAAATGTGAGACCTGAAACCACAGAACTTCTAGAAGAGAACAGGCAGAACACTGTTTGACATAAATTGTAGCAATTATTTTTTGGATCTGTCTCCTAAGGCAAAAATAAATAAATAAATAAACAAATGGGGCCTAATTAAACTTAAAAGCTTTTACACAGCAAAGGAAACCACTGAGAAAACAAAAAAGATAACCTACAGGATAGGAGGAAATATTTGCAAACGATATAACTGACAAGAGGTTAATATCTAAAATATATAAATAGCTCATACAACTAAATATATAAAAAAAAACCCAAACAACTCAATCAAAAAATGGGTAGAATACCTGAATAGATACGTACCCTAAGAAGACATACAGATGGCTAACAGGCACATGAAAGGATGCTCAACATTGCTAATCATTAGAGAAATGCAAATCAAAACCACAATGAGAGATTACCTCACACTTGTCAGAATGGCTGTCATCAAAAAATCTACAAATAACAAATGTTCTCAAGGATGGGGAGGAAAAGGAAACCTCATACACTGTTGGTGGGAATGTAAATTGGTGCAGCCACTATGGAAAACAGTATTCAGGTTCCTCAAAAAACTGAAAAGAGAACTACCATGGGATCCAGCAATTCCACTTCTGGGTATATATCTGGAGAAAATGATAACACTAATTCGAAAAGATACATGTTCATAGCAGCACTATTTACAGTAGCCAAAATATGGAAGCAACCCAAGTGTTAATCAACAGAGGAACGGATAAAAAAAGATGTGGGGTGTGTATATATGTGTGTGTGTGTGTGTGTGTGTGTGTGTGTGTGTGTGTGTGTGTGTGTGTGTGTGTGTGTGTATACACACACACACACATACATTATATATATATATATATATATATATATATATATACACACACAATGGAATATAAGCCATAAAAAGAATAAAATTCTGCTATTTGCAGTGATGTGGTTGGACCTAGAGAATAAGATGCTTAGTGAAATAAGTCAAAGAAAGACAAATACTATATGATATCACTTATATGTGGAAATTAAAAAAATAAAACAAATGAATGTATACAGGAAAACAGAAACAGAGTTAAAAATATAGAAAATAAGCTATTGGTTTGCAGTGGGGAACGGGAATTGGGGAGAGGGAAGATAGGGGTATGGGATTAAGAGATACAAACTACTACGTGTAAAACAGATAAGGAACAAGCCATTATCTTGTAACAACTTTTTTAATCGAGTATGAGTTGTAAAAATATTGAATCACTATACCTTAAAATAATATAATATTGTAACAAGAATGTACTGCAATTTAAAAAAAGATTCTAAACAACAATAATGGAACCCAAAAGCCAACAGAATAAAATCTTCAAAGTGTCGAAGGAAAAGAATTTTCAACATAAATATCAAAACTACCTTTTAAGAATGAGAATAAAATAGAGACATTTTCATTAAAAAAAAATAACCAACAAAATAGAGTTTTCTAATAATAGGCAATCACTAAAAGAATATTGACATTATGTATTGAAGGAAAATGGTCTCAAAAAGACAGTCTGAAATGCAAGCAGAATGGTGAGAAGAAACTGTAAATAAGCAGATACATCTAAACCAATACTGTCTATATAAATAAGCATAATCATCTCTCATGCAGGGAGGAAAAAAAAGATAAACCATAGTGTGAAAGTTAGGAGAGAGGGTAAACAATAGATATTCCAAGATCCTTGTATAGTTTTAGGATAGAATTAATACATTGATTAATATTAGACTTTATTAAGTATGCATGGTAAAAATCCTAGCGCACTAAACCACTAAAATCATACATATATCATTACGTGTATATATCTGTATGTGTATATATATATATATATATATATATACACATACATACATATATATGTATGTGTGTATATATATTCTTTTTCTGGTTCTTTTCCGTTATAGGTTATTACAAGATATTGAGTACAGTTCCCTGTGCTATACAGTGGGTCCTTGTCGTTTATCTATCTTATATATATATTACTGTGTATATTTTAATCCCAAATTCCTAATTTATCCCTCCCACCCCCCCTTTCTCCTTTGGTAACCATAAGTTTGTTTTCTATGTCTGTGAGGCTATTTCTGTTTTGTAAATAAGTTCATTCATATCACTTTTTTTAGATTCCACTATAAGTGATATCATATCCATAAGTGATATATAGCCATATAAGCAATATCATATGATATTTGTCTTAGATTATCATACTAAGTGAAGTAAGTCAGACAGAGAAAGAAAAAGAAACACGGGACTTTAAAAAAATCTTTCACATATTAGGCCATTAGGCAAGTCTCAGTGTTGAAAAGTCAGTACACATAGACCAGTTCCTCTAACCACAGTTCAAATACATTAGAAGAGAATAACCAAAGGATCGATACAAATCTCCATGTAGTTTGAAATTAAACACACACACTTCTGAATAACTCATAAGTCAAAACATTTTTAATGGAAATTAAAATATCTAAATGGAATGATAATGTTATATTGAAATAGTGCTCAACAAACCATCGCAACGTTGTGTGCTTATAGATAAGCCATCAAATTAAGAAGTTAGAAAAACAGAATAAGTACCAAGAAAGCAGAATAACAGAGATAATAAAGACGAGTTTTTTTAAAACAAGCAAAATAAGAAACAGATTAACACAGATATTCAACAAAAGCAAAGTTGTTTCTTTGAGGAGCTGTTAAAATAGATAAGCTGGTGGCCAGACTGATGAAGAGAAAAAGAGAGAAGATATAAATTAAAAATATTTGGAATATAAATGAGAACATAACTATAGATACATTGGTGATTTTAAAAATAATAAAAAGACATTCAGAGAAATGTAATAATCTGAAAACTCAGACAAAATAGGGAACATTCTTACCAAAACTGGTTTAAAATATAGAAAATTGAAATAGTCCTATAACTATGAAAATATTTCAATTGAAAAATGGCAAAAGATAAGAACAGACACGTCTTAAAAGAGACATAATCACAAATAAATATCCTAAAAATGCTCAATTTCCTTAGTAATCAGGAAAATGCAATACAAAAATGATATACATTTTGTTGTTTCCTTGTTTGGCAGAAAGACAAGAAGTTTGACTCTACACCCTTGTTGAGGCTGCTGTGGTTTGATGCTGGCCAATGTTTAAATTGTTTTAACTGCTTTAGAAAAAATAATGGCACTATTTTGTAAAACTGAACCTTCCTAAACATAACCTTCAGCAATTCCCTTCCAAGGGAATTGCTGAGAAACTCTTGCTCATGTGCATAGAAGACACTGCTTGCAATAATAAAAAAAAATCTGAAATGTTCATTAGCAGGAGTATAGATAAATAAATGTGGCATATTCACATTGGCATGTTAGTGATGAAAATGAGTGAATTGAAGTTAAAATAACAACTATGTATTGATAAGTTTTAAAAATAGTATTCACAGAAAAAAGCAAATAATGAAAACTACATGTAGCATATAATTTTTAAAAACAAGGAAAACCAAGCAATACATTGTTTAGGGATATATACATGCCAAATCTTTTTCTTTTTAAATAGCAAAGAAGTGCTAAAACAAGATTAATGATCTGATAACTGAGCAGGAAGTAAAAAGCAGAGTAGAGAAGAAACAAAGTAGATATGCAGTGGTGTTAGAATTATTTTAATTTTCTAAGTTGGGTGATAGTTTCATAGATATTAATCATAATATTATTCATAACATATATTTCAAACGTATTTTTTTTAAAGATTTTTTTGATGTGGACCATTTTTAAAGTCTTTATTGAATTTGTTACAATACTGCTTCTGGTTTAAGTTTTGGTTTTTTGGCCGCGAGGCATGCAGGATCTTAGCTCCCTGACCAAGGATTGAACCTTCACCCCTGCATTGGAAGGTGAAATCTTAACCACTGGACCGCCAGGGGAGTCCCTTCAAATGTATTTTTGAATGTTCAAATATTACATAATATAAAATTGAAAAACAGAATTCTATCATTTCTGTGGGTAAACTTTTTTAATAGCTCCTTATTATTTACCAAATGAAGTTCTAAGTAATTAGCATAATGTTCTAGATGCAACGTCATTCTGCTAAATACTTTTAGTCTCCTTTCTGTAGTGTTAGAACAGATTTCTTTCCCTCGCACATACTGCCACATACTCACAGTTTTGTCTTGCTGCTTTACAGTTCTTTAATGAATATACAACATGGTTCTATACTCTTGCATCTTAAACTATTTCCTCAGCTTTCAGTGCCTTCAGTTTCTGCCTCTGCTCATACAAACCATTCTCATCTGTCAGGGCCCAGGACTTCCTCATGTCCCCAGTGAGGAATGACTTCACCAGAGTCAGTTCTCCCACTCCATATTATCTGTACCTCTATTGCAGTTGTAAAAATTAATAAACAAAAAGCTCAAAGAAAATAGTTGGGAGGCCATAAGGGAGAGCTCTCACACCCTACAACACTAGCACAGCCCAAGGGTAAGAAGAAAACTTCCTTTTCTTGCTGCGCAAGGCCTCAGCCAGCGAGAGACTGTCACAACTCAGCCAATGAAAAGCCACTATACTTCAAAATGTCAGTTCTTCCAACGGACTCTCTGTTTACCACAGCCCTCCCAACTTCCTTTTCCCCTCTTTAAAAGAGTTTTCCTCTCCGTGCTGCGCGGGCACTTCCACATGGCTAGCCGTGGTTGCATACTCCAAACTGCGATTTTTTGCTTATCCCGAATAAACCCATTTCTGTGGGAGAAGTAACTGGCAGTGTGTTTGTTTTAGGTCAACACAGTGCAATCTGCATCCATCAGGTAGGAAATAGCCAAGCCATAATGTCGAAGCAACTGTCTTTCATACTACAATGGGTAAAGACTCCACTTAAAGCAATACTGGAGTAACCATTCATCAGAAAGCGAGAGTACAGAGCACTGATGAAGTGACCTCCTGACAAGGGCTAGAACACAGCTAGAATGGGAGATGCACAGAACAGCATCGATGGATTAAATTACCTTAGTAGGAACTTTTAGAGTCATTACGGAGTCTGTTCTCTTAGCCTCACCTGGCTGAGAGATATTATCAGTTTCTCAGTAAAGACAAACTGCAAGTATATATCAGCCCTCCCCTCTTTAGCATTAATATTTTGTGGCATATAATTTTCCTTATCCCCTTGTGAACCTTCATACACTTTCAATAAGTTCCCAAGTTGCCTTCATACAATACTAAATTAAATACTCCCTGTTGCCAACCTTGTTATAGTTTGATAACTCTACTCCGTATTGCAATCAAGATTGTGGTTGCCATATGATCAAAGAGCAGCTTTTTTTAGAAGCCTTATTTCTGAAATGGTGAGCTTCAAGCTACAAAGATGATTTACTGTGATCCAGAGGTAGTCATTTAACAATGATACATCAGATGTGGGGACCTGAGGCAGTGGGAATGGTCCATCCCGGCAGGGAGGAGTATCCTATCACTACACTGGCATTATTTAAAATTACAGTGTGTGGTGATGATAAAAAGAAGACTTTTAGTCAATTTTGTAATTTTTAAAATTCTCTTTAAACAATGCACCCTCTTACTGCCCACATCTCTGATGGACATTCTCACCACATCATCAGCCCACCTGGGTGTTTACTTTTTGTTTCTCTTACCAGATTATAACTTCTTTGAGGGCATGAAAGAGACCTAAATTACCTTCGGATCACAAAGCCTAACATTTAGTGGATTCTTAATGTATGCTTGTTGAAGAAAGGAATTTCATTTGTTAGGATGTGCTTGGTGACAAGTAACCAAGCATCCAATTTGCACTGATACTGACAACAAAGCAGATACATTGAATCAGGAGAGAAACTTGGTTCAGTGACCCAACAATGTTATCAAATACCCACTTCCTTTTGCCTCTCCATTCTACTTTCTGGGGTGTCACATCACCCATACAGACACAAACTGGCTTCCAGTGACTCCAAAGGCTACAAAAGTCTTCATTCATGACTGGAGAAATCAAAGCGTAATTCCAGAAACATCCCCACAAGGGCAAGGAAGCTTGTTTTCCGAATCTTGCTCTCCATTCTCATTGCCCTGGCCTGGGTCATGAGCTTACCCCTGAATCAATGGCTCCTAGAACCAGGGAAGAAGGGAGCCCCTCCCGGAAACTGGAAGGAAAACTGGAGTTTTTACCAGGTGAAGTGGGAATGGAAGTTGAGAGGCTACCACAGTGCCCACCAAAGAAATAAAGGGTAATTGGTTGTATAGTGGAGTGTGAAAGCAGCTTTTTGCTTGGAACAGAGCTTATGATACTGGGCAAAATCTAAAAATAATCAACTATATATGAACCATTCCTAGAAAGTTTTTCATTATTTACATATTTGATTATTTGTAATGCTAATATTTTACTTTTCAGAGTATTTGCATAAAGATGATCTTATCTGTTCCTTGTTATCTCATTCAGAGGGGTAGTCAGGCAAGATATTTCTATTCTGTATCCTTTTTATTCCAAATTACTATGTGGGCTATTCCTGTAATGCATTTGCAAAGTACCTAAAAAAATAATAAAGTTATTTATTATCATGCTATGGTAATATTGTATTTTCTGCCATGTTTGATTAAAAGAAAGTCCACAAGGGCTTCCCTGGTGGCGCAGTGGTTGAGAGTCCGCCTGCCGATGCAGGGGACGCGGGTTCATGCCCCGGTCCGGGAAGATCCCACATGCCGCGGAGCGGCTAGGCCCGTGAGCCATGGCCGCTGAGCCTGCGCGTCCGGAGCCTGTGCTCCGCAACGGGAGAGGCCACAACAGTGAGAGGCCCACGTACCGCAAAAAAAAAAAAAAGTCCACAAGAGTTTTATTCAGTATTATTTTGCATCCAAGTCACAAAAGAAATTTTCATATATTGAGGTATAGGGAAGTCATTCTGCTTTATACATGAGTTAACTTGAATTTTATGCTACAATAGCCTGTTTGTGGCCTATCAAACATACATTGTACATCTGCTTTAATTATTAAAGAAAAGGGTACACTGACCAGAAGTAAAGAATGTCCATGTTAAAAATAAAGATTAAATGCCTCCCTCCCTGGAATGCCAATGCTGGTACTCCTTTGATGATAAGGCTCCCTTCCCAGGTGCCAAGGCCCTACTGACTCACTGGGTATGTGCTGGTCTGTTTTTGTTGAAACCTTGAAGAAATGTATCCCTGACTTGTTTAATGTTCTTTGTTCTGGCAAGATAGAAAATTGTACTGAAAGCCATGCTTCTCTGGAGCAGTTTCTCAGAGCAATCTGAAAAGCTGTCTTCTGGGCTATAGTCCTCAGTTTGGCTCAGATAAAACACTTTTCTCTTCTTATTATAGATTGTTTATTGATTATTTTTGTTGACACGAGTTAAGAATGCCAGAGAGGCCAAAGACATCTCACTATAAGGTGCTTTCACTGGTGTTCAAGGGTAGTAGGTATTAACATTCTTGGAAAAAAAAATAGGCCAAAGAACTCTGAAAATTCTATTTTTATACATGTTTCACTTTTAAGCATGAAGATAGGGAGACTGTATGTACCATCCATCTTTACTGTTGCAAAAAGTGGACTCCTCAGAGCCACTATTAAATGTGTTCCGTTTACCCTAATCTGAGTAGCCCCAAACACATTGCTTTGTAAGTTTCCCCAACAGAATTGCTTTTAATGCAATGTGGACTATAAAAAAAAAGCTTGTTTCACCGTTCAGTCATTCCTTCATTTCACAAATATTTATTGAACTCTTGCTATGGGCTAATCTTTGGAATGACGGGGAGCTTACAGTCTAGTGATATGGAGGCTGATACGAAACACAAATATATATTTAGCGTTAGCCAAAAAGTTCGTTTGGGTTTTTCCGTACCATGGAAAACCCGAATGAACTTTTTGGCCAACCCAGTAATATGTTAAGTGGAGAAAAGCACTTAACATGTTATACATATGGAGAAAATAAAGTAGGGTAAGAACCAGAAAGGAGGGAGAAAATGCTAAATACCTGGAAAGTATGTGAGTGAAGGGAACACAAATCACTTCCCCACACTTAACATGGGAAATAAAGCCAACTGGACCACAATCCTTTTGCCACTAGCTTTCAGGAAGAATCCTTAGCTTTGGAACCATGGACAAATGTTTCCTGATTCCCATCTCTACCATTTTCCCCCATGCTTTCCTTCTTTGGACCAAGGAAGCTACTACATGTTATGGATAGCTCTCTGATCTTTTATCTTAGGGAATTATTTAAATTTTTCATCACCACACCAAGCTGCCCTATAAGTTACATCAGAGCTATATGTGAGTCATAAATTTAGAAATTACAGTTGTTTAGATAAAGTTAGGAACAACAACTTAATTAAAAAATGTCCCCATCCGCTAGGTGCAATTTAGAATCATAGCTAGTTTATCCTTTATCACACGCCCCCAATTGTTACAGCTTCGGCAGCTGAAAGAAAAAAATCAATCCAAACTTGAGTAAGGAGGGCAGGGGGGAATGAAACCTGGAGTAGAATTAACCAGCAAGAAACTTAAAAAATAGGGTAGGTTGAGCTTAGGGTGACAGACAATTTCATGTCTAACCAAAAAGGAAGGACTGCTTATAATGCTGTCTTAACAGTTCTATGTTTCAATCCAAGAGCTATCAAGGGAAACCTGGAAAGATAGTGAATGTCAGAAAATGGAAGATGTCAAGGATACATGGGGTTCAAAGGCAATTGTTTCTTGGTTTCAAATATAGACAAGAGTTGGTCCCACAAGGGAAAATACACAAACAACAAGCAATCAGAAGGGAGAGTTTGACTTTTCTCTGAAACTTCTAGCTAGTCTGAAAGGCTGAGAAATCTCGAGGTTTTATTTGAAATCTCTCTTTTCAGAGGTCTAAATTGTAACCCTGTCTGTCTAGACAGGGGTTCTTAACTATTTTTTGTTTGTGTATCCATGTATGTGTGTTTCACATAGAAGATATTAGGGGTATTTGAGGTTGAAAGAAGAAAAAAAAAAAGAACATCACAGAAGTAACTTCTGTTTTAGGAAAATCACTTGAGAAAAGCTAAAGATGAAACTGACCCCATCTTCAGGGTATCTGCTGAGTAGGTCCTGTCATTCTCATTGTGTTCATCATGATGTCTGATTATACTGCATTTTAAAAACGAATTTGATCTTATCACCTAATTTGAATTTTTCACTCATTAACCCACATCCATATATAGTTGCATTTAACCAAGGAAGATTCTCTATCAGTTAGAAATGTTGCCTCTCTAACTTGTTGATATTATTTATATTTCCTAAAATGAATGGAGTTTTGTTCTTTTTAAAACACTTATGAATTATCTCATTAGTTCCTGCATGGTTTTTCTCTTATTTTTTTATTGTGGTAAAAAAACCCCCACATAACATAAAATTTACCATCTTAACCATTTTTAAGTGAACAGTTCAGTACTGTTAAGAACATTCATATTGTTGTGTAACATCTCTAGAACTTTTCATCTTGCAAAACTGAAATGCTATGCCCACTGAATAACAACTTCCCCCTTCTTTCTCCCCTCAAACTCTGCCAATCACCATTCTAGTTTCTGTTTCTAAAAGTCTGGCTACTTTAGGGGCTTCCCTGGTGGCGCAGTGGTTGACAGTCTGCCTGCCGATGCAGGACACGGGTTCGTGCCCTGGTCCGGGAAGATCCCACGTGCCGCGGAGCGGCTGGGCCCGTGAGCCATGGCCGCTGAGCCTGTGCGTCCGGAGCCTGTGCTCCGCAATGGGAGAGGCCACAGCAGTGAGAGGTCCGCGTACCGTAAAATAAATAAATAAAAATAAAAGTTTGGCTACTTTAGATGAAGCATTTGAGTGGAATCGTGCAATATTTGTCTTTTTGTGACTGGCTTATTTCATTTAGCATAATGTCTCAAGGTTCATTCATGCTGTAAAGATTCCATTCTTTATCAATGCTGAATAATATTTCATTGTACATGCACCATGTTTTGTTTATTCATTCATCTGTCTATGGACATGTAGGATGCTTTCAGCCCTTGACTATTGTGAATAATTACATAGATTTTCTTACCTCTCTGTCTATGTCATTTTAGAACTCAAGTGCAAGAGCTGAGAGCTGACGCTACTGTCATAAATTCTTCTCTCTAGTCTTCCCTTTCTACTGAAGGCTTCTTGAGATGAGCAGAGGAAACATGGGATCCCAGGCTCAGGAATCTTAGCACAATGCTTTGGGGGTTTGTAATCACGAAGATTTTGTGTGTCAATTCGTGGACTCTCCAGTCTGAGAAAGGCATTTCGTTTAATCAATCAACCTATATTTAAATTTCCTTTCCAAAATTCCTGCCGAGCGTTTTTCTGACCATGCTGGTAACTGCAGTGATGGATTAAGTCTGAAGCACAACTGCCACCATTCGATTGCTCTAGCAGAGAATTCTTCTTCAAGCTCAGCTGACATGCAATTTCGACAGGCTCTACTCTGCTATGTAATGAGTGTTTGTGTCTCCCCCCACCACCGCAAATTCATATGTTGCGACTCTAATGAGATGGCATTCAGAGATGGGAACTTTGGGAGGCGATTAGGTCATGAAGGTGGAATTCTCATGGTGGGACTAGAGTCCTCATAAGAAGAAGAAGAGAGCCCTCTCTGCTCTCTGCCCTGTGAGGATACAAGGAGAAGATGGCCAACAGCAAACCAAGAAGAGTGTCTTCACCAAACACCAGATCTGCTGGCACCTTGATCTTGGACTTTCCAGCCTCCAGAACCATGAGAAATAAATGCTTGTTCTTTAAGCCACCTAGTCTGTGGTGTCTTGTTAGAGCTGCCTGAACTAAGACATACTCTCTGGATTTAAGAGGAATGTATCATAGAATTACAGAACGGCTAACAACCCTGGAAATGGTCTCTTCCAGGCCCCTCTAAATAGAGGCTCATTTCACTTCCTTCCGGGCAGCTCTTCAAATCTCCGAAGACAGGGCCGTATTATGTCTTCCCTTCCCCTGGCTAAACACTGCTGGCTCCTAAGATCCCTTTTCAGCTGAAGTGGTTGTGGGCCCTTTGCCCCTCGAGTTGCTCTCTTCTAAGCACACTGCAAGTGACCTGTATTTCTTTTAAACTGTAAGACCCAGAACTGGACAATGCACAGCCCTTCATGCTGACAATGATCTGTTCATCCACACCTTTTGAACATGAACATTTGATCAGCTATGAATTCAATGAATACTGATGAAGAGCTTGAGCTCTGTGGTCAAGGAAGACCTGGATTTAAAGCCAAGCTCCTTTTAGTTATGTGACACAGGGAAATTAACTAATCTCATTAAGCCATTGTTTCCTCATCCATTTAACAGAGATTATATAGCACCTACCTCACATAACAGAATGCAAATAAAGTACACAGCACAATGCCTGGCACACAGTAAATGCTGAAGTAAGTTCCTGTAAGTCCATACTTTCCCACTTATTCAAAGTTGCCACAGTGAGAGACAAGGAGATCCAAAGAGTTAAAGGAGAAAAAAATTAGGGAATAATATATCTTTTTATCTGCATTGCTTATAAGGATACTTTTATCAAAGGAAAGAGTGGACATCATTAATTGCTTTAACCCTGTCAAAAGGGATTTGTTAGAATGAGTTACTTGGTTTTGTTCAGTTTGGAGTCCTAACATTTGGAATTTATTCTAGTTGAGTTCATGCAATTCTTTGAATATATTACTCCAGTTCGGAAACAACCTGCTAATACTGCATGAGCAATAGAGTTAACTAGATTTTACACTGCTCTCTCCTTCTCCTATCAATACCACCTTGAAACCCTAATGCATTCTGAAGAAGGAGTCCTGCATGTACTGCAGGGATGACAAGATATATATATATATAGTTCACATCTTTATTGGAGCATAAATGCTTTACAATGTTGTGTTAGTTTCTGCTGTACAACAGAGTGAATCAGCTATATGTATACATATATCCCCATATCCCCTCCCTCTTGCGCCTCCCTCCCACCCTCCCTATCCCACCCCTCTAGGTCATCACAAAGCATCTGAGTTGATCTCCTTGTGCTATGCAGCAGCTTCCCACTAGCCATCCATTTAACATTTGGTAGTGTATCTATGTCAATGCCACTCTCTCACTTCATCCCAGCTTCCCCTTCCCCCCATGTCCTCAAGTCCATTCTCTACATCTGCATCTTTATTCTTGCTCTGCTACTAGGTTCATCAGTACCGCTTTTTAAAATTCCATATATATGCGTTAGGATACGGTATTTGTTTTTCTCTTTCTGACTTACTTCACTCTGTGTGACAGTCTCTAGGTCCATCCACCTCACTACAAATAACTCAATTTCGTTCCTTTTTATTGCTGAGTAATATTCCATTGTATATATGTGCCACATCTTTATCCATGGGATGACAAGATATTGACGAACATTTTCCACGCTTGATGAATTATCTTTTGACATAACTCTTTCAGTACTTGGGCTACATTGGGATGCTACGCACATCTTGGATGATATAGAATTTTTATTTTTCTTAAATATGGCACTAAAAAATATTTTTGGTGTTGAATATCCATTTGAAATGTCTCAAGAGGCATGGTTATATAGTGGAAAGCATGTGAATTTGGAGTTTCCTGTGTGGGATATGAAGTCAGTCGGCTGTGGTTTGAATCCTGGATCTTCTACCCACTAGTTCCATGACTCGGACAAATTATTTTACTGATGCTACTGTTTGGTCTCTCATAAATAAAATGGAAGTAATAATATTACCTACTTCAGAGAGTTGCTGTAAATGAAATAATGTGTATGAAATGCTTAGTACAGGGTCTGGCTCAATAAATGTTTCTTCTCCTCCTCCTTCTACTTTATCATTATCATCATCATCCAGATTCATAGATGACTTTAACATTTACCAGGTGACCACTGGCAATTTCCTTAACCATCCTATTCCTCCATTTTCTTACTTTTGCAAAAGGTATAGTTGTAAATACTTCATAGGATAATTGTAAGATTAAATGAAATAATATAGCTAAAGCACTTGGGACAGAGTAGAGGCTCAGTGAATCATCATACAGTACTTCTTTCCCTTCCTGTCCTCAAGCCTTTTTTCATTCTTCACTGATATATATCTATATCTACATATACCTGTTGAACTATATGTAGGAGAGATGTATTTGTTTGTTTTTGCACAGCTAGTTTGAGCCAGTAAAAATGTGTCTCAAATATTATGCTACATATGATCAAATATAAGCAGTCAGTGCTAAGACAGCAAGGGTAGAAAAGATCGAAATTCATGCTCTCATTACTCTTGCTCTGTGGTTGGCCCACTGAGATGTTTAGCTGCTATTGCGGCAAGAGGTCTCTAGTCTATCGGAATTTCACCTGCCAAATGCTGGAGTTAGCAGAGACCAAGAAAATATATTAAAAAGGCATGGCTCCCAGAATTTATTGGCAAATCCAAAGTAATAAAAAAGGAAAATGTGATATAACCACAGGCTCTTCATACTATCATTTTTCATCTTTACCACATCCTCTCTAGCTGACCTAAGCTATTTCTCAGTATGGTTTTGGAAATTGGAAGGGGGGATTTAATGCCTTGCTTTCACTTGACTCAGGCTTATTTATAATTAAGGTTTTATTCCTTTCTTCAGAGACAGTTGGAACATTGTTAGAATGAGTGTTCAATAATCTAAAACCATGTGTAAACTCAGTTACTTGGAGAGTGAGAAGATGATGGCAGCATAAACAGAAAGGGAAGAGAAATAAAATACTTCACATACTGAAAACAGAAGGGCAGGAAAACGGCAATTGCTAATGACGTATTTGAAAATACCTGAAAATCGAGTAAAGAGAGACGGATGGAAAACACATACAAAAAAGAAAAATCAGAAGAATTAAAGATGCAGAAACAACATAATAAAAAGAAGTCAACTGGGAACTCCTGGGTGGTCTAGTGGTTAGGACCTGGTGCCCTCACTGCAGGGGCCACCAGCTTGATCCCTGGTCAGAGAACTAAGACCCTGCAAGCTGTGTGGTCATAAATGAACAAATGAATGAATAAGTAAATAAATAAAAAGAAGTCAACTAACGCTGAATACATCATCTGTCTCCTCTTTATATTATCTGCTTGATTTAATAGCAAAGAGGTCCAGCAGTGAAACTGGAGGAAATGGCTTGTGAAGGAAATTTTAAAAGATAGCCTTTCATAATTCAGACTCAGTTCTCTAAGATCCATATTTGAATACTTTTAAAGAGAGATCGCTGTGGCTGTTAGGATGACATGCATAACTTTTAGTGCCCTCAGGAATAAACGGATTGTGCTGTTCATTTCCTGACCAAGGACTCACACAGACCCTCACTCAAATAATTCGTGTTTTGCTGATGTCTGGGTAATCTCTGAAGTCTTCCCACACATATAGGCCATGTCGACAGCAACTGAAAAGTTGCTATTGCCTTAGAGCAATAACGGCCTGGAAATTGTGTTAACTTGATGTTATAGTAGCAGCCACAAGCAAATAAACTTGTAAACGGGTAGAAAATGAGATCAAAGACCACTGTGCCTTTTTTTAAAATTTTACATCCCTGCTTGGGTGAATAATGACTGGACCAACATATGTTTACTTCTTTACTGACTGGCTCTAGAAAATATCACACGGGAGTTTATTCTGCAGAACACTCCCTGGATTCATGTTTCTGAATCTTTGCAGTCAACGATAATTTTTATAGACCCACAAACATGACTCTTAGATGTCAATAAACCAATGAGTGAAATGTCCTGCCTATGCACAAGTGGGAGCGACGTTGCTTAAGGACTTGAGCAGCCTGTGCTCTTCTCTGGCTCATCCTGTGACCTTGAACTTACGCTGCCTGCTTTTTACTTTCCTGGCCTGGCAAGCTAAGTAATATGACTTAGGATAAACCAGGAAATGGCAAAATGCCTGGTGCTCTCAAGTGAATTTAGTCCAGTAACATCACCATGTCAGTGGCCTTTGCCCAGCACTCTGGGGGAGAAGAAGGAATGACAGGGTCTCCTGGATCCTATCAATCACCACAGAAGCTCTCTTTAAGCCCATCAGACACAAGATGAAGCATCCCTATTAGCTGTGTTCGTGGGACCTGAGTCAAAGACTATCGGCTCTAAAGAATGTTGAGCTCAAGAGTAGGATGCTGTTCCTCCATTCTCACATTGACTTTACCAGCAACAAGCTTTGCACTCTTGGCAAATCATCTGAAATCTCTCTGTACCTCTGCTGTTAGTCTGTACAATGAAGCAATCGTTACAGGATTGTGGCAATCAAATTGTATTGGATTGAAAGGGTTTTAGAAAGTCAGAAACTATTTAAACAAATGAGACACCAAGAGGTAGGTTACCATGATGGTTAAGAGCACACTGGAGCCAAAATTCCTGGATGAGAAACATGCAGGGTGGCATCTCTGTACGTGAATTTGTAGAGGCCCACAGGCTCCCCTCCTGTGCCTGCCTCCAGGGACCTATTAATGAGAAAATCAGGTTCTCTTCCCACCCCACCCAACGACTCCCTTAAAACTGCCCTCACTGGGGTCACAGATAAGCCTCCTTATGGCTAGATCCAGCAGACTCTTTTCAGTCATTTACCAGCTTATGTGACTTCTCTTTGCCTTACTCTTTTCTGGTATAAAATGGGAATACAAATAGTTTCTAATAATGGTGGGTGCAAGCCTTTATACATTTGTCCAGACCCATGGAATGCACCACACCAACAGTGAACCCTAATGTAAACCATGGATTTTGGGTGATAACGTTATGTCACTGTAGGTTCATCAATTGTAACACACGTACCACTTTGGCAGGGGACACTGATAGTAGGAGAGGCCATGCATATGTAGAGGCAGGGGGTATGTGGGAAATGTCTATACTTTCTGCTCAATTTTTCTGTGAACCTAAAACTGGTCTAAAAAATAAAAGAAAAACAGTATCTATCTCACAGGGTGTTATGAGGATTAAAAAATGTATATTTAAAGAGTTATAGCATACCCAACATACAGTAAAGAGCATACCATACCCAATGCATAGTAAACACTCAAAAAGTATCAGCAGAGTTTTCATGAATCTCTCAGAGAATATTCTTTTCTTCCTCTTTATCCTTTCATTTAATTATCTTCAATGTAGGGCCATGATAGATCATTGCTATGTCAACTGAGTACCAACACTACATGAATAGCAGCGATACCTTCTATTAAAGAACATTAGGTTTTGCTTATGTAAATGACCAAATTCAACTGATTCATTTGCCTCCCTTTTCTATCTCTTTCCCCCTACTTCATTCAATTATGGGTTTCCCACCAAACTGACCACATTTTAGTTCTACGCAGAAACAGTAGGGATTTACAATGGAAGCAGCTATTCTGCTGAAGTTACAGCCACACCACTATCAGGTTCAGCAGTTTCCAGCCCAGCAGCTTATCTCCAGGTGAAGTTAAATCCTTGCCAATGGTAGATCTTACTGCGTGTCAGCTTCACTGCTGTGTGAAGGCTCACCAGGACTTAATTCCGGCCATCTGCTGAAAGTTTAACACTGTAATTGTCTGGAGTGAGTGCTGTGAATCCAAATAGGTTCCACGTCTAATGATGTCAGTACTACTCACAACTCTCACTGTTTTATATTTTTATGTGGTGCTCCAAAATGAGGAGATTTGACAGAAAGTTTTTACCATAATAATTTACAATATCAATAAAGCTCGTCCACATGTCCAGTTTACAATTTTATGCCTCAATGTATTCTAGTTTTGGCTACATGGGCTGTGTGGACTAAACTTACAGAAATACTCAGATCATAAAATGTCTGTTCCAATTAAAGGTATTTTGCATTTGTCTTATCACAATGGTATCAGGTTTGACATTGAACTTAGAGTTTTCGTTCTTGGCCATATTCATATAGAAAAGTATTATATAGGTTGCAATTCTATGTATAAAACACTGCCCTTCCAAGTGAGCACTGCAAGGCTGAACAAGTGTTTTACCAAATCACTGTAGGTCAAAAGGAAAATGAAAGTTTGAGTAAGTTTTAACGGCTGAAGAATGGGGAAAACAAAAGTCTTGGGAAAAGACAATTGACAGTCAGGGCGAAGGGGCCTGGGAACAAAACCACTTAAGGGGAGAGAAGCACCACTGTTTTGACTCAGAGGCATTAGCCCATGGTTTTCTATAAGCGGAAAAGAAAGCAGAACAGAAAAAGAGAGGGGCCCTCAAGATGGAAGCCTTTGGTTTTAAAACACGTCGTGCAAATGGGAGATGTCCATAGTGAAACAGACTGGTTTTCTTCATGCGCAGGGAGGGTGACCTCCAATAGCCCTAGAGAACTGTCACATGAATCCTGACATTTTTAAGAAGGAGGTATTAGGAGGAGATACAATGGTGGAGGAGATACAATGGTGCAAAACAAAAGATGCTGGAGTTACCAACTCATCTGCAACGACAGCAAGCTAAAAGTGAGTAATCCTGACTGCATATGGTGAGAAAATCGTTCAAATGCAGGAAAGAAGGGAAAGTACCTGGTTAGCCGTGGACATTGCTGATCTTGGGAGTACTGAGGAGACGGAGCTTCTAAAAACTGAGTCTGCAGAGAAAGAGTCCGGCACACACAGCAGGCGTTCAGTATATAGTTCAGAATAAATAAATGAAGCTTGTGTGTAGCATCAGTAGAATAATACTAGCTCACATTTATTTTTTTTATACAGCAGTTCTTATTAGTTATCTATTTTACACATATTAGTGTATATATGTTAATCCCAATCTCCCAATTCATCACACCACCATCACCCCCTGCTTTCCCCCCTTGGTGTCCATACGTTTGTTCTCTACATCTGTGTCTCTATTTCTGCCTTGCAAACCTTGTACCATTTTTCTAGATTCCACATATATGAGCTCACATTTATTGACTACTAATTAGGTGCAAATTTTGGTTAACTTATTTTAGTCATTTGACAGATGAAAAAACAGCTTCAGGGAGATTAAATATTTGCCCGATTTAATGCAGCTCGTCACCAGCGCAGCTGAAATTCTAACCTAAGGTTGATTACAGAACATCTTAATCCTCATGGTTTAGTGGTGAAGACTGTGTTCACTGGAGCCATTTTTCCTGGGTCAAGTCCCCACCCTGCTACTTACTAGCTTGAGTGACTGACATGCTCTCTTACAGCTGTTTGTTCATCTACAAAATGGGGATAATACTGGTTGGTTGCTGCAGACTGTTTGCATTCTTCCTCCAAATTCATATGTTGAGGCTCTAATCCCCAATGTATTTAGAGATGCAGCCTTTGGGAGATAATTAGATAATGAGGTCATTAAGGTGGAGCCCCACTGATAGGATTAGTGGCCTTATAAGAAGAGGAAGGGACCTCTTTCTGCCATGTGAGAATATAGAGAGAAGGCGGCTGTCTGTGAACCAGGAAGAGGGCTCCCACCAAGAACTCAATCATCCTGGCACCTGCCTCCAGAACTGTGAAAAAAAAATTGCTGTTTAAACCATCTCATTGGTCTACAGGATTCCATTAGAACAGCCTGAGCTAAGACCCTAGTACTTTCTTTCATGGGTTTGTATGAAGATTATTTGAGATAGTATTTGGAAAGCACTGAGTAGAAAGTATGGTGTATTGTAAGTACTCAATAAATGTGAGCTATTGATATCTTTAAAAGCACCAGCTACTGTTTTCGTGTGTATTCCTTTCATGTGAACAGGAGCAAAATGACACATTTTTGACGAAAAACTGACAGTTGGAACATCTTTCCAGATGCTGAGATTTATTCTCTTACATGTTAAATAATAACACTTATATTTTCTATCCATAATGTCTTGTGTGGAACCCATGGACAGACACAGGCAGTGCTGTGTGACATGAAGGACATGACATTTGGAGCCAGAAGACCTGCTTCAATCTCAACTCTGTGAGTGGCTGTGTAGCCTTCGACAAACCAGTTATATCTTTAAGGCTCCACCTTGGTAAAAGAGTTCCGAATAATACCCCTGTCAGGTGATGATAGGTTTGGAAGTATTTTGTAAACTGTAAAGCATTGTACAAATATTAGTAATTATGTTCACACCGTGAGAAGGTTTGAAAAAAAGCAAGAAAACAACACATTGCTCGTGAAGTTTCAGGGGCTTTCTAATTTGGGAGTCGTTGCCAACACCATTAAGAACCGAGACACACTGTACTAAATTTAGCTTAAAACAAACAAAAACTGAAATGTGATTCAACCTCGAAAAAGACGTATCTCGTTATGCATGAAGAAAGGACTCTGAAATAGAGTTACAGAAACCTAGACAGTAACATCGTGGATGGGCAACCCAGTGGTTATAGTAAAACAGAAAATAGAGTTGAGCTTTCCCAATGTCATACAGCAGTTAAAAGCGCAGTTCTATTTTAGGCTTTTCTCAAGAGACAGTGGGCTCCTTTCTTCCTTTTAGAGCCTAGACAATGCTGATCTAGTACCCTTCCGGGCACTGCAGGTCAGCTATAAGGCCAGGATGCCTCATTCACCACACACACATGCACACACATACACACACCCTCGGGAGTCTGTCTATGAAGAAGAAATAGGGTCTAATTGGAGACCTGGGGCTGGTGTGGTGTGTGCTTGGCCACAGCCCACAGCTCTGCAGGTCAGTGGAATGCCCCTTAGCTCTTGTCACTCTTTTCATGCTTTTTCTCAAAGGGATTTTGCCCACTTTACCTCTGTACGTGATTCTTTTGGATTTGCTTGAATCTGATCTGAATCTCAGTATACAGTAAGCAGGTCGGAAGGAGAGACCATTGAGAATACGTTAGAGAAGATGGAGGGATACGGTGATTGATGAAAATGAATCATAGTATTCGGTAAGGCAACACGTGGAAGAATAAACCCAGACTTGTGGTTGCCAAGGCGGAGGGTACAGGGGAGGGAAGAATTGAAAGTTTGGGGTTAGTTGATGCAAATTATTATATATAGGATGCACAAACAACAAGGTCCTAGTGTATAGCACAGGGAACTATATTCAATATCCTGTGATAAACCAGAATGGAAGAGAATATGAAAAAGAATGTAAATATACATATAAATGAATCACTTTGCTGTCCAGAAGTTAACACAACTCTGAAAATCAACTATACTTCAAGAAAAAAAAACTTAAAAAAGGATTTAAAGAAAAGCCTCAGATACGGGGAGAGGGAAAGATACATGGATCAGACGATTGTTACTCTCAGCAGAAGGTTCCACGTCTGCCCCTGGTGAGGTGTGTCCCTGTACACAATTGCAGGCTGTCACCCTCCTCTTATACTAATGAATACAATCACTGAGCCGGTGCTTCCGGGGCCCACACACTCCTTCCACTTTCCAGATCTCTTCCCTAACTCTACGGCATCATCCTTGTGTTCACGATTTGCACCTGCCATTTTACAGCAGAGAAAGGGTAGTGGCGAGGGTGTCGGATTATGTGTGCTGATCAGCGGAATCCCTAGTATATATTAAGACACCATCCTCGAAACAATTCAACAGTTACTAAGCAGATGACTAAGTTGTGACTTATGTTGCCTGTGTGTGCAAATGCAGTACGTATAGAGAGGGGTTTCTGTTTATCTGCGTGCCACCTCAGTCGAGCTATTTGTAATGGCATCACCGTATATGTTGAATTTTAACTTAAGTTTGTACTTCTAATTGTCATTTTAGTTGTTATTTTACTTGTCTTAAAATATGCTTAGATACAGCTTTGACATGAAAAATATTGTGTATGCAGAAGACTGTGTCTGCTGCATACCAGACAATGCAATTAAAGGCACTAGAAATAGCTAAGTCTCAGGAATAGATTATAGGATTTTCAAAGCCAGGAGAAGCTAGTGTGGCTGATTCACACATCATGAAGGACTCTCACTCAGGCACTAACTTATCAAAAGCTTCTGGCTAACTTTCAAGAAGAGCTGTTTAACTTTCATCCATTTACAACACAAGTGAGCAAAAAACAAAACTAAATAGAGCCAAAAAAAAAAAAGTGTATGTGGCTTTTGGGGTCCTGTGATTTGCCTCAAAATTTTAATATCAACCCTAAGACTGGGAAACGTCAAGATGAAGATTCTGTGTTATGAGAAGTGCTATGTCACTGGGAAGCCATGCAGAACTGTTGGTGGCCAGTGTGGCAAACAAACTTATGACCATGAACGATGGAGACCACGTTCTTTCATTTCTTTTTCCCATTTGGAATGGGAATGTCTATAAAGGTTATCCTATGCCTGTCCCACCACTGTAATTTGGAAACAGATAACCTTTTTTCTAGTTTAGCAGGTCCATAGGTGAAGAGGAAATTTGCTCTATGATGGAACATACCCAGCCTCACATCTACTTGACTTAGGTGACTTACACAATGAGATTTAGGACTTTTCAGCCAATGTGATTTAGATGAGATTTTAGGCTTACATCGATGCTGTGCTGGGTTGAGACTTGGGAGGATGTTGGGGTAGGATGTATTTGCATGTAGGATGGATGGGAATCTTTGGGGACCAGAGGATGGACTATGGTGAGCTGAAAAAAACCACCACTCCCCCCAAATATGTATTTTCTTTCTAATCCTCAGAACCTGTGAATGTTACCTTATATGACAAAACAGTGATTATTACCTTATACAGCAAACAATATGATTAAATTAAGGATCTTGAGACTAGGTGTCTAACTTGGGTTATGTGACAGGACCTCTAAAAATTTCACAAGTATGCTTATTCGAGAAGGGCAAAGGGAATTTTGAGACACACACACACACATACAGCGGAGAAGGCGTTATGAAGACTGAAATGGCGTAGCTACAGTCCAAAGAACACCTGCATCCACCACAAGCTAGAAGAGGCAAGGAACGGTTTCTGCCTAGAACCTCTGGAGAAAGTTCAGTCCCGTCAAAAACCGTGATTTTAGACTTCTGGCCTCCAGAACTGTGAGGTAATACATTTCTGGTGTTTTAAATTATCAAGTTTGTGGTAATTTGTTTCAGCAGCCCCAGGAAACCAATGCAGAAGACAGGGACATATAATAGTACAGTATGGCATTATCAGGACTTATGAAGTAAAAAAAAATGAAAATTAAAAATACACTGTACTATAAATGTTAATTTAAAAGTAGAATGAATGAATGAATGAATAAATAAAGAAAAGAAATGCATGTTGGGGGCTTCCCTAGTGGTGCAGTGTTGAGAATCTGCCTGCTAATGCAGGGGACACAGGTTCGAGCCCTGGCCTGGGAAGATCCCACATGCCGCGGAGCAACTGGGCCCATGCGCCACAACTGCTGAGCCTGTGCTCCGCAACAAGAGAGGCCGCGATAGTGAGAGGCCCGCACACCGCGATGAAGAGTGGCCCCCGCTTGCCACAACTAGAGAAAGCCCTCGCACAGAAACGAAGACCCAACACAGCAAAAATAAATAAATAAATTAAGAAATGCATGTGGAAGACAATATGTCTTGGTTGCTTGGGTAGCTTAAACAACAGAATTTTTTACTCATAGCTCTGGAGACATGAAGTTTGAAATCAGGGTAGAGCATGGTTGGTTTCTGGTGAGAGCTCTCCTTCTGACCTGCAGTTTTCTTACTGTGTCCTCACATGGGAAAGAGGGAAAGAGAGAGCCCGGATTTCTTCCTCTTTTTAAAAAGACACTAATCTCATTAGGAGAGCCCCACCCTCATGACCTCATCTAAACCTAATTACCTCCCAAAGGCCCCACCCCACTGGGGGTGGGGGATGGTTAGAGCTTCAACACATGAATTTTGGGGAGTGTAAACATTCAGTCTACAATACCATATAACATGGTGTTTCTGAAAACTTACAGTTTAGGTGATATTTGATCACATTTTTCATATTTATATAATGGGATATAAACATTTAATCCTTTGTTGATATGAAAGTAGCTCGTCATAACCTTGAATTGATCATTAGACCCATTCAGAGTGGGGAATACAGTGCTCTCCAGGAAAGAACACAGGCAACTCTCTTACTTCACAGGGATTAAAGGGTATGTTCTAAAGGAAAGAATTTATTGCCCTTGAGGAGAAAATATTTTTTTTCTTTTATTAATGGTGTCAACTCTGGATTTAGTAGATTTTCAAATATTTCCAGATAACCCAAGAATCACTAATGATAAGGGAATAGGGCTTTGATGGGAAGAGAATAAAGGGATGAAAGTATGAAGAAAAGGGAGGCTGAGGAAGAAGGGTAAAGGGAGAGGGAGTCCCAGCTGGGCAAGTGGTGTGACAATGGCCACTGCTAGGGGACAATGCTGAACCAGTATGCTAAAGGCATGACCAATACTTACAAAGGGGCACTGTTTTAGGGTCCCAGGAACACTTTGGAGCAGGTCTAGAGATCAGGCTACCAGGTCTTTGGGTGGGTACTTGACCACAGGAGTGGAAGCTGTGCCTGGCAGATTCTGAAAGTCCCTGTCCCACCACCATCCAGTGACCTTAGGACATGCCCAGGTACTGTAAAAGTAAAAAGAACCTTTGGGTATTGGGGGGATAGTAAGGACAACCTTTGACTGCTGTACCTCGCAGTTAAAATGAAGTCATCAACTTGGGATAGAGCAGGATGGATGTTCTCTTTCACATTTTTTTTAAAAAGTAGATATATAATACTTTAAAAATAAGAAAAACAGTACAAAAAGAAAAGAAAAGCCCTATAAAATGAGGTAAAAGAGGAATATATATATCTACCACAGGCCATTTGTTCAATATTTTAAAAGAAGGATGAGGAAAACTCCTCATCAATGGCATCACATTATTGGTAAAAGGCTAGCTGGCTAGTCAAGTAAGTGCTTAGTCCAGAGTCAGTTCTCTGAGCCCCGGGACTTTAAAATTAGAAGAGGTTGAAGATTAAGAGAAACTAGAAAATGAGCTCTAAAAGTGCCAACAAAAGCTGATGGAGATAATCACTGATAGCTCCCAAAGGACAAAGCTTAAATCCATCACTTGTAAAACTTTGCTTCATGCTGGCTTTGGGGCTTTGTGTTGTTAATGATATCTCTTAAGCTCAAAAAAAGTATAGATGCCTGTGCTGGGCAATGAGCTTCTGGCCTAGAGCAAATCACTGTGATTTAATTGCCTGTTACCTGGTATAGAGAAAGGGGTTAGATGTTTATGATGACATAGCTTTATACTTGAACTCAATCAGCTGGTTTGCGAAGAACATACACCTTCTCTACCCTCAGTCAAGGGTGAATGAACATGGGACATAGAAATGATAGAGTGCCTATATCAAAGAGATATTAAAGATCAAATTCTGAATGTTGCTTACATGTAGATAGCAATGAATTTACAGATGCCTGAAATTCTTTTAGACTGCATTCTGCAAGGCACTAGGTATAGAGTCAGATAGATCTAAAGATGAAACCGCCTCTGCCACATACTCATTATGCTAAGTTGGACATGTTATTAACTTCTTGGAGTCTTGGTTCTCTTGACTATAAATTGGAGGATAATGATATCTATCCTATGGGGATGTTGTGAATGTTAATTAGACAAAGTATCTAAAGTATTTAACCCAGTGCACTTCCTAAATCCAGTCACTATTGTTCTTTGATGCTACATCACCAAATGTGAGAGTTGTCAAATTGCAAGTCTACAAGGGAAAAATACTATGGGGCAAGGTGGTTTCTCCTGTCATCATTAAATCATGCTTACTGTTTACTCTTAAGGTGAATAAGGCTCACTTACTGTTTACTCTTAAGGTGAGTAAGGCTGCTGCTGTCTCAGGCAGGGCAATGTGCCTGGACTAGTGAAGGCCAAGCCAGGAGCAGAGGCGGGTGTGCAGATTCATGAGAAGATAAGGCTGCAAAGAAAGAGAAAAGCAGGTAGGGAGTCGAGCTGGCAATATTAACTTGCACTGTAAGGCTTCTGGGTATGAAAAACATAAGCACCATGTCAAGAAATAATCACAACAAGACTCACACAGAAGCTTGATATTCTAGAAATACTTGGAAGTAGGACAGACCTAAGCTCGCAAAGCAGTCTGAAAAATGATGCCCTGAGATGAGCACCATGGATAGCTCCAGGGGAAGCCGTTTCTTCCTCCCTGAAAAGGTGGCAACTCAGGATTGTTCAAATCAATTTTATGGAGAAGCTAACAACTCTCTTCCTTAAAGGACCAAGATCTATTAAGGCATATTTGATCCCTAACACCAGATATCTATTCAATATTTCTAAATATGTCAGTAACAGCATAATATGTGAACAGAACTGTTGAGAATTGGTTCTCTCTTGGAGAGAAGTAGATCTACTGTGACCTTAATTGGTTTGATTTAGGGTTGCTCTTCATTCTTGGAGATCCTGAACAATTCAAGGTTTTATCAGGAAGTTCCCCACCTCCCTTAACACTAACACAATGTTGACATTTAGGGTTGGTGGTAGGTCAACTGGAGAATGTTTCAACCCTGTGAGATCATGAGTGTGGGAGAGGGCTCCCATTCTGGGGCCATATTTATTCCAGTCCATTAGAAAGTCTAGCTACACTATTGCTAAGGGTTCATAAAGGGGTGGATATAAATTCTGCTCTACTGTCTGTGTACCCATGGGAAAGTCATTTGGTCCTTCTTACTGTCATCTGAAAGATAAAGGAATTGAACTATAACATCTTTTTTTTTTTTTTTGCGGTACATGGGCCTCTCACTGTTGTGGCCTCTCACATTGCGGAGCACAGGCTCCGGACGCACAGGCTCAGCAGCCATGGCTCACGGGCCCAGCCACTCCGCGGCATGTGGGATCCTCCCGGACTGGGGCACGAACCCGCGTCCCCTGCATCAGCAGGCAGATTCTCAACCACTGCGCCACAAGGGAAGCCCTGAACTATAACATCTTAAGGGAGATAAGAAGTTCCATTATGATGAAGTAATTTAGTTTAAAATTATTCATTCAGAGACTCCAGAGATGCAAAATATATCCCTGAGGAAAAAGATAAGAGCTGCAAAAGTATATATATAGAATCAGAATTCAACCAAGCACGTCCAGGACACAAAAAATTAAAGTATCATTGGCAAGGGGATGAAAGAACCATAATGTGTTTGGCTGCAAAGTACTATGGTGTCTTAGAACTGGGACAAGGTCTTCTCAGATCTTCTACACCAGGAATTGGTAGAAATACCAAGGCTTTACGTTAGAGGTTTGAACTATTGTCCTCCAAGTTTCAAGGCTTCTAGATGACAGAATGTTGGGTTTTATAATGTCCAAAGGGCAGTACATCAGAACATAGGAGCAGGCTGTGGGCTCAAATGACCCTGCTGGGACACACAGGCTTTGAATTATAGGAACCCCTCTGACAAAGCAGTGTCTGGCTGATGGGTTTTTATGATTTCTTGGAGAAAGGATTCTCATTGTGATTTCTGAATAATGAAACTGGGGCTCCTCTGTTGTCAGGTTCTCCAACAATTGGATGAAATAAGGCCTTGTATTTTCTGGAGCAGAGGTTCTCAAAGTGTGGTCCTTGGATCTCCATGTGTCTCTGACACCATTTTAGGAGGTCAATAAGATCCGTCCTTTTGCAACTACATATTTCTATGCGGCCTGATTTTCTTCTTAAACTTCAACCAAAATAACAGATCACAATAAATTGACTGCAAGAGCAGATATGAGACTCCAGTTGTTTTCTATGGGGCCAGACAGTATTGAGATTTGCTAAAATATTAAACTGTACCATCTCCTCCCTAATTTGTTTTGAAAAATGTAGTTATTTTCTTTTAAAAAGATGCTATTTATTTTTAACATGTAATGACTTTATTGCTCCTTAAAATTAATTAAACAAGAATGTTATATACATCTTTCAATTTTAATATCTAATATGGTAAATGTTGATAAATATAACCTACATAATAAAAAGCCCTTTGGGAGGCTTCAATAGTTTTTAAGAGGGTAAAGAGATAAAAATGTCTGAAGCCCTGTTTCGGAGGCATCGGAATTCAAGTGTTTCTGAATAGGTAATCAGTCTTTTAATAACAGTAAAAGTGAGCAAAGATTCTTGGTTTCTAAGTTTCTATGAGATGTTAAGTTGTCTGCGAGATATGGGTATTCAGATATTTGGTTTGATGGGGGCTGACCCATCAGGCACATGAGGGTCTCCCTTCAGGGTTTGGACTCTCTCCACCATGGACTGGCTTTGAGCTTGGGAGTGAATCCTGAGAGACAGTATTAGTGGGCCTCACACTATTCACCTATATTTCTGCCTCTAGAATAACCCAGTGATGAAAATGTCTTGCAACCAGGCATGATTGGATTAAATGAAGAAAAACTTAGGATAAATGCAAGGAAAATCTCTCTACTAATGCTAGTGAGAAATATTACATTTTAAAATATTATCTTTAGGTAACTGGTTGAAGTTTGATCACTTAAATGTATCAAATGTAAAATTCTCTCTCAATATTTCACTCGTGTGTAGTTTACGGGAAACAGTAAACAATATTGTTAAGCTTTATCTTTGGAGCAAAAAGATTTATGACTGTGGGCAAATCTCAGTATAAACTGACTAACTGAGATGAAGTCCAAACTAAATATATGAAAATAAATTCAGAATGGAAATACTTTCAAATAAAATGTTAACAGACGACGTTTTAATGCTTTGGAATATACTTCATATTTCCAGCTAATACACAATGGAATTCTATATATATATATATATATATATATATATATATATATATATATTACTGGACTTAACTTAATGAAAGCAAAACTCTTGCTTTGCAATTTTGAACAAGTTATTTGGTTTCCCCGTTATCACATCTACTAAATAAAGAGAATGCACCAATAATCATCAGCTCTACATTCATTCATATGTAGGACAAGTAGGTTTCTTAAGTATATTTTGTTCTCTCAGGTAGTAAAACATGTCACCTGCTGTCTTATGATTTTTTTTGTTTACCCTTTAAACTATTTTTACTACAAGGTTCAAAGGCAAGATTCATCACAATCTTAGATCAATCATCACAAAATAGTGAATGGTGACATCAGTTCAGTGACATTTTATAGAAGATCTCAAGAATATCTTTACAGAAAATAACAGTATTTTAGGCAAAAGTAGAATTTTTACCCTTTAAAGAATTTAGATTTTTTCAATAAAACATATTTGGACTCACTTGATCATTGAGTATTTTTTTCCCACATTTTGCTGGGCTATCTTGGGGGTGGTGGGAGGGGAGTAGAGATAGAGGTGAGGGAAAGGAATAATTCTTGGGCCAATTCAATTTTTATTTATCTGGTTTACTGAAATTTGTGTCATGTGATTTAGGAATTTCAGTTTTCACTACTTCTGGGTTTCATCCAATTTTAAACAACTCTTTCTTAAATTTTTTTGTTCCCAAAGCAGTGGAATAAAAATCTTATCAAAGACCATGCTAATTCAAAGCCATCAGCTTATAGCTTGTCGACCATGCTACTGCATTTTAAGTAACCAATTATTACTTAAAATTCTGGCTTCAGCAGCATTAAGAAAATGTAGGAGTCATGAACTCTGTATGATTACAAAGAACTTGAATTCTCATTAAAGGACACAGAAAGTTAATTAAAAGCTAATTAAAAGGAATGAAAATTTTCGAATATCTGATATTCTCTACTTATTCAGGACATTTGGAAAGTTGAAAACTGATCAATGTCAAGTAAAAGACACTAAAGTCATCCTCTTGGGGTAATTTAAGTCTACTGACTTTGAGAAAAAGGGTCAATTGTTTATATAACATAATCCACTCACATCATATGAAAAGGAGGAAGGAATACTCAGTCGGTAATGTATTGTATAGATTCATTAACTTCAAAGTAGCTGTGCAGGGAATTCTCTAATACAAATGGAATTTATATTTACATTATAGTACATCAGTACTGTAGCCTACATCAAAGCCTATAATTATTATGCAAAGATTCCAAGTAAACAAGTATTAGTACTACAATTAACATTTGAGAAGAGTAATTAGTTAACTCCTTTATCCTTTTTACACAAAACAGATTTCTTTTTTTCAACAAAAGCAACATAGAAAGAATACTACATCCAATGGGAATATCTGTGAAGAAAACAATCAAAATAACAAAAAAGAATTTATCCTTAGTGAAAGAATGGGGACACATAAGCCTACCGCAAAAGAGATAAGTTGAAAATAATGCAAATAATATGACAAATGCTACCCCTGCCTGCTCTCAACCTCTATTTTACTACAGGATTGGATTTCATCTGCCTACAGGACCAGCCCTGCCCAGGTTCAAAGCCGCTGCTGCCTGATGGCTACGCTGTATGTGCAGCCCTGCCAGCTGTTAAGTCTTGAGATGTGTCAGCCACAGGTGGATCCCTGAGAATGTACTGTGATTTCCCCTTCTGTCCTGAGTAGGATCTTTCCTGTCTTGAAACCTTGGCTTGGGCCCCGACACTCTGCAAAGCTTTCCCCAATTTTCTCCTCCCTTCCTCATTTTGAGGTCTGATCTTGTCCTACCAAGTCCCAGCTGCTTCCTGGATTCTAGTTCCTATAGGCTGCCACTCATCCAGAAAACACACACAGTTATACTTCTCTTAAGATGTACCTGCTGTTTTCTGACAAGGGAAAGAGTCTAATTTATGCTGTTATTTTCTGCTTCTGCCCTTGTCTGTCCACCAAAGGAATTTCTACAACGGAAAATCATCAAAGGCAGTACAGACAGTGAGAGACACAAACTCTCCCTTTTCTGCAACGCTTCAGTTACCCTTTCCTCTGCTTTACCTGTATGTACACCTGCTAAATCCTTTCCTGTTCTCCTTAGCTCCTCCAAGCAGGAGCTATGATCAGATACCAAAACTTCCTGGTTGCATGAAATAAATTTTCTGTAACTGTGTATTTGCTCTAGCCCATAAACGAGATTGTCTGTAACAGAGTGTGTTGTCAATGATGAATCACACCTGCAGAGCATTTTGTGGCTGAAATGCGAGAGAGAGAAAGAGGGAGAGAAGGGGAAGGAGTGGGAGGGAGAGGAGGGAAGAGAGACAGAGACAGAGAATGCCCAAGAATAATAATAACAGAGTACAAACAGAAAGTTAATCCCACAGCATGCCTCCTGTGATGTCCTCAATACATCCTCCAAGTGAATGGTGCATCCTTCGCTTCTCTCTAGGGTAACTTTTAGAATAACGTACTCTTAGTGCATAAAGGGCAGGAACCTGCCAGTCAGGAAGCCCCATATAATATAGTCAGTCAAAAATTAACCAAACCAAAAGTTCAAGAATGGTAATAAGGAGGGTAAATGGTCAGCAGAGGAATTTTCTCTAGGAGGAAATTTAAATAATGTCACTCCAATGCATCATTTCCAAGACCAAAGTCTGGTTTCAACAGCACTGCATATACTTATTGGGTAAGTGAGCAAGTGAGGGAGGGAGGGAGGGAGTGAATGGGGTGAGAGCCAAGAATTCCCAGGAATTCCAAGTCCTGTCCCTGGAATTCTTCCTTGGTGACTATGCCACTGTGTATAACAGGTTTCTTTTTGTTGAACTCCCCAACTGGGATTCACTTCATGGATGCCTTGCAAGTTGAATGACCCCAGTGTTTTAATGCAAGAGGTGTCTGAGAGCGATTGAGTTTAGTATCATTTATAGTCATCAGAATAGAAATTGAGAATAATTTCCAGGGTCCAGATGTTGGGCATGATGTAGGTGAAACATTCAGACAATTGAATGTTTAACTTCCATCCAGATGTTTTAGCTGATATTTCCATAATATACCCTCTACCAGCAAAAAACAAATAGTGAGTAAATTAATAAGTAGCCAATATAAAACCACAAAAATAAACAAACAAAAAGTGATTTTACCATAAAAAGCCAATTACTAAATAGGAAACGTTGAGATAAAACAAGTATTATTTTTATCAAAATAGTCTATCCTGCTGTATCTCCAGAGTTGCACTACCAAGAAAACCCATTAAAAAAATCACATTTTAATCATAACCTCAGATGGAGAAGGGAAATAGGTGCTAGAAGTTTGGGCATGGAGTAACATTGTTGGTTTTCGTGCATGAGTTTCAGTAATGCAGTTGTATGGATGGCACAATTCATTGGGCAAAGCAAGAGCAGAAGTACAGCTCACTTTGGTCAAGAACTGTGGCTACTTCTTTCCCTTCACTAAGGAAACTTAGTGAAGTCTGGAAACCAAGCCAGACTTCTTACACTTTCTTACCACCTTTATCACTCACTGTTCTGATAAGAATCAGGCCTCTCAAACAGAGCGGATTTGTACATTGTTCCTCTGTAGGTAAGCGTTAAGGACTAGGATTCTGCTATAATACATGGCAATCACAGAAATGAATCCTATTTTCTTTAGATTTGATAAGTTTATGTTAAATTATGTGATATGAACTTTGGTGCAAAAACATACTTGTAATCATGTAGAGCTTATTATTACTGCTATAGCACAACAAGAACAAATTCACTGAATCTGCCTGTACATCAAACATTATATTATTTGATAAAATAGTAACTAAAGTAGCAAAACATGTCATTTAAAAAATATCTCAAAACCATGCAAATAGGGATTATCATACTAAGTGAAGTAAGTCAGAAAGAGAAAGACAAATACCATATGATATCACTTATATGTGGAATCTAAAATATGACACAAATAAACCCATCAATGAAACAGAAACAGACTCATGGACGTAGAGAACAGACTTGTGGTTGCCAAGGGGGAGGGGGTTAGGGGAGGGATGGAGTGGGAGGTTGGGTTAGCAGATGCAAAGCACTATATATAGAATAGATAAACAACAAGGTCCTTCTGTATAGCACAGGGAACTATATTCAATATCCTATGATAAACCATAATGGAAAAGAATATAAAAAAAGAATGTGTATATATATATATATATATATATATATATATATGTATAGCTGAATCACTTTACTGTACAGCAGAAATTAACACAACATTGTAAATCAACTACACTTCAATAAAAAAATGAAGAAAAATCTCAAAACCAACACACACACACACTGGACAAAAAACACAGAAAATGAGTAAAATCAAGTTAAATGAAAGTCTTGGAGCCTGGGATAATTTCAGACTTCCTCTGAGTAGGGATGCTTTGGTAGCATCAATATAAAATCTATAAAAAATATATACATGTGAAAACATGCTTGAAAGACATATAGCACAGATACTAGGTTTGTTAGGATGGTGAAATTACCTGTTTTCCAATGTACTTTCCAAACACTCTATACTATTTTTATGTCATTTTACAGTAACAATAATTAATTATAAAATGAATTGGAATTCATTTTTAAATTCCCAGTTCAAATAGCCCCCTTCCAAGAAAACTTTCATAATACCTTACTTATATCTTATTTTTTGAATTTATATATGTTCTAGCGTTACAGTTACCAGTTTGCTTGTAACAAGTTAAATAAGCTGTGCATTAATTTGGTTCCAGATTTTAGGAATGAGCATAAGAATTTGTAAATAGATTCTGGGTGTCATTAATAGTAAGTATTACAACTAAAATTTGGGGATGCATATACTTGTTTTTCTATTCTGTTCAGAAGGGACAACAATCGCCATGTGTACACCTGCAAAAATCATGGGGCTTCCTTCTCCAATCGCTAACTTTTATCTAATATTTCCATATGGACATCCTTTATTCTAAATGGTCACTAATTTCACCCTTTGATGTGGTATTTTTTCTACTGATAGCAGATAAATTATTCATTTGTTATTTAAACAAATTTAACTTTGAGCCTAGTATTTTCCTAAATCTTTGCTACTAGAGATGGGGTCACTCCCAACAGGACATAATACTTTTTTGTAGAGTTTGAAATGGGGACAACCCCACCCCTCAAAGAAACACATGTGCAAAAGAAACTACAACAAGGACCTGGAAGAAGAATAAAAGGGAAAGGGCCTTGATTCAAGTCCAAGTTTTCCCAAGTAAGCACAGAGTAATCTAATTTGTTAGAGATGAGTTTTACATAGCTAGTGAGTTTGTATTCAGCCACATTCGGAGTAAAAGTTGTACACAATGACCAAGTGGTTCAACATGTTAAAATCAGTTAATATAATTCATACCAACAGCCTAAAAAGAAAATCACATCAGGTCAATAGATACAGAAAAACATTTGATAAAATCCAGCTCCCCATTCATGATAAAAACTCTTGGGAAACTAGGAATAGAGGGGAACTTCTTCAACTTGATAAACAATATCCACAAAAAAATCTACAGCTCACATCACATTTAACGGTGAGAAACTTGAAGGTTTCTCACTAAGATCACGTGCAAGACAAGGATGTGCCCTTTCACCTCTCCTTTTCAACACTGTACTGGAAGTTCTAGCTAATGCAATAAGACAAGTAAAAGAAATAAAAGGTATATATACTTGAACAGAAGAAATAAAACTGTCTCTGTTGTCAGATGACATGATCATCTGTACAGAAAAATCTGAAGGAATTGACAAAAAAATCTAGAACTAATAAGTGATTATAGCAAGCTGTAGGCTATGAGGTAATTATATAAGTCAATTCCCTTACTATATACCAACAATGAACAAGTGGAATTTGAAATTAAAAACACAATACTATTTACATTAGCAGTACAAAAATGAAATACTTAGGTATAAATTTAACAAAATATATACAAGATCTATACGAGGAAAACTATAATTGATGAACAAAATCAAAGAACTAATGGAGAGATAATACATGTTCATGGACAGGAAAATTAATATCATCAAAATATCAGTTCTTCCCAACTTGATCTATAGATTCAATGCAATCCCAATCAAAATCCCAGCAAATTATTCTGTGGGTATGGACAAACTAATTCTAAAGTTTATGTGAGAGCCAGAAGACCTAGAATAGCTAACACAATATCTAAGGGAAGAACTAAGTCAGAGGGTTGACATTACCTGATTTCAAGACTTACTGTAAAGCTGCAATCATCAAGACAGTGTGGTGTTAGCAAAAGAATAGACAAATAGATACATGGAACAGAACGGAGAGCCCAGAAATAGACCCATATACACAGTCAGCTGATCTTTGATAAAGGAGCAAAGGTAAAACAATGGTGCTAAGATAGTTCCGTCAACAAAAGCTGATCGAAGAACTGGACATCCACATGCAAAAATACAAATCTAGACACAGACCTTATACCCTTCACAAATATTAGCTCAAAATAGATCACAGACCTAAATGTAATATGCAAAATTATAAAACTCTTAGAAGGTAACATAGGAGAAAATCTAAATGACCTTGGGTCTACTGATGACTTTTTAGATACAACACCAGAGGTACGATCCATGAAAGAAACAATTGATAAGCTGGGCTTCATAAAAACTAGAAACTTCTGCTCTGCAAATGACACTGTCAGGAGACTGAGAAGACAAGCCACAGACTGTGAGAAAATATTTGCAAAAGACATCAGATGAAATACACAAAGAAGTATTAAAACTCTATAATAAGAATAAACATCCTGACTTAAAAAAAAATGGGCCAAAGACCTTAACAGACACTCACCAGAGAAGAAATACAGATGGAAAATAAGCATATGAAAAGATGCTCCACATCATATGTCATCAGGGGAATGCAAATTAAAACAACAGTCAGATATCACTAACACCTATTAGAATGGCCAAAATCCAGAACACTGACAACATCTAATACTGGTGAAGATGTGGAGCAACTGTAACTCTCATTAACTGCTGATGGAAATGCAAAATGGTACAGCCACTTTGGAAGACAACCTGGCAATTTCCAAACAAACTCTTACCTTATGGTCCAGCAATCGCACTTCTTGGTATTTACGGAAAGGAGCTGTGTGCATGCAAAAACCTGCACAAAGATGTTTACAGCAGCTTTATTCATAGTTGTCCAAACTGGGGAGCAACCAGGATGTCCTTCAGTTAGGTGAATGGATCAATAAACTACGGTACATCCAGACAATAGAAAGCTATTCAGCACTAAAAAAAAATTAGCTATCAAGCAATGAAAAGACATAAAGGAACATTTAATGCACATTACTAAGACAAAGAAGCCAATCTGAAAAGGCTACCTGCTGTAAGATTCCAACTATATGACATTCTGGAAAAGGCAAAACTATGGAGACGATAAAAAGGTCGTTGGTTGGGCTTCTCTGGTGGTGCAGTGGATAAGAATCCACCTGCCAATGCAGGGGACACGGGTTCGAGCCCTGGTCCGGGAAGATCCCACATGCCGCGGAGCAACTAAGCCCATGCGCCACAACTACTGAGTCTGCACTCTAGAGCCCGTGAGCCACCACTACTGAAGCCCACATGCCACAACTACTGAGCCCATGCGCCTAGAGCCCGTGCTCCGCAACAAGAGAAGCCACCGCAATGAGAAGCCGCACACTGCAACGAAGAGCAGCCCCCGCTCAATGCAACTAGAGAAAGCCCGCACGCGGCAACGAAGACCCAATGCAGCCAAAAATAAATAAATAAAATAAATTTATTAAAAAAAAAAAAAAGATCAGTGGTTACCAGAAGTGGGGTTAGTGATAGGGATGAACAGGCAGAGCACAGAGGATTTTTAGCGCAGTGAAACTACTCTGTATGATACTGTCATGGTGGATACATGGCATTATACACTTGTTTAAACCCAAAGAAGGTACAACAACAAGAGTGAACCATAATGTAAACTATGGATTTTGATTATGATGTATCAATCTAGGTTCATCAATCATAACAAATGTATCACTCTGATGGGGGATGTCTGATGGGGCTATGTATGTATGGGGGTGGGGAATATGTGGGAAATCTCTGTACCCTCCTCTCAATTTTGCTGTTCACCTAAAACTGCTCTTAAAAATAAAGTCAATGTTTTTACAAAAAAGCAGAAAGAAAACTCACAAAACTTAAGACTAAGGAAGTATTATTCAAGCACCAGTCAAACGGAAGTTTAGGCTTCTAAGAGAAAGTGCTTCCAAGGCTGTTGGCTGGCTGTAGTCTATGATAGGGCTGGTTATTGTGAAATTCTGAGTGTGAGGTGCTATTTGTAGGCAGGTGGGCTCACTGTATTCCACATTATTTTTATTCTCATTTCTTCATCTCACTTCTTAATCACGTGTTAGTTTGTACTTTGGAAACCATCTGGTAGATATTATTTTATTCTGCAGCATATTTGGAGGCTTAAAATACAAATAATAGATCAAATCAAGGAGGTGAATCCAGGTTTGGGATTCTAACTTCCTTGATCTCTTTCTGTTTTCCCACTGACCGATGATTAAAAGTTTGGATTAAAAGATGGAAATTGACACAACTAAAAGCCATAAATATTTAGAAAGGAATGCTTCTGAAAGGCTTAAAAGAAGTAAGAGATGAAAGCCCAAAACATAAAATAAGCACTGGTTAAAAGTTCTGTATGGACGTGCTAATAAGCTTTCCGTTACATTTCCAAGGAAATGTTGAAGGTTTTTTAAAATTATTTTTATTAACAAGGTTTAGGCTACTTATCTAGAACTGGTGGTGATGAAATTTCTTACCACTTGGAAACTGTCAGTAGGTTTAGGCTTAGGAAGAAAAACTAAGTAATTTTTTGGGCCCTTAAATCAAAATACCATTTAGTACTCCAAGTCTCTTTCTCACACATTCTTGTCAGTCTGCAAACCCCTTCAGTTACTAAGAGGACTTTCCTGTATCACCTTTTCTACTTATACTGCCATTCATTCATTCACTCATTCATTCTCTCATTACAGACATTCACTGAACATCTGCTATTGTCAGACACTGAAGTAGGTGCTGGGATTACAATGATAATCCAAACAGAAAGAAAACATCAAGATATCAAATGCTACAATGAAAATAAAACAGAGGGATGTGACAGAATGTGACTAGGGTCTTGTTTGGACTGGATAGTTGGGGAAGGCATCTTTGAGGAGATGACATGTAAGTGGAGATGTGATTGACAAGTATTTAGTTATGGGAGACTTGGGTGGAACAGCATCCCAAAGAGAAGCAACACAGTGCTAGGGCTATAAGGTGGGAATAAACAGGGGATGTTCAAGGAAGAGAACATCTAGCAAGCCTGGCTAGAGTGTAGAACCAAGTGGAAGATGGGTAAGAGATGAGTCTGATGATGGAGACAGGGGCCACATCACATAGGGTGTCGTAGGCAGTGTGAGGCATTTGGATATTATTCTAAAGGCTGTTGGAAACCACAGAGGGTTTCATTCAGCAGGACTACTACACTCTGATCTGCACTTAGAAGACTGTTGGCACTGTGGAGATGAAATGCAAGTAAGGAGAGCAGCTGGAGGGCTATTGCCTCAGTGCAGGTGAGGAAGATGATGGTATCTTTGACTTGGGCTGTTGATGCCTGGGGAAATGGGTATGGAGTGGATGGATTTGCTGCGTGTTTTAAAGACAGATTCAGTGGGGCTTGATCGTTGATTTGATGGCATGAGGGGTAAAAGGAAGAGAGGAATCAAGGACAATCATGTTATCCAAAGAAGATATACATATGACCAACAAACAAATGAAAAGATGCTAGACATCACTAATTATTAGAGAAATGCAAATCGAAACTACAATGAGGTATCACACTGGTCAGAAAGGCCATCAACAAAAAATCTACAAACGATGAAAGCTGGAGAGGGTGTGGAGAAAAGGGGACCCTCTTGCGCTGTTGTTGGGAATGTAAATGGATACAGCCACTGTGGAGAACAGTATGGAGGTTCCTTAAAAAACTAAAAATAGAACTACCATATGGCCCAGCAATCCCACTACTGGGCATATACACAGAGAAAACCATAATTCAAAGAGACACATGTGGGGCTTCCCTGGTGGCGCAGTGGTTGGGAGTCTGCCTGCCGATGCAGGGGACATGGGTTCGTGCCCCGGTCTGGGAAGATCCCACATGTCGCGGAGCGGCTGGGCCCGTGGGCCATGGTCGCTGAGCCTGCGCGTCTGGAGCCTGTGCTCCACAGTGGGAGAGGCCACAGCGGTGAGAGGCCCGCGTACCGCAAAAAAAAAAAAAAAAAAAAAAAAAAGAGACACATGCACCCCAATATTCATTGCAGCACTATTTACAATAGCCAGGACATGGAAGCAACCTAAATGTCCATCAACAGAGGAACGGATAAAGAGGATGTGGTACATATATATACAATGGAATATTACCCAGCCAATAAAAAGGAACAATATTGTGTCATTTGTAGAGACGTGGATGGACCTAGAGTCTGTCATACAGAGTGAAGTAAGTCAGAAAGAGAAAAACAAATATTGTAGATTAATGCATACACATGGAATCTAGAAAAATGGTATAGATGATCTTATTGGCAAAGCAGAAATAGAGACACAGATGTAGAGAACAAACATATAGACACCAAGGGGGGAAAGGGGGTGGTGGGATGAATTGGGAGATGGGGATTGACATATATACACTACTGATACTATGTATAAAATAGATAACTAATGAGAGAACCTACTGTATAGCACAGGGAACTCTACTCAATGCTCTGCGGTGACCCAAATGGGAAGGAAATCCAAAAAAACAGGGGATATAGGTATACGTATAGCTGATTCACTTTGCTGTACGGTAGAAATTAACACAACATTGTAAAGCAACTATACCCCAAGAAAAATTTTTAAAAAGAGATAATCATGTTAAATAAACATTAAAAAGTCAGCAAAAATATTCCCAACTTTCCAAAACTAATGGGAAACAGAGAGCTGCACCTTCTGGAATTCCAATGAAGTGATATCTGGATTGCATTAGGTACATGCATTTCATTTTGCACATTAATGCCCAGGAGGTTGGTCTGTTGTCCCCTGAGAAGAACCTGCAGACAAAGCTTTGAGCAGCACAGCCAATCCTAAGAGGCAGGCAGGACCACCTACTGCAAACTTCCTCAGCAGCTTTGCCACCCTGTGGGTAGCTCTGGAGCACAGCTAGGAGTTTCAGTGTTGAAGAGCCATGGTATCTCTGTCAGTAAAGTAAGAAGTTTTAAATTAGATGCTCTCTGTGGCCACTTCCAATTTTAAAATTCTCTGTTTTAAAACCCCACTGGGTCTATTCTAGGGATCCTGAATATATAAGTCATACACATAAGTAAGTTACAGTAATAAAGATTCTTCAGGTGTTTTTTTTTTTTAATTAATTTATTTATTTATGGCTGTGTTGGCTCTTCATTTCTGTGCGAGGCTTTCTCCAGTTGCGGCAAGTGGGGGCCACTCCTCATCGCGGTGCGCGGGCCTCTCACTATCGCGGCCTCTCTTGTTGCGGAGCACAGGCTCCAGACGCGCAGGCTCAGTAATTATGGCTCACGGGGCTAGTCGCTCCACGGTATGTGGGATCTTCCCAGACCAGGGCTCGAACCCGTGTCCCCTGCATTGGCAGGCAGACTCTCAACCACTGCGCCACCAGGGAAGCCCTTCAGGTGTTTTTTATTGTTACATTCCTACACTTAATTCTGGATTTTTAAAAATGTGGTTTTTTTTGGTTTAGTATTTACAGTTCTTCCGAAGTGAGAGCAAGTAAAGTCCTTTTTCCTGAACATTAAGTCTACCTTTACACCTGGGACAAAACTATTTTCTTTAGAGGTACATAAACCCTAGTTGGAATGTTTCCCTTTATTCTAATAAGCAAATTTTTTTTTCTTGCAGGATCACCCCCCTTAGTGGAAAATACGTATTATCTATACTTACTCACATAGACATGTAACATATATTGGCCATTACTGAGCATGTGCTGTGGGTCACACATTGTATTATGATAAATGATCTTCACATATAAATGTATTTAATTCTCAGAACTAGAAGCAGTTGGTATATTTGTCCCACTTCACAAATGAGGTAACTGAACCTTAGAGGGTGACAGAGCTAGGATTTCAGGCCAGTTCAGGCCCCTCCTTGGCCCAGGCTCACTCCCAAGCCCCGAGGCAGACTCCCCCAGCAGCGTCCTGATGCGCAGCTATCACTAAGCTTTTTACGCTATTGGAGGCTGCAGTCTTTCTAAATTTTTCAAATTATTCACAACTCTGCCCCACTAAAATTTGCTATCAAAGCTGAGTACCTCTTCCTAAATAAATATTAACACAATTTTAGCATGCCCAACCCCCAGTGACTTCCTGAGCCCTTGGGCACCAGTTACAAGAGCACTTCCCACTCTACCCGTGGCCTTTGTGAAAGGTTGGTTTTTTTCCCTAGTCATCCTTCCTTCCCTCTTTTTCTCACCATATCCAAAATTCAGCAGAAGTCCACAGGGCATAGAGTTCAGAATGTATTATCTGGTTATTAGTTTTTAATTTTCCTTGGAAGGTCTGAAGTGCCCCAGCAGACTCTGGGTTATATCTGGGCTTGTTATTCTTCCTGCCGGTAGCACTACGCTGCTCTGGGCTGAAGCCAGCTCCTGGCAAGAATGCCTCCTTTTGTTTCTCAAACACACATTACCAGATACTTTCTGTGTTGATGAGCAGCCTACTTGCTTGATCTGCTTTGTCTGATTTTTGGTCTCCAGGTCACAGAAGGGTATGAGGGTCAGGAGGAAAAAACCCAGAAAAACGTTTATCCGGAGGTCCCTAGATCCCTGAATTCATAGGATTTACTAAATATCAGTGTTACATAAATATGTCTTTAAGGTTCATATAACTGAATGGAGGAGAAAATACATATTAAAGCGAAACAAAGAGTTACCTTTGCACTGCCTTCTATGGGGGTAGACGGAAGTGGTGATATTGTTTACGTTACTCTGGATATAGATCCCTCATTCTCTTTCTTTTTCTCCCAGACACCGATGAGGGAAGGAGAAATGTTGAGTGGGGCACATCAATGAACTTTGTGTATATAATGGAAGGCCTGGAACCTAGCTTGGGGTCAGAGGCTGGAAGGAGTTGCCTTGTTGTGCATGAAGCAATAAGATGATTCCATGTTCTTCTGTTTTCCTCCAGAAGAGAGAGCTATGCCTTGTGGGGAGGCTGACCTGAGGTGGCAGAACTGGCATTTGACCAAAACATCTGAAGTATATCTTTAAAGTTCTTTTGTGATATGCACCCTTTCCATCTCCTCACACTTTTAGTAAAATATTTCTATGTGTTTTCTTTTTTATTATATTTAGTTTGATTTGATTTGCTCTTTTGTGGCAATCCAGGAAAGGAAGGATATTATATCTAAGTGAGATATAGTACAGAGTGGGGATACCATGTGTGGGATGGTGAGAAAATTCATAAACTTAACAAATTTAGGAGGTGTGGGAGTATAAAAATAAAGGTGACTACGAACAATGTAAGCCATTCTCTTCTCCACCAGAGTTCTTGGTATGATTGGAAAGAATATGAAGCCTTCACTAAACATGATGTTTGAATCAACTGCACTTAAATCTCAATGGATGGGGTGCTCAGCTGATATCTAGACGCCATTAACCAATGTAACTACTATTTTAAAGCTATGATTCAGATTTCATTGATTCATGTCCATACTTGTTGTGGTAGCAGAGTAATAGCCTCCCGAAGATGCCCACATCCTAAACCCTGGAACCTGTGGATATGTTGGGTTAGATGACAAAGGAGATTTCAAGTTGCAGGTGGAATTAAGGTTGCTAATCAGCTGACCTGACTTTAAAATAGGAAAATTATCCTGGATTATCTGGGTGGGCCCAGTGTAATCACAAGGGTCCTTAAGAGTGGGAGAGAAAGGCAGAAGCAAGGGTCAGAGTGATGCTGTGAGAGAAAGGCAGAAGCAAGGGTCAGAGCGATGCTGTGAGAGAAGGACTCCACACTTTTTCTGGTTTCCGAGGTGGCGAAAGGGACACATGAGCTAAGGGATGCAGGTGGCCTCTAGAAGCTGGAAAAAGCAAGGAAATGGAGTCTCCTCTGGAGCTTCCAGAAAGGAAATCAGCTCTGCCAACATCTTGATTTTAGCCTAATGAGACTCAATGTTGAATTTCTAACCTACCAAAAGGTAAGATAACAGATCTGTGTTATTTTAAGCCACACAGTTTGCTATGGCAGCAAAGATAGAGCTGTAACAGTTATCTATTGCCACGTAATAAACCACCTGAAAATGTAGTGATCTAAAGAACGATAATCATTTATTTTGCTTGTGAACCTGCAGTTTGGCCAGGACGCAGTAGGGCAGTTTGGCTCAGTTCTACACACCATAAACTTGGTGCTTCTTTTGGGGGGTGGGGAGTCTACTCTCAAGATGGCTCACTCCCATGGCTGAATAAGTATTAGCCGTTAGCTGGGAGCTTGGCTGGGAGCTCAGGGGGGGCTGTGGGCTTGGGAACTCATTCCCTTCCCACATGTGTCTCACCACAGGCTGTCTGGGCTTCCTCACAGCATGATGCAAGATGACTGCAAGATCAAGCAGCCCAAGGAAACAAGGGAGAAGAACAAGGTAGAAGAGCATGATATCTTCATGACTGAGCTTGGGAAGTAACATAACTTTACTTCTGCCATATTCTACTGGCCTGCTCAGGCTCAAGGGGAGGGGACATAGATTCACCTCTTGAGAGGAAGTGGCACATTTCTAGTAGAGCATGGAGACGGTGAGGCCATCTTTGAAAGATACAATCTGCAAACCTCACACGTGAAATCTCAACGCTTTGTGCACTACCTTCCAAAATTATTTCTGGAAGCCCACAGTGTGTTTTCTCATGTGTGTTTAAAAATAAGCCATGTATTTACCACCTAATATACGCAGTTTTATTTCTTTGCTCTTGCTTCCAACTGCTGTTTCTGAGTACAGCTGTGTCTTCTGGATAATGGAAGGTGTGTTGTTTTTCCCACTGCACTATCACCCTTAGGAACCAAATGCATATGTTAGGCTGTACAAAAGAGGAATGGCAGCTTTTGCTCCCTCTGCTTTTGCTGTTACACTGTTAAGGAATACCCACATAGGACACTATTTCTATTTTTTTGGACGCGCAGGCTCAGCGGTCACGGCTCACGGGCCTAGCCGCTCCGTGGCATGTGGGATCCTCCCAGACAGGGCCACGAACCCGTGTCCCCCGCATCGGCAGGCGGACTCCCAACCACTGCGCCACCAGGAAACCCAGGACACTACTTCTTTAAGAAGCTGCTCAGTCCCTTATGCAAACGGAATCTAGCAAGTTAAGACCTAACTGAACTCCAAAGTAAGTATATTAGGTTCAGACTCACAATAACAGAATTGAGATTGCCTTTGAAAATTTTAATTGCTCAAGGTACATAATCCCATGTAGTCTTAGTTGATTGGCAATTACAGTAATTAAGATCTCCTCTGCCTTCTTTGCCACAATATCTTTATTTCTGTCTTTCTTATCTAGAAGAATAGGCTTGGTTGAATGATAAAACAGGTAAAATGACATATGTTAAATTTTCTATCAATTAAAGTAGCTTCCATTTGGAGATCCCATAATTCATAACTGTCCCCTTCTTTTGGGCTTTTTCTTTTTCAAATAAGGGCCTATACAATTTTGCTCCCAATCCCAAATGGCTTGAGCCTCCTGTAGGAGATGACTAATGAAAGGGTCCTCTTGCCTGTAGTCAATACTGTCCAATAGAAACTTTTTTCAATGATGAATGTGCTCCATATCTGAGTTGTCCAATATGGTAGCCACTATCAATGTGTGGCTATTAGGCATTTGGAATGTAGCTAGTGTGACTAATTGAATTTTTTTAAAATTTATTTTTTAATTTATTTCATTTATTTATTTTTGGCTGTGTTGGATCTTTGTTGCCGTGCACGGGCTCTCTCTAGTTCGGTGAATGGAGGCTACTCTTCGTTGTGGTGCGCAGACTTCTCATTGTGGTGGCTTCTCTTGTTATGGAGCACGGGCTCTAGGCACATGGGCTTCAGTAGTTGTGGCCCATGGGCTCAGCAGTTGTTGGCCACGGGCTCAGTAGCTGTGGCTCACGGGCTCCAGAGCACAGGCTCAGTAGCTGTGGCACATGGGGTTAGCTGCTCTGTGGCATGTGGGATCTTCCTGGACCAGAGATCAAACCTGTGTCCCCTGCATTGACAGGCGGAATCTTAACCACTGCGCCACCAGGGAAGCCCTGAGTAACTGAATTTTTAAGTCAATTTCATTGAATTTAAAAGTAAATAGCCACATGTGGTAAGTAGCTACCACACTGGAGAGCATGACTCTAAATGATGAAATCTTAGTGTGACTTCTGGGTCCTCAGTTTCTGAAAGCTCCTTCATAGTCAAGGAAGGAGGTCTAAAGCAATCAGAGCTCCATGAGATTGGGAGAATATAAGGCTTTTATAAATGGATATAATTCTAGTGGTACCACTGGATTTCAAGGCATGAGGAGTTCAACTGCACTCTGGCTTTACCTTGAACAGTTTTATTTTGTGAGAAAACAAAGACGTAACGATGCCAATTATCTTGTATTCATGGATCTCATGGATGCTTTTACTAGAAAGAGCATCTTGATTCCTGTCCTAAGGCTCCCCAAATCTTGCTTTGATACTGGCAAAGTCTGCCTCAGGCCTGAATCACCTTTCTCCCAATTTTTCAAACATGATAAATAGCAGAGTCCCAAAGAAGAGTTCTTCAGGGTTTAAAGCTGAGACAAGTTTTTATTTTGGGTCAGTTACAACTACCAATAAGTCAGTAATTGCAGTAACAATGCTGTGTAACAAATCATCCCCCCAAAACTCAGTGGCTTACAAACTAAACAAGTACAGCTTGGGTAGGTTCAATTGATCTAGGCTGAGCACAGCTGAGTGTGCCTCCGGGCTACAGGATAGGTTCAGGTCTGCTCTATGTATTTTAGACATGTTCTCACAGAGATGGTAGAAGCTCAGGAGAGAAAACCTAGTCTTGCAAGCACATTTCAAGGCTTTGCTCAAATCACATAGGCTAACATCCCATTGGCCAAAGCAAGTCACATAGCCAAGCCAAGAGTCAAAGGGTGGGATATCCACTCTTCCCATTATGAGGCCCTGGAGAAAGTCTGGATGTACAACACTACTGTGAGAGAGTGAAGAATTAGGACCCGCAATTTAATTTACCATACCTACATCAGACTCAATCTTTCTCTCTCCTCACTCTCTGTTTCTGTCTGTCTGCCTCTCTGTCTGTCTGTCTATCTCTCTCTCTCTCTCACACACACACACTTTTCTGGTTGTGATAACAACATCAATGCTTTAAAAAAAAAACCAAAAAAACCTTTCTATACCTGGAAAGACAATGCTTTGACTCCTCTCTTTTTTACTTCCATCTTTGGGGAACTTTTTAAAAATCACATTCTTTTATAGCAAATACATCAGCAAATTTAGTTATCTGGAAACTAGTTTACTAATTGTGATCTTTAATAACTTTTTGATAGTCTAAATGTGATGTGATAGAAAAATTAGTCTTAATGCATCAATTTTTGTGTGTGTGTGTTTTTTTTTTGTTTTGTTTTTCTTGGCTGTGTTGGGTCTTTGTTGCTGCATGCCGGCTTTCTCTAGTTGTGGCGAGCGGGGGTTACTCTTTGTTGCGGTGCATGGGCTTCTCATTGCAGTGGCTTCTCTTGTTGCAGAGCACGGACTCCAGGCACACGGGCTTCAGTAGTTGTGGCACATGGGCTTAGTAGTTGTGGCTCGCGGGCTCTAGAGTGCAGGCTCAATAGTTGCGGCACACTGGCTTAGCTGCTACACGGCATGTGGGATCTTCCCGGACCAGGTCTTGAACCCGTGTCCCCTGCACTGGCAGGAAGATTCTTAACCACTGAGCCACCAGGGAAGCCCAATGCATCAATTTTGTTACCTTTTCTCTTTTCCTTAAAGCCTTTGATATTCATTTAGTTAAAAACCAACGACTAATTTAGTACCCAGTCTCTCTGGAGCCATCCCATTTGGAGCTCTATGGCATCTGTCTAAAATAATTCCAGCTTAGTCTAAACCATTCAAAATTTTTAGAAGACAACTCCTTAATATTAATGAAATATTGTTATTTTTAAAAGTAGGTTAGAAAATAAGATAGATGATAGATAGAATGTACTATTTATATAAGTAAATGTTTGTGTTTATACCTGCTTAGAAGGGATTAGGAAGGCTAGGTTGCTTCTGGGGAGAGGTATTGATATCTCATTTTCACTGTATCCTTCATATACTATCATACCATTAGATCATTATTCAGTAAGCAAGTGTTATTTTTTATGACAAAAGGTTGTTAAAAATAAAAACCATATCATTACACCTCGAATATTTTGACAGGCTGTCATAGTTGGCAGGATAGAAATAAACTTAATATTTCCATGATTTATAAGCTTCTTAGAGGAGAGAAAGAAGTGTGCTTTTGAGGGGACAGGAGTATTTTAGAGTTCAGTCGGAGTTTTAATTTTGTTTTGTTCTAGTTCCAATTGAGTTTATCTTTAGTCCTTGATTTATAAATATCTCTTCCTCTAAAGTGATCCGTTCTGGCAACCATTTCTAAGCACTCCAGATTGAGATCAGCTTCCCATACAGGAAGTCACTTAGAGGAAAAGTGACCAAGAGTTTCTGTTTTCTTATGAAAGCACCGTGGTCTCTGGTAGCATCATTTTGTGTCATCGTAAAATGAATTGTAGCCAGGCAACAGATGTCATCTATTCTAACAGCAAAAGCTTCTATTTGCGTCACTCAAACGGTCGTGTTTTCACCTTAACACAATCTCAACCTTCAGGACCAACTCTAGAAGAGAAAATATTACAAAACATAAATATCCCAGCACCAGGCTCCTCCTGGGTCACTTTAGGATGTGTCAAGCTTTCAGAAATCAAGTTCATGACCATTCACAGAAGTCGGTCCCCTCCTTCTAGCCATTTGCATCCTTTCTGGGCATTTTACATTAAGGAGAGTGGTCCAGAGGTTAGAGCAGGCCCTTTGATTTCTGAATTTGAAACTTGGCTTCTCCATTACGATGTTGTACAATCTCTGGCAAGTAACTAAAGCCTTACTGAGCTTCATTTTCCCTTCTTGCAAAGTGCAGATAAAAATGACACTTAGCTCATTGGGTCCTGTGAGGGTGAAATAAGAGGGCATGTGAAAGCACTTAGAACAATGCCTGGCTGGTAAAGGCCCCCAATAAATATTTACTTTCTAATGCTTCTCCACTAATTAATTGTCCCTCTGATACTCTGAAAGGATTAGTACAAATCTTACCAGGTGAATCTTCACTCTCTAAAAATGGATAGAAGGAAGTATAGTATTTAACTTTGTGAGAAAACCTACGAGTGACTGGGATCTAATCCAGATCCACTTACATAATTCGAGTATTCCACATCCACAGGAGTGAAGCAGGAGCAAACCTGGGGGCACATCTGCTTTATAACGCTTCTTTTGTAGATCTTTCAGATGTCATTATAGAATATATACATGGTTGAGTAACAGGGGGTTAAGGATCACTTTGTTTTTTTTAAAAAATAAATTTATTTATTTATTTATATTTTATTTTTGGCTGCGTTGGGTCTTTGTTGTGAGCGGGCTTTCTTTAGTTGCGGCGAGCAGGGGCTACTCTTCATTGCAGTGCGTGGGCTTCTCATTGTGGTGGCTTCTTTTGTTGTGGTGCACCGGCTCTAGGCACGTGGGCTTCAGTAGTTGTGGCTCGTGGGCTCAGTAGCTGTAGCTTGCGGGCTCTAGAGTGCAGGCTCAGTAGTTGTGGCCCATGGGCTTAGTTGCTTCGCGGCATGGGGGATCTTTCCAGACCAGGGCTTGAACCCATGTCCCCTGCCTTGGCAGGCAGACTCTGAACCACTGCACCACCAGGGAAGCCCAATCCCTTTGTTTCTGACATGAAAATCGCCTTTAAAAACCAGATTTAAAAGACTATAAATCATGTAACATTGTTTCAATTTTATTATAATGTACTTCAGGGAATTAATTTGATTTTCTGAAATATTTCGATAGGAATAGCATCATTTTTCACTTTCCAGGGTTCTAGCTACACTGAATTACACATCATCACATAAGGCTACCAAATTTTATTTTCATATTATATATTATCCCTCTGAAATCAGTATCTGGAACATTTAATTCCTATAAATGGGAATTTGCTCATTAAAAATGATAGAATGTAAAACAAACCAAAGGCGATTTCATCTATATTATGCAATACCTTCCTTTGCCCTTCAACATATATGCACATTATTTTAATCACACTCTCCCGGAAATTAAAGATAGAAGAATATTGGTTCATTGAGTAGAACATTTCTCAGAAAAAGTAATATAATGCAGAGATATAATATACAATATTTGGTGGATACAGGAATGGATCTGACTTAAGCATAACAACTGAAATCTTTTCTCTTCTGCACTTGTTGCTTTTTCACAGAGTTGCTTGTGAATGACCAAAGGAAGATTTTTGGCTTGTGGCATGCTTGGGTGGCCCAAGAGTTCTCAGGGAGCCACGAAAAGGGAACTTCTGGTAAAGAGAGGACTACATCACATAGTGACTCTTACAAGTCACCGCTACGAGGTTTAGTTCAAAGAACTGCAGGTCCGAATGTTACGAATGTATAATTTTTATTCGGCAAAGGATTTCAAAAAGCCTGAACTCCTTTAAAACTCAATCATAACTCAGGCTGGAAGGTGACATGCCAGATTTCAGTGGGCATAATTTGAAATGGATGAGAAATTATCACAGGTGTTAACAGGTCCAAATGCGATACAATACTAAAGCACCAAAGCTCCCACAAAGGACTCGAAAGAGGCTTGATATGCTGTGTTCGTGCCTGCCAAATAGCATCTGTCCTCAAATGCCTGGCTGGAAAACTTTTATGTGAAATTAAAAGCATATCTGAATTGAGTCCAAGAAAAAGAGCCTTGTATACTGCCTGATATTTGCAATTATCGAAACTCACAGATTTATATTGTAACTAATTAATTTTTGATCAAGGATACCTGCTGCAGTAAAAACAAAGGAACATAAAGAAGTAAGAAGATCTTAAAACTTTTTTTCAATTTAACAACTCTTAGGGGAAAAAATCAGATTCACGAACTAACTTATGTTTATTGTTATGAAACCCAGCATTCATTACTCTGTCAATGCACTTAGAAACTTTATGACTATCATAGGTATCTTCATAGGAAACTCTTCATTTTCTTAAAATGTTGACTGTTTTGGCTACTACAAGCATGAGTGCCTGTGGTCTCTTCCCCTACAGGCTGCCGCACTGGAAACCTTCAGTTAGCCCCTCTACCACACGCGGTGCCAAGGCTATTCCTGATGAATTCCCTTCCACCCACCATCTCTGGTGGGCCCACTCCTCACCCTCCTACAGCAAGGGTGAGGAATTAGTACTTTAGCGTCTGCTACCTCAATGCTCCACCCACCCCCAGGGACCTGTGAATCTCCGTCTAGCCTCAGTCCTGGGAGGACTCATTGCACTAGGGGGACCTTGCCAAGCTGTGTGACCTTTGCTTGCTCCTCTTACTAATGGTGCTTCCTTGTCTTTTTGGTTTGTTTTCTGTCATCTATAAGATAAAGACAATAATAGTGCTTGTCTCATAAAGTTGTGACTATTAAATTCATACAATCCGAAGGCACAATCCATGGTACACGGTAAACATTCAACAAATTATAATGATGACGAAGGCAGATAATAGGATCTTGATTCTGAGAGAGGACAATCTGTGGAAACATAGTGCTACACAGTGTTTTGCTTCTTTTAGAGTCATTTTCCTGAATTCTTTTTACTACTGTAGTCACTGTAACTTTTAATATTTATCATCATCTCAAAAAAGATTGTTATAATGAGCAGTTAGACAACCATATAGGAGGTCAATTGTTTTGCATGATGTATGTAATCAAAAAGTTTTAAGTGTCTGCTTACCAATAAAGAATTTTTACATTGAAAACACAAATGAACAAGCATGGCCTATGTGAGTACAAATGCCATGCTTTCTTAGAGATACTTCCTTCTGAAACCCTCTTCGTTTTTACCCCTACCACTTTGGGATGTCAATGCCAACCTGGACCCAGGCTTGGTTCCTGATTTAGCCCATGGGTCACTGTCCTTTTCTACTCTCTACTGAAAATCCAACATGCTTTTTGAATCCACGTGAGTGATGACAGTAAACAAATGTTCCATTAATTTATTAAGTTATTTCTTCTGTTTCTCTTTGAATAGACACATTTTTATGACCAAAATAAAGTTAAGAAACTCACCTACTGAGAATTAAGCATTAAATCTCAGAAAAAATACATTTTTCCTAGGTATATCAGTTCTCAAAATTATAATTTCAAAAAGATTTTTTTACATGAATTACAATAAAGATAATACTTTTCCTTTTGAATGAAGATGAGTTATTTTTCTAGATTATTTCTATAGTGATGACAAACCTTACAAAAAAACTAGATGATCAAGAAAAGCTAACTTCCCATATTGATTTTTATACTAGCTAATGTTATATTTGATAGAACATTATATGACAAAACTCTATACTAAACTCTAATTAAAATTTTGTCTAAAATATATTGGTTTATAGCTTGCCTTTCTAAATTAAGTATACTGAATGTTCCCTAATATTTTATTGATAATCAAGATGTTACAGTGATTAAAAGTAATTTTTTTTGTGAATTTAAACTCACTTTTAAAGATTTGGGCATAGAAGTTATAGCAGATTAAGTATGTCCTTGTAATGGTATATTTGAGAAATTTACTTCAATTTTGGCAAATGTTGCCTATTCACTTTTTTTGGTCATTTATCCTTTCAACTAAAAGCAGAGTGGATCATATTCTGGTTAATTGTGGTTCTAGTTTCAGTTAAAAGATTTTTTTAAATTAGGAACAATGGTAAAAGAAAATCAACAACAAAATACTTATGTTTTACGTCTATCGGGGCAACAACTTCAGTAAGATGATATTCTATAAATGATGCTTTACAGATCTATCCTTATATAGATCTGCCTCTACTAAACAGTCATTATTTTTTAATTGTGTGAAAAACAAGCAAAAAAATCTTATTACTGTTATAAACACAGTGAATGCTTACATCTAAAAGGAAAAAAAAAACCAAAACCCAGATCTTGGCAAATTCACAATAACTCTACAGCATATTATTTCCCCTATAGCTAAAAATGCTAGAAATACCATTTGGCTTCTGATGAATCCTTAAATACAGAATAAAATAATTTTAAAATTATTTTAAAGCTAAGAAGAATCATGTTTTTAGATCTCTTTAGTCTCTCTTCATTTTCATTCTTAACATTAAAGATGGATTTTCTTTGGTGTTTAAAATTCCACGAACAATATCCTTAGAAGACTTATTGTGTATTCAAAGATAAGGAGAGAAAAATATAGCCATACTGAATAGACCCCAATTCCTGCCTTAGATCATGTTATGAGCCTACAGGGTCAAAAACACAAATGCTAACCCTCCAAAGGCCAAAGATTTACTGAACAGAAGTTCTATTAGTTTTTTTATGTGGGTGAATAATCATCCTCTAAAATTTGTCTCAATAAGATTTTCTAGGAGTAGTTTACCCTTGAACGAACTTGTCAAAGTCCTGTCCTTCTTATTACTTTCAGAAGCTCTAAAATAAAAGCCAATGAGTTCATTTTACTTTTCTGTCCTCCCTAATACAGAGAGGTGGTGATCTTGGTGGCTCAGCTCCTGCCTGTGCCTGGATTGACTTTGAATTGCTGAGATATTTGTAAAATGAAGGACTTAGAGGGACATAATCTCTAATGCCCCATTTTAAAAATTACTTTATAAAATCTAAATCCATTTACACACTAATGGATTGCAGAATAGGAAGCAGATGACCTGAAGTAAGTGCTTTAAAAATCATTTTCTCTATTTTCCTCATTAAGTTTATTTCTCAGAATTTCTTGAACCTGAAAGTATGGCTTAATGAGCCATAAATAAAATTCAAACCAAAAAACTTTGTGTTGCTTATAAACAAAACATCCACAATGACCAAGATGGTTCAAAGCATTTTCCTTATTTTCATAAAAAGTACTAATTTACAAAACCACATGATTAAGTAACATCACTAAATCCCTATAAAACTGTGACACTTTCTAAGACCAGCCCAGGAAAAACAAAGCAGGAATAAACAGAGATTGGTTCAAGATGGCGGAGTAGAAGGACGTGCATGCACTCCCTCTTGCGAGAGCACTGGAATCACAACTAACTGCTGAACAGTCATCGACAGGAAGACAGTTGGAACTCACCAAAAAAGATACCCCAAAGACAAAGTAGAAGCCACAATGAGACGGTAGGAGGGGCGCAATCACAATAAAATCAGATCCCATAACTGCTGGGTGGGTAACTCACAGACTGGAGAGCACTTATACCACAGAAGTCCACCCACTGGAGTGAAGGTTCTGAGCCCCACGTCAGGCTTCCCAACCTGGGGGTCTGGCAACGGGAGGAGGAATTCCTAGAGAATCAGACTTTGAAGGCTAGTGGGATTTGACTGCAGGACTTCAGCAGGACTGGGGGAAACAGAGATTCCACTCTTGGAGGGCACATGCAAAGTAGTGTGCACATCGGGACCCAAGGGAAGGAGCAGTGATGCCATAGGAGACAGAACCAGACCTACCTGCTAGTGTTGGAGGGTCTCCTGCAGAGGCGGGGGGCAGCCGTGGCTCACTAAGGGACAAGGACACTGGCAGCAGAAGTTCTGGGAAGTACACCTTGGCGTGAACCCTCCCAGAGTCTGCCATTACCCCACCAAAGAGCCCAGGTAGGCTCCAGTTTGGGTCGCCTCAGGCCAAACAACCAACAGGGAGAGAACTCAGCCCCACCCATCAGCAGTCAAGCTGATTAAAGTTTTACTGAGCTCTGCCCACCTGAGCAACAGCCAGCTCTACCCACCACAAGTCCCTCCCATCAGGAAACTTCCACAAGCCTCTTAGATAGCCTCATCCAGAGGGCAGAGAGCAGAACAAGAGGAAGTACAATCCTGCAGCCTGTGGAACAAAAACCACATTCACAGAAAGATAGAGAACATGAAAAGGCAGAAGGCTATGTACCAGATGAAGGAACAAGATAAAACCCCAGAAAAACAACTAAATGAAATAGAGATAGGCAATCTTCCAGGAAAAAAAATCAGAATAATGATAGTGAAGATGATCCAGGACCACGGAAAAAGAATGGAGGCAAAGATTGAGAAAATGCAAGAACTGTTTAACAAGGATATAGAAGAATTAAGAACAAAAAAACAGAGATGAACAACACAATAATTGAGATGGAAAATAAACTAGAAGGAGTCAATAGCAGAACACCTGAGGCAGAAGAACAGATAAGTGACCTGGAAGACAGAATGGTGGAATTCACTGCTGTGGAACAGAATAAAGAAAAAAGAATGAAAAGAAATGAAGACAGCATAAGACCTCTGGGACAACATTAAAAGCAACAACATTGGCATTATAGGGGTCCCAGAAGGAGAAAAGAGAGAGAAAGGACCCGAGAAAATATTTGAAGAGATTACAGTTGAAAACTTCCCTAACATGGGAAAGGAAATAGCCACCCAAGTCCAGGAAGTAGAGAGAGTACCATACAGGATAAACTCAAGGAGAAACACGCTGAGACACATAGTAATCAAATTGGCAAAAATTAAAGACAAATAAAAATTATTGAAAGCAGCATGGGAAAAACAACATGTAACATACAAAGGAACTCCCATAAGGTTAACAGCTGATTTCTCAGCAGAAACTCTACAAGCCAGAGGGGAATGGTATGATATATTTAAAATGATGAAAAGGAAGTACCTACAACCAAGATTATGCTAGCCAGCAAGGATCACATTCAGATTTGACAGAGAAATCAAAAGCTTTACAGACAAGCAAACGCAAAGAGAATTCAGCACCACCAAACCAGCTCTACAACAAATGCTAAAGGAACTTCTCTAAGTGGGAAGCACAAGAGAAGAAAAGGACCTACAAAAACAAACCCCAAACAGTTAAGGAAATGGTAATAGGAACATACATATCGATAATTACCCTAAACGTGAATGGATTAAATGCTCCAACCAAAAGACACAGGATCGCTGAATGGATAGAAAAACAAGACCCATATATAAGCTGTCTAAAAGAGACCCACTTCAGACCTTGGGACACATTAAGACTGAAGGTGAGCGGATGGAAAAAGATATTCCAGAAAATGGAAATCAAAAGAAGGCTGGAGTAGCAATACTCATATCAGATAAAATAGACTTTAAAATAAACAATGTTACAAGGGACAAGAAAGGACACTACATAATGATCAAGGGATCAATCCAAGAAGAAGATATAACAATTATAAATATATATGCACTCAACATGGGAGCACCTCAATACATAAGGCAACTGCTAACAGCTCTAAAAGAGGATATCAACAGTAAAACAATAATAGTGGGGTACTTTAACTCCTCACTTACACCAATGGACAGATCATCCAAGCAGAAAATTAATAAGTAAACACAAGCTTTAAATGACACAATAGACCAAATAGATTTAATTGATATTTATAGGACATTCCATCCATCCGTGCGTGCACGGAACATTCTCCAGGATAGATCACATCTTGGGTCACAAATCAAGCATTGGTGAATTTAAGAAAATTGAAATCATATCAAGCATCTTTTCTGACCACAACACTATGAGATTAGAAATCAATTACTGGGAAAAAGACGTAAAAAACACAAACACATGGAGGCTAAACAATATGTTACCAAATAACCAAGAGATCACTGAAGAAATCAAAGAGGAAATCAAAAAATACCTAGAGACAAATGACAAAGAAAACATGATGATCCAAAACCTATGGGATGCAGCAAAAGCAGTTCTAAGAGGGAAGTTTATAGCTATATAAGCCTACCTCAAGAAACAAGAAAAATCTCAAATAAACAATCTAACCTTACACCTAAAGAAAGTAGAGAAAGAAGAACAACAAAAACCCAAAGTTAGCAGAAGGAAAGAAATCATAAAGATCAGAGCAGAAATAAATGAAATAGAAACAAAGAAAACAATAGCAAAGATCAATAAAACTAAAAGCTAGTTCTTTGAGAAGATAAACAAAATTGACAAACCATTAGCCAGACTCATTAAGAAAAAAGGGAGAAGACTCAAATATACAGGATTAGAAGTGAAAAAGGGGAAGTAAAAACTGACACTGAAGAAATACAAACGATCATGAGAGATTACTACAAGCAACTATATGCCAATAAAATGGACAACCTGAAAGAAATGGACAAATTCTTAGAAAAGCACAGCCTTCCGAGACTGAACCAGGAAGAAATAGAAAATATGAACAGACCAATCACAAGCACTGAAATTGAAACTCTGATTAATAAGCTTCCAACAAACAAAAGCCCAGGACAGATGGCTTCACAGGCGAATTCTATCAAACATTTAGAGAAGAGCTAACACCCATCCCTCTCAAACTCTTCCAAAATATAGCAGAGGGAGGAACACTCCCAAATTCATTCTACGAGGCCACCATCACCCTGATACCAAAACCAGACAAAGATGCCACAAAAAAAGAAAACTACAGGCCAATATCACTGATGAACATAGATGCAAAAATCCTCAACAAAATATTAGCAAACAGAATCCAACAGCACATTAAAAGGATCATACACCATGATGAAGTGGGGTTTATCCCAGGAATGCAAGGATTCTTCAATATACACAAATCAATCAATGTGATAAAACATACTAACAAATTGAAGGAGAAAAACCATATGATAATCTCATTAGATGCAGAAAACGTTTATGACAAAATTCAACACCATTTATGATAAAAACTCTCCAGAAAGTAGGCATAGAGGGAAACTACCTCAACATAATAAAGGCCATATCTGACAAACCCACAGCCAACATCATTCTCAATGGTGAAAAACTGAAACCATTTCCTCTAAGATCAGGAACAAGACAAGGTTGCCCACTCTCACCACTATTATTCAACATAGTTTTGGAAGTTTTAGCCTCAGCAATCAGAGAAGAAAAAGAAATAAAAGGACTCCAAATTGGAAAAGAAGTAAAACTGTCACTGTTTGCAGATGACATGATACTCCTCATAGAGAATCCTAAAGATGCCACCAGAAAACTACTAGAGCTAATCAATGAATTTAGTAAAGTAGCAGAAAACAAAATTAATGCGCAGAAATCTCTTGCATTCCTATATACTAATGATGAAAAATCTCAAAGAGAAATTAAGGAAACACTCCCATTTACCACTGCAACAAAAGGAATAAAATACCTAGGCATGAACCTACCTAAGGAAACAGAAGACGTGTATACAGGAAACTACAAGATACTGATGAAAGAAATTAAAGACGATACAAACAGATGGAGAGATATACCATATTCTTGGATTGGAAGAATCAACATTGTGAAAATGACTCTACTACCCAAAACAATCTACAGATTCAACGCAATCCTTATCAAATACCAATGGCTTTTTTCACAGAACTAGAAAAAAATTTTTCACAATTTGTATGGAAACACAAAAGACCCCAAATAGCCACAGCAATCTTGAGAAAGAAAAATGGAGCTGGAGGAATCAGGCTCCCAGACTTCAGACTATACTACCGAGCTACAGTAATCAAGACAATATGGTGCTGGCACAAAAACAGAAATATAGAAAAATGGAACAGGACAGAAAGCCCAGAGATAAACCCATGCCCATATGCTCACCTTATCTTTGATAAAGGAGTCAAGAATATACAATGGAGAAAAGACAGCCTCTTCAATAAGTGGTGCTGGGAAAACTGGACAGCTACATGTAAAAGAATGAAATTAGAACACTCCCTAACAGCATACACAAAAATAAACTCAAAATGGATTAAAGACCTAAATGTAAGACTGGACACTATAAAACTCTTAGAGGAAAACACAGGCAGAACACTCCATGACATAAATCAGAGCAATGTCAATTTTGACCCACCTCCTAGAGAAGTGGAAATAAAAACAAAAATAAACAAATGGGACCTAACAAAACTTAAAAGCTTTTGCACAGCAAAGGAAACCATAAACAAGACGAAAAGATAACCCTCAGAATGAGAGAAAACATTTGAAAATGAAGTAACTGACAAAGGATTAATCTGCAAAATATACAAGCAGCTCATGCAGCTCAATATTAAAAAAAGAAACAGTGCAATCCAAACATGGGCAGAAAAGCTAAATAGACATTTCTCCAAAGAAGATATATAGAATGGTAACAGACACATGAAAGGATGTTCAACATCATTAATCATTAGAGAAATGCAAATCAAAACTATAATGAGGCATCACCTCACATCAGTCAGAATGGCCATCATCTAAAAATCTACACACAGTAAATGCTGGAGAGGGTGTGGAGAAAAGGGAACCCTCGTGCACTGTTGGTAGGAATGTAAATTGATACAGGCACTATGGAGAACAGTATGGAGGTTCCTTATAAAAGTAAAACTAGAGCTACCATGTGACCCAGCAATCCCACTACTGGGCATATACCCTGAGAAAACCATAATTCAAAAAGAGTCATGTACCACAGTATTCATTGTAGCACTATTTACACTACCCAGGACATGGAAGCAACCTAAGTGTCCATCAACAGATGAATGGATAAAGAAGATGTGGCACATATATAGAATGGAATATTACTCAGCCATAAAAAGAAACGAAATTGAGTTATTTGTAGTGAGGGGGATGGACGTAGATTCTGTTGAAAATAGTGAAGTCAGAAAGAGAATAAAAAATACCATATGCTAACACATATATATGGAATTAAAAAAATAATGGTTCTAAAGAACTAGGGGCAGGACAGGAATAAAGATGCAGATGTACAGAATGTACTTGAGGACACAGGGAGGGGTTGTGTAAGCTGGGACGAAGTGAGAGAGTGGCATGGACATATATACACTACCAAATGTAAAATAGATAGCTAGTGGGAAGCAGCAGCATAGCACAGGGCAATCAGTTCAGTGTTTTGTGACCACCTAGAGGGGTGGGATAGGGAGGGTGAGAGGGAGATGCAATATGGAGGGGATATGGTGATAAATGTATACGTCTAGCTGATTCACTTTGTTATACAGCAGAATCTAACAACATTGTAAAGCAATTATACTCCAATAAAGATGTTTAAAAAAAAAGAGGCAGAAGCAGTAATAAACATAATTGTGTTTGGTAAAAAAAAAAATTAAGGCCAAGGTATATTTGATAAACAGCAGGAAATATTCTTGGATATATAGAAAGATCAGGTCGTAAAGGGGTTTCCTTGCTCAGGCTGAGGATGTACCTTTTCATAAACAAGAGCAATTGAAGGTTTTGAGCAAGGGTTTGTAAACTGATTGATTCACTGCCTCCTCCATTCAGCAAATATAGGCTGATTATCTATCCTGTGTGATATAATAAGAACTGTTTTTTTTTTTTTTTTTTTTTTTTGCGGTACACGGGCCTCTCACTGTTGTGGCCTCTCCCGTTGCGGAGCACAGGCTCTGGACGCGCAGGCTCAGCGGCCATGGCTCACGGGCCTAGCCGCTCCGCGGCATGTGGGATCTTCCCGGACCGGGGCACGAACCCGTGTCCCCTGTATCGGCAGGCGGACTCTCAACCACTGTGCCACCAGGGAAGCCCATCAGAACTGTTTTTAAAGATTAACCATTGATTAAAGATAACCAAGAATTAATCATTTGGGGATAATTTTTAAGAAATAGCCAGGAAATAGGAAAGAAGGTTATGAGAATATTTAGTAATCTGAATACAAAGGGTATCTACTAGGTAATTCTGGTCTACAAAATAGAAACTTTCACCGTCACCGCAGAGTGAATTGAATTCAGGAATAAGAGGGAAGATGAAAGTTTATTGGAGTGCATAGGATACAACTTAACTCTGACTTGGATGATTAGAGAACATATTCTAGAAGTGATGCTTAATTTGAGATCTACAGAGAGATTAGGAGTAAATCAGATGTGGAGAGAAGAGTGATAAGGTAGGGAGTGTTTTGAGCAAAGGTCATGTCAGACAGCATGGCTCATTCTGGGGACGAAAGCAATCAGTAGGGTCAAAATACAGAAAGTGTCAGAGGATATTGAAGAGCTTTCAGATGAAGTTCTCTAAATGAGGAAATTTTAAAGGAGAGAAGTAGAGAGTTAAGGTCCAAATCTTCAGCAACAGAAATACTAATTGGTTGGGAAGACACAGAGGAAAAATGGATGTGCTGTATTAATGAGGGCTGCAAATTCTTTGCCATTCTTCTCATTATATGGTATAGTCTATGGCCCCTTACCCTGCATCTTGGCTGCCCCCCTGACACTGGTGACTTGCTTTTACTGATAGAACGTGGTAGAAACGACACTGGAGCATTTTCAGACCTAGATCTTGGAAGGTCTTACAGCTTCCATTTAGAGGCTTGCACCACCATTCCTGATACCCTGATGGAAAGAAAGGCCCAGCCAACCTTAACCAGTTCTTATCACCGTAGATGAGACTGCAAAGATATGAGTGAGGCCAACTTGGAAGTTCCAGTCCCTGCTGAGCTCCTAGTAAATACAGCTGCATAAGGAACCCCAGCCAATATCACATGGAAAAAATGAATCACCCAGCTTAGACCAGCTGACCAATAGTATTGTGAATAAATTGTTGTTTTAAGCCTCTATGTTTTATGGTTGTTTGTTATACAGCAATAGCTAACTAATACAGTAGAAGAAACAGAAATCTAGGAGGGCTGGAAATAGATCGGAAACATGTAGTACTACGAAAGCAGGGGAAAGAGATATTTCAAGTAGAGGACAATCTACAGTATCAAACATTGTAAAGAAATCAGATAGCAGCTTACATTTAGAAAGAATAGGCATTATCTGTAGTGCCAATTAGCACAGTGAAATATCTGAATTTGTCATTAGTGTATTTAGTCTATAAAAGGGGTATTTCTTTTTGTCACCTACTGAATCACTGGGAGAATTCCTTTCCTCCAAATTATGCCACTGCTTTCACAGCAGAATATATGTTGACAGAGCACACTAAAGAAGACAGTCTTTTTCATTATTTGCCACTTAAAAAAAAAAATTTATTTTACTATTGAAGTATAGTTGATTTACAACATTGTGTTAATTTCTTCTGTAGAGCAAAGTGATTCATTTATACATATATATTATTTTTCATATTCTTGGACATTATGGTTTATGACAGGATACTGAATATAGTTCCCTATGCTATACAGTAGGACTTTGTTGTTTATCCATTCTATATATAATAGTTTGCATCTGCTAATCCCAAACTCCCAATCCCTCCCTCCCTTCCTCTCCCTCCCCCTTGGCAACCACATGTCTGTTCTCTATGTCTATGAGTCTGTTTCTGTTTCATAGACAAGTTCATTTGTATCATATTTCAGATTCCACATATAAGTGATATCATATGGTATTTGTCTTTCTCTGACATTATTTGCCACTCTTCATAAAGCTGGATGAAGCCTAAAGTCCTATTGATTTCCTTGCCTTTTCAAGGTCACTCATAATTTTCCACTAAGGGGCTTTAAGAAGGGATGAACCCAAGGGTTTGTGCCTTTTAAATGTTACGTTTCTGCTTCCTATGCTTAGAGAGACTACCACACTCATTAGCATCTGGTTCAACATCTGCTAATATCTTTTTTTGTTTCTATCTTTCACTGATTTTCAAGTTGGTATTCAATTGGGAGTCTGGCTCTTTAAAAATAAAGGCTTTTGAAATGACTGAGATTAGATAACCATTCAGCCAAACTCTCTACAGGGTTTTGTACCAGGACCTTGGACATTCTTGGACTGTGAATTCTCATTTAGCTTACCAACATCTCCCACTGATAGCCTCAGATGATTCAATCACAAGTTCAGCAACCCCTTATGTTGCTCTTGCTTCCTTAAGAGCTATAACTTTACTTATCATGCTGTCAGTCTGCACTCTTGCAGACTTCCTTCCTTTTTATGGCTCATAAAACTTGTTGGAAATTGGCCTGAATGGCATATCTAGGGAACTTGAAAGAAGAGCCCATCTCATCAGTTTTCTCCTGGATTACCCTTGGGCTATAATGTCTTTACTGAGTTAAAATAGCAGTATTCAATGATTTAAAAAAATTAAGATATTATTTTCTTTTAGAATCATTTATTTATAGTTATCAACTAGATGACACTTGGCATTTGATTTTTATGATTTGGGATAATTTAAAAACTCTTGAAAAAGTGCTATTATTTTAAAATTCTTATTAATCAGAAATATATCCAAATCTATTAAAGTGAAAATGTCTGTTTAAGTGCAAAGAAAGACATAAAATTTAAACTATGGGGCATTTACAAAGCTTATACCAACTATGTTAATAACAAGCAAACTTTGGTTCTCAAACCAACTCAAAGGAAAGAAAAAGTGGGAACTGTGCTGAGCTCTAAATTTTAAAAAAATGAGTATTCATGCTCTTTTTTTTTACAAAGTAAAACATATTCACATATATACTGATATTATGAGAGTTATGTCATATGGATATGATGCAAAGTAGACTCTAAGTGCACAATTAAGCAAATTACCCCCAAGGCCAGGGAACAGAAAAGCTCACAGACCAAATTAAGATACTTGAATTACTCGGTTCATTAAATCAATTTAAACACATAGCAAGAAGAAAGAGGCAAAAGATGTGACAGGAAAAGTGCAAGCTAAGAAGCAGTATTCCACCTGAATTCTGTATTATGCAATGTTATACATCCTATCTCCATCTTGCTGCTGATGGTGTGGTTACGAGGACCAAGGGTGATGTTTGAGCAAAGGGGCTCGGCAGATGGAAGGCACTTAGACCAACACACACATACTTTACAAAAGAGGCAAGTATTCCTGGCCACAGTTAAAGGTTTAGCCTGATGAGCAGCAATATGTTTCATTTGCCAGGATGTATGTCATTAAAAGGTGGTCAACTTAATAGTCCGCATGTGGAACATCCCATATGCCTCACATGTATTTAGCATGTGATGCATAAGAGATGCTTAGTTATACATGCTTTACTTACTTTATCCATGACCAATTTGTCTCATAGGTAACTAACATCTATACCTATATCCATACCTGTAGGTCTTATAGTTCTGCCTATGTTTCGCACACTACTTGCTTATTCATTATCTTTATACCTAACACAGTCTATGAATTTTGCCTATGCCTTATAAGACACTAAGTTACTCATAAATGTACCATTGTCTTCCATAGCAGAATTAAATATTCTCAAATACATGAAACTCATATTACACATTTATTTAGCAAATGTGTATTGAACATCCGACTATGTACTAGGCAAAATTCAAGTGCTGATGATACAGCAGAGAATGAAATAGTTCTCAAAAGAAGACATACAGATGGCCAAAAAGCACATGAAAAAATGCTCAACATCACCAATTATTAGGGAAATGCAAATCAAAACTACAGTGAGGTATCACCTCACACTGGTCAGAATGGCCATCATCAAAAAACTACAAACAATAAATGCTGGAGAGTGCGTGGAGAAAAGGGAACCCTTATGCACTGTTGGTAGGAATGTAAATTGGTACAACCATTATGGAAAATAGTACGGAGGTTTCTTAAAAAACTGAACATAGAACTACCATATGACCCAGCAATCCCATTCCTGGGCATATATCTGGAGAAAAGCATAATTTGAAAAGATACATGTACCCTAATGTTCATTGTAGCACTATTTACAATAGCCAAGACACAGAAGCAACCTAAATGTCCATTGAGAGAAGAGTGGATAAAGATGTGGTACATATATACAATGGAACATTACACAGCCATAAAAAAGAATGAAATAATGACATAGCATTATGGATACAGCAACACAGATACACCTAGAGATTGTCATTCTGAGTGAAGTAAGCCAAACAAAGACAAAAATCATATGATATCGCTTATATGTGGAATCTAAAAAAAAATGGTACAAATGAACTTATTATAAAACAGAAATAGAGTTACAGATGTAGAAAGCAAACTCATGGTTACCAGGGGAAAAGGAGGCGGAGGGATAAACTGGAAGATTGGGATTGATATATACACACTACTATATATAAAATAGATAACTAATAAGGACCTACTGTATAGCACAGGGAATTCTACTCAATACTCTCTAATGACCTATATGGGAAAGGAATCTAAAAAAGAGTGGATATATGTACATGTATAATTGATTCACTTTGCTGTACACCTGAAACTAACACAACATTGTAAATCAACTGTACTCCAATAAAAATTATTTTAAAAATTTACATTTCCCTAAAACAAAAAATTCTGCTTGTTCAACAAAGAAACAAAATCTTCTAATGAATTCTGAGTGGTTAAACCTTTTTATTTACGGTGATGCTACAATCTGTTTTAAAAAATATTTTCATGTAATGATCTTTATTTTGTTGGTATTAATTTTACTGAATGTGAAAAAATACAAGTTAGCTTATTTTGAGTATGTTTTCATGGCAAAAACAAAGTGGTTGCACAGTTAAAAGAAAATATAACTTTTCAATGGGACCTGTAGGCAATATAGATAAATGTCACACTTGCAGATGGGATGTTTAGCTGTGGTTAGAAGAGTCCCCATCCCGTGTGGGAAGGATTAAGTAGGTCAAAGCCAGTTTAAATTCAGTGCACTTTGGAACAAAAGTGATACTGATGCAAATATAAAGATAAGTTCTGACTAGCTCTGAAGAGGGAAAAAATGCAACAGAACAAGACCTTAAACTACTTGTGAGGATTTTAGGTTTTTTAGAATTTAGCTGTAATTACTTAAAAAGACACTAGAACAAAAAGTTATTTATTCGTGAATTTAGATAAAAATTTTTCCATATTCAGCTGTTCTGGCATTTTGTGCCATGTGGAAGAATTAAAATATTGATATTTTGGTTCGTCTTCTTATTGTTATTTCAGACCTTTGAAAAAATCTGAAATTTGAATTATTTTCATCTTACAATTTAGTCAGTTTTAAAATGATAAAATTTTATATAAACAAAGGTACCTATGCTGAGGAAGCATTCTTCCGTATGTAAACCATTTCCTAAAGGAAGAAAACAATGAAAATCAACAGAGCAAAGCTTCTAGTGCACAAATAATTCTTACTTTAGTTCAAAGCCTTTCTGAAAAGTGAGATCTCCATCTGTAAATGATGGATCTAAACAAAGATAAGGTGGTAATATATTCTTTGAAACACAAATTGCAGCTTTCTCTCAATAAAAACATTTCAGCTCTTGCAAATAACAAAAAGTTGTTAAAAAATATCTCCAAAGGTATCAAATAATGCACAAAATTGTTTGAAAATGAAAGAGTTAAAGGAAAGTATTTGGACTTGGTTTATAATTATGTTCTCACTCTTCCTCAAACCCTTTTTGACTCAAAGACTTTTATGCAAGAGCTAGAAAATGTGCACCAAAAATATACTTGAAACTCTACAATGACATCATTAATACTCTTTGCTTTTTAAAGATTTCACTTTTTGAAAAATGTTAATTCACTTTCTTTTAAAATATTACGGGTTGAATTTTATTCATTTTTACACTATAAATATTTTGTTACACTTGAACATTTTATTGTAATTAATTTTACCTAGTAATTATTTTCATTGGAATATTAAGGTATGCCTATTCATATTTTATAGTTAATTTTTATTTGGCATTTTATCATGCTTATAAATTTTCATATTTTTGTGTATTAAATATTTACTTTCACTGTTTTTTTTAAAATCATGGAATCTGAACATTCAGTTACAGTTTTTGTCATTTTTCTCTTGTATTGCATCACTGGGTATATATCACTCAAATCTTAGTTAATGGCCTTGAATATTTCCAAATTGCCAAATTTGACAGTGGCGCTAATACACAAATAGATAAATGTGGCTCTTTGGATGTTTGTATGAGAAGATAATCAGGGAATTCAAATATTCTGAAATTTTAATTCTCATAGGCTTATTTACTAAACTCATGATCTTCCCCCATTGTCTGCTCCACCAGCAGCCTCTTCCATTAGCTGCTAGCAATTCTTCCAGTTGTTGTAAACAAAAATCTTATCATTGTCCTTGATGAAGCTGCTCCTTTTCTCTTGCTACATGATCATCAACAGCAAATCCTGCTGCACCCAGAAATAGATCACTTCTTATCACCTTCTCTGCAGACACCCTGGTCTAGGTCTCCATCACTTCACTCTGCTTTCACCCTGCTCTCACTCTGGTGTCCCTACAGCAGCCAGAAAGATCCTCTTAAATGTCAGATCAGATCACATCACTCCTCTGTACCCGACCTCCAATGAGTCTTCATGTCTTTTGCAGTCCAGAAATCCTTATAAGTAGACTAGCCTTCACCCTTTGCTGAAGACTCAGGAAGAAAAGGAAAGTCTATTGTATTTACCCATATTTTTGTTTACTATGCTCTTTCTTACTTCCTGCTGCTCTACAATTTCTCCTTTTATTGTTTCCTTTCTGATTAGAGAATTTTCTGAAGCCATTCTTTTAAGGTAGGTCTGCGGTCACAAGTTTTCTTAGTTTTCCCTCATCTGAGAATGTCTTGATTTCCCCTTCATTCCTGAAGGATATGTTTTGCTGAATGTAGGATTCTGGGTTAATAGCTCTTTTCTTTCTTTTTTTTTTTCCAGCATTTAAAAATGTTGTGCCACTTCTGGCCTTCATGGTTTCTGATGAGAAATCCATTGTCATTCAAATTGTTTTCCCCTTATAAATGAGGTGTTTCTCCTTACTGCTTTCAAGATTTTTTTTTTTTGTCTTTATATTTGAGAAGTTTGACAATAATGTTTCTTGGTGTTGATTTCTTTAGACTTATTCTATTTGGGGTTTGTTCAGCTTCTTGAATCTATAGGTTTACTTTTTGGGGGTCAAATTTGGGAAATTTTCAGCCATTATTTCTTTGAATATTTTTTCAGTACTGCCTTCTTTCTCCTCTCCTTTCAGGAATCTGATGATATGGATATTAGACCTTTTATATTGACTACAGGTCCCTGAGGCTCTGTTGATTTTTTTTTTTTAAGTCAATTTCTTCTCAATTGTTCAGACTGAGTAATTTCTGTTGTTCTATCTTTCAGCTCACTGATTTCCCACCCCCGCAACCCCCGTCCCCTCCATTCTATTGTTGGGTTCATCTACTTAGTTTTAACATTTTCAGTTATTGTATGTTTCAGTTCTAAAATTTCCATCAGGTTCTTCTTTACATTTTCTATTTCTTTACTGAGATTCCACTTTTTTCATTTGTTTTAAGTGTGTTCATAATTGCTCGTTGAAGCATTTTTATCATGACTGCATTAAAATCTTTGGCAGAAAATTCTAATATTCTATCAGATCTGTTATAGCATCTATTGACTGTCTTTTTTTAGATATCTCCTGGTCTGAAAATGGTCCTTTGCTAGAGGTGCTTTTATTCTATTCTTTTTTCACATAAGGGAGTGGAGGCTCCCTTCAAAACACACCTTTGGGAGTGGGAAATGAGACAGGCTTCAAAACACACCTTTGGGAGTGGGAAATGAGAGGTGAAACTAGAATCCAAGTGTGTCTGACATAAAAGCCAGGCTCTCAGGCTTTCAAATTATAGACAAAAAGTATAGTGTGGTTCTATTTTTATGAGAAAAAATGTACAGCCAAATATTTCTAGCACAGAAAAAATTTAAGAATAGACCTCAAAATGTTAGCGGGTATTTTTTATGAATATGGTATCTGGATGATTCACATTTTTGTCTTTCTGTGCTTTAAATTATCTACAATAATCACTATTTAATCATCTGATTTTGAATAAAGCTCTGAATATCTCACATGTTTGTTTAAACTTAGTTAAAGTTGTGTTTTTGAGGTTTTGTTTCTCATATGAATAGTCACAAATTATGTTCTCTAAAAGCAACTTATTTAAATCTTAAAAATATGAAATTACTCTTCACTTCTAGAAGCTTACTTGCAGGAAGTAGATTTAACACATTTTTGTCAAGCAGCAAATCTGATATCTGTTTATTTTCTCATGTTCTTATTTTTAATATCAATTTTGTTTGTAGTTAAATTTATTTAGAATTTAGATCACATTATTTTCAAACCAGCATTTTTGTAATAAAAAGATTAGAATATTTCATGCCTCATCTATTCTCTCATCCTCTTCTTTTCTTTTCTCTTCTACAGTCAGTATTTAAAGTAGCAACAGAAACCTTTGGAATGATAATATATTTTTTTCTAATAGACTTGAATGACATGGTATATTTTCATATCATGTTGCCATGACTACCAAACCCTTTAGCTCATCTTCATTTAAATATATTCACTGTTAAATTAGAGATGTAGCTTAAGCAATTCAGGATACTCTATAATTTTTGTTTAAAACACTGGTTATATGATAAGTCTCAAGTTCACTCTTTCAAAAGAATAACACAAGAGAGTTGCTGGCTATAGAACATCTATTCTGTTTCCTAACTCTTCTAAAGGCAGTTTGGAAAGAAAAAAAAAAAAGGCCAACACTCATCTAATAGAGTTTTTCAAGTTCTGTATAGGAATTTGTAACTCAGATACAGAGCAAAATTTATGAATATCATTAAATAAATCGGAAAGCTTTTTCCAAATTATAAGATGTCTGAATTGATATTGAGACCTCTTAAGCACACCCACATCAGAATATTGAAAGATGCTCAAATGGTAACAAACACCTCTTTCTGGCTTATTTAAAAATGTCTGCCTAGACATGGCACCCCTTCAGCTTCTCTCTGTGTGAAGTTGTGATTGTTGCACATTACAGGGAGCCCACACTGACTTGCTCAGAGGTGAACTTTGCAGACAGGAAGCAGTGGCCCTAAATGAAGAAGTCAGCACCCAAAACTTTATACTTGGTCATCACTTTTCTAGGAGCCTCGTATATTAGGGAACGAAGATATTAATTTACTCTGTGTGTGCATGCCTGAGTGCATGCAGCCATGTTGGAACGAGCCGGTATGGGACCAACATATGATTTTGCACACTCCAGATTGCTTAAATACTATTTTTTAAAGACCTGACTAGCTTTGAGGAGTTTAATTTTATTCAAATATTGTTCTTTCCAATTAAAAACAAAAACAAAATCTTTAAATAAGTAACAATCTAGCAAGGAGAAAGAATTGGTTTGATCCTGGTAACTCAGGTTTGACCTTTAAAATCATACTCTTTAAAAATTTTATGGAATTAAAACACAAAAAATGTATATAGATTCTTCTAATGGCTAATCAGATAGAAATACACATGAATTAATAAAGCATCACTGAATTTTCTAATATTGTGTTTCACTTCTGATTATTTAAATTTAACAAAAAGGTCCTACTGTACAGCACAGGGAACTATATTCAATACTGTGGGATAAATCATAATAGAAAAGAATATAAAAAAATGTATATATGTGTGTGACTGAGTCACTTTGCTGTACAGCAGAAATTAACACAACATACTAATACTTCAATAAAAAATTAATTAAAAAAATTTTTAAAAATTAAAATTTTAAATTTAAATAGATGAGATTTTTGCTCAGATGAAAACTATAAGATCAGAGTCTAAATAAAATGTAAGACTAGGGCTTCCCTGGTGGCGCAGTGGTTGAGAGTCCGCCTGCCAATGCAGAGGACATGGGTTCGTGCCCCGGTCTGGAAAGATCCCACATGCCGCGGAGCGGCTGGGCCCGTGAGCCATGGCCGCTGAGCCTGCGCATTCGGAGCCTGTGCTCCGCAACGGGAGAGGCCACAACAGTGAGAGGCTCGCGTAACGCAAAAAAAAAAAAAAAAAAAAAAAAAAAAAAGTAAGACTAGAAGGCCCAGTAAATAATTGTAGATAAATGTATGAGAATATCAGGATGGCATGCAGCATATGTTTTTATTAGTAAACCTAATTTTGCATAGTCTTAAAAGTTTTTATTAAAATGGGCTGTTTATAAATCCTAATGCACTGTCTAATCTTCCTACCTCGAATTTCTCTCAAAACAGAATATTAAAAATAATTAACAAGTCAAAGCAGGGAAAGAATTCTAATAATCCATCACTTTGAATTCCAGGATCACAAACCGATAGTCACTACTTATTGCAAATGACTCCTGATCTTATTTTGATTTTCAGGAAAGCAAACCAATAATAAAATAATTGAAAGTGACCTTTTCATTTAAGTGAAGCAGGTAGAATAAAATATTTAATAGGTTTTAGAAAGCAAACAAAACATTGTGTGGTCTTAGTTGGTTTAAATTTGCTGGAGAGACTTCTTGTCTGTCTAGCCCTTTCCTCTGGAGGGAAAAAGTAGCTCAGAAAGCAGTAGTTTGGGGCCACTAGGTGTATGGCCACAGTGCTCTAGATTTTCCAGTCGTGTTCCACTGCATAGAATAAAATCCAAACTCCTTCCCTTGGCCCCTTCCTCTGTCTCTGTCTCATATTCTACCTCTTGTGCATCCTTCTCTATTTTCTAGCCTCAGCAGCCTATTTCCATTCTTTAAACATGCCAAGCTCATTCCTACCACAGGGCCTTTGTACCTGCTTAGGATGAACTTCCTCAGATCTAAACAGCTCTCAATTCAAAGGATACCTTTTAGGTCTTTCCTTGAGAGCCTCGCTAAAATAGCCCTCTCAAGATAATTTGTTCATCTGTTTGTCTGCTTATTTATTTTGCTGTGTTTGTTTTCTGTTTACCCTACCTAGAATAATGGACAAGCTTCTTTTAGCACCATGCCTAGAACTGTATCTGACACACATTATGTGCTCAATAAATATTTATAGACCGACTGACTCTCAGGGTGTTTCATGGATGGCTCTGTGACAGTCTGATTTTGGTGTAAGAACTAACATTTGCATAATCATTTTACAACTTACCAAGATTTCCATGTACAACATCTTGTTATATTCTTAGACGCTTATATAAACTGAGAGGAGATGAAGGTAATGTATTGCTGCCCAGTTTCTACAGTTTAGATAAGGAAGGGGTCATGTTGTAACTCCTATCCAGTGGTGTGGTTGATGTCGATTTCATACCTTTCACTGTCATTTGTCCACTTTTCATGAGCCCCAGATGGCGATGATGAACTGACGGGACAGCAACATATGTACCGCAGATGGCTGTGTGAACTCTGTTAACAAATCTGCCCACATTTGGCATCAGTGCTACCTGATCTGACCACCGAGCTGCTGCCATCACCACTAGGCACAAAGTCACCTTTACCTTTTCATGTTAATTCTGCTTAGAATACAGAAAAAATGCTATACGCTTAAAGCCACTGGATATTTGTTAGTGTCATAAAATATCACCAAGAAAACTTCTACCACATGGCTGGAGAACAATCAAGGCTTAGACTTATCACTGGAGTAGGTATTTTGCCTGAAATATGAAGATTTTCTTTTTTGGACTTATGGAATCTTTGGGTCGGAAATCCGCTCTTCTAAGTGAGGAAAATAAACAACAGAAAGGCATAGTGATCTGTAAAAATCACTTAGCTAGTTGGTGGTAGAGCCAGGACTGAAGGCAGATTGTTGCCCTCCTAGACCTTCCGATCTATACAATTTATGCCTCTTTAGAAGTTAAATCAGACACTGGGTAATTTTTTAGGGCCGGAAGTACAAAAACAAGGAGAACAAGATAAAAATTGAAGTAATTTTTAGGCTGTGATGATACTAAGTGATTTGGATCTAATAAATACACATAAATCATTGATTCACTTGACAAATGTTTATTCTATATCTGCCTTATTGTAGGCTTTATTCTAGACACTGCGGGTACAATGGAGAATATGATAGCATTTCTTTCTCATGGTCAAATGGGGAGGCCAACAAGTAAACGTGTAATATCAATGGATCGCACTAGGTGCTGTGATAAAGACCAGAACGAGGGAATGAAGAGAGATGACATTCAGGAAGGGTTATCAACCCCAGTGGTGGTGCCCAGGAAGGGTTCCCAGAATCCTGATTCCAAGATGAGATCTAAAGGATAAGCAAGAAATAGTTGTGAGAAGAGGGAAAATGTTCCAGATAGAGAGAAGAATGCGCATGTCAGTGTGGATGCATTAACGTATCTTCCCATTCACTATGGCCAAAACACAAAAATAAAATAACAGTAATTTTTATTCTTCTAGGATCTTGTGAACTACAGTTTCTTGGATGGAATCACACACAGCACTTTAGTACCTGGATCGCCTTAGATGTATCTGTGTTGGCACTATCACTTTACAACAGATTCAATCTCCTGGCAAAGTGGGTTACAGCAAGATTCCCCTGGCTGGAACTGTACGGGGCAGGGCTTTATGAACTTTGAAGAAGGCCAGGTTCACATTCATCTGGATCACCTCCACACCTTCCTCAGGAAGTCTGTGGTGCCTATCACCACTATGTAATTAAAAATAAGCACGTTAAGAAGGCACTGTGCCTGATAACCTTAATACCCTGTCACAAATGAGCAACATAAGTTTATTCTTGCTCTAACTGCCTTAAAGCGTTTAGGGAATCTTTGTAAATTAACAACGCTGAAAATGAAAAGCAAGTGAACTGTTTTTCTCAAAACCTATATGTTTATAAATCACCTTCACAATAATCACAATCATCATAAATTAGAATTTTCTTCCCTAAGGATAATCAGAAATAGATGTTAATCACAACCAAAGCTGAATGCTCCATATGTTTTCTTTCAATCTTCGACCAATTGATGCATTCATTTCAGATATTTGTCAAAATCTCACGTTTCGTTTCTAGTTTTATCAAATCAGCCAGAATAATTTTGAGTATACACATTGCTTCCTTCTTTCATTTAAAGGTAATTATGGGGCTTCCCTGGTGGCGCAGTGGTTGGGGGTCCGCCTGCCGACGCAGGGACGCGGGTTCGTGCCCCGGTCCAGGAGGATCCTGCATGCCACGGAGCGGCTGGGCCCGTGAGCCATGGCTGCTGGGCCTGCACGTCCGGAGCCTGTGCTCTGCGGCGGGAGGGGCCACAGCAGTGAGAGGCCCGCGTACCGCAAAAAGAAAAAAAAAAAAAAGAAAAGGTAATTATGGAAAGCCATCAATTTCCTGAGCCATCCATTTTTTGCTAGGTACGGGGACACAGTAGGTTCTTATCTGCAAGGAATTTACAGCAAGGGAAGAGTAGAACTGGAGGAGATGCCAGGAAAAAGGGCACCCATGCCATAGTGGGCTGGATCCTTTAGGCCCTACACCCCACAACTACTAAATCGGAATCTTGGGAGGGTTTAGCCTTGAGACTCTGCTTTAAAAAGCAACAACAACAAAAAACGCTTACATTATTCCCACACATGTTCAAGTTTGAAACCATTTTCTTTGGCAATATCAGAGGTCACTGAAGAGTCTTAAGCAAACAAGCAGGGTGAGGGGTTAAATGTTTTAGGAGAAGTGCTCTGGTAGCCATGTGAGGAGGGGCAGGAGATTTTAATTTTCCAATGCAAACTGGAATTTTCCAATGCAGTTTTTTGACATGGCATCAATTATAGGATGAAGGATGGGGTGAGACGAAATAACATTTAGGATTCAGATGAAGAATTAGTTTCACACCTTATCTGATATTTTAACTGGTTGAAAGTTTAATATTTTATTTATTTTGTCTTTTTGAGAAAGCTTATTCCATTGGATCAAAATAGTTTAGTTAAAATATCAGGTCACAAAGGTGATAATGAATTGGAACTAGGCAAGCACAGACAGGGAGGGCACAAGAGTCAAAGCAAGAGACAAAGAGGATGAAATCTAGGGCAACAGGGACAGGATGGGAAGAAGGGAGTCATATAATAACAAGGGAAACATTAAAGGACTTGGTCCCCAATTGGAGGGAAAAGACAGGAAGCAAAATAGCTGTGACTTTTTTTACATAAAAATTCATTATTCTGGAATTATTTGAAAATGGAACTGATTCAATAGGCTTTATCTTAAACGAGATCACTTTACAGAATGGTTCAATGGAAAACAGAACAAAAGAAAGTACAGTTCAGCATCACCCTTCACTGTTCTGAAAACAAACTGCATTGATGACAGAGTTTATGCATCAGCCTTGGATTCAGGACTGGCTCCTCTGCTTTGGGCCTCACCACACTGCAACAACTGTATGCTTGTGCGCCTGCTTCTTGCACTGCGCCATGAGCATCTCAGCAGTAGGACCCAAGCTCGCTGTTCTGTTGCTACTGTGATGCACACAGACAGGCCTTCCAATCTTGGTTTTAGAATACACAAACTGATTCATTAATTGCGGTGCTGATTGGAAGTAGCACTTTCTGGCTTAAAATAACTTCCAGAAAACCCCTACTGCATGCCTCTGCTTGCTCTAAGGCCATCCCTAAATACACTGTCCTCTGGCAGTATCCTTGTCCTGGAAAATCCACACGAAAGGCACTCCAGGCAGTCACACGGTTACTTAGGACACTGAATGTCCTATCGGGGAATAGTCTGAATGTGAGAGGCCCTGTGTGAACTGTAGCAGATGGCTTTCCAGATGTTTTTCGTGGTCAACAGCCACCATTGGTTTGACTTTGGAGATATGACCTGGATTTGCCTACGGTCTTTCAGACTGAATTCTGCAAAGCTTGCATAAATGAGTGAAAGGACTGCTAGTTGGAAAGATTACAGTTATACTTGCTTCATAGGAGTTTTTTAAAGCACTGGATTTGCTTTTAAGACGTAAGTTGCTAACATTCTCCAGTTCAAGACAAGTCTAGAATATTAGAACTGAATGGGGCCCGGAAGATGATTTAATTCAGTCCCTGTCTTATAAATGAGGAAACTCAGTCCCACGCAAGCTAGGTGAGGTATGTAAGGTCTGTGCGTGCAGAGGTTTAGAATTTAGTTCTTGCAGCAGTTTGTCTAATGCACAAGGATTCTGCTTTAGGCTTATTTTGATTAAGTGCTTATTGTACTTTCTCATTTACACCTATTGTACATTTCTTCTTAAATTTCTTCTATTTCTTTGGTGCTCATGTTTATTTTCTCTGTGATTTGCGGTTAATAAAGTTCAGTCAAATGGGATGACTCTAATATAAACCAGCCAATATCATTATTGGTTATTTGGTGAACACCAAGTCCATTTCTATGCAAATCAATCATGTCTGTGATGTATAGTGAAATGAGAAAGAAACTTCTATGGTTCAACAAAAATGTCTACTCAGTGGGTCTGATCTTGAGTTAGTGGAAAGCATTTGTAACTACCACTTATTTAAATGTCAGGACTGTGCTTAAGCCTTTCACATATATCTTCATATTTAATCCTTACGGTGAGCCTATGAGGTAAGATTATCCTCTCTTTACAAATTAATAAACTAAGCCTCAGAAATTTAACTTGCCAAGGTCACACCATTAAACACTCAAAGAGCTGATGATCTGGGACCCAAATCTTTGTGACTTTGTAGACCCCAGCCTTACCCATCGTGGAAACTCCTAAGAAGCCCATGGGCTGCCATGTGAATTTCTTCTCAGAGGGTCAACAAGATTCATGGAGAGTGAGAAGGTTGCGAGGTATTTCACAATGGCAATCGTTTCGTAGACTATGGGGTCATTAAAACCAAAAGAGGAAAAAATAATTGGACTCTCTCTTTGCTTGATCCAGCAGAAAATGCTTATGTAAAGCAGATTTGGGGGATGTATGGAAAAATATTGTATCTGGAGGCTGCATCACTCCTTGAAAGCAAAACGCTACGATCGGGTTAATACTTCCACATTACGTGGCCCTCTGCTAAGCTGTGCGCTCACCACAGTGTAGTCCACTGGACCTCCTCCCCTTACTTTCATTCCATTCCATCCCCTACCTTTCTGGTAGTACAGGGCTCCTTGCCACAGCCTTTGTTGCCAATAACAGCAACCTTGCAATTATAAATTTTAAAAATTAATGATTTAGCGTCAAAATTTTTAAATGGTTGAACACATTCATAGAAAAATCATAAAAGTACTTTATTTCTATATATTAGATCAAACTTCTGCAACTATGTGCATCTTAGTTTGTATTATATTTCATTTTTATTTTATATATTTTATTTCACCAGAAGTATAATGAGAAAGATTTCTTAATGGTTTCAGTTTTTTGAAAAAAAAAGTAAATTCTGCATCAGGAATCAGGGAAGATGTAAGAAATGTCTCCAAGTCCACATTCTAGCTCTGCCCCTGGCATTTTCTGCGGCCTTGGCTGAGACAAATCTGAATCTCTTGAGATATATATTTCACTCACTAAAAACCACATGAATCCTAAATACCTAGCTCTTTCAGAATCTGTGAACTTAGAAGATATTGGAAAAACATTTTAACTACATAATAACATAGGACAAATACGGAGGGATAGGTTTAATTCCCCATCCCCTTAAAAAAATCCTCATCCAGGATCTGAATGCTTTGGAAACCCGGTTATTTAGTTATTTAGTCATTAGAAAGGTTGCCTGTCCACCTGCCCCTGTGCCTCATGCAAACCACTAGCAGATTTTGATGTGTGCTTACGAGGGCAGGCAAAGCACTATCTTCTGTGTGTGTGCGCGTGTGTGTGTGCGTGTGTGTGTGTGTGTGTGTGTGTGTGTGTGTGTGAGAGAGAGAGAGAGAGAGAGAGAGAGAGAGAGAGAGAGAGAGAGAGAGAGATTAAATCTTTATTCCCATTCTGGATTTTAACACAAAACATCTAAACAGACTGACTTGTGAATGACTTTTTACATATCAGCCTACTGAACTGGAGAAACAAAAACGTCCTCTTCCTGGGTTTTTGACAATATGGCAACTCTAATGTGATGTGTATTTATAAATCTTCCCTACATTCAGAACAAAGGTTTAACTTTGTATGTGATATTTTTCATTCACAAAATATTTATATAGAACTAATCCTTAATCAAAAGTATGTGTTTGGGATGAATTACCAGAGTGAGAAAAGAAAGCAATTAGCATTTAGAGAATGCCAGGCTCCAAGGTTTCACCAAAGAGCAGTTAAAAAAAAAAAAAAGTAATTTAGGCACTAACATGGTTTATTAAGTAGAAAGGACTCATATGTTTATGAGTTAGCAAGACCAATATCAGATAACACATTCTATCAATACAGGGGAGCTAAAAATGAAGTCTATGCTATTTGCCAGAAGGGAAGTAACAACGGGTACTCAGTCTAAGAGAAAGCTGAGACACTTATTTTAAAAAAGCAGCCTCTTCCCCCAAGATAAACATGAAAGTTACAAATAACTAACATTTACTGAGCACGTAGTATGAGCCACTCATTGAGGTAAGCATTTTAAAGACATTGAGACAGGAACAAGTATAATCCAGTTTTACCGATGAGAAAGCTGACGCTCAGAGATGATGAGTAACTTTGCTCAGTGTCCTCCAGCTAGTAAAAGGCAGAGCCAAGGCTGACAGATTCTGAGACCCACAGTCTTAATTACTGGAAGCTCTGGAATCTCAAGATCTGGAGAATTCTTAGAGAGTTCTACAAAAGGCCTGAATTAAGAAGATATGCCGGGGAAAAAGAAATGTAACTGCGTAAGTGGGTGAGTAAAAGAATAGGTATGATAAAGGTTAGAAAGGTTTGAAATTACATATAATTAATAAAAATAAAACTGAGTCTTTGGAAAAGTTGAAATAGAAATATATTCACTCCTATGAATATACTCCTATGATATTACGGACTAAGGTGATCAAAAGGTACAAACTTCCAGTTCTAAAATAACTAAGTCCCGGGGATGTGATATACAGCATGGTGACTATAGATAACAACAAGGTGTTGCACATTTGAAAGTTGCTAAGAGAGGACATCTTAGAAGTTCTCATCACAGGAAAAAAACTGTAACTGTATGTGGTGATGGACGTTCAGTAGACTTATTGTGGCGATCATTTTACAACACATAATATTGAACCATTATGTTGTACATCTGAAACTAATATAATATGTCAATTATATCTCAATTTAAAAAATAAAAAAAAGATATAAAGCCCCCCCTGAAAAGAAATATATTTATTCCTTATTTTAGTACAGGAAACACACCTATTTAATATAGCAACACGAAAACTATGTATTACATGAAACAGATTCCCTATTGAATAAGCACATTTAATATATTAACTGGAAGTGTGTTCAGAAAACAATTATAAATCTATTAACTGAATTTTCTTTTAAATATTTTCAATTTCTATGACCATCTGAGCTGCACACTGCTTGCTGCACTGTGATCTAACATTGTTAGTTTTATCAGCTTTTAATAAAGTAATGAAAGCGGGAAAAGGAGAAATCATTATAAGAAGGCCAATAAACATTTTATGAATTTTTGAGTTAAAGTATCTCACTGGGCTGAGTCTATGAAGGAAGCACTCATTCTGATTATTTAATAGCATTTTTTGAGGCTTATTGAGTGCTGGGTACAGGAAGATGAGTAAGATGTGACTGATGTTTCAAGGAACTCCCAGTGTAGAAGACGACAGTGGGAAAAAAGGCATGATAATCAGATCACATAGGTTACCTAAATTCAGATTGTGGTTCCTGCACTTCCAAGTTACAAACAACCTTGGGAAAGTTGTTTAGCTTTTCTGGGCCTCAGTTTCCTCATCTATAAAATGGGGACACCGTTAGTACCTGTATCATTGCATTATTATGAGGAAGACGTGTTAAAACAAGAAAGAGGTTATAAAATGCCCTGGTACTTTGCAAGCAATCAACCAATGCCAGCTGTCATTATTAGACCCATGATGGATGGCAGAACAGATGGAAACACAGAGAATAAAGAGCCTGACTACCTAGCGATGTGAAGGAAAACATCCCAGAGAGCTGATAAAACATGGGTAGGCTTGGTGATTAAGATGAGTTCAGGGGAGAAGAAGCAGTGAAAACAAAGGTAAAGGGCAGCAGACATTTGGAGGTAAATGGCCCCTAGTAGGTATGGCTGGATGCTATAGTGTGAGCGTCAACTGTGAGGGAGGGGTTCTGGGGCTAGAGCCTGGTAGCCTGTATCCTTTAAGTCAGTGCCTTCCAAACAGTGTTCCTTAGAGCCCTAGATGAAAGGTTTTGTGGGATTGCCTCAGACACTGTTAAGGAGAGGCCTGGGTGGGTAAGGTGCCAGGTCCCCTCCCTAGTTCTAAGCAGAGCAGAACTGCTTCTATCTCTTTTATATATTGTGTTTTCATGTAAGATTTTTGTTTGAATAAAAGGATCTGCTCCTTAAAAACTATTTGAATTTAAAAAATGATCAAGGATGGATAAACAACAAGGTCCTACTCTATAGCACAGGGAACTATATTCAACATGCTGTGATGAACCATAATGGAAAAGAATATGAAAAAGAATATGTGTGTATATATATATATATATATGTATAACTGAGTCATTTTGCTGTACTGCAGAAATTAACACAACATTGTAAATCAACTATTAAATAAATAAATAAATATCCACTCAAGTTTTGATCAAGGAAGAAACATGATCAGGCTTGAATTTTAAAATAATTTTGTGATTCCTTATTTTTTTTAGCAAAGGTTATAAAATCCCTTGGTATGAATTTTTCTGATAGATAGGAAGTCAGTATTGCTATACTTCAGGCTTTAACAGTACTGCTATACTTCAGACTTTAACAGGACTGGGGTAGGGTAGAAGTGATGAGTGATCACGTGCCATGCTGAGAACCAGGCAAAGCTCTCAGTGGCATTGGTACCACCCCTTGCGGGTGCCTTGTGAATCTCTGCAGATGGTTTTGGTTGTCATAAAAATGGAGAGGGTGCTCCGGCATTTAGTACGTGGAGGCCAGGGATGCTAGACACTCTGCAATATACAGAGTAGTCCCCATTCTACCTGGTTTTCACATATGCATGAAGGTAAAACACCTGGGTATAATTACAGAAGCCTGTAACCTAACTTTTTTACACAGAGTAAAACACAAAGTATTTTTAGTATGGTTCTAGTGTATACTGAATTTATCAGGAATGGAAGTGCTGTGTGAATGGAGGAAATGCTGTATTTTGTTCAATTTTTTTTTAATTTGCCAGGAGTGTTCACTATTTTGAAAAGTAACAAACATCACAAGGCATTTGAGTTCCCAATACACTTGCCCATATCAGTCAGCCTTTGTAGCTGCCACATTCACTATGAGTCTCCAGTGAGTCTACCTCTGGATAGATGCAGGTGTCTGATTACTTCATTATGTCACCAATGCAGTTGTACTCCAGGGCATTTATGTATTTTTCCCTTATATTACAGGCAGAGCATTATATTTATTTCTTTAAATAGTCTGTGCAGGTAGTTTATCTTGGAATTTCTCTGAGGCAAATAAAGATGTCTCATAAAATATTTGCTATAAAAATGGGGCTTGGAGTATGACAGGGTTGAGAGCCAGTGTGTCAAAGTAACACAAAAGTATTTTCAAACCACTCAGTTTCTCTTATACTATGGCGGATTGGGAATCAAGTTTGACTTTAACTTTTCCGAACAGAGGCCATTTTTATTCACATGTTGTAGAAAATGATGGAGGGTGATAAAGCACTCCGAAGGCAAGAAGACCACTGTGTGCATTCAACACAAGGGCTGGGCCATTAAGGTGCAGAGGGGTTCATCTGGCAGGTCCAGACCACAGTCCTGGGCAGGATGCTACACGTTATTGTATGTCTACAACTTGGGAAAATGCACTTCCAGCATCAGGTCCTATTCCAGCTGCTTGTTTTGACACCCAGTCAAAAGTAATTTCAGGAAGTGATATATTACAACTTTCCCTTTTTTGTATTGGGGGCAAACAGTTTTTAATAATTTGTTAATACATATTGTAGACATATAATCACAAATATGCGACTATTCATTACAGGTCAAACTGCCCAGCCTTTAAAAAGAGTCAAAATATAAATTCTTTTAAAAAATTACCATGTTTTAAAAAACAGGCAAATCTTAATTTTCTTCTTTGGTCTTTCATCACTTTGGTCTGCTATTTTCATCAAATTGTGCCAGTTCATCAATAATGCTTTTGCCAGCATGTTATTTATGTATGTCCAAAGCAGGATGTTGTCAACTCCTTTGAGACATCCTGGGTCTATAGACCTCTCAACAAATTGACCTCAGGATGGACTCTTTGGTTACTTCATATGTTTGCTATTCTTTGACAAAAGCTTCTCTGGAGGCTGCATCAAAATGCTTTTTAGTCCAGACGTGGCCCCATGCTTATTAACTGGCCATTTTATGTTACAAGTACATTTCTAAGTGTTATCTTCTGCTTACGTAAGATAAACTGGAACCCTAAAATTTTTTTTCCAAAGAAAATGAAGAAAAGGTGTGGATTTATAATGGGATAGGAAGCAGGGAGAAGGAGAGAGAGAGGCCATGCTTTCTACTCATTAACTTTCCATTAATAAACTAAGATAAATTCTTGCTTTATAACTCTAATGGGTATTTGTGAGCAGCCTGTTGGCAGGCACCATCTTAATAACAAGTAAAAATATTTGATTCACAGTCCTAGAGGCCTTCCTCTTTTAATACCAATGTTAGTTGTATCTAATATATATGCAATCCTAGTAACTGGTAGTTTACGTAGGTCTTGAGACCACTTATTGCTATTTACTGTGGTTGTATCTTTAATTAAAACAATAATTTCCATGGATAAATAAAATAGCAAAGCTTAATTCAGAACTAGTTAATACCCTACTTCCAATTTATCTAACTATTAGGATTAATGGCAAAAAGTAAATGTTATAATAATCAGTCATTATGTTTTATCTTTCTTTAGCAATATAAAGAGGGGAACAATTTTTCTGATTAATCAGAGGTCCTTGTGGCATGGACATATATACACTATCAAATGTAAAATAGATAGCTACTGGGAAGCAGCCGCATAGCACAGGGAGATCAGCTCGGTGCTTTGTGACCACCTAGAGGGGTGGGATAGGGAGGGTGGGAGGGAGATGCAAGAGAGAGGAGATATGGGGATATACATATACATATAGCTGATTCACTTTGTTATACAGCAGGGACTAACACAACATTGTAAAGCAATTATACTCCAATAAAGATGTTAAAAAAAAATGATTCACCCCAAAGGCTTTTCTAGATAACTAACTAGATCATAATATCTAACTATATTCTAATTACAACCCAAATATCTAATGAAACAATTCTGAAATAGATAATTCTTGTGACTTTTAAGAATACTAATTAGGCAATTAGGTATCTTGAAAGAAAGGTATTTATTAGACCCTTTTTGAGCTCTTAATATAAGGATTTTGGTCTTAATCTTAAAATAGGTATTTGAAAAATATTTATTCACCCTGAGCAAGGTATTGTGCAAGGTGCTAATCTTGTTCATGTGTATCTCTCAGTGTTGGGCTTACTGGGAGTCAGTGGGAAGAACTAAAGAACGTAATCTGGGGGTGAAGAAGGGGCCGGCCTTTGAGCGACAGCGACGCAAGATGGTAGCCACCACGGGCTAGGGAGTAAAAGTCCCTCGCAATTGCCCACTGTTGGAAGAAATCGAAGTAGGCCAGAAAGGAATAGGAGATGGCACAGTTAGCTGGGGTCTAGAAGATGACAAAGACGTGACACTTGTCCACAAGATGGACAGGGATGATAATTGGGCCTCCAAGAACTGTTTATGAAAACTGAATACACAGCCTTAAAATAGAATGTGGACTTAAATACCCAGAAGCACCCCCCTTTGTAAGAGTTGTAACAAAAATTAATATGAATGGAGTTAATAGTTCTAATGGAGTGGTGGACCCAAGAGCCATGTCAGTGCTAGCAGAATGGCAGAACTCATATAGCATCAAAGTTGTCCTGCAAGAGCTTCGGCGCCTAATGATGTCTAAAGAAAATATGAAACTCCCTCAGCCTCCTGAAGGACAGTGTTACAGCAATTAATCAAAAAGAAAAACCACAGGCCCCGCCTTAGCCCCCATTCAACTTAAGCAGTCGTCTTCATCTTCCACAGTAGTAAAATTTCTAGATACGTCTTGTAGACCTCAAAGTACTGGAAAGGAAACTCCCATTCAAAGGCAGTTTATCGTAAGATACTGTAAATGATACTGATTTTCTGATACTATTTCCATTTGAAATATATAAGTTGTGCAATAACAAATCATCCTGTCAAGTGTAACCACTGTCCACATAGCTGAACTTCTGGGATCAAGAAAGTGTATTTAAATCGATTCCCATCATAACCGGCGGGGCACATCTAACTCAACTGTCAAAAGACACACCACGCAATCACCTTGCTGCTGATTACATGGCCTGGGGTCTCTGCCTTCTCCCCCTTCCCCTCCCCCTGCCTCCTCCCTTCCTGCAACAGCCCTCCAGCTGGGGGTGGCTTCTTAGAGTAGATGTGAAGGTTTCAGGTCACAGCCTGTGGGACTACTCCTGGGTGTGTGGGGGGTGATTTGTCTGCACCCCTGGTTTCTTTCTTTAACTCTTAAATGCTGCCTCCCTTCCAAGCCATCATCCTCTTCCCAGTCTCCACTACCACCCTTGGCCGAAGCATAGATTGTAACCCCCTCGGCTCCCCTCTGAAATTGGCCTTTGGTAAGGAATTCAGGGATTTCCCCATATCTTCTCCCCTCACCTTAATCGAGGGGTGCTGCTTTTTCCTTCTTCCTACTCAAGTCCCTTTTTGCACCATCACCACCCAACACCTTCCAGGACACTTCCTTGCTTTGGCCATAAGGGAAGGTTGGAGAGCATCTCTGACCTCCCTCATTTAGTTTTGGAACCACACTTATTTACTCTCCACCAGCCTGGGAAATGAATATTGGGTTCTCAGCCCTGCCACCCTCTGCTGTCATCATCAGCTAATACTTTTTTTAGCTCAGGTTTTTTTTTTTTTTTTTTTTTTGCGGTACGTGGGCCTCTCACTGTTGTGGCCTCTCCCGTCGTGGTGCACAGGCTCCAGACGCGCTCAGCGGCCATGGCTCACGGGCCCAGCCGCTCCACGGCATGCGGGATCTTCCCGGACCGGGGCACGAACCCACGTCCCCTGCATCGGCAGGCGGACTCTCAACCACTGCGCCACCAGGGAAGCCCTAGCTCAGGTTTTGATAAGGTGAAAAGAACAGTCACCAAGGTCACTCAGACCTGCCAGCTCTCAAAGTCCTTGGTCGTTAAACTTGGAGAAAGGCCACAGAAGACACTGGTAAGCACACACGATTCCTCTGAATGAATCGTTTTCTTTTCCTGTAATTGCTTTTGCTTTCAAAAATTGAAGACGTTTTAAACAGGGCTCTCATTTGGTCATCCTTGCAATCCATTTGGGTCTAGTTTGGAATCTGACAACTGGAACATAAAGAACCTTGAACTCAGTGCATACTTTGGTTTCAGTGCTGCTGCTTCTCTGAGTCCTCAGCAGGGATAAGAAAGAACTTGGCGTGCACGGCAGATCCCTGGAATTCCTGGCCAGTGGCTGCGTTTTCCACTTTTCTGTTCAGGACCACTAAATGCTGAGATGTTGGACGCATACCGAAATAAGAGCAATTCATTGTGTTCTAAGTTTTTTTTTTTTTTTAAATTTAATGTTTGTGGTGTAAAACCACCTTTTAAAGCAGCAACTATCAAGTCTGCAAAGCACCTGATGTTTCCATTAATCTTTTTCTGGGGAAAACCTTAGCTCTAAGGATTTAACATCCTGTAAGTAAAGTTTAACATAACAGTATTCCATAAGTAGACTTTTTATTGTCAGACCATTGCCTGATTTTAATATAATAAAAAGAAGTGTGTGTTAATATTTAAAAAAAGAAAAAAATGTAATCTGATAACAGCACTTACTCTTTCAGAAGATGACTGATTCCAACAAGCATCACCTCGATCTTTTATAAACGTTATCTTCTCTTATATCAATATGTAATTATTTTCTACCTGGGAGAGCACTCTTTCTGTCTTTCAACTTTCTTTATACCCCACATTAACAAGCAAGGTGCCTTAGTTTACCATTTATGACTTACAATGAGATGATCCCAAATCGATCATTCATTTTCCCTGTTGTTCTCTCATATTCTATGCCACCACCTTCTCCATGAAGCCTTCTCTGAGGTCTCTTAGTACAAAGGGATCTTCTCCCCTCAATCCTCTATAACATTCTCCTATGCCTCTTCTTAGGAACCACCATATTTGATCTAATTTTCTAATTCTTCATGTATATATATTTCCCACTTCCTAGTTGTTCTGTTTCTGAGGGCTGTGCTTTTTCCGTGTGTACCCTTATTAGACACTCCGCCCCAAACACACACACACACACACACACTCACTCTCTCTCTCTCTCTCTCTCTCTCTCTCTCTCCTGACCCATTCTCAATAAAATCTATTGATGCTTTAATGAAGCTTTCTGAGAAATTTAATTTTCAGATGTATTATTTAGTATGGGATATTTTCATAAAGTCCCAATTTCCATGATAACAATGCCAGCATCATACTCAAACTATTACATCCTCAGAAAGCTTTAGGACCTATAAATTAGAGTTTGAAATGCAAAAATGGGACAACATACCAAACAAAGTGTAACATCTGTACAGGCATGATTAAGTCAGTAAACATCATTGCTTTCTTATGTGACAATAGTTTCCAAAATTCCACTGAGAACTTTAGGCAGGTTCCATTTAGTGACATTTATGTCTTGTGTTCTTATTGATTGGTACTTATGTCTTACCATTTGTTAAGTATTTTGAATACCACTCCATATACGTGAACTCTTCAGTGTCGAGTCATGGGCTCTCTTCTCCCCACTATAATGTTTGTTTGAGTATGTTACTGGGCAATACAGAGAAGAAAATGAGCACCTAGTTTTCTCTGCAAAGTTAACTGAGCTTATAGTGACTCTACGATCAAGGCATTTCATGAAAAAAACCTCTATCAACTGAACAAACAGAATAAACACTGAAGATAATATGCTCATAGATGAAGTTGAGCTTTGTGTAGTTCTGAGAAAATCAAAGTTGTGGGAAAATATTTTTTTGGGGCCATTGTAATTATTCACATATTTCACTGTCACTACTCTAAAAAAGTAGTTCTGAAGTCTGTTTCATTTTCTTTTGATTATTGTATAAAACATGAAATGAAAGTTAGTAACAAAGAAGCTCCCCTCCATAAGAAATGTTACATTTATACTGCTTTCACAATGAAATAGAAATACACTCTTAAAGTTGTATTTCAGAATTTGCAATCTTCTTTAAATGGAAGGTTTCAATAGAAAAACAGAGATTTTAAAAAATATAAGTTTCTGACATTATCTCAGATAGTTTTTGAAATATTCATCATTTCTCTCACATAATAAACAGTATATTAAACTACTACATATAAAATAAATGACAAGGTACTACTGTATAGCACAGGGAACTATATTCAATATCCTGTAATAAACCACAGTGGAAAAGGATATGAAAAAGAATATATATATGTATAACTGAATCACTTTGCTGTACAGCAGAAACTAACACAACACTGTAAATCAACTATACTTCAATAAAAAAAAAACTATGTATTACCTTTCCTTTTGAAGACAATGAAGATATATAGTTTTATTCTAGAATCATTATTAGAAAAAATCTTTAATACTTAGGAAATTTGGAACACACTGTGATGGTACATTTTATATGTCAAATTGACTGGACTACAGTGTGCTCAGATATTTAGTAAAACATTGTGGGTGTGTCTGTGATGGTGTTTTTGGATGAGAATAACAATGAATCTGCAGACTGAGTAAAGCAGATTGCCCTCCCTAATGTGGGTGGGCCTCATCCAATCAGCTGAAGGCCTGAATGAAACAAAAAGTCTGGCTGTCTCTCAAGTAGCAGGGAATTCCTCCTGCCTGACTATAGCTGATACATTGATCTTTATCTTTTCCTGCTTTTGGATTCGAACTGAAACTGATTTTCTTTTTTCTTCATTTTTAGTACTCTGTTTTTCTTTTCTTTTTTAAAAAATTTTTATTGGAGTATAGTTGATTTACAATGTTGTGTTAGTTTCAGGTGTACAGCAAAGTGAATCAGTTATACATATATACACTTTTATTTTTTTAGATTATTTCCCCATATAGGCCATTACACATTATTGAGTAGAGTTCCATGTGCTATACAGCAGGTTCTTATTAGTTATCTATTTTATATATAGTAGTGTGTATATGTCAATCCCAATCTCCCAATTTATCCTTCCTCCCCTTACCCCCTGATAACTATAAGTTTGTTTTCTATATCCATGACTCTACTTCTGTTTTGCAAATAAGTTCATTTGTACCCTATTTTTAGATTCCACATATAAGCGATATCATATGATATTTGTCTTTCTGTGTCTGATTTACTTCACTCAGTACGACAATCTCTAGGCCCATCCATGTTGCTGCAATGGCATTATTTTGTTCTTTATTATGGCTGACTAATATTCCATTGTGTGATACTGATTTTTCTTTTGTTTTCAGCCTGCTGGCTTTCTAACTGGAAGATGTACCATTGGTTCTCCTGGGTTTCCAGTTGCTGACTGCAGCTCTTGAGATTTCGCAGCCTCCATAATTGCGTGAGCCAATTCCTAAGATAAATCTCTTTATAAATGTAAATATAAATATCACTATGGGGGGACATATACATATGTACACGCCCTGTTGGTTCTGTTTCTCTGAAGAACCTTGATTAATACACACAATGTAAATTAAAACTTGGAAATACTGACAGAAAATCCCTTGAATTACTATCTAACTTGATGTTTAAAAAAATCTTTTGATTATAATATGTATATTTATTTCCTAGATGAAATATTGTTGCTCATCCTCATAATGTGTTTTTCAAAAACTAAAATAGTTAAAACAAATTATAGATCCATCCCTTTTTCCTCAACTTGACTCAAGGCAAATTATAATAATCTAATCATTGACAGTTCCCCACAAAATTTATATCCACTTCAAAATCAGGATGATTTAAAAAACAGTTAATAAATTTCATATTTCATAATAAGAAATTCTTTGACTTGTAAATTAATCCTTTCCACAACTAATTGCTTTGTATGTTCACGCAATAGGGATTTTAAAAAGACCACATCCTATAAGTACATACAATGGAATATTACTCAGCCATAAAAAAGAACGAAATTCTGCCATTTGCAATAATGTGGATAGACTTAGAGGATAGTATGCTTAGTGAAATAAGTCAGACAGAGAAAGACAAATACTCTATGTAATCACTTATATGTGGAATCTAAAAAATAAAACAAAGGAATGTATATAATAAAACAGAAACAGACTCACAGATACATGTCATGACAATACATAAAGAGAAGAAGGAGAAAAGCAGTGGAGTGGGGATGGGGGTGAGATAGCAAATTTAGATAGTCAGAGGAGGCCTCATTGAAGAGGTGACATTAAAGCAGACTTAAGGAGATGAGGGAGAGATGCATGTATATATCCTTGGAAGAGCATCACAGGCAAAGGAACAGCAGGCACAAAATTTCTGAGATAGAGCTGGTGTGTTCTCAGAGCACTGAGGAGGCCAAGGTAGCTGGGATGGGGTGCACAAGGGGGAGAACAATAGGAGATGAAACCAGAGAGGTGGTGCCTTGCAGACCATTCTCCAGTCTTTAGCTTTTACTCTAAGTAATACTGGGAGCCACTGAAGGGCTTTGAGCAAAGGATTTACACCATCTCATGATGTTCAACAGGACTGCTCTGTTTGTTACAGTGGAGAGAAGAGACACTAAGAAGTAAGGTGGAAGCAAGGAGACTAATAAGTGGGCTATTGCAGTAAGCTATGTGAGACAGGATGCCTTTCCACATCGGTGCCAATTGAGCCCTAATCTTTGCAGATGACGTACTTGGTTTTTTCTACTACAGCACTGGGGAGAGCATTGCCTACTTTTCTGCGGCAAACTCTTGGAGATTCTTTTCTGAATGTGCAAAATAAGAGTACAGTTTTTGTTTTGACATACTTTAAAAATAATTGTTTTAAAAGGAAACCACAACCAACCATGGCTATGATACTGAACTGTTGAAATACTAAAGAATACTAAAAAAATAAGCCATTTATATACTCCTGGGCAAGCATCTAGGTGACAAATATTTTCAAGTGGATGGGCCAAGCACTAACGAGGTGGAGGAGTGTTACTATCATAACATTTTCATTTGAATCATACCACAGAGTTTGTTATTTTTCTTTGTTTTCATTACTTATCTTTATGAAAAACTCAACGTTTTTGACTGTCTCTCCAATCAGTATAGGACCAAGTCTACACTGAATAGAGTTGATTTTGTGTGCTTTTGGCAGTTTTCTTACACTTCTGAAAGTCTGAGATTTTCTTTTACAGAAAATGTGTGAAAGGAAGAGAGGTATATGTCATCCTTGCTGTCTTCAAACTCACCCCCGATACTAAATTATCTCATAGTGTAGCTGCATGTTACAATACTGAGTCCATACGCTGAAAGCATCTGCTCTACTGCTTTTATGGCTTTTATATAACCTCTGGCTAATTCATCCTTTGGTTTCACATTAGATCATCATAATAACATGGATGAGAACTAATTCTTGAAGCATGTGATCCCTGTCTTTTCAGGGCCTCTGTACCTTGAAAGAGAGAATTCGAGAACAATGGTTCTCTACCAGGGTGATTTGGTGCTCCAGGGGACATTTGGCAATGCCTGAAGACATTTTAAATTATCAGTTTTGGGGAGAGGAAGTTTCTGGCACCTGGTGGCTAGGAATTCTGCCAAACATCCTACAGGGCACTGGACAGCTCCCACGGACACAGAATCATCTAATCCCAAATGTCGGTAGTAGTGAGATTGAGAAACCCTGTTCTAGAACAAGAGCTGAGAAGCACTTGAATGAGGTGGATGGCATTCCAAGCAGACAGAACTTTTCATTAGTTTGAAGATATCAAACTGTACAGAATGGTCCTCCTGGGGCTACAGTGAGTTAATGCTCCTCCACAACTGTCTTTTCCATAGAGTAACTCAAGCAGCAGTTCAGGACCTGCCATAGTATATTACAGAAGTTGCTTTGGGCTTTAATGAAATACAAAGGGCTATAAAAGCATCTTCTATAAAATACTAATGAGATTTTGCACACTGTAATTGAGGGACAAGAGGGTGACAACATCGCTTCCCAGATTTAAAGGAATATTTTCCCACTTACTCACTTAATTTCTTTTGTAGCCTCAGTGATGATGGTAAGTGTGCACCCTACGTGGAGGATTTAAGCCCCAATGCACGATGAAGAAAACCCAAAGATTATAACATATCCTTCTCTCTTTTCATTCCAGTTGATCAAACATACATCTGAAAACTACAAATTGCATTAACAATGACAAACTATCAGGAACAATTTTTCAAAGGCTATTTATCAAATTTGTAAATGTGATGAGGCAGTCCAGAAAATTCCCCCTTGCTACCTATTTCATCAGTTCTCAGAAACAGCATATTTTCACCTTTTAACCTTTCTGAAACAAGGTGTATCTTACAGCACAACGCCTCATGCAATCACCGTCAGCCAGGGAGCAGTCATGCTGTAGTTATGTGAAAGCCTTCTGATAAGATAAAGAAAATGTCACCATCAGTGTATCCTTCATTTTGATAAAACAAAGGTGGTTCCCTAGAAGTTGGTAAACAGAGGCATAAGCCAACATTTTCTGGCCACAGTAAGACAAAAATGGGTACTGAAAGGAGGATCCAGACCCTCAGAAATTGTGTTTTGAAAGATCCTTTATAGATATTAATTCACACACTCCCTTCATGAATTATTCTAGAAATAGTATGCAAGCAATTAGAATATGGAAAGTATTCAGGTCCCTGTGGCCTGAGAAGCCAAATCACAATAATAGAATCTTCTCTCAAGATACCTTTGCCATCACAGCAGAGCACAGCAAGCTGTTCTTTCTACTAAGTATCGCTTGAACTTATCTGAACTGCACTAATATTCTTCCCTGACCTACCGGGCTGTTTCTGGTCCCTTAAAACACAGACCAGCTACACACCACAGTACCCATCATTATTCACATTTCCATAAAGTAGAGAACCACACAGTAGGAGGGAAGGCAAACAGCTACAGTTAGTTTCTTGTAATAACTTCCGAGGTTTGCATCGTTGACTTAGGAACAGCTATGAGGAGAGAGAGCTCCAAGTGCTCAAGTGACAAAATCCACTTCCCAAATATGCTGCACAAACTTAAAATTTCCCTGCCAAAGAGTATTGCTATGTTTATGAAATGTCAGTTAGTTTACAAAATAAAAAGACCTTCTATCTGGAGCTGGGCAAATGATATGTAGGGCAGCTGTATCCCAAGGGCTTGTTGGGGCCTAGAGCAGGCTTCCCCCAAAATATGCCTCAATGGCATATTGATTATTTTGGATTAAAGTTACTTAAGAAGCAGCTGATGCAAGAGGGACACTTGGACCCCACCCCCACCCCCGCCGTCTCCCTGAAGGCAGGGAATAAATCTCTCATGTGAAAGGTATACTCCCTGCATCTAGAGGTAGAAGGATACCCTTATCACCAGAGATAGGAAATTTGGGGCCAAGAAGCCTGTGTAAACAAACCTTATTACTTCTTTAATTTACTACTCAAAGCCCAAATCCAAGCCCAAACTCTGTTTAGATTCTTCACTAATTAAGCACCCAAAGCCTATTTCTTTGTCTTGTTAATTCCTCAGTTACTTACTGTTTCTTTGTCTAAAAAATATAAAGTCTGCCTGCTTAGGTCACTTCTTAGGTCCCATTTCCATGAGATTTCCTTGCACATGAATTAAAATTTGTTTCTTTTTCTCCAGTTAACCTGTCTTGTGTCAGTTAATTATTAGTCCAACCACAAGAACTCAAGGGGTAGAGGGGGAAATTTCCCCCTCTCGGACAGGCTCTTTCCAGAAAATAACCTTCTTGGGGAAGACCAGACTCAGAGCAAGAGAAACAGGCTTCCTGAAACTGGGATAAAAATTGGAATTAGGTACCACTCACTTCTGGAATTGGGGAACCATCATTACTAGTCATCATTCACAAGCAGGAGCAGCTGAGGCTCTGGTTCCAGGGTAGAAGTGAAGATTTTTCCTCCACTGTAAGAAGAAGGGAGATTTCCTATCTCTGAAATGCCCTAAGACTCAACTATTGCTGATCTGAGAGAGATATCAACTCACTAGTGTCTCCCTGCAAAAGAGCCCTCACATAAGTAATCCACATCAGACTACAGAAATATTTCACAACAGAGCAGTTAATATAACCTCTTCAGAGATGTTTCTCTGGCTTTACCATAGGCTGGTAGTGGGGCAAGAAGAGAGAACCCAACACAGGCAGACTTTCCAGTAACTGGATCACTGCCTACAATCCACTGAAAATAATATTTTACTTTACATTTTTTTTCTCCTGCATCTGTACCATTTATGCAAATGTCTGAGGAACCAAAGACATCTAGAAAGTAATGAAGAAATAATATGTAAAATAAGTATTCCACAATGTAGTAGAACAAAATTTTGAATATACGTAGTGTCAATTTTTAAAGTTTCCATTATGGTTTATTTTGAAGAAATTTCAATGCCTTTATCTAGTAAGATTTCAAAGTTGAAGTTTTCATCTGACTGGTTGATGAAGAAATGGACAAATTTCTAGAAATACAATCTCCCAAGACTGAACCAGGAAGAAATAGAAAATATGAACAGACCAATTACCAGTAATGAAATTGAATCAATAATAAAAAAAAAACTTCCCAACAAAAAAAAGTTCAGGACCAGATGGCTTCCAAGGTAAATTCTATCAAACATCTGGAGAAGAGTTAACATCTGTTCTTCTCAAACTATTCCAAAAAATTAGAGAGAAAGGAATGCTTCTGAATTCATTGTATAAGGCCACCATCACCCTGATTCCAAAACCAGACAAAGATATTACCAATAAAGAAAATTGCAGGTATCACTGATATTGAACATAGATGCAAAAATCCTCAAAAAATATTAGCAAACTGAATCCAACAATACGTTAAAAGGATCATACATCTTGATCAAGTGGGATTTATTGCAGGGATGAAAGATTTTTAATATCTGGAAATCAATGTGATATACCACATTAACAAATTAAAGAATATAAATCATATGATCATCTCAATAGATGCAGAAAAAGCTTTTGTCAAAATTCAACATCCATTTATGATAAAAATTTTCCAGAAAGTGGGTATAGAGGGAACATATCTCAACATAATAAAGGCCATATATGATGAGCCCACAACTAACACCATACTCAACAGTGAAAAGCTGAAAGCATTTCCGCTAAGATCAGGAACAAGACAAGGATGTCCACTCTCATCATTTTTATTCAACATAGTATTGTAAGTCCTAGCCACAGCAATCAGAGAAGACAAAGAAATAAAAGGAATCCGAATAGGAAAGGAAGTAAACCTGTCACTGTTTGCAGGTGACATGATACTATACATAGAAAATCCTAAAGATGCCACGAAAAAATTACTAGAGTTCATTAATGAATTTGGTAAAGTTGCAGCATACAAAATTAATATACAGAAATCTGTACCAATTCTGTATACTAACTATGAACTATCAGAAAGAGTAATTAAGGAAACAATCCTATTTACAATCACACCAAAAAGAATAAAATACCTAGGAATAAACCTACCTAAAGAAGTAAAACCCCGGTACTCTGAAAACTATTAAGACCCTGATGAAAGAAATTGAAGAGGACACAAACAGATGGAAACATACCATGTTTATGGATTGGAAGACTTAGTACTTTTAAAATGACCATACTACCCAAGCACTCTACAGATTCAATGCAGTCCCTATCAAATTACCAATGGCAATTTTCACAGAACTGGAACAAAAAAATTTAAAAATTTGTTTGGAAACACAAAGACCCTGAATAGCCAAATCAATCTTGAGAAAGAAAAATGGAACTGGAGGAATCATGCTCCCTGACTTCAGACCGTATTACAAAGCTACAGTCATCAAAAGAGTATGGTACTGGCGCGCGCACACACACACACACACACACACACACACACACACACACACACACATCAATGGAATAGGATAGAAAGCCTAGAAATAAACCCATGCACTTATGTTCAGTTAATCTATGACAAAGGAGGCAAGAATATACACTGGAGAAAAGACAGCCTCTTCAATAAGTGGTGCTGGGAAAACTGGACAGCTACAGGTAAAGGAATGAAATTAGAATATTCTCTAATACCATATACAAAAATAAACTAAAAATGAATTAAAGACCTAAATGTAAGAACAGAAAGCATAAAATGCATAGAAGAAAACATAGATGGAACACTGACATAAATTGTAGCAATTTTTTTGGATCTGTCTCTTAAAGCAAAGGAAACAAAAGCAAAAATAAACAAATGGGACCTAAACTTAAAAGCTTTTGCACAGCAAAGGAAACTATCAACAAAACAAAAAAAACAAACCTACTAAATGGGAGAAAATATTTGCAAATGACATGACCAATAAATGGCTAATATCCAAAATATATAAACAGCTCATATAAGTCAATACCAAAAACAAAAAACAAAAAAACAAACAAATGGGCAGAACACCTGAATAGACATTTTTCCAAATATCTATTGGAAGATATACACATGGTCAATAGGCACAAGAAAAAAATGCTCAACATTTTTAATCATCAGAGAAATGCAAATTAAAACCACAATGAGATATCACCTCACGTCTGTCAGAATGGCTATAATCAAAAAGAATACAAATAACAAATGTTGCCACACACCTATGGTCAATTAATCTTTGACAAAGGAGGCAAGAGTATACATTGGTGAAAAGACAGTCTCTTCAGCAAGTGATGTTGGGAAAGCTGGACAGCTGCATGTAAATCAATGAAGTTAGAACACTCCCTCACACCATACACAACAATAAACTCTATATGGCTTAAAGACTTAAATATAAGACATGACACTGTAAAACTCCTAGAAGAGAACACAGGCAAAACATTCTCTTGACATAAATCGTACCAGTGTTTTCATAGGTCAGTCTCCCAAGGCAATAGAAATAGAAAGGCAATAGAAATGAAATTTTTCCCAAGGCAAAAATAAACAAATGGGGCTTAATCAAACTTATAAGCTTTTGCAGAGCAAAGAAAGCCATAAACAAAATGAAAAGACCACATATGGACCTGGAGAAAATATCTGCAAATGAAGTGACTGACAAGGGATTAATTTCTAAAATATACAAATGCTCATACAACTCAATAACAAAAAAACAAAAAACCCAATCAAAAAATGGGCAGAAGACCTAAATAGACATTTCTCCAAAGAAGACATATAGATAGCCAACAGGCACACGAAAAGATGCTCAACATCACTAATTATTAGAGAAATGTAAATCAAAACTACAATGAGGTATCACATCACACCCGTCAGAACGGCCATCATCAAAAAAATCTATAAACAATAAATGCTAGAGAGGGTGTGGAGAAAAGGGAACCCTCTTGCCCTATTGGTGGGAATGTAAATTGATACAGCCACTATGCAGAACAGTATGGGGGTTCCTTAAAAAACTAAAAATAGAACTACCACATGACCCAGCAATCCCACTCCTGGGCATATACCCGGAGAAAACTATAATTCAAGAAGACACATGCACCCCAATGTTCATTGCAGCACTATTTATAAGAGCCAGGACTTGGAAGCAACCTATATGTCTATTGACAGATGAATGGATAAAGTACATGTGGTATATATACACAATGGAATACTACTTGGCTATAAAAAAGAATAATATTTTGCCATTTGCAACAACATGGATGGACTTGGAGGGCATTTTGCTAAGTGAAATAAGTCAGACAGAGACAGACAAACACTGTATGATATCACTTATATGTGGAATCTAAAAAATAAAACAGACTAGTAAATATAACAAAACAGAAATAGAGTCACAGATATAAAGGACAAACTAGTGGTTACCAGGGGGAAGATGGAAAGTGGAAGTAGCAAGATAGGGATGGGGGATCAAGAAGTACAAACTTCTATGTATAAAATAAATAAGCTACAAGGATATATCATACAGCACAGGGAATGTAGCCAATATTTTGAAATAACTATAAATGGAGTATAACTAAAAAATTGTGAATCACTGTGTTGTACACCTGAGACATATAATATTATACATCAACTATACCTCAATAAAAATTAAATTAAAAAGTTTTTTCAATGCTTTTATCTAGTAAGATTTCAAAGTTGAAGTTTTCATCTGACTGGTCACTTGCCAAAAGGCTTCCGTATAACTACACATACTGAACTACCTTGTAGTACTTGTATTGCAACCTTGAGTCAAAGAAGCATAACAGAACAACTGTTGAGAAAGGCCAAAAATTAAAATACCTTTAAAAATTAGAAACAAATAATACAGGAAATAGCCCAGGATATTTTCTAATTAAAGCTTTTATACCAGTTCCACAATTTCATCCATTCAGATATACCTTTTGTCTCCACCTCTGATTTAGTTCTTTTGTTTTTCCAAAGTGCAATCAATTTCTAAATCACAGAATTATGGACTTTTTAAAGTGAAACATTAACAACTGAATAGTAGTGATAAAAATTAACTCAAAAAGAAAAATGACAAGTGATTCTTATATTTACATCTACAACTCTGGGCAAAAATCTGGGAAAACTAGTTTAAAAAGATAAAAGTAAATTAGAATTTGTTGCTCCTTAGCAATCAGTTTTGTAATATTATCATATATTCTTAGCGCTGGGTAGGACTTTTGGGATCATCTAGTTCAAACTCCGGTCAGATACCTAAATCTATATAGCATCCTGTGGCAGCAGCCATTCAGATTTTATTTAAATGCCTCAAATCTATATAACATTCAGGTGATGACCTTACTTCATATTTCTTAGGAGTAAATAGCTATCGTCAGCCAGGAAATGGCTTATCTTCCTATCATGAAATACATCAGCCTAGTCATACACTTTGCCAGTGATGTGCTGGTAAATGTTTCCCAAACAGGAGTCCATGAAAAATAAAAGCCTTGCTTTGTATCATTTGCTGATTCCCGTGGTGAAAATACCTAGGTCAGGTTCTCTGACAGCGAAGTTCAGAAGAGATGCACATTCTCTCTTCTCATGAACAATCCTTCCCTTTTGTTACTGTGATAAGGATGGTCTGTCAAAGGCCAATCCCTCAATTTTAGTTCTCGATCCAACCCCCTCTAATTTTCTCAAAACTTCACTCACAGATAAACTTCCTCTCTCCTAAATCATCAATTTATCTACTTCTGGAGGAATCTTCCTACCATCATCTATCATGATATGTATGATCACAGCATTCTCTTTTAGTCTTTAAATAGCATTCATTAGTACTTGATAGTTCTTGTATGTTTAATTCTTAAAATGTATTCAAATTCTGTCTCCTCAGTTAGAATGTAAGTCTTACATGTTCAGAGGCATTCTTTGGCTTGCTCACAGCCTTATCTCCAGAAGCTACAATAGTTCCAGGCACACAGTACGTACCCAATAAGTAGTCACCAATTTATGGAAAGAATAGGAAACTTCATAGTACAGCTTTTTTGTTTTGATAGAACTTATTGTTAGAAATTGCTTCTTTATGTTGGTAGGAATGAACCTTCTAATTCTACTGGTTTCAGATATGCTAATTAAGATAAATGAATAGAGTTCGTGTGCTGATTCTTTAAAGAACAAGGAAAGGATAGGGCATGGATGAATCATCAAATACCTTAACCAATTAGTTGAGGGAATCATACCAGTTTGAAAGTAATCAAATACATGCTTACCTATCCTTATATTACACATTCTTATAAAGTACACCACACTAATTTAATTTGCTGTTCATTGATAAATGCCCTGACCATTAATATTCAGGAAGGATCAAAAAACCTTGTTATTTGTTCCTTGGTTATAACTCCTGGTAAATGAATTACAATGTCATATATTTTCACGTTAGAAAATAAAGTTAACTGATAAGATTTTATCTGAATTCCAAGAATATGGTCTTTCTTAAACATTTTGGTAATGGATGACTAAATAACTCATCAAAATGACCCCTGCTCCCTTTTTCTGTGGACACATACATCTTTCAGCATTGATACTGCCCCCTCTCAGGCTGCTGTGCAGGCTTCTATACCCCAGCCCACTCCTTAAATATTCGTGACCCTTAAGTTTTCTTCCCTGGGCTCTCTGCTTTTTCCTCTCTGCATACTCTCCCCTGTTGATCTCAGCCAGTCCTGATGTTTCAATGATCAAAAGCGGACAATTCCCCAGATTTTATTCTCCAGCCCAAATCTCTCTCTTGAGCTTCAAAATTCACAAACTCAGCTGTCCACCGGATTTCTCCATTCGAATATAACACAAGTATCTCAAAGGACAGGTTCCAAACTGAACATAACTTCCTCCAACACCCTCTCAGCCCTCTTCTGTCTTCCAACTTTGCCTATCTCAGAGAATGGTACCACCTTCCATCCAGTTGAAAAACTATTTTCTCCTCTATCATAAACCTTTATTACACTCATTCTGAGTTGCCTCTTTCCTTATTGTCTCCCTCACTAGAGAGTGAGCCCTATCTTCACCAAAGCAGCTCTGGCACCCAGCGGCATACTTATCAAACGTAAGTTCTCAGTATTTATTGAAACTTATTTTTCTCTAAGGTATTAAGAGAAAAGACCCATGGGTCCCTTTAGGTTTTCATCCCTCTCTAAAATCCAGACACATCTATTAGGGAAGTGCCAAATTGAGTATTTATTAAGTGAATGTGGTTAAGTTCTGTATAGATAATACACTATAATCAATCTCCCTTTGTGGCACCAACAGTAAGCCTTAAGATGGCTAATCCAGTATAAATCACAACCTTTAAATATGCCAATTCAATGTCTCAATGCCTTGTCCTTATTCTCATTTCTGATGCCTTTTTCTTTCCAATTACATGCTTGAAGCACAATACACTGAAGTATAATTCTCCTTCCTTAATACCATAGTGGTTTAAATTTAGATTCTTTAGAATTTTAAGGGAAATGCGTACAAAAGAGGATTGAAAAAGTTGTTAATACTTCACACGAAAAATGCAATTCTAAACGAAAAAAGTCAGACCCTGGGAATTTCTCTATTCAACAATGAGCTTTATACTTAAATCTGTTGTGGTTACTTTGCTTGTTTTTGCTCTTTGTCATAAAGCCTCCGTGGATCCATTGTGGGATTAGACCCAAGCATTGAACCATGGGGAAGACCTCTGAAGGATTAACTTCTCAGATTGAAACTGGGCTCTATTCTAACCTGGAGAGGGTGAGAAGACACCATTTGAATGCGGAAATTATGGGCAGGAGGAAGAGGATGAAGTGGTTTTCAGTCTGGATACCTTTACTGTCCTGGAGAGCCTAACATTCTTCCCTCACATAAATCTATACGGTGTCCATGGAATGAGAAGTGAAGACAAAAGTAGGGTTATTTGAATCCACTAGACTGTCTAACATATAAACTAATGGTGAGACCATTGTGTTATCAGGGGAAGAGGAGCTCCAGTGTGGCTGGCCCGATAGAGAGAATATTTTGACTCTTTTAAGTTGAGTACTGTATTTATATGAAAGAAAATGTTCATGAAGTGTGGGCATGGATATTTATGCACTCACATATTTTTATTAGCTTGCTAGCATTTGCTCAGATATTTAAAAGTCTTTTGGAGCGACTAACAAACTACATTGTCAATTTTCATAAGTACTAGACAATATAAAATCAGTCCTAATAACAGCTTTGACAGGATTTAATAAAGCACACACACAAAAATGTGTAATTTGCACAGGCTAATTTACACATATGTATAACTGAGAAAAGAATTTGGAAGATGTTAGTTTCCCATCTGTACCACACAGAGAAAAACGGGAAAAAAAATGATTTACCAACTGTCAATAAACAATTTTAAGTGTATTCTCCTGTTCTCATCCCAAAATAAAATTTCCAGTAACCAAAATATATTTTCTAAGCTCCCTTGCTAAGGTGGTATTTTATTTCCATGTGATTCCATAATTTCTATATACGTCACAATATGTTGATTTTCAAGACCTAAGTTATTGTTTTTTAAGACTGCATAATCAAATTTAGTCAGTGTTGTTTGTGGTTAAGAAACAAAAGACAGTGATTTGGTCAGGTCACATGCATGGAATATTTCTTTATTTTTATTTTTTTTCTGAATTCTTGAACGCTCACCTTCTTTCATTGAGTTTATAATTTCTACTCTCCTCAGTTATATTATCGATCACAATATGCACCAGCTTGCCTTAGGCTTGAATGTTAAGTTGAGAGTCTAGATTACAGAGCTAAGACGTCTTATTAACCTTCTTGCTCTAACTTAAAAACATGTATGGCCAATCATTTTTGCCAGCATTCAAATGGGATTTGTGTATCTCTTTGAGTGATAAAAATTGTTTAGTATTAAGTAGGCTTGAACACAATATTAGTATAAATCTCTGGGTAAGAAGTATAGTTCCAGATTTACATGACAGAATACTGTTTCCAAGCATATTAATCAATTCCCTTTGACTCCCTTTACTCACGGAATTTGTTCACTAATTCTATTACAGAGGCCTTCTCTATCTTGCCCAATTAGACAGAGGCACTGATTGCTAATTTAGTAGGTAGTTACTTGGGGTAGGAAGAATATTAAAGGGGTCATTACAGAACCTGAGAGTCAAAATGACAAAGTCATAAGTTTAAAAAAAAAAAAAAAAAAAAAAGGAGTTGGTCCAGGGTCTAGATAGAAGAGAGAAAATTCTGATGCAGCCTTGCAGAGTTAAGTTTTTAGCTCCCACTTTTAACTCATTCCTGGGCTGGGAGAGGTGGGAAACAGAAAGACTGGAAAAGATTTCACAGGGTCTGATCTCAGAGTTCAGCTTGACCAGCCAGCATCAGAGCTGATCAGCAGAGCAGAAGTTGGTAATAAGGAGCTATAAAGTTTGTTCTGTTCGGTTCCATTTGATGAGGTTAATACAGCCAATACTCTTATTAAGTATCCCCTGAATGCCATTCAGTCTAAGTGTGTGATGAGTATGCATTCACTTAATCCTCACAGGAATCCTATAATAAGTACTATTATTATTATTATTTCTATTTTATGAAAGGGGAAACAGAGGGACAAAAAGTGACAGGTCCAAGATCACACAACTAAAAAGTGCTGAAGCCAGGATGTCAACCAGCCAACCTGACTTCAGAGGCCACACTCTTGACCAACACTCTACTGCCCTTTCAGGAGGGCATTCAAGTAACCAGCCCATGTGTCACCTGTTTACCATCCAGCAGGAGTGATACCCAAGACTTTGCCCATCAGCCCCACAGATGTCCTGGGTGCAGACAGCACCCATTTCAGTGACCCAGGGTAATCACTCATTAGCCCCCAAGAATGCATGTTTGGACTTTGGATAGCTGCGAGTGGTCATTACCCAGTTCATTACCTGGATAAGGAGGGACTAGATGGAACCAACCGATGAACTCCCACCAGGGCAACGGCGGCAGTGGCACACATAGCTTTTGGTTACTAAAATAGTGTTGATACTTTAATTCTTATGGTTTCAAGGAGACTCAAGCATAGACCCGCGACACTGGACACAGGCTCAGCTCAGCAAACAGGAATACCAATAAGGAGGTTGGGCCTGCAGCATCTCCTGTAAATAACCTGGTAGGATGTTGGAGCATGGGGAGGGAAGCTGAGCCTGCAGACTTCTAAAGCTCTTTCATTTCAGAGGCTTGACGATTCTGTGATTCCAGGGAGATGTTGCTGCTCTTTCCACAGTTTCTATCTTTTAATGTTGGCCAGCTCAAACAGGTTCTGGGATGCTGGAATGAAGCTACTTATTAAAAAAGAATTAACAGTGAGATCATATGGGCGAGGCTGGGTTTTAACAAAAGAGCTCATGGAATTTTCAGGGTTTAAAAACTGCTATATGTGAACCTGAAGACTAAAATTAGCAACAATGAATAGCAAATGAGGCACTTTGGTTAATGTCCACACTGGCCACAGTTGGACAACTGGACACACAACTGCCTGCTGTTTTGAATCTTCATGTTTTTAGACCTTCTTGTATTAAATACTTTTCAAGACATAAATACGCAAATAGTTACACAGATCAAATTGACTGGATTTTATTTTTGAAGCCCAGCAGAGGAGTCTTCTTCATATAATTTTACTATTGTTAACATCTATATATATAAACATTTTTAAAAGTCCCATTTGTAAGTATTCCCTTCAATAAATAGGCAAGGCATTTTCCACAAATCCTTGGCACGTGTAGACATCTAGCTATTAATGAAGGTGAGGTGGTATCTCATTTTCTACACACAGACACAGACATAGGCACAGAAATATCCATATTCATGCACCTCTACAATACTTCACTTTCCTTATGATCTGACTTTTCAAGCCAAAAATGCATGAAAATGTGGTACGAAGTGATGAAAAAGAGGCATACACAGGGCTAAATTTTCCTGCGTACCTACCATGTATAAAAACTATGACAGTCACTAGGGACAAACAGGAACGAGGCATGGGTCTGACTCCAAACAGTGTCTAGTATGGAGAGGACAGAAGGCAAGAGATGTGAGGGAGACAGAGAAATATGTAAGTACTATGGACTAAGGGCATCATCAGGCGTACCACATTTAGGACAGATGAGCCGTTGAAGAGTCATCTCTAAGGCAGCAATCCTCCTCTGACACCAAACTTTTAACAGCAAAGGACATGTTGGAACTTTAAGAAGACTATCAAGGGATTCATGTGTAAGTACTGAATACACACTTCAAAATAAAAGTCGCTGCCATTGACTGAATGCCTACTTTACATTCAGTTTCTCTCATTCTTGCAATCTTGGAAACTTGTTTTCCAGGCAAAAAAGCTAAGCTTCAGAGAGGTTCAGGGACTTACACAATGTCACAGCAGGATAGCAACAGAGCTGGAATTCAATCCCAGGTCTAGCCACAATTCCACACCGCTAAAGTAAGAACAGGCTTGTCCGGCCCTGGCTCTGCCGAGCCTCTTTTCTGGAGCCAGGGCCACTTTTCTTCCCCCAGGCTGTCTGTCCTGAGATTGGCTGCTTCCTCATTTCTGAACTCCGAGGTGTTGGTAGATTATCTCACTCTCGGCTGTTGCGACTGTGCTGGATACAGCTTCGATCAATGGCTTCAAGGTTTTGCTCCCCCCCAATATGCTCAGCAAAGTGTTGGCTTCCTGCTTTCCTCGTTAACCCCCGTTGTGGCTCTTGTTGGTTTGGTTGACCCTGCAGCCTTCTGTCTATTGTGAGCATTCAGCGTTCTCTGCCGGATCAGTGGTGTGGGGCACCCTGGGGCAAAAGGAAGGGAATTTATTCTACTCCCTTTGGCAAGAAGAATTGCTTCTTTGTCGAGGTTAGAGTTGCAAACAGATGCCCCTTTGTATGGTGTCATGATACTTCCTGGGTAACGCCATTAACTGTTTCCTGGGCAGCAGAAGCTTGGGGGTCATTTCTGAATTACCATTTAACTTCCACTGGTACGTGAGCCCTCAGCTGTTTTGTTCAACTGCACTATTGAACTCTGCACATGATAAAAGCAGGATTCGCATGAACTGGATCTTTAACAAAAGGAATCATGACCTGAATCTTTGACAAACATATCTGTTTCGTTCATACTTCGTTTTCGAAGTCCAACATGATACGTACATGACACATAGTAGGTGTTCAATCAATATTTCCTGAATAAATAAACTTGGAGAAGCAGCTGGTGTGTATTTATGTGTGTGTGTGTGTCTCGGCAGATATCTCCTTTTTCCTCTGAATGCATAAGCATAATTATTTATGCTGACTGCATACACTAAAAGATAATTTAAGTGAGTCAGATTAAAAGAGGTATTAAATGCATAGGGAAAGTAATGAAGATGTAGGTTAAATCAGAAGACATTTTGTGGTGTGGGTAACACTATCCTGACTGAAGTCTACCTCCTTTCAGAGCGACTAATAATCATGAAGTGGCTACTTTACCCTCTTTTTTACACACACACACACACACACACACACACACGCACGCACACACCTTTCCTGCTCCTCCAGGAATATGTTTGGATATGCATATAAAGTTGACATGCAATTTGTAGGAGAAGCAACACAGCAAGAGAAAGACTTGGAGAATTGTATTGTGAGTTCCCTCGCAAAAGTTCACTGCATAAAATACTAGACTACTGTTCTCACTTAGAATCTCAGAACAATTCCCCTTTCTAGAAAAAATTTAGGTCTAAAAAAGGCTTTGAGAGGTCAAGGCTACCACCTGTTTTCCTTAGAAATTTTGTTTCAAAACATGGAAAACATAATGAGACATTTTCTTGTCTCATTTAGTTAGTTTGGTAGGAAACTGGCTTTACTCTAGTTAACATATTTTCATTTAGAGTTACTTTCAGAGGAAGAACATCTTTCTACTGGCTTAAGCTTGAATGGAGAGAAAAATAAAATGTGCTTAAGGAAAGTAAGAGATCCAAGAAACGTGGGAACTACCAAATGGGCTTAAGGAGAAATAAAACATCTGAGAAGATCCATCACAAGTAAACAGATTGAATCAGTTTTCAAAAACTTCCCAACAAAGAAAAGTCCAAGACCAGATGTCTTCATTGGAGAATAGAAGAGGGATGTATAGATTAGTGTGGAATAAAGATAGGTGAGAATATTTCCTATGATAAATAGGATTTACATTGTACCCTAAAGAATGGGTAGGAATTGGTCACAGATGGAAGGGGTAGAGACATTACTTGTAAGTAAGGATCAGAATGAGATGGACATGGCAGGGAAGATAGAGGAGACAGTGAGGACTTTGTTAAGTGTAATACTGTACAGGGAAAGAAATTAAGATTGGATATTTATTGTAAGACCAGACAAATGAAGTCCTTAAATGCTGATGTGAAGAGTTTGGCATTATCCTACGTGCAGATGGGGTCTATTAGAGGATTTTGAGCAAGGCTATGGTATTATAAAAGCAGAATTTTAGAAGGTAAATTTAATTGTATTTAGGATGAATTGAAAATATGGGAGATCACAAGAGGGAGATGACTGGTTAGGAGGTTTTGATGGTAACCCAGGCAGGATTCTCATGGAGCTACGATGATTACACTGAGATTGAAAGAAAGGATTATACGGACATGAAATTTAGTGACCAATAACTATAAGAGATGAATTACACTTAAAAATTCTTAGATGATTCCAAGGTTTGTAAGATGAAAAACTAGAAGGACAGTGGAAACACTATCAAGAATGGAGTGATTGGAAAGAAGAGCTAGATCTGGGGTCATGAACAATGAGTCCAAACGGACACTGAGAGTTTGAAATCCCAGGAACCTTCCAGGGTGGAGATTCCTGTAGGGCAAACATTCCCGACAGGAAGTAAAGAGAGAATCCAGGTCAGGAGATAGAGAGTTGAAAGCCATTGTTTGGACACTTCTAGTACTCTCTCAAGGGTTCTCAAATTTTAGAGTTACTCTAAATGATAAATGATTTAAATAGCATATTGCATCATTATTTAATGAAGGGACTCTTTGCCTTGCCTCTTGCTTTTGTGTATCCCATCTAGAATGAGGAAGAAAAAGAGATGTGTTATGAGATGAAGAGAAGTGTGGCCATTGAGTATAACCACGTGAGTAAACTGCTTCTCTCCTGGAGGATTATTTTCGTGGGCTTCCTTTCTTTGCTCTTCGTGCTTGGCTTGGTTTGAAGACCTGGGAGAAGGCTTTTGTGTAAGATGGTGCCTGGTAATGTAAGAAAAGCAAACTAAGTAGCAAATATAAATGAAAATGTGTAACAATCTACTTGGATTTTCAGGAAAATTTGTGAGGGTGTTTGGGGTCCCACTTGGCCCAGCACGCCAGCTGCGTGGGATGCATTCATGGGGAACGTTGCCACTTCCTCTCTGAGACACACATTGCATGTAGCTGAGAAGGTTCACATCTAGTTGTAAACTGGCTTATCTGGAAGGAGTCTTGAGAAAAATCTGTTCTAATGAAAGCAGTTTTCTGCTTTAGAAGGTAAGTGAAGACACTGAGTGTCAAAAGCAAAAACAATAAGGCAAACACTAAACTAGGCTAAATAAACTTTACACTTATGCTTTCAAAGAAGAGATCCCTAGAATACTTTTGAAGATCCAATGACACAACAACGTCTATTGAGTGAATGAGAAGACAAAAACTCAAACTTTTAGATTAAGATCTTAGAAATGATGCAAAACAAACCCACACAAATCTGTTAATAAAATCCCTTGGCTTTCAAAAGTCATTGCCAGAAAAACGTTACATACATTTAGCTAACAAATGATTGTTGACCCGTCTAAAGCTATTCCCTTCTTTCCTTGCCATTTTTCTTTCTTTCTTCTTCTCACAAGGCTGAGGGGGTCCTCACTCACCCTCAGTGAATGGATGGCTTCAGAACCGTGCCAATTCAGATTCGTTTGCTGAATGTATTTTTATAAGTATCTGATTTCCCACTGCTGTGGCTACAGGTTTCAGTGGATCACGTAATGGTGGATGAGGTCAAGGTGGAAAACAAAGCAAAAAACAGCAACCAGGGCTTCCCTGGTGGCGCAGTTGTTGACAGTCCGCCTGCCGATGCAGGGGACGTCGGTTCGTGCCCCGGTCCGGGAAGATCCCACATGCCGCGGAGCGGCTGGGCCCGCGAGTCGTGGCCGCTGAGCCTGCGCGTCCGGAGCCTGTGCTCCGCAACGGGAGAGACCACAACAGTGAGAGGCCCGCGTACCGCAAAAAAAAAAAACAAAAACAACAACAACAACAAAAAAACAGCAACCAGAAACTCACAAAAAGGTAGCTTCAGCTGTGTCAGCAGCTACACTGGGGGCGTTAGACAAAGAGAGTGCCGGGTAGGCGGGAACTAGGAGAAGGCAGGAGACAGGGAGGAACAGAGTGATAAAAAAAAAAATAGTTCCCCTTTGCTCCCTTCATCCCAGGGAAGACCTCCTTTCTGATCAGGAAGACTTAGGTCCTGCCCATGAGAGACCAAAGAGTCTAAAGCAAGGAGGCCTTCTATTTCTTTACCCAACCTGTCTGGTCTACTTAAAACTGCACCCAGGGGGCTTCCCTGGTGGCGCAGTGGTTTGGGAGTCCGCCTGCCGACGCAGGGGACACGGGTTCATGCCCCGGTCCGGGAGGATCCCACATGCCGCGGAGCGGCTGGGCCCGTGAGCCATGGCCGCTGAGCCTGCGCGTCCGGAGCCTGTGCTTCGCAGCGGGAGAGGCCACAACAGTGAGAGGCCCACGTACCACAAAAAAAAAAAAACTGCACCCAGATCTTTATTACGCCTGGGGTGACTCTCATTTAGGTTGTGGTAACCTTTCACAATATATCTTTGAGAAATTTAATTCACTTTTTTTATCAAACCATTTCTTTTCACCAAGCCTTAGGTGCCTTTCTATAAAGGGATCAAAAGAGATAACCTCTAAGCTTTCTTCCAACCACAACCTTCCACGGTTTCAGAAAAGATACAGAGAACTGTTCACGAAGAAAACCAGGTGTAATTTACCTATAAATCACTTCTACGGTTTCATTCATAGTTTTTGAAGCCATTCTCCTGATGGTGAGCTCACATAGATATTCCACAACGGCTACAAGCCCCCAGTTATACATTTTTGGGTAGTGGCCAAGGATAGAACAAGTGCAAACTCTTCTAAAACCACAGAAGCATCGTGAAACCTGTTAACAACTTAGTTCTCAGTGAAGCAGTGCCTCTTATTTCTGATAACGTCCACGGTTTTTTCCTGAATTCATCATTGGATCTTTAAATTTTGTATCTTGTTTACACCACCCTGCTTCTCCAAAAAGCTGTTAGTGACTTTTTAGAGAACCATTTAAGCAAAATATTACCAAGAATTTTCAACATTATGTTTCATTATAGTAATTCCTTAAAAAAAATTATTGTTAGAAAAGATCTGGAAGAGCTTTGAAAAATAAATCAGAGTGATGAGCATATGGTGGCCAGTTCAGCAGGCAGCCTTTCTTAAATAACCGTGGATGGCTGAATCCCATTCAAGTCAGCCCCTTAAGTCTTGCCTGCTTCAATAGGAGTCTTGCTTAAAGATAACAAGAGGAGAGGATTATGGTGGAAGATAAAGAAAGCTCTAGGCCTAGTACTCTCTGTAGTGCTGTACTCAGAATAAACGGGAAACATATTAGAAAATATTCTGAAAGTGAAGTTTCAACCTTTCTCCAGTAAATACTCAGTGGCAATTAGGCACTTCAGGTAAACTTGGCTCTGAGTCTGAATGGTGCTAAAGCTTAGATAACAAAATCGATATGGTACCTTCGGGAAAGAAAACTCCTGTTTGGAAGTGCAAAAGAAAATCTATTAAGAATACATTACTCAGAATAAAAGCTGGTAAAATGTTTTTAAGATCAGTTCAATAGGTGATCTTGAAAGATATTTCTTTTAGTTATGCTGTGTACAGGGTTTTCAGGGCTTTTTATTGGAGATTGATGTAAATGAAATCAATGAAGGCACTCCTCTTCAAGTCCTCTAGAAAACAGCCTTCCCCCCTTTTTAAACCAGATAATAAGGGGTTTTGTTTGCTTGTATTCTACCAGTAAGAACTTGTCCCCTCTCATCCAAAACATCTCAATTAAATTCATTCATAAACGTTTTTACTTTAGATCCAACTAGTATCTGACTTTTGACCAATCAAAAATTGACGTGCCAATGACTGCCCACTTCTGCCAGTATCAAAACAAATAATCAACATGATATAAAATAATTATTAACTGTTTTAAACACCACCTTCAGAACTATGAACACTGGACTCTAGTAGTTATTTTGTGTACTTTTATCTTAATTTACACGTTGCCTTTATCTTGTATTTTGCTCCTTTCTTCTCTTCTTTCTGAATAGATAATCCCACCCACTTTACAGACATTGACAATGTCTATACATAAAAGAGACATGGAGTTAATGGCAAAACAGTTCAAAACAACTGCTTCAGTCCTCTAATTCACTTTGCACAAAGAACTATAACCATAAATAATTTCTATGAAAAAACAGAGAAGTCTGCATATGGTACCTGAGGTTCTCAGACCTATGTTAATCATATTGCCAGATACCTGCACCTTATACATTTGTAAACAAAGTTCAATTCAAATGAACCTCACGAAAGGGAAAACGTGTTACATTTGGAAGAATTAGGTATGTGTGGGTAATCTCTTCCATTTAGCGTGATGACTGTAGGGAAAGGGGTTATGGCATGTTTGTTTAAGTCTTGAGAAATCTGGCATTATTGCCTTTTTCTTCCTCTCTCTGTTTCTGTCATCAGCTGCCTGGGTCAGCAATCCAAATTTGGGTTTTGGTATGATCACCACAATTCTCCACAGACAACTTTAAGATCGTGCCTTTTCTTTTCTTGGGCATGAAGTTGCAAGTCATGCCAGTGCATCTTCACGGCCAGCAATGCCAATAAATGGTCAATGATGTAAACCATGGATGTCATAAATTTTGATCCAATCCCAATCTGTATTACATACCACTAACAAGTGTGATTAGTGGCAGCAGAGATAAAATACCAATAATATTTGAGTCATTAACAAGGAAGTAAAGGTGAGGCTTTGAATTTCTCATTCTTAATGTAGCTAAATCATTTCCCCCTAAATCTCAAAGAAAGATTTAACGTACATTAGTGCGTGTGTGTGTGTGTGTGTGTGTATGTTTGTAACTGAGGATTTTAGAAAAGGTATGTGCACAAAGCTTACTATATGAAGAATTATCTTCATGTAACCTAACCCATTCTATAAGATATGCCTTAAAAATGCGGTAAAGTAAACAGCCAAGACATGGAAACAACCTAAATGTCCATCAACAGATGAATGGATAAAGAAGATGTGGATAATGGATAAAGAAGAAGATGTGGATAATGGATAAAGAAGATATACAACAGAATACTACTCAGCCATAAAAAGCCATCTGGAGCAACATGGATATACCTAGAGGCTATCATACTAAGTGAAGTAAGTCAGACAGAGAAAGACAAATATCATATGATATCACTTATATGTGGAATCTGTAAAAATGATACAAATGAACTTATTTACAAAACAGAACTAGACTCACAGACATAGAAAAAAAATTTATGGTTACCAAGGGGGGAAGTGGGTAGGGATAAATTAGGAGTTTGGGATTAGCAGATACAAACTACTATATATAAAATTGATAATAACAAGGACTTACAGCACAGGGATCTATACTCAATATCTTGTAATCTATAGTGGAAAAGAATCTGAAAAAGGTGTACATATATATATATAAAACTATGTGTGCATAGATAAAGTTTTATATATAAAGTATATATATATATTAAAAAAACTGAATCATTTTGCTGTATACTTGAAACTAATACAACATTGTAAATTAACTATATTTCAATAAAAAAAATACTGTAAAGTAAACTGCAACTCCAGCCAACCCTATAATGGGTAGGTTCCTTACAAACTTACACATAACTATAGCATTAAATTCTTATGTGGTGAAATGATACAGGATGAGCCCTCTGAGAGCATGCATTTGGTTATACATTTTGCACATTACTAGTAATCATTCATTTGTACATTTCATACCTATTTATTGCATGCCTAATATGAGCCAATATTTTAGGTACTGGGAATACAATAGGAACATAAAATATGAAGCCCTTCCTCTTGTGGAGCTTCTGTTCTTGAGGAAAGAGACAGATAACAACAATAACCACAGCAGTGACAAACAACAAGTAAATATAGAATATACTAGAAGACAAATAGAATAGGGAGAGTGAGCACAGAGAGGTGGGTGCCATTGCTGATCAGGTTGTCAGGGACAGCTTACCTAATAGGGTGATGTTTGAGTAGAGACTTGTATGAAGCTCTCAGGAAGGAAACGTCTGATAATCAGGGAAAGAAGGTTTATCTTCTGATGGGTTGTATTTACACAACACTAATCCAACAACAAGGCGATCAGAAAATACGATTAAATCAACTGTTTGGTCTAATAAACATGGACAAAACAAGTGGTTTGTGGTCTGAATTTTTCACTCTTTGCACCAGCTATTTTTGTGGTACATGAATACAAAGTACGATACAGCTTTAGATTCACTGGCTCTCAGGGAAAAATAAAATTCCTGGCTGGAACCACTAACGGTAAATCATCTTTAGTGATTATCACCCTTTTTTATTCTAGAATTCTGGCAGCAAGTGATAAGCGCAGGGTGTAGTTGGAAACAGTGACTGCTGTTGAATTCTATCTCCCCAAGTCTGCAGTGAGAAGAAGTAGCTGTCACACACCAGCAGGGATGTCAGCAAACCAGATATTGCTCACAGCACTCGTCAATCCACAGAGATGCACTGAGTGATTCAAAACTTAAAAATAAATCATTCTGCTGCTTTATGCAGAATGGACCCTCTGGAGAAAGAGTAAAAACAGGATGACCAGATGTATGAAGGCAGTCAGGGGTTCAAGCTGCAGATGCCTGAAAAATATGTTGAGAAGGCACTTGGATATGCAAGACTAAAGTTTATGGAAAATGTCAGATCGGAAATAAAAATATTATAGTCATGAGAGCATAAATGGCCCAGCTTAGATATGATTACTATGGGTAGAGAGTAGATAGAAAAGGGAGGCCCACTGCCATGCTCTGGAGTACTCCAATATTTGCAGGTTTGACAAGGAGAAGGAGGTGGCAAAGAAAACCAAGGCCAGTCACATTACAGGGAAACCAGGAGAGTGTGACGCCAGGAAAGGCAAACCGAGGGAAGAAAATGTTACAGGAAGAGAATGCCCATTTGTGGCAAAGTACTGCTGCCAAAATCAGTAGTCATCATAGTAGTGTACTAATGATGATAACATAATAATAGTTAACATGTAGTATACCCTTATTATCTGCCAAACATTGTTTTGAAGGTTTACATGGATTATCCCATATAATCCTCACGACAGTCGTGTGTAGTAGGTACTGTTATTGTCATAATTTTACAGATGAGGAGACTATGGAATAGATGATTAATAACTTGGTCATGCAGTCTCAGTAATGGATTTAGGAAGATGGAGACAGTTGATGACCTTAAACAGAGCTGTTCCGTAAAGCAGTACAGAACCTGAAGTGGTTGGCAGAATAAATGGGAAATGAGACAGTAAAGATCGTGGGTATAGACATGCACACAGTTACTAGGCCCGGCACCTAGAATATTCAATAATTGATGGCTATTATTAAAACAGCCCTGATAATATTTTATTGCAATTATTCTTTCAGATAGCTGTCTTTGCTGCTGAACTAAGCACTCTTTATATTTTTTATCTCTGTTATTTCAGCTTTTACCGCGATTTCTCTCATCTGTTCAGTGTTCAATTAGTGCTGATCAGGGTGAGGATAAGGAAGAGGTTAATGGAAGAAATTCATTTTGTGATGGACTTACAGATACGCAAAGTTTGAAAAGGTCACGTATAATATCATCAAAGAAGCTCAGACCACTGCGGAGCTCAATATGTAAAATTTTATGAAATGTTAAGTCAATAAGTTGCCCAAAATGTTCACTTATGGGATGATAGATCTGTCTGTCTAGATCAGAGTTCCAAAGCTAAAAGGCCTACATAGACCAGGCTGCAATGGAAATGAGCCAGTTGTAAGTTTTGGAATAAGACAATGGGGGCATACTGGAGAGAAGCCAGAAATCAGGAATTTTTAAATGAAATATCCCCTAGTTTTAAAAGCTAGCATTTAATTCAATTTTTTGATAATACTGTTCAGTGTAAATAGAACACACTTGTGGAATATACTGGCCCAAGGGGCACTAATTTATGGCTTCTGGTCTGTCAACCCTGCTAATGAAGACAGTTCATTCTAGGAGAAAATCAGTCAAACTTACAGTAAAACAAGTAAATTGAACTTTTTGACATTTACCATAATTTTAGATAGCGGGACGGCTGAATGTTTAAAAATAAAAGCCATAGGGGAGAATATATATTTCAAGGCCTTTAATGAGAATAAAAAAGAAAAGCATAGGTCATAATTACTATCTAAAACAGATCTGTCTGAAAAGCCATGTAACCCAAGGAAAACCCAATGCATGGGCATGGCTCTGAGGATCAGTGTGTGGTGTACAATGTATTATACCTCTCTCCAGTTGAGGTGACAGCCTTAGGCAGCATTGACAGAAGTGGAGGGTGTGAGGTCAACTTTTTGTAAGGGCAAAATATCTTCTACAGTCAGGTAAATATTTTTTAACTGCTTGGCACCTCTCACAGCATAATGAATGCCTAGATCAAAAGAATATATCTTCAGAGATTCATTTGGGACATCATATTACACAAAACTATTGTCTGTTGCAACGCTGACAAATAATATTCTAATCTATCATTTAGTCTTAAATGAATTATTTTAGCATCTTATTATAAATTACAATGTCTCCCAGGTAGCCTCAAAAAAAAGTTTTCTTTCATCCACTTTCACGTGTCACTCCATTTTTCCTGTGGGGTCTTTGGCGTTTGACATCAAGGAAGTATGGAACTGAAGTGTTATACGCAGGGACCAGCTAATTCTTCAATGATTTGGATGTCAGCTAAATTATTTCTTTTGATCGATAAGGTAGTAGAGTGCTTTGTTACCTGGATCCATAGAATTATATGTCATTTATACACAGACCAAAGAAAGATTATATATCCTTAAAATAAAATAGCAGTATTGAATTTTTAAAGTGTATTGGTGCTACAAGGTTACTCCATTAGCATGAGAGTAAGCTTGTAAGAAGCTGATTAACCATACTATTATCTATTTATCCCTCTGTCTGTCTAGCTACGTCTACAGTAACTGCTTAATATACTGTTCTTGGATTAAATTGAGCCAATAACAGTACATGAACAAATAAACACAGAATCTCACCTTGCTTACAACTTTATTATGAACAAGCAATGTGAAGAAGATCCCAAAAGAACAGGCTTGCTTTCTTTAATGTGTTTCTGTTTTGACTGAGTAATGTTTATAGGTTTGTTACTTGATATTTAAAAGTAATTTCAATAAGCCTCAAAATTCAAAGTAAGAATGCAAACTGATTGCTAAAATGCAGATTAATTCTCAAATCATAGATAAACCAAGTATTAGACATCTAGTATAGCACTGTGAAAACAAATTTGCAACATGACATTTCTTGGGCCTAATATTATATACAATGACCCATCAAGGTTTACAATGTGTAACTTTCTATCTTTATCTCTCCCATAGACAATATATGTCCTGGAAGGAGATAATACATGCAGACTTCTTATTTGGGTTCTTGTGGATACTTCTTACCTGAAATCATTTTTAAGCATGTGTAGAACTTATGTCTTATTAAGAAGTTTAGACTTGTGAGAATATTAACTAAGCATAGTTTCTTGCTCTCACTACAGGCAGGTGGATGGAATTAAAAAATATTACCATAGAATGTTAGAACAGAATTATTAGATCAGGAAATCAAGAAACTACATACCAAGGGAAATTTCAAAAATTACATTTTAACAGTGAAAATAATCATTCAAAACAATCTGTATTTTTTAAAGGCAAATTGTAGAAAATAAAGAGCAAGTATCTGGATATTTCTTCTATCCACATAAATGACAAGTGTTGCGGTACCAACAACTCCTCTTCTTTGGGTATTTGTGTCCTGAATAAACCTCCATTTTTTTTATAGTAAAATCAGTACCTCAGATGATACTTTGCATAAAAGTGCTGGTTTCAGAATATGGTGCCCTGATATACTCTAGAGAAGATTCAAGTTCAGAGAAACACTAATAATTTTGGTTAAATAGTGAATGATAATTAACATAAACTTTTGGCTATGACTTTATTTTATTTAAATATTCTAAATACTATAAGAATATACTAAAAATTCAAATAATACTGAAAGAAATAAAATAAAAAGTAAAATCTCCTTTCCCCAATTCCAGTTCTCTTCTGAAAAAATATATCATGATTTAAAGTTTCTTGTTTATTCTTCCAGCATAAGGAATTAAAAATGGAAAGAAGGAAGGAAGGAAAGAAAAAAGATTGTATAAAATTGAATTATTCTGTACAATCCTTAGCTTTTGGCTTTATCTGCTCTATAGTATATCTTGGAACCCTTACTCTATTTAGATAATATTTTCAAAGTTTTTATTATGAGAATTCTCAAATATGCAGTAAGATTGGTACAATAAGCACCCATACATGGTGTTGGCCAAAATGTTCGTTTGTTTTTTCTGTAAGGTGGCTCTAGTAGCACTTGTGTTTAACTTCATTCAAAACAATTTTGTTAGAATCTTTGTGACAGCTGTCATGTCAGTGTGCATTTAAAAAAAAACTTATCAAAATTGGTGAATTTTTGTGTAGCCATTTTAATATTGAAGATAGAAGAAAAAAGCAACATTTTCGGCATATTATGCTTTATTATTCCAAGAGAGGTAAAAACGCAACTGAAACGCAAAAAAAGATTTGTGCAGTGTATGGAGAAGGTGCTGTGACTGTTTGAACGTGTCAAAAGTGGTTTGCGAAGTTTTATGCTGGAGATTTCTCACTGGACAATGCTCCACGGTCGGGTAGACCAGTAGAAGTTGATAGCGATCAAATCGAAACAATAATTGAGAACAACCAATGTTATACCACACAGGCGATAACTGACATACTCAAAATATCCAAATCAAGCAATGAAAATCATTTGCACCAGCTTGGTTATGTGAATCGCTTTGACGTTTGGGTTCCACATAAGTTAGGTGAAAAAAACCTTCTTGACCATATTTCTGCATGCAATTCTCTATTTGGACGTAACGAAAACGTTCCATTTTTTAAAACAAAATTGTGACGGGCAATGAAAAGTACTGAACAATAATGTGGAATGGAAGAGATCGTGGGGCAAGCGAAATGAACCTCCACCCACCACACCAAAGGCTGGTCTTCATCCAAAGAAGGTGATGTTGTGTATATGGTGGGATTGGAAGAGAGTCCTCTATTATGAGCTCCTCTGGAAAACCAAACAATTAATTCCAACAAGTATTGCTCCCAATTAGACCAACTGAAAGCAGCACTTGACGAAAAGCATCCAAAATGAGTCAACAGAAAACACATAATCTTTCATCAGGGTAACGCAAGACTGCATGTTTCTTTGATGACCAGGAAAAAACTGTTACAGCTTGGCTGGGAAGTTCTGATTCATCTGCCATATTCACCAGACATTGCACCTTTGGATCTCCATTTATATAGGTCTTTACAAATTCTCTGAATGGAAAAAATTTCAATTCCCTGGAAGACTGTAAAAGGCACCTGGAACGGTTCTTAGCTCAAAAAGATAAAAAGTTTTGGGAAGATGGAATTATGAAGTTGCCTGAAAAATAGCAGAAGATAGTGGAACAAAAGGGTGAATAAGTCGTTCAATAAAGTTCTTGGTGAAAATGAAAAATGTGTCTTTTATTGATATTTTTACTTTAAAACCGAAGGAACTTTTTGGCCAACCCAATATCTCCATCTTGATTAAGATTGCTAATTCTTTGCCTAATTCACTTACTGTACCTTTCAATTATCTATCTACCTCGTATTTTTTTTTTTTTTTTTTTACTGAATCATTTCAAAGTAAACTCCAGGTATCACGACACTTCATTCCTGAATGCTTACAGGCTAAGAACATTATCCGGGATAGCCATTTTTGTATTTAACAAATTCAATGATAATTCTTAAATATATTCTAATATCCACAACTATTAAATGCCTCCAATTATTTTCCAAATATCATTAATAGATTTTTTGGTGAGCGGACTTGTATTCAATTAAGAATCACACCTTGAATTTGTTAATCAACTGGACTCCAATATAAAATAAAAAATAAAGAAAAAAAAGAATCACACCTTGAATTTGGATGTAAACTCTTTAAAATTGCTTATAATCTAGAACAGTGCTCCCTTCTACCCTTTAAAAAAAAAAATTACACTGACTTCATGAAGAGATCAAATTGGTTGTTTCCTCAGGGTGATATTTAGCTTCTCTATTCACTCATTTTCTTCATGACCAAGGTGCCTGCATTACAAGAAATGCTGCAAGTGCATTTCATGCTTTTAATCTTATGTGATTCTTACAACAACCCTAAGACATTAATAATACTAATGTATCTATTTTACCGATAAGAAAATGGAAGGGAGAGAGGTAAACTCAATTCTCTATGGTCACAAGTCTGTGTTTTCTTCCCTGTTCTGCACAGGTGTCTCATGTATGTCTCACATAATTTTGTCGAATACTGTAACATTAAGGGTTGGAAAAGTATTATTTTTACATAGAAGAAAAAGAGGCCCAGATATACCAGTTGCGTGATATGCCTAGTCACGTAATTATTAAGTACATCATTTTCAAGTGTAAAAAGCACTTAATGAGCTGGTGTCACTGGGGAAGGTCAGCTGGCTTCTCACAGGGTGGCATTCACATGTGTAAATCTGCCAAGGTTTACTTACTGCCAAGATCAGTGTGATGTGCAAGGTAATTTGAGGTTCATGTACAAACAATTTTTATTTTTTGTAGTTACTTATTTTAATTTGTCTTAGAGAAATAATATAGCTAACCCCAGATAATTTTCTTTAGCCTGAGGCTCAGTTAAAAACAAAGATGAGTTACTTGAAAGTTAAAGAGAAATGTTAAGAAAATAATGGGCTAGAGGGCATATAGTTAGAGCAAAAAAAAATCATGATGATGGAAGGAAATGCCTCCATAGAGGAGCTCTGTCTTCTAGGGTGAGCTCATATTAACCTAATTCATGTAAGAAACCAGAGTGTATATTTGTTAATTCATGATGAGAAATAAAACTGTTGTGCGCACTGTAACTCTCATCTATGCGACGTGCAATTATCTGCCTGTAGGCAGACCTCAAAATAAAAACAAGAAAAGCTATTTAAATGATCCTTAGGTTTAATAACTTCAGGTCAAGTATGCCCAGTTCACCCATCTTCAGAACACTGCTGGCCTTGCCAATGGTACCTTTACATCAAAGCCTCACTGTCCAAAATTTCCTATCACTTAGACATTATAAGATGACCAAGTCTCTCTTCTGGTGGATTAGATATGCTCACATCCAATATGGTTACTGGAAAGTAGTGCCTGGGAAGACAGTTTGCCTTTTTAAGGAATCATAACATATCTCTGCTCCAATGCACCATCTGTTGTATATGTGATATAACTCAGAGAGGTTGTTTTTACTTCTTTTATGTCAATTCATGGTAGTCTCCAAACACTAGCAATCGTTACTACTGATCTTGGCTTCGGTTGTTGGCTTCTTGTCTCCTTACCCTGTGCATTTTCTTCTATATCACTTAGCACCATCCAAGTAATTTTCTCAGAATAAATAAAATTTCCCACACTAAGGAATTTAAAACCTATAAAATCCCTGATATGATAGATTACACTTCATTCCTTTGAACATGTTTATAACAAAAAAATATATAATAAGTAAAATATAGGCCTTTACTACTTATAGTTAACACAATGAAATGAAAACGTGGTATTTTGCTACCGAAGTCCCACAAAGTTCAAATAACTTTTCCCCAGTACTCTTTCCTTCTTCCACTTTTTTTGTTGCATTTACCTGGTTCAGTGATATTAGAGATACAAGAGGGTTTTGAGTGAATTCTTACAACTATTTATACTCATTCAATGGATCTAAAAGTGAGGATTGTTAAATCCACTAGCTAGCTTGTCTTTTATTTGTACCATTCTAGATATATCCTGCTGGTAGCTGTGGCTCCAGAGGAAACCTGGAGGCCAGGTGTGTCCATCTTCAAAGTTTGCATCTTCAAATTTGGCCACACATCCACCTATGTTTAGGGTAGGGCTTAAAGATACAATCTGAGATTTGACTGAATGGTATAGCAGGCCAGATTTCCAAATAAGGGGAATGACTGTAAAAGCAACTGTCTCAACTCTGTCCCCCAAAAGTTTGCTCTCACAGACTTAAATGGAGTTAAAGTGGAATCAATATGAGTACTGATGTACAAAGGGCCACCTCCACTAAAAGGGTTTTTGTTTATCATCTCCAATTCACAACAGAATAGCATGTTAGAAAAATCATTTGAGGTCAAACACAATGTATACTGTTAAGAGAATGAAAAGACAACCCACAGACTGGGAGAAAATATTTGGAAATTGCATATATGATAAAGGACTGCTCACCAGAATATGTAAAGGACTCTCAAATCTTAATAATAAGAAAACAACCATCCCAATTTTTAGAAAATGGGAAAAACAGTTAAAAAGAAACTTCACTAAAGAGAAGATGCAGGTGGGACTTCCCTGGTGGTGCAGTGGTTAAGAATCCTCCTGCCAACACAGGGGACACGGGTTCGATCCCTGGTCTGGGAAGATCCCACATGCTGCGGAGCAACTAAGCCCATGTGCCATAAATACTGAGCCTGCACTCTATAGCCGGTGAGCCACAACTACTGAAGCCCACGCACCCTAGAGCCCGTGCTCTGCAACAAGAGAAGCCACCACAATGAGAAGCCTGTGCACTGCAACGAAGAGTAGGCCCTGCTGGCCACAGCTAGAGAAAGCCTGTGCGCAGCAACGAAGATCCAGCGTGATGGATGAATGGATAAAGAAGATGTGGTACATATATACAATGGAATACTACTCAGCCATAAAAAGGAATGCAACTGGGTCATTTGTAGAGATGTGTATGGACCTAGAGTCTGTCAAACAGAGTGAAGTAAGCCAGAAAGAGAAAAACAAACATCATATATTAATTCATATATGTGAAATCTAGAAAAATGGTACAGATGAACCTACTTGTAGGGCAGGAATAGAGACGTAGATGTAGAGAACGGACATGTGGATATGGGGGGAAGGGGAGGGTGGGACGAATTGGGAGATTAGGTTTGATATAAATACACTACAATGTGTAAAATAGCTAGTAGGAAGCTGCTATATAGCACAGGGAGCTCAGCTTGGTGCTCTGTGATGACCTAGATGTGGGGGGGAAGGGGGGAGGGAGGTCCAAGAGGGAGGGGATATAAGTATGCATATAGCTGATGCACTTCATTGTATGGCAGAAACTAACACAATATCATAAAGCAATTTTACTCCAAAAGAAAAAAAAAAAAAAGACCCAATGCAGCCAGAAAAAAAGAAAAAAAAAAGAATAGATGAAGATGGAAAATAAGCACATGAAAGGTTACTCAAAATTATCAGTCACTAGAGGAATGTAAATTCAAATCACAAAGTAATACCATACACCTATTAGAAAGTCTCAAGTTAAAAATTCTGACAATACGAAATGCTGACAAGGATGCAGAACGACTCGAACTTTGCATTTCTAGTGGTGGGAATACAAAGTGGTACAGTCATACTGGAAAATGGTTTGGTAGTTTATTTTAAAAGCTAAGCACACACTTATCATAAGACCCAACCATTCCCTCCCAGGTTTTTATGCAAGAGAAACCAAGATATACATCCTCAAAAACCTGTACAAAAATGTTTACAGTAGCTTTAATCATAATTGCCCCAAACTGGAAACAGTTCAAATGCCATCAGCTGGTGAAGGGATAAACAACTTGTGGTATATTCATATGATGGTATACTGCTCAGTGACAAAAAGGATAAAATGCTGATACGCGCAGTCACATGAACCAATCTCAAGAGCATCATGCTAGGGACTTCCCTGGTGGTCCATTGGGTAAGACTCTGTGCTCCCATTGCAGGGGGTGGGGCCGGGTTCAATCCCTGGCCGGGGAACTAGATCCCGCATGTATGCCGCAACTAAAGAGTTCACATGCTGCAACTAATGAACCTGCATGCCGCAACTAAAGATCCCACATGCTGCAACTAAGAGCTGGCACAGCCCAAATAAATAACTATTAAAAAAAAAAAGAACCTGAAAATGGTTTATAATTTAAAAAAGAAAAAAGAACATCATGCTAGAAGAAAGAAGCTAAACTCAAAAGGCTACATACTGCATGACTCCATTTAGACGGTCATTTTGGAATAGACAAAACATAGGGGCACCTCTCCTCACCCTCAGTATACAGGCGGTCAGTTTCAACTTTCAGCCAGAGGAACTCCTGAAGCTTCCAACCAACACCAGTGCATTCCACAGGCTTCTTCTATCAGGTGCATCATCAATAAGTATTTGTTAAACGAATGAATAAATAATTAAATGGGGCAGAAAATAACTTGGGAATGCTTTGATCTTGTTGCCTGCTATGTATCCATAAGTTCTAGCTCTTTTCCTCTCCTGGAACTAACCACACACAGACTTATTTTGAAAACCCATGAAAAATGACCTTGCTTATTACCACTTAAAAAATATCAGTCCAGGGGCTTCCCTGGTGGCGTAGTGGTTGAGAGTCTGCCTGCCGATGCAGGGGACGTGGGTTCGTGCCCCGGTCCGGGAGGATCCTACATGCCGTGGAGTGGCTGGGCTCGTGAGCCATGGCCGCTGAGCCTGCGCGTCCAGAGCCTGTGCTCCGCAATGGGAGAGGCCACAACAGTGAGAGGTCCGCATACCGCAAAAAAAAGAAAAAGAAAAAGTATCAGTCCAGACAGGGGAGGAAGTGCACCAGCCACAAGTGATAGGTGGAGCCCCAACGATGTTGGAACAGCCCTGGGGCTGAGTGGAGGTGAGAAACAGGCTCAGGGAGCTTTGGGCTGTGCCTAGGTTCCACAAACAGCAAGTGACTGAGGCATCACTTCATCCAGTTCTTCTGACTTTAAACCCTCTGCTCTCTCAAGTGTCAGATGCCTGACACAGCCGGATGGCTGACACACTGTTGGTGCTCTGACTGGAGTCAGGCCTGAGCCTCTGAGGTGGGAGAGCTCAGCTGAGGACACTGGTCCACCAGAGACCTCCTGGCTCCGTGTAGTATCAAACGGCGAGAACTCTCTCAGAGATCTCCATCTCAACGTTAAGACCCAGCTCCACTCAATGACCAGAAAGCTACAGTGCTGGACACGCGATGCTAAACAACTAGCAAGACAGGAACACAACCCCACCCATTAGAAGAGAGGCTGCCTAAAATCATAAGTTCACAGACACCCCAAAACACAACACCGGATGTGGTCCTGCCCACCAGAAAGATAAGATCCAGCCTCATCCACCAGAACACAAGCACCAGTCCCCTCCACCAGGAAGCCTACACAAGCCACTAAACCAATGTTACCCATTGGGGGCAGACACCAAAAACAACAGGAACTACAAATATGCAGTCTGCAGAAAGGAGACCCCAAACACAGTAAGGTAAGCAAAATGAGACGACAGAGAAACACACAGCAGATGAAGGAGCAAGGTAAAAACCCACCAGACGAAATAAATGAAGAGGAAATAGGCGGTCTACCTGAAAAAGAATTCAGCGTAATGACAGTAAAGATGATCCAAAATCTTGGAAATACAATGGAGAAAATACAAGAAACGTTTAACAAGGACCTAGAAGAACTAAAGACAAACAAACAATGATGAACAACACAATAAATGAAATTAAAAATTCTCTAGAAGGAATCAATAGCAGAATAGCTGAGGCAGAAGAATGGATAAGTGACCTGGAAGATAAAAGAGTGGAAATAACTACCGCAGAGCAGAATAAAGAAAAAGAATGAAAAGAATTGAGGACAGTCTCAGAGACCTCAGGGACAACATTAAATGTACCAACATTCGAATTATAGGGATCCCAGAAGAAGAGAAAAAGAAAGGGACTGAGAAAATACTTGAAGAGATTATAGTTCAAAACTTCCCTAACATGGGAAAGGAAATAATCAAGTCCAGGAAGCACAGAGGGTCCCATACAGGATAAATCCAAGGAGAAACACACCAAGACACATATTAATCAAACTATCAAAAATTAAATGCAAAGAAAAAATATTAAAAGCAGCAAGGGAAAAGAAACAAATAACATACAAGAGAATCCCCATAAGATTAACAGCTGATGTTTCAGCAGAAACTCTGCAAGCCAGAAGGGACTGGCAGGACATATTTAAAGTGATGAAAGAGAACCTACAACCAAGATTACTCTACCCAGCAAGGATCTCATTCAGATTTGATGGAGAAATTAAACCTTTACAGACAAGCAAAGGTAAGAGAATTCAGGATCACCAAACCAGCTATACAACAAATGCTAAAGGAACTTCTCTAGGCAGGAAAAACAAGAGAAGGAAAAGACCTACAATAACAAACCCAAAACAATTAAGAAAATGGTAATAGGAACACACATATAGAGAAAATGGTAATAGGAACAAACATAGATAACTACCTTAAATGTAAATGGATTAAAGGCTCGAACCAAAAGACACAGACTGGCTGAATGGATACAAAAATAAGACCCGTATATATGTTGTCTACAAGAGACCCACTTCAGACCTAGGGACACATACAGACAGAAAGTGAGGGGATGGAAAAAGATATTCCATGCAAATGGAAATCAAAAGAAAGCTGCAGTAGCAATTCTCATATCAGGCAAAATAGACTTTAAAATAAGACTATTACAAGAGACAAAGAAGGACACTACATAATGATCAACGGATCAATTCAAGAGGAAGATATAACAATTGTAAATATTTATGCACCCAACACAGGAGCACCTCAGTACATAAGGTAAATGCTAACAGCCATAAAAGGGGAAATCAACAGTAACACAATCATAGTAGGGGACTTTAACACCCCACTTTCACCAATGGACAGATCACCCAAAATGAAAATAAATAAGGAAACACAAGCTTTAAATGATACATTAAACAAAATGGACTTAATTGATATTTATAGGACATTCCACCCAAAAACAACAGAATACACTTTCTTCTTAAGTGCTCATGGAACATTCTCCAGGACAGATCATATCTTGGGTCACAAATCAAGCCTTGATAAATTGAAGAAAATTGAAATCGTATCAAGTATCTTTTCTGACCACAATGCTATGAGCCTAGATATCAATTACAGGAAAAAAAACTGTGAAAAGTAGAAACACATGGAGGCTAAACAATACACTACCAAAAAACCAAGAGATCACTGCAGAAATGAAAGAGGAAATCAAAAAATACCTAGTAACAAATGACAATGAAAACACGACGGCCCCAAACCTATGGGATGCAGCAAAAGCAGTTCTAATAGAAAAGTTTATAGCAATACGATCCTACCTCAAGAAACAAGAAACATGTCAAATTAACAACCTAACCTTACAACTAAAGCAATTAGAGAAAGAGGAACAAAACAACCTCGAAGTTAGCAGAAGGAAAGAAATCATAATCAGATCAGATCAGATCAGATCACAAATAAATGAGAAAGCAATGAAGGAAACAATAGCAAAGATCAATACAACTAAAAGCTGGTTCTCTGAGCGGATAAACAAAATTGATAAATCATTAGCCAGACTCATCAAGGAAAAAAGGGAGAGGACTCAAATCAATAGAATTAGAAATGAAAAAGGAGAAGTAACAACTGACACTGCAGAAATATAAAGGATCATGAGAGATTACTACAAGCTACTCTATGCCAATAAAATGGACAACCTGGAAGAAATGGACAAATTCTTAGAAATGCACAACCTTCCAAGATTGAACAGGGAAGAAATAGAATAGGTTCTGATGAACCTAGGGGCAGGACCGGAATAAAGACGCAGACGTAGGGAATGGACTTGAGGACACGGGGAGGGGCAAGGGTAAGCTGGGACTAAGTGAGAGAGTGGCATGGACATATACACTACCAAATGGATAGCTAGTCGGAAGCAGCCACATAGCACAGGGAGATCAGCTCGGTGCTTTATGTCTACCTAGAGGGGTGGGATAGCGAGGGTGGGAGGGAGATGTAAGAGGGAGGAGATATGGGGATATATGTTTGTGTATAGCTGATTCACTTTGTTATGCAGCAGAAACTAACACAGCATTGTAAAGCAATTATACTCCAATAAAGATGTTAAAAAAAAACACACCAAAAAACAAAAAAATAACACATGGGGCAGAAATCAATTAGTGGTTGTTTGTCTGCAAGAGACATTGGAGAGGGGAGGAAGAGACTGATGATAAAGGAGGATGAGGGAACTTTTGTGGGTGAAGGCAATGGCCCATAGCTTGATTGTGGTGACAACTACATACCTGTATAGGTTTGTCAAAACTCGGAGAAGTATACATTACAAGAAGGCAACTGTAGGTGAACCTTGAACAATGAAGGGATTAGGGGCACCAAACCTCCACGCTGTCAAAAATCTACATATAACTTTAGAGGCAGCCCTCCATATCTGCAGTTCCTCCATATCTGGGGATTCAACCAACTTTGGATTGTATAGATGTATTTAGTGAAAAAAATTCTGTGTATAAGGGGACCCATGAAGTTCAAACCCATGTTGTTCAAGTGTGAACTGTAGCATCATAGATAAATTATACCTCAAAACCCTGACAAACACACACACAAATACACACACATTACAGACAAATATACTTGCATTATTGAGGTCTTAGACTTATTGACCCCAAACTAAACCAACAGCATCTACATAATTTGTTTTGCATGAGATTGGAATGTTTTCTGATCGATGGAAGAGCTATGGTTTAATGTTAGGAAAGGAACTGAAATAAAATTACTAACTTTTAAGGTTCTTTTTCTGGCCAGATGGATGAAAACTGAAGGTGTACTATTAGTTAAATAAATATTTACTGAAGACCTAGTACGTGCCAGGCTCTGATTTAATGCTAGTTGGCAGAAGGAACTCCGCAGACAAAAACCTCTGCTCTCGCGGGCACGGATTTTAGTTAGAGAACATGAAGATAAATAATGACCCAGATAAGATGTATTTTATGTCAGATGGTCTTAAGTGCAATGGAGGAAACAGAAAAAGCAGAGAATAGGGGTAAGGCGAGCCAGCGGTGTGGAGCTGGGTTGTAATTATAAAGCTCTATCATTAAGTCATCAAAAGTACATGTGAGAGAAAATGGCAAGGCACTGGAGAGAAAATGACAAGGAACAACAGACATGCTTCTGGCCCTCCTGGATCATTCGCCCAGTGGAGGGGAGATATTAATTAAATAACTGTATAAATGTGAAACCACAAACTGTAATAACTGCTTTGTTGCTTTGTGGTTTAAAGAAAATTGTATGAGGAAAGGGTCCTATGATCAGATAAGTCTGGGGGACCTTGTACACTATATGCCCACCTTTCTGCTCCCCCTTATTAATACATGAACACATTAAGAACCCCAAGAGTCTCTAAAGTGACTATAAATACATTTACTTGAATATTTACTGAATGTATTTGGCTGTGGAATAATTTGTCTATTAGCCTCTCACAGAATATAATACGTAAGGAGATGCACATATTTTTTCCAATTATTCTAATTTTCGTTACTAAATTAATATTAACAGAAAGATAACAGGCAAGCCAAAACTACTAGGGAAGAAAAAATACAGTTTTGTTCAATGTTTCTATTTTTTGGTCTTTGAATAAGAGAATGAATCAGGAACTTAAAAGAACTGTGTGCTTTCTCTGGATCTATTTTTGATGAAATCTGTCAAACGTTTGCCAACATTTTCAGCTTCAAAATATAATTTCCAGACACCAAACTTCTTGACACAGAACCGTAAAGAAATCTTGACTTGTACTTAATATAGGGTTGTTGTTATGGTATATTGAAGGATGGAAAAAATGAGTTAACATGTTGACATTGTTGAATGCAAAGGTTATTACTGTGGGATAAAGAAGATACACATACTTAGTGGAGGAAGGCAGAAAAGATCCATGAGGGGGGCTGGATTCAAATTAGAGCTATAATTATGAATTAAAAAAAAATTTATATTGGAGTATAGTTGATTAACAATGTTGTGTTAGTTTCAGGTGTACAGCAAAGTGATTCAGTTGTACATATACATGTATCTATTCTTTTTCAAATTCTTTTCCCATTTAGGTTATTACAGAATATTGAGCAGAGTTCCTGGTGCTATACAGCAGGAACTTGCTGGTTATCCATTTTAAATACAGCAGTGTATACATGTCATTATGAATTTATAATTAAAAAAAATTTCGATATGGCTATAGGCCACTCACTGTCACTTTAAAAAATGAGAAAAAATACGGTATTTAGTAAAATATTTTTTATTCTACTCATGACCAACTTCATGCTTCTTTTCTTTTTCTTTTTCCCAGCCTCACTGCTGTAGTTTTGTTTGAGCTGAAAATTGTTCCCTTCAGAGGGAAATTGTTTGGAGTTTTCAGCAACCATTGCTGTGGCTTAGATTTTGAAATTCCTGATATGAAGAAAAAAAAAAAAGTATAAAGAGCCTAGAAGTTGACTTTTCTGTCATCTGGGTGGTTTCTAATTTTTTTTTTTTTTGCGGTACGCGGGCCTCTCCCACCGCGGAGCACAGGCTCCGGACGCGCAGGCCCAGCCGCTCCGCGGCATGCGGGATCCTCCCGGACAGGGGCATGAACCCCCATCCCCTGCATCGGCAGGCGGACCCTCAACCACTGCGCCACCAGGGAAGCCCTGGGTGGTTTCTAATTTATATGACCTGGCTTCAAGCAGAAAGCAAACATTACAAATATCTCTATACTCACTGATTTCTACAGCCTCACCTTAATTTGTCACACCCAGAGATAATTTTGAAGTCAACAGGCAGTCTTTATGTAAGACAGAGAAATTAAATGGGGGAAGGAAACAAAGCCAGTTTCCAAAGATTAAAAAGAGGAAAATTAATTACAAGCAAAGTGCAGAGAAACTATAGTTTGGAATGAATCATGCCATACAGTCAATTATAACACTAATCTAAAGCTCTCCTTTGACATGGAAAATAGATGGGCGTTAGTGGATTTTTCCTTCTGAATGTGAAAATATAAATCAGTGTGTGCGTTGCGGGGTGGTTTAATGTTTAATATCCAATTTCTTTGTCTGAGATTTAGCCTTTTTATATCTTTATCTTACTGATCAAATAATCATATTATATAAGCACAGATATCTGCTTTGTACTGCCCTGTTAAATACTGATGTTTGGTTAAAACAAATGTTTTAGCGTATGATGTATACGTATAGCTGATTCACTTTGTTATACAGCAGAAACTAATACACCATTGTAAAGCAATTATACGCCAATAAAGATGTTAAAAAAAAAACAAAAACAAAAACAAAACAAAACACTTCAAACAAAGGAGTTACAAAGCTGTTATAAAAGGATTAAACTGGTCAAAGTCAGAATGATTGTGGCCAGGTTGGCACTGCCTCAAAGGTTAGCCATCCATTTTTATTTCTATGGCATTTTGTGGCCTTTGGAGTTCCAGGCTGGTGTATACTTAAAGCACATGCCTTGGACTTTAAATTGATTAAAATAAAAAGATGGAAGGGTTCATACTTTTCTATTTTATTTGTACTTTAGTCTGCAGAACTCCAAAATATTTCTGAAGTTCAAGGCACCTCCAAGACAAGTTATTTGTAGAAAATAAAATAAAATCTATATTCCTCATGATGTATGTCTGAGATTTATTCTCCAATTAGGCTTGGCTCTCTGTTCCTTATGGAAGGAAATTTGGCCCAAGGGAACGGTAAATACTTTATGCTGATAGAAAATCATTAGCTGGTTGATCAGTTGGGATTGACCAATCTTTAGACAGCTATTCAGTAATTTTTTAATGAAATAGGTAATTATAGGTTATTTCCTAGTAAAAAATACTAGATGTTCTTCATGAACATTCTTCATACAGTTTAATGCAAATAGAAAACAAAAGCAAATAGGACTCTGCAAGAAGAACAAATAAACTAAAAGAAATAGAAAAATACCTCCAAACACCTAACTAAAAGAGAAAAATTCTTCCAAATCCCTTTTTCAACATGGCAAACCAAAGAGTGAAGCCCACTTATTTAAAGCCATGCTTAAAAAAGAGATTAGAAGACAGTATAATATATGGAAATAGTAAATTCATTTTTATTTTTAGTTTTTTTAAATTTTTATTGGAGTATAATTGATTTACAATGTTGTGCTAGTTTCAGGTGTATAGCAAAGTGAATCAGTTACACATATACATATATCCACACTGTTTTTAGATTCTTTCTCCATATAGGCCATTACAGTATTGAGTAGAGTTTCCTGAGCTATACAGTACATTCTTATTATTCTTATTAGTTATCTACTTTACACATATTAACAGTAGTGTGTATATGTCAATCCCAATCTCCCAATTTATCCCTACCCACAGTTAATGTAAATTTAAATTTTAGGGTTAGACTGACCCACAGTCAAATTCCAGCTCTTATTTACTAGTTGTTTGACCTTGGCAAGGTACTGAAACTCAATTTTCTCACAAATAAAATGAAGATCATATCTAAGTCATAAGGTTGTTTTGGACATTTTAAATAAAATTATATGTAAAATGTTAGCACAGTGCTGGCATAGAACACAAGAGAACTGTTGCTTTGATTTTCATTTTACTTATAATTAGTATGAATGTTTAGTTGCAGTTTCCTTTCTAGTTCTGCACTGTCCTGTCCTGTTTCTTGTGAAAACCGTAAGGAAGCATGTTAAAGAAAGTTGAAGTTCCAGTTTTTGCTTTGGGGAAGGTAGCAATGGTCAGGGGTCAAAGATTAGAACTTCATTACTACATACTACAGGACTACATCTTTTTAGCAGACCTAGGAGAAATAACGTGGTGGTGAGCATACAATTATCCTCAGCCTACCCTGCTGCCGATTATTCTATCCATTTTAACATTTTAGTGTTAGGCCTCACTTTTCCTGGAAAAACTAGCAATTACAGGTTTTATGATTTTGTTTGGACAGGTCTCTCTGGCGTAATGCTTACCCTACTGCATCTTGACATGTCTGAAGCATACTTCAGAGTGAAGCTCAAATGATTCTTCTGCATGAATACCTCCCAATATCCTTGTAGAGTATCCATTTTTACATCACAGGTGTTCTGACAGTAGTTAATATCATCACTGAAACACTGCTGTGTGTTACAGCTAACTTTTGTGCATGTCTTATCTTCCCTAAAATGTTGTGAGTTAGATTTCATCCCCTGTGCTAGGTAAACACTTCTTGTCACACAATAGTCATAGTTGGCATTTATTAATTTATGATCAATTAATCAGAAATGACTTTGTATTTTCAAACCAAATAGCTATATATTTTTTTCAGTAAAAGTAATGTTACTTAAATATAAAACATATATTTGGGAAGAATCAAAAGATGTTATAGTCTTGACTGTTTTATCTTCAGTCCACTATTATAGTTCATGCTCTATAGTCATATTTTGTAACTAATGTAATGGGTGATGCGTTATTTCATTTTGGATCAGGTTAATATTGACTGTCCTAGGTTCTATCAATGCCTAGATAACTTAAAATGTCACCAGGGCACTTTTCCTTAACATAGTGCTGTTGTATATTTTCATGTTGAATATTAAATTTAGCAAAAAAATTCCTTTAGTTCACTGAATTTAGGATACTATCCACTGTAAGATACAATCTCTTTTCAGAGATACTGAAGTGTGCAAATATGTGCATCTTCCAATCTATGAGTATGAAACAATAAACTCCTTAATGGTGGTCCATATTAGGATGCTTTTGGTTGCAAGTTATAGAAGATTCAAATCATAATGCCTTAAACACTGATAATAATAAAGTACAGATAACAAAATTTCCAAAATTTCCTGTAGGTTTGGTTAATTAAAAGGCTCAGCCGTGACATCACATACCCAGGTTTTTAATATATTTCCCCAGGGCCTTAGCTTTTGTCCTCATGCTTGAGCTGCTATCCTTTCTCAGAAGTTACCCCAGCACACTTCTCATAGTTCTTTGGGCAGAGTTAAATCACATGATTTTCCCCAAGTCAGTCCCTGGAAGAGGGGATGATACTGTCACCATAGGCTAAAGAGGTTCAAGTTCTAAACCTCTGGGGCTGATGATAAGACCCTCTTTTTCAAGAACATGGACCTGATGAGAAGATCATGTGCATAATATCGAGGTGTTGCTAACAAGAATGGAGGGAATATTTATTTGAATAGATACCAACGTGTTCACTGCAATTTGTTTATTTATGTTTCTGCTTACGTATCTATTTCTAAAGCCAACTGTTTGCTAAAGTATTGAAAATGTGTTTGCTTGAGTTGTTTACCTTTATAACTGGAAGCTCTTGGATTTTATTTGAAATAAAAAGAGAAGTCTCATGCGAGGAAGGACAAATTAAGAGTATGGGATTAACAGATACAAACTACAATACTATATAAATAAAACAGACAAGCAACAAGAATTTACTGCATAGCACAGGGAATTATAGTTAATGTCTTGTAAGAACCTATATTGGAATTCAATCAGAAAAAAGTAACTGAATCACCATGCACAGCTGAAACTAATACAATATTGTAAATCAACTATACTTCAATTAAAAAAAAAGAAGTCTCATGATTTGTAGCAGAGAGCCTCATCCATGACTGCTTTCCTCCTAGAAACTCCTCTGGTCGTGTAAATTAAATTTAAAAGTTAAGAAAACTGATTGATACTTTACAAAAATGTAAAAGACACTTCATAAATGTCACAGTTGCAGCTAGCATTAACCAGTTTGCTTAATATGCCAATCCACTCACTATGGAAAGAAAATTCCCTTCGACTTGATGGTGAGGGCTCTCTAGATGATAAGGTAACAAATTTGTTTTCACAGGCTGATTAGTATCAGTATTACAAGTTGGTGAAGAAGACATTTCCTCACAGAGAATGAGTTGATAGCCCTTGAGAGCCTATTAAATATATGTCAAAAGGATACATTAATTAAGTCCACACTAATTAAAAAATAATATCTATCATAGTCTGTATGATATGGTCAACATCAGTATCATTCTTTGAAAGATTTTTTTAAAGAATCATATTTCAATACTAAGTTAAATATTTAATCCAATTATAAGCATCAATCTCCTTAGCTTATAATATAACATACTATTATATAATGGAGAACTTCCCTGAGAGAATGGGCCGGTAGAATCGTAAGTACTCTGCGTATCTGCAGCAGAGAAACGGACAAGGTCAGAAAGGGCGCCAAAGAGAACTTACGCTGGAACTTTACCTGCAGTCAATCCTAGTCCCTCAAATTTGTTTCCTCATAGCCATATCCTCCATATTCCCAGTATAGGCTGCTAGATCTCTCACATTTCCACTGAAATATTTCTATAGGGCTTCCTACTTCCACTCCTGTCTATTCTTTACCCTCTTTACTGCAGAGTGTAATCTTCTAAACCGACATAGTAGATTCATGATATTCATAGTAGTTAAAGTCTCTAAAGTTACTGCAAACATGGAATTAACAAATACTGAACAATTGCTCTTAGAGGACACAGAGGGTTAGGTTCCTGTGAGCCTCTGGTCAACTGATCAATACATAACCTTGTTTTCTGTGTGTTTATGTTTAAAGACCCCTTATATAATATATGCTGTTGGTTCACTAATATTGCACTCATGGCTACAGCACTATAACTTACGCCTGAATGAAGCTTATTTAACATATTTATTTTCTCCATAAGGCGCATCACAGCCTTCTTGCACTTGGAAACACTAGACAGCAGTTCAGCACTTTGCTTAGAAGCCATTTTAAACAGCAAAATCACCAAGGAAGAGAACAAAAATGAACAAAATGTGGTTCTAAATACACTGTGAAAAAGACACTTGTTATAGTATGAGAGCTGCAATGAGAAGGCAGTGTCAACTTGTTTGACCTCAGCTGAGAACCTGTGTGCAGAGTGAGCTGAATTTTTCACCACTCTGCACATTCCTGCTAAAAACCATGAAAGCTCCTCATATATTGATTTTGTGGTACAAATGTTATTAGCAAGTAAGTGAATTTGCAAATACAGAGTCTGTGAATGATGAGGATTGACTGTACTTTGAATCAGGTGATGCCCTACTTGAAACCTTTAATGACTTCTCATTTGACTCAGGAAAAAAAAAAAAAATACAATCCCAAATCCTTGCCACTGCCTACAAGGACCTGCTAGCTTGACTCCAGCCTCTCTGTCCAATTTCTCCAGCCACCTTCCTTCTTGCGTACTGGAGTTCAGCCACAGGGTTATTTATCAGTTCTTTGGACATCCCAATATTTCCCCAGCTGAGTCTCACACATACTTCTACATTTTCACCTCCTCACTGGAATGCTCTCCTTTTCTTCCTCTCCTTCTCCTACACACACACACACACACACACACACACACACACACACACACACACACACACACACACACACACACACCTTTCTTTCCTTCCACATTTGTTTTTTTCCTGTCCATCAGATCTCAGCTAACATAGCTTCTCCTCAGAAAGGATTTTCTTAACCATCCAATTTAAAGTAGGTCCCTCCTGTTACTGTTCCTTATAACATTCTTTTTGTGCTTTTTATTAGCTTAGTACAATTAGTAGTTAGGAATCTACTTGCTTAATGCCTATCATTCTTATTGGACTGCAAGCTCCTTAAAGGCAGCCTATTTGATGACTGGTATATAACTATGCCTAACATTGTGTCTGGCCGCTGAAATCCCTGAATAAATATTAGCTACCAACTGACTGACTCATTGAATGAATAGCACTTTAAAGGATCAACAACTTTTCACTACACAAAAATCTGGCAACTGACAACTAGTGGCTGGGCAAAACTCACTTTCGTAAGACTTAAACAATTCATCAATCCTACACTTACTCCAGAATTTTGAGCTGGTGACATTTGTCTGCAACTTATAACAGTATGACACAAGTACTGTTGGCAGAAGGATGCCACCATACAGGCAGCTAGTTTGCACTCCACTACAGTTACAAATGGTAAAGACCATCACTGCTACAAGCTGGGGAATAAGGTGCACAGACATAACATGATAGGTGAAAATTACCTGATACCAAATACTTATTTTAAAGGAAGACACACATATTTGCCTGCCCTTGCCATTTATCCAAAATGTTTTTCAGCTTCATGTGCAAACTGAGTCATTTAACAAATATTTACTGAGCACAGTCCATCTCTAGACCCTGAGCTAAGCACTGAGGATAGAACACAATATAAATAATTCACTAATATCATGGTGCGATATCACAAGAAACAATGTTGTTATTTCTTTATATTGGGATCTCCACACATAAACATACCTGGCAGAACTGCCACAAAGTATCTGGAAGATTCCACCTTTTCATGACGATGGATGGGTTAATTAATATTACCTCTTAATTTGTTTCTTTATCCTTCAAGTTATATTTTCTCAATGTTCATGTCAGGAAAAAAAAGGCACAGCGCAATTGTACATGTGGGTTTAACTCCTTAAAATTTAAGGTTTAATTCCTTAAAATAATTTCAAGGACAGAAATGTCCTAAAATACAACTATGATGATTAGGCACTCCACTGGATGTTCCATGGTTGAAATAGATCTGGTTCCTGCCCTCATGCACCTTAGTATCTAGTGTCAGGATGGGTGAAGCTATTAAACGAATGTTTATATATAAATTTATAATTACAAACTGTGATAAGTGCTAGGGAGTGAAGTCAAAGTTCTAAGAGTCAGTGCGAAGGGAGCAGAGGAAACCAAAAATATTTCTGAGTCAGAGTGGTACTTGTAAGAATCATCAAAATTCATGTGCATTTTAAAGCCATAGGGGAGAGTAGGTTCTCAATAAATATAGGTAGGACAAAACAGAACTCAGGCAAAAAATTTGCACAAGTACTCAGTCATCCAGAACTGAAACAGTATTCTAATATTATCTTGTTCTAAAACTCTGAAAACATACAGCACCTGAAGAGGAAGAACAAAAATCAGACTGCTCACCTTTAAGCTGAATTTTCATTAATCTTTCTAGAGAAATATCCTTAGTGAATACTAACAGTGGAGATTGTTAAACATTTGCAATCAATCAGGTTTAGCACCAACCCTTCATATGCATTATCTCATGTGGTTGCACTATTTTGGTGAGATATTTTGAGATAGTGTTAGGCGGTATCCACATTTGAATCATTTTACCATTTGGATAAGGACTCTGAAGTTTAGAAAAGTAAAGTAATTTACCCCCAGGTCACGCAGCCAGTAAAGGGTAGAGCTGGGATGAGAATCTAACTCCTGCAGATTCCACAACCCATAATCTTCAGTACTTGCAATAAATCATAAATCACCTGAAAGCTGAGATTTTTCTGCTATTTTCTTGTTGGGGTGTGTGCGTGTGTGTGTGTGTGAGAGAGAGAGAGAGAGAGAGAGAGAGAGAGCGAGCATATGTGCTGAATTACATCTGTCAACATGTCATCAAGTGTTATGAAATTGAGGTTTTAATATAAAGCATTATAAAGGAATCACACTTATAAAGCTACAGTTCAGTAGCTCTAAGGTATAGGATTTAAACAAAATTGCAATGTTGAGAATCCCAAAATTAGATCTAAAAGATACTGTAAAATTACTTCTAGAGAGAGGGCATCTATATAAGGTTTTTTCCTGACACATATACAAGTATTTTAACTATTCAAAAAATTTTATTTTCCCTGACATTAAACAATAAATACCTAATTAAAACACAGATGCATTTCTACTAGCTTCGAATTTAGAGCCTACTATATTTGAAATAATTGCTGGATCATTTATCATAATGCAAAGCACAGAGAGATTTTTCATCTGAATCACTGATGCATTTTAACATTACAGCTTTAAAAACAACTTTCCTTATTCAATTTTTAGTAGTGAAAAGAAGCAATGAATTCTAAACCAACACTGGGGGAGTAGGGAAAAAAAAAAGAGGGATATTAGGACAGAAAGTTTTATGAGTTTTGTCCTCACATGCTGTTGAAGAACTGAAAAGTATTAATAATGGTATTAATAATTAATGGTTTAGTGCTTGAGACTGAAGTGGTAATAAAGTTTCAAAACTATATTCTGTAAAACATGTCTATCATCCATCCTTCCGGCCATCCATCCATCCAGCCAGCCATTTATCCCTCAATCCTCCCATCCTCTATCCCATGATTTGATTCTACAGAATTTGTGGAATTCTAATTGTCATGCCATAAAAATTTGTATGAATAAATCTCTGAACATTACTTTCATCAATTAATTCAGTAAGGATTTTTTCTTGTGCACTTTAATCCAAGCATGTATACTATTTTAAGAACCCCAGTTGGTTTTCCATTGGTATATTATACTTTAAAATTATACCATGAGCAATAACACCCAAGTAACAATGAACACACCTAGTGACCGGATATTGGTCTAAATACTATTCTCTACTGAAAAGGACGAGGAACCTTGAAAAATGGCTGATTTCAGAGCTGGGGCTTGGGAGGTAAAGTGCTCAAAGAATGATTAAGACATATAGAAAGGATATAGAAGCCAGCTTGAAGGGGTTTCAACTGGTAAAACCCGGGACAATTTGAGTATCAAATAACGACAATATAAACTATAAAAACAAAAATCCATGAATCCATAGTGATATAAATAAGTAAGTAAATAAATAAATAAATGGGAGAGAAGGGAAAACTGTTTCTTCCAGTGGAATGCCAACTAATAAGTGTACTAGGAAGAATGGAGTTAGAAAATCATTTGACAACCACTCTTGTAAGTAATAAATGCTTCAGGCAAAAGTAGTGGGTGTAGTAGATGAGACAGAGAATATTTACATAGTCTCAAAGTACTTCCCCAGAAGATGTTAATTACAAAGAAAAAAGAAAGTAACTTTAGAGTAGAGAAGTCTGGCATGACACCTCCTTAATCAAAGATCAACATTATCATCTATAAAGGAAAAAGCTGACATAATTTGCTTCCTGAAGCACTCAGAATGCTCATCTTGAATCTAATCATGAGTAACATAAGCAAAGCAAATTGAGAGAGATTCTACAAAACAAAGGACCTATGTGCTTCAAAACAAAGCCATAAGGAATTGCTTTGGAGAAAAGAAGATTAAAAAGACATGACAACCAAATACAGCACGTGATTCTGCAGTGATCTAGAGTAGGAAAATTTCTTTTCTTCTGTTATGAAGAACATTTGTGGAAGAATTGGTGAAATTTTAAAAAGATCTGTAGGTTAGACAATGACATTGTACCACTGTTATTTTCCTGATATTGATTATTTTTTTGTTTGTGTTTATGTAAGACAATGTCCTTGTTTTAGGAAACACATACTGGAGTATTTTGGAATAAAGGGGTATCATGTCTATAACTTACTCTCAAAAGGCTCAGAAAAGTTTACATACACACACACATACATATATATAGCAAAGGTGTTTAAATGTTAATATTTTGGTAATATGGATGTAGTATACATGGGAATTCCTTGTGCTACTTTTGCAATCTTTCTGCAAGTTTGAATTTAATAAAAACTTTTTAAAAATGTGCTGTAATCCAATATGTTTTTGGAAATTTTGTGTTGGAGAAAATTATGGAAGTGTCAACTATTAGGAATCTGAAACTGAGGAAATATTTCAAGCAAAAAGGTGGAAAAGGGGTTCAAAGAAGAGGTTTTCATGGTGGGACAGGTAACAAGAAGAAAAAGGAAGTTCCAAAGTATTTTATACCTTTGTTTCAGTTTGTTTTTGTTTGTTTTTTGCCATGGTAAAATGTGACAGGTTTTCATTTGGATTTAGTAAGGACTAAATAAGAGAAAGCCATGAAATAGTAAATAAAAAAATCTTAATCCAACAGCAGAAAATCAGACAAAACACAATAAATGAAGAGAAGTCCATTATAACATTGCTTTGTATTATCCAGATTCAAGCATGCTAGGGGCAAACACATGGATGGTCCTGTGTTGAGGAGGAAATCAACAGGCTGGGCTGGCTCCTTAATTACAAAGCCAAGTGATGTGAAGTAGATTATAACCTGCTGGACCCCACTTCCCTTATTAATTAAGCAAATTAGGCTGGGTAATTTTTATGTTCCCTTCTAGTTCTAAATTTCTATGATTTTGTATCGCCCAAATTATAAATGATAAAAGAATGGTTAATTTGAAATGTGGGCTAGCCTATTTTTCCAATAAAAGTCTGACAAAGGTTTTGCTGTGTTTTGTTTTACTGTGTCAACAAGAAGATTCAGTTTTTATGGCAGACACTACTTGTGGCCTACCTAACAGCCTTCACCCCTTTTTTTTACTACTAACAGAACCCTAATTCTGTATAACTGAGGGTGGAGTAAAGGGCTATCCCTTTCTTACAGTGAGAGTGGATTCTCATCCAGCCCCAGGGATGACTCATAATTGTTCTAAGCAAACAATGGGAATCCCATGCCTGTCTCCCAATGATAGGTTTAAGGGTGGACATGCCAGTTTTCCCAAGACAATAAAGGAAGTTTGCTGAGACAGGGAGACACTGAGAAATATTTTCTTTCCAGATAAAAAGAGGGAAACACACAAGGTGGAAACGCTCATGTCCCCTCCCCATTATTTTTCCTGCCTTTGATGTGGTTGTGTGATGAATGTGATGGTTAGAGCTGAGGCAACCATCTTATGACCATGAGGCGTTAAGTTTAAAATGGAAAAGCCAACATGCTGAGAGTGAGTGATAGAAAATGCCTGGTATTATGGATTGAATCTTTGTGTCCTCACAAGATTTATATGTTGAAATTCTAACCCCCAATATGATGGTATTAGGAGGTGATTAGATTATGAGGGTGGGACCATAATGAATGGAATTAGTGTATTTATTAAAGGAACCGAAGAGAGCTCTCTTCCTCTTCTGCTGTGTAATGACTTAGCAAGAAGACAGCCACCTATGAAGCAAGAAGAAAGCTCTCACCAGACACCAAATCTGCCAGTGCCTTGGTCTTGGACTTCCCAGCCTCCAGCACTAGGAGAAATGAATTTCTTATGGTTACAAGCCACTCAGCCTAGATAATTCCAACTCATTTGGTTGATGTACACACACATACACACACACACACACACACACACACACACACACAAGCAAACAGTTGCTTAATAGTTCCCTTAGGACAATAATTACTGGGTCAAAGTATGTGATCAAAATTTTTTTGATACAGATTGCAAAACTGCCCTTTAGAAATGTCACACATAAGAGGTCCTGTTTCCCCACACACGTAACTCCTCAGGATATTTAATCAACATTGTAAATCATTACTAGTATGAAAAACTAAATAATCAGTCCCCTTTTATTTTTCATTCTTTGGTTATCATTATTGTCTACTACTTTCAAGTGTTTATTGACTATAGTGTTTCTTTCTTTGGTAAATAACCTTTCTGTCCATTATTCCATTTGAATGTTTACCTTACTAATTGTTAGTAAGTCAAGTGTTTAGTGGCATACATCAGAGCAGGAAGAGCACAGTCTCGATATCCAGGTGACCTGGCTTCAAATTCTGGTTCTATTTACTAATTGTCTAACTTTGGGCTACTAAAAATCTTTCTATACTTCAGTTTTATTGCTTCAGTTTCATTGCTTATAAAAGGATAATAAAGTACCTTTCTCATGGAGCTCTTAGAATTACTAGTTAATACATTTAAAGCACTTAGAATAGGCCCTGACATGATAAGCACTACATAAGTGCTAGGTATTATTATAATTATTAAAGATATTAGTATTCTGTCCTAAATCTTACTTTTATTGTTTTTTCAACTCTTTAAACGGTGTCATATGTGACTCACAAAATTTTACAGTTTTGGGTGGGTAAATCAACAATCTTTTCATTTATCATCTCTGGCTTTGATACAATGCTTAGGAAGTTCATTCTTATTTTAAAACTCTTATGTTTTCTTTAGTATATATATATATATATATATGTATGTATGTATGTATATGTTCTTACTTTTCATATTCAACTTAATCTGGAACTTATTTAGGAATAATCTGTGGGTAAAACTATATCTATAACTATCTATCTATCCATCCATCCATCCATCACCTACCTACCTATCAATTGTTGGCCAATTGTATCAGTTTGATATGCTAAATATTTCATCCTTTTCTGATACATTTAAAATATGTTTATCACATTGTCAGTCTGCATTTGAACTTCATTCAGCTTTTGGACATTGCATTATGCCCCAATGAACTATATGAATTCCCTGAATACTTATCATTTCCACACCGTTTTAATTATTAGAGTTCTAGAACACATTTTAACAAGCCCATATGCATTAATCTTTTTAAAATTTTAAACTATTTTAATATTTATTTTGCTGGATAGATTTTAGATTCACATTTTTTTCTAAGAACTCTGCATATCCCCGCAATCCTACTAGATGGCCATGAAGACTTTTACATTCACAAATAGATTCAGGGAGAATTGATAACTCTTACATATTTAGATTTTCCATCTAGTTTTGTTTTTTAATGTCTGCCCTCCAGATTTTGTCATTTTCTTCACAGAGGCTTTGCCTCTTTCAAGTCTAGAGTTTTCATATGTATAGTAGTTATTTTAAATGCGAGAACTTTTTTTCACTCTCTCTCTTTTTTTTTTTAGCTGCCCTGTTCGGCATGTGGGATGCACAGCTGTGGGATCTTAGTTCCCCAATCAGCGATCGAACCCACACCCCCTGTACCGGAAGTGCACAGTCTTAACCACTGGACTGCCAGGGAAGTCCCTATTCTCTTTTATACTGATATTATGAATGACACATACAGAGAGCACTGAATTTTTGTGTTATCAAGGATAGCCACTTACTAAATTATTTTATAAAGTATCTGCTGATTTTCTTAGGTTTTCCTTAGTGGATAATTGTATCATCTATAAATAATAATAATTTTCACAATCTTGTCTCTTCTTTTCCAACACATACATTTATCTATTGCTGTTTTATTTCATTTGCTAGAACTTGTAGGAAAATATAGAATGATAATAGTGTTAGTGGCAGTTTGGTCTTATCCTTGCCTTTAGTGAACATGGTTTCAACATTTCCCTGGTTCTCAGTTTCTGAGAGATTACAATTTCAAGAAAAAGCACATTTATTTTTAGCTTACTAAGAAATGTCTTGGAAATGGATATTGATGTTCTCATAATTAATTAAAAATATCCTTGATGTTTAATTATCTTTTGAATTCTTAGATGATCTTTTGTATACATTAAATATTTCTAAAAATAAAAATTATATTGAAGCTTTGCAATATTTTAACCTATGTTGATTGTGTCTCCCAAAAGATAAAGTACTGAAAGAAATAAGTTAATTGCCAATTACCAGTTCTGTCAAAATCTGGGCTCCCCTTCTAACATATCTAGACATATATCCTCAGAGGAAAACTGCTTAAGAATATTTTTTAAACATTTTTTTTTCTCTACAGAAGTAACATGTATCTACTATTTTTAAAAGTTAGAAATATAAACAAGATAAAAAGAAAAACAAAAACTCATATGCTAATAAACAGGAGATAGTTATCGATGTCAATATGAGACAAGAAGGAAGGGGGCAGGACACAACCATTAAAAGAATGACACAACCATTACGAAGAACAGGACATGACAAAACCCAGTTAGAACCTACTAGACCCAGGATGGCAGAAGATTCGACTTCCAGTAGACCTTGATCCTCATTATATGCTCATTGTAATACATTAGCATATGCTCTCACAGGCACTCTCACAGGCACCATGACTGTTCTGAGGCTGACCATAAAAGGTCAAGAACTGGGCAGTGGCCCAGTTCCTGGAAATCCCTGCCCCTTCCCCGAAATAGCGAGGACAATCCTCCCGCTCCTTAGTCTTCGACATTAGCCAGCCTATAAAAACTAACCACCCCCACGCCTTGGAGCTGCTCTTGACTTCTGAGATGGTCCACATTCTATGCAAAGTGTGTCTCTCTGAATAAATCTGCTTTCTTTTTTCTTTGGCTTGCTCTTGAATTCTTTCCTGCATGAAGCCAAGAGCCATCACTTGGCGGCCTATCCCAGGCACTCGCCCAATTCCTGGGACGTGACCATCCTCTCGCACCCCACTTTATCCCACAATAAATATTGGGTATTTGTTTTTCATACATTTTCTTTCCACTTTCTAATATATGTGTATAAAATACATTAAAAATAGAATTTTATCTTCTATATCTTGCTTTCTAAATGGGATAAAAAATAGGAATTATTGTAGAAAGTACAAAAAGAAGGTTAAGAATTGCTCAAGTTGGTAAATCTTCATAAATTTTCCCATGACCTCCTGTTAGAGTCTGACATTATTTTCAATACCAACATGATATTCTTCAAGGAAAAAAGGATTTTTAAAAATTTCACAGTATAAAATTCACACATAAATACTATAGAATATCTGAAAAATAGCAAAAAATTATTTACTATTTTTGAAAAGCAAATAAAAAGGGTGTAGGTTGTTTGAATATTAGCCTTCAAGACACCTGATTACTTAACCTATCAAAACAAGTGTAGAGCCCAGTAGATTCAATGTTTCAATGAGAATTAGAACATAGAGGATTATTAGAGAACTGGTTGGTTTGCATTATGGAATTCTGGGCTGACTCATAATGTAGAAGCACAGTGATCAAGCTGTAGCAGAAGAAAAAAAAGGCTCCAGTAACGTCTGTTAAAAACCATTTGACTCCTGGTTTCAGGCAAAGATTTTAAAAGGTTAATGTCTCATTTACTGCAAACATGTTACCACAGGGAAGAAAATATTGAATTTTTTAGGTCCACTATTCATAAATTAACTATCTACTGATAAAAGCTACAAACTAGATCATTCATAGAAATGGGTAATTTTCTTAAGATCCCTTTAACAATGAAAGATAGATTTGCATTCTGCCTTAGAATGAGGTAAGTTAGTTCTTTTGTTTATCCACAGGCTGTCACCAACCCCCTAGAAAAGTCCTACTGTTAATGATTATATAAAAGACATTTTTATCAGCCTTCTGCCAGTAATGTTTGGAACTAAGGCAACACATCAACATGCCACTTGTTCCCTTTTCTGAATTAAACAATCTGTTATTCTTTTCCATCAGAGAAGAAATATGATGGATTCTATTTCCCAGACTGTAAATGATTTTTTGAGATTCCATGTCTGAAATGTTTCTGCTTACACTTGACAAGGGGAAAAAAAAAAAACTTTCATAAGGCAATGCCATCCTTAAGGTTATAACAGATGTGCTGCAGGGGCACTAGCCCAATTTACCCACTGCAGCAGTGGAATATGAGAGAACCAAGAGGTGGTTTCAAACATTAAAAGATTAGGCTTTACTAGAGAAAGAAAATTGCACTATGGTGAATTGCAGATCTGTGAGCTTGTTTGGCCAAGATGGAACTACGTGACCCCAGGGCACTCCTCTACCTCAAAATTTGCTTGATACACTGAAATTCTCACAGATATCCCTCTTACTGAGCACTGCAGGCCACCCCATTTCTTAACTGCAACTCCCTGGCAATGTCTATTTACACCATAAATAATCTTTGTGTGTGTGTGTATATATATATATATATATACACACACACACAAAACCAGCTATCTTGCCAGGGCCTTAATGCAAAAATGACTTTATGTGACTTTTCAACACTTTCATAAGTGAAACTCCAAGGTGCACCCTGGATTTGGACAGAAGGTGAATTGGAGAAAATGAAAGAAAATGATGAAGGGCTCTAGGTAACCTCCAGAAAGGACAACTTACTATATTTTAACAGTGTTATATCATAAAAAGCCCGTTTATTTATTTATCTATCTATCTATCTATCTATCTATCTATCTATCTATCTATCTATCTATCTATCTATCGGTACGCGGGCCTTTCACTGTTGTGGCCTCTCCCGTTGCGGAGCACAGGCTCCGGACGCGCAGGCTCAGCGGCCATGGCTCACGGGCCCAGCCGCTCCGCGGCATGTGGGATCTTCCCGGACCGGGGCACGAACCCGTGTCCCCTGCATCGGCAGGCAGACTCTCAACCACTGTGCCACCAGGGAAGCCCAAAAAAGCCCATTTTTAAAAAACAAACATATTTTGAGAAACTGTACATATACCCAGGATTATTCTACACAGGCAACATGACAGGTGAAGCACTTATATAGCTAACCCAATTAACATACAAATTAATCAGATGATCGAGGTCTCAAGAGTAGGTTTTCTCTTTTTTGTCCAAATAAACCAGGAAGAAAATTTTCTAAAACCAACCTTTGCCCTAAGGTTGGCTCTATGACCCCTGGCATCTCACAATTGGCTTGGCTTGTGACACAGGTTTTGGTCCCTAGATTTTATCTTGGATGAAGATGTGGTTTCCACTTTGGTCCTATCACTAGCCACAGACACTTGTTCTAAACACAGAGATCTGTCCCATTCCCTAGATTTTGAGGTCTGGGTTGGTTCAGGATTAAAATTATTAAAGAGGTAGACATTTTGGAATGATTACTACTACCAGGTTACATTCTTATTTCTCACTTGAAATGCTATTAGAGGAAACCTTCTGGTTATCAATACTTAACTATGGCCTGCCTTAGTGACAGTTCCTCCTTGGAGTAGGTGAATTTGTCAGTCCCCTAGAGCTATGTATTGACACTTTGGATAGTGATAGTGAACCTTTTAGAGCTGGTACCTGCACATAATTTTGATTATGAAATGGTAAATCTCTGTCTAGAAGCTGAAATCCAGGAAAGGTTGTAGAGATAGGTTTTCTACAAAGAACATGGATTTTCCAATATACATAGGAGCAGACTCATTACAGCTCATCACAAAGACAAGCTCATGGATTTTAAGTACAGTTGAACTTCTCATTATCTATACTCTGCCCACTTATAACAAACCACCCAATATGTCAACATTTACATGGTTAAATCTTTCTATACAAAAGAAATAGATCAAGAGGGTAGTCTTTCTCATACGCAACCCTTTTCCCAAATCATGAGTTAACATTAACTAAAAGACAGCACTATCTGTCTCCTTGCTTTTCTCTTATCCTTTTAAAGTACATCCTCATCTTCTCAGAAAAATACAATATCTCTATGAATAAACATAAATTTTTGGCAAAAGTTTGGTACTCCACTTTTTAAAAAAAATGAAATAGTTCTTATCTATTTTTGATTTGTCATTTCTTCTCCGCTTTTATCTTCAGTTTTGTTTGGCCTGTATCGTCTCTATCTCTGGCAGAAGGGTAGTCCCACTGGGCCTCCAATGCCTTCATTCCACATCTGTTTCTCCATCATCTCCCTCCTCATTTTCCATGCCTCTATCCCATTATGGTAAACACTGTGGTTGGTCACTCAACATCCATTCCATTCCCTTTCCATGGAGAAGCAAAATGGCAACTGGGGGGATTGACCTTATTGTGACTGGCCTTCAGGCATTCTATCCTCTTTGCTAGTAATAAGTTCAAGAAAAGCATGCAACACAATAACAGACAATGAGATTTAAAGAAGTACATGCTGGTGACCTCTGAAAACATTCTCCCTATCTCTTGCTAGAGAACAGTTCAAGTTAATCTCTCTTTTTCCTCCTTGACTTGAACAAGGGGGTATGCAGCAGCCACTCAAAGTCATTCTAAATCAAAGGGGAACCAGCTTCAGGATGAAGACAACATTCTGGATGGAGAGCAGAGAGAGATACAAACTCTAGAACCTGAAAACATTACTGAGCCACTGGACCCACCTATTTTATGCTCTGCTTTCTTACTGCTAAAATCTGCTTGGATTGGCCTGTTATTGGTAGTCCAAAGGACCCAAACTAACACACTAACCCAGACAGTAGCTGTGAGGTTATAAAGATAGTATAGTAAGTCATGGGTCCTGTTTTCAATAAGCACATTTAGGATGGGAATGGGCAACAGATACATCAGTAAGTATAATATCTGTCCTCTAATGATAAACTACTCTAGGATCCTTAGAAGCCAATCCCATCACTAAGTCGATGAGGGCCATTTGCCTGCCACATGAGACAAAATCTATCTAGAGGATATAGTATTACTTATATTAATGTGAGGGAGGGATTCAGTGATAATGATATTAGGGGGCAGTTCTTAATCTCAAGATTATTGTCCTTTAAATCTACTTCTATCATAGATACGGGCTGTCTTCAGAATGGTTAACATCTCATCAAGGCTATTTCAATTCTAATAGTGGCATTTCTTGTCTATGGATCTGAGCACTGTCTAAAACTCGTAAAGGCTTAAAATTCAAAGATAGTAATTTTTAGACCATTTGATTAAGATATGCTATCATTTAGCTAGTTATCTTTCCTATTTATCTACTTATATGCATGCATAATTAAACACATACAAATACTAACTATATAAGTAATATAAAACTCTGAAGGAGATCAGAACGTGCCATCCCAAAATACGCCATATTGATCATTTAGAGCTGAAGGTGACTGAGATTCAAGAAGGGCTCTCTGACCTCTCCCCTTCTACCTCTAAGTAGGGCACAGATTTCCCATGAGAAAGATGCGCTCCCTGTACAGGAAGAGGAGCATATTCTTACCACTGCAGACACAGAGTTGATGCTGAGATGAATCTGTACAGACAAACCTACTAAAACAACCCTTATTTTCCATTAGTTTCCCCCATATATTTCCTAGTCACTTTCCCACAGTTTGCTACCCTTAGACGAAACCGCCTTTTCCTTTGCTTTGTCACATCTCTGTAACTTATCATTTTTTTATTAAAATGGTATATAAGTTCTCAAGCCTACCTGCTTCTCTGAGCCTTCATTTCTTATATATGAAGGACTCTGTGTACATGTAATAATATTAACATCAAGTAAAATTTGTACACTTTTTGCCTGTTAATCTGTCTTTTGTCAGTTTAATTCTCAGGCTCAGTTATAGAACCTAAGAGGGCAGAGGAAAAAAATTTTTCTCCCCAGACCTCTCAGTGTACAAAAAAATGGCTCTTTGTGACTCTAGGATTTTCTCTTGAAAACTATGATTCTGATTTAAAACCAAAAACAACTGAAAAATTTATTTATTTAAATTAAAAATTCATTCTGGTCATTTGAAGTCTAAGGTAACCCTGTAAATGTCTGATTTGATGACTTATTTTCTATCACATTAGATATTTTCCATCATGTCAACAGTGTAAAGATCAAAAATAAAAGTAAATATGTACCTTGACAAATAGTTAATCAGCACCTCTTAGACTTTCTTCTTTATTACTTAATGCCAAATGAATAGTTTAATTGTAAAACTCAGAGCAAATTCACAATCAGAGTTAGACATTCTAACCCTCTGGAAGGAAATTATACAATCACTGGCAGATTAAGCACACACACATAAAAGTAAAATTTAGACATTTAAGGTGTCAAAACACCTTAATTTAAAAGATCAAGAATTCAACCTCAGATACAAGAATTTCAACTCTCTAAGGTAATCAAGGCATCTTATAACTCTAAAGTCAAAGTAATTTAAATCTCAACAAATATTAAGGTATGCTAGAGGCCAAATATGCCAGATGGATATACATTATGAAAAAAGCTTTAAATGCCTCCCATGGGGAAAAATAACTTCCTGAATCCCTTTTACTAAGCAACTTCTCCTGTGACTTATTCATTTATATTTGTTTAATTTTTATTAATTAAAAGCCAGTGTTGTTAATTTCTCTTTCTTTTATCTCAGGTACCAGGTAATTATAATATTAACAATTTATATATTTTGCTACACCTTATTTATGTGGGCAGTTAGACATATCAGCATGTTGGAATGCCTTCTTTTCGTAATTTTGTCTATGGGAACACTGTTGCATAAATCATCTGCACTAGAGGTAGCCATGGGTGAAATGGCCTTTCTTATTAAATGTCACAAGATTTAATGTCACAGTATAATTGGGATGGAAGGATACTTGCACTAAGCTCAAAATGTCTTTTTCTGCTAACACATTATTAACCTACAGGAGTGTTAAAATATGTTTAATAAAGGCCCCATTCACATGGAAATGGTTGGCACTTACTAAAAATTACACTATTTCATTGCTCAGTCCTACGAATTTCTAGTGGAATTCACAATAAGTTTGATTTTCAAGTGAAATTCTAATAGAAGTCCACACTAAAAACTTCAACATTTGTTCTTAAACTATATCTTTAAAAGAATGAAAAATGGTCTTGTGCTTGAAGCACTAATGCATTCTAGTATTATACTGGCAGTGTCAAAGTTCATGCTTAACAAGTATTAGTACTTTGAAACAAAGTCTTTCGGGGTCTGTTCTTGGCTTTGTTACTCTTTCTCCTACCTGCCCACACATACACACAGTGCTGTGCACACAGCTAAGCTCACGTGTTCTAGCCTCCCTTGCAATAAGGTAGGATCATATGACTGAGTATGGACTAATGAATGTGGGCAGATGTCAGGATGCATAAAAACCTGCTCCACAATTCCACATGCCCTCCGTTCTCTTTGCATGAAACAGAAGACTCAGGAGAGGACTCCAAAGCCTGATGCTTGCTGAATAACCGCAATGAACTATTAGTGAGCAAAACCAGGAAAACTATACTGCTAAATTTCTGAGGATGTAGGAGTGACTACATTTAATGCAGTTAGATCATTCTGACTTTCTCTTCTTTCTTCTTTTTTCCTTCCTTCTTTAATTTTTTTTTATCATCCTACACAGGGTAGAATCTACCAACCGAAGAAAGAAGGGAGAAAACCATCTTCTAATTCTGTTTTGTTATATTGATTCAGCCAATGACCTTGAGGAAGCTAGTTAATTTTGTTGGGCTTCATATTCCCAATCATTAACCCAAGGATACATACTCAAGCATTTCATAAAATCATAACCCACAGGACCTTTTGCAAGCAAATGCCTCTAGTTCCATGCCTTCATGTAGAATCTGTCCCCTCCACGCTACAACCTATATGAGAATCTTCACTGTTTATAAAGGAGCTAGTGGTAAGAGTCTACATCCTTATTTCAAAGTCCAAGCCGGCACTTTACAATACTGTTCCTGGTGAAATTCACCTGTAACAATGTCCAACCACCCCACTGTCATTTCAACACATTCACATTTTGTCTTACTTTAAATAGAGTGTACAAGTTCCTATCAGTGAGAGTACTTTAAGTTTTTCCCATTCTTTTCTTCTCAAGGCTAAACTACATCACACCAGTCTTTTAATCTTTCCTTGCAAATGAGTTCCAAAACTTCAAACAGGTCCATCTTTTCTATATCTCTCTTTCATAAGCCATAGTCACATAATTGATCTATTTGGTGGAAAAGTAAACTGAAGCAGAAGAGAAATCCATCGAACTAGCTGTTTATATAGACAAAACTACTTTTGATTGAAGGCTGCTTTTTTTCACACAGTTTTTATAGCCTTAAAAACAGATTCTGAAACGGATAAAATACTCAAGGAAAATGACAATGAATGAGTTTAAGGGGATATTTTTTTATGTTTGAAGTGCCACATGTCTATGCATATTTTACAGTACAATTAGTTCGTGATAATAGTTACTTTCACTTCAGCTAGGCACATTCCCCATAGGCTTCTATCATTAAGTATATTTGATCAGGGCAGAACTGGACATGAGTGAAAAACTTAGAGGCATGTGATTTGACCTAGTCTCTCTTTGTAATTTCCAGAGTGGCAAGAACTCAACACACCTATCTATTTGGAAGAATCAGGAGAAGCGAAGTGAACTAGTATAGAAAATTGTACCTTGAAAATTTTTAGACAAGGTTAATCAACGTAGTCTTATAGGCTTTAAAAAGCTTCATAATCTTAAGATAAAAGGAATGAGGGAGGGGACTCAACCAATAATTTGGGATCCACTGATAGACCCATACAGCTTACCTAATAAATGCATAAGCAGTTGTCATCGCTATACTCTTTCTGTATGGCTTATTGGGGCTGTGGAGAAACAGGGACTTGCATCCGAATCCCATCTGACCCATTTATTAACTCTATAATTGAATATCTCTGATCACCAAATTTCCTAACTGACGAACTGAGGATAATGATGTTTCACCTGCTCTGTGGTTCTGAGGTTTATATAAGATATAGTGGATAAAGCACTTACCAGAGTGCTTGGAACACAGTACACAGTCGTGGTGAAATAAAGATGGCCGCACATTCTTTGTCACACCTCCCATCTAACAGTGGGGTCTATTTCTCCCCACCTTGAATCTGGGCCTCTCCTGAGACTTTCCTTGACCTAAAGAATGCAGCAGTAGGACTTCCCTGGTGGCGCAGTGGTTAAGAATTCGCCTGCCAATACAGGGGACGTGGGTTCCAGCCCTGGTCCGGGAAGATCCCACATGCTGCGGAGCAACTAAGCCCGTGCGCCACAACTACTGAGCCTGCACTCTAGAGCCCATGAGCCACAGCTACTGAAGCCTGCAAGCCTACAGCCCGTGCTCTGCAACAAGAGAAGCCACCTCAATGAGACGCCTGCACATCGCTCGCTGCAACTAGAGAAAGCCCGCGTGCAGCAACGAAGACCCAACACAGCCAAAAGTAAATAATAAAAAAAAAAAGAATGCAGCAGCAATGTTGCCATATAACCTCTGAGGCTGGGCCTTGAGAGCTTTCACTCACATGCTAGAAATGCTCCTTTGAATCCAGCCATTGAGCCATGAGAAGCCCAAGCCACATACAAAGGCCAAAGGTACTTGGTTTGATAGCTCCATCTCCAGTAACAGTCAGTACCAAGCACCAACCATGTGAGGGAGCCATCTTGGATACTCCAGGCCGCTCAAATTTCCAGAGAACTGCAGCCCTCAACTCTCCATGGAAAAGGAGACTCACCTACCTATGTGTGCCTGGTCAATACGAGAGATAATAGTTTGGTTTTCTCAAGCCACAAAGTTCTAAGTGAAGCCACTAAGTTTTTAATTTTGGGGTAGTTTATTACACAATAATAGATAGCCAAAACCGTGCTCAAAAAAATAGAGCAATTATTATTTTTCTCCAGTGATGAGGAAAAATACACTGGGGCTTCTTTGCTCTACTTAGAGGCTTGAGGGTCAATACATCCTATATTGTTGCTCAATACCAAAACATCAGGGAAATAATAAGTAGGGGCTTTGCCAAAAAAAAAGAAAAAAAAAGGAAAATTTCACTTATATGAAAGACCTCTATAAGAACTAGTGCTTTCTTTCCACTGTAATCTTCACTGCAGTGCATATCCGCTTATTATATCACACACCTGTGAGTTCTTACATGACTATAAATCACAGGACCGAGGATATGTTTGCCCTAAAATCAGGTATCATGACCTCTTTAAAGGGTGCAGTTCTTAAAGACTCACTCACTCTTCTTCGCTTGTGGCCTTTGCAGATTTACATTCTTTTTGCCTCCCTGCTCCTTGTCCCATCTATTTTTGTGGCCATCACAGACCCAGAACAAAACTTGCCTATTTGCCCTCATTTCCTACCTTCGTACGCTTCCTGGATCTTCCTTATAGTATTTTTTAAACTTCTCCCTGTGCTTACTGTCTTTCTCCCTCTCCCAGCCTTGACCTTGACTAGCTACGTCCCTAGATCTATTACATCTAATGGATACCACTTTTAGATTTCCAGTCTTGGCCTTTCTTGCCCTACTGTGAATCACCGTTGCTAGGCCCAGTGTGGTACTTACGGTATTATCTTAATTGCAGGTGTAGAGAGGCACAATGCCTTTTTTCACTAGGACACAAATGAATGAAAATTACAGTAATTTACAAAACAAAATGATTATGTGATTCTAGGTAAATTTCCTAAGAGAGGGGATAATATCAAAATCTATTATACTGTATATTCAGTAACCAATCATACTCTTTGTTTTTGATATAAAGCCAAGCTCCTGAATCCTTTGAAAGTTCCTAATTCCAGGCGAGCAAATTCTTGCCATCTTTGGTGGGGTTTGTCATCAAATATAATAACATGGGGGCAGCTGAGCAATTAATTACCATGGCATGCTTGGCGTCAGCACCTTCAAGTGGTCCAGCTTTGGGGAGTTACCATTCCTTTACCAAAAGAGGCACCACCATTTTAGGAACAGAGTACTTATTGTGTATTTGCAATGTGAAGAAAATGATTACTGTAGATTATAATGATTTAAGATTTTTTGCATGAACAATATGCTCAGTTCAGGAAATTTCCTCTTAAACATAGTAATTATTTTAATTATTTCTTCTCTGGCAAGTTTTCTACTGAAATTTTCTCATTGTGTTTTTAATTGAGATAACTCAATTAAGCCATAGAAATGGTAAATTATTCAAATTGCAGCAGTTTTTGTTCTACGTGGGTTTGAAAAGAAACACTCTTTTTCTTTTAAAGTCCTGAGTTTGAAGAAATGTTTTCAGTATTTACTCCTCAGCTATCTGTTTCTCGGCTGTCTGGCTCTCCGTGGTGACACGGCGGCAGTCTCTTGCATTTCACGAGACCACATCTCTCAGTGAGGACAATTCAAACTGCAAAGAAAGGGGATTGGAGCTGAGACCCGGAAAACCAAAGAGGTAAGGATCACATTTAGAGGCAACTGGCTGTCAAATATAGACTTGAACAAGCAGTTCTAACAATTTGTTAGTATCATGTGGAGAAGTATTTAGATAGCTAGCCTGTAAGGATCACAGGCTGCGCAAAGAAGTTCCTTTCACCTTTATATTACTGTAGTTCAATTTATAAAGAGCTTTCATATCCTTTATCTCATTCAGTTCTTAGAACAACCCTGTTACTGAGGCCAGGATAATAATGTTTTCCCTTTTCCACCTATGAGGAAACTGAGGTTCCAGAAAGATTGCTGACTTTCCTAATACTATTACTTTCACTAGGACGAAATCTAAGACATGGCTATTAAGACAGAGCTGGCATTTATCTGTGTCTTCCGTCTCCTGAGCTCCAGTCCTTCTGCTACATCCTTCTGTGGCTTGCATTTTGAGATACATAAAGTTGTGAGCAGAGGTGGATAAAGTTTAGCAATCACATGAAAGATTACATCCGCCCAATGCTAAGGAAGACCTAGAATTGGTTATCTTAAGAGGAGGTTTGTTCTGTAAATACTTCTTTATTAAAATCTTGATGACATATGCACTGAAAACTATATCTGTGTGTAATCCCTGTTTACTGTCAAGAGGAAAGCTAAGGAAGCTCTCCAAAGAGGAGATCTGGCAAGAGTACCATTTTATTTGATCATGCTAATTATGGGGCAACGTGGTGACCTCTCTCATGTGGATGTGGTATACAGCCAAAGCAGCATAATTCTTGCTAAAGGAATGTTATACATGAGGTGCTGCTTACTTGGTGGCAACTGTCATTTGGGACCACCCAGACCAAACAGCCGTCTCTAAAAATACACTGACTTTTTTTTTTTAACTAAGGATTTTGTAAAGGCAACAGAAAAACTGAGATGAACAAATGATAACTATGGGCTGAGAATGAGAGTGAAGAGTTAAATATAATTTGAGTCTATAACAAACTACAGGTAACATGTAGTTAGGGTAAAATATTATTCTCCGTAGAAATTATGGAAACCTTAAAAACAATACCCAATAGAAATATTTCTCATCAATACTAGTATCAATATGATACTTTCACCCTTGGTCATTGATCATTTCTGCTTGTTGTGAGCCTACACTGATCTATAGTTGAAGACCATTTCCTTATATCAAGGCCTATCCCATAAATTGCAGATTATCTTGCAATTCTCTGTTCCTAAGTTTGCAGTAGTTTACCATAAATTCCAGATTATTTTACAGTTCTTTGTTTTTAAGTTTGCACTTGTTTGAAAATAGAGTCTTAGCCATATTTCTGAAGTGATTTTCTTTCCTTCAATACGCTTTAGAAGTTGTTGATGATTTGTCGTTGATTACTCTGGAACTCTCCATTTGGGTGGCACTGCGGTTCTCCGTCTCTCTGTATGCTCTCTTTGCTGGGAGCTCATTTAGCTCTGGAAATGCTAGCTGCAGCCTCTATAAACTACTGTGTCTCCAATCTGCCTCCTATCTTCTACTCAGCTGCTTCATGGCCCTATGGCAATGGGAAGGATTTTCATTGTTCCTGGCTATTTTCAAGAAAGAGGAGTAACTTTCAGATTAGTCTGTGATAAAAAAATAGTCTGCCTCATTGCGGATACTCTATGCCAATGTTTTTAAAATTGTAGTTGGAGACCTATGGGCCCTGAAACCTGCAAAGAATATGAACTCATGCTTGAAACTTTTGTTTATAAGTGGTAACTGGGTTTTGATATAAGACATATTTCTTATTCTGATCATGATCAAAAATCTTTGAAATTACTCTTCTATCAATATATTATTTAATGTATAATATTAAGTATCCAACCATTGGCCGATATTTGAGATTTTACTCTTAAGCTTTTCATGCTCACTGTTGTGGGTGTCTATGTTGAAGTGAATAGTTGAAACAATTACATCAGAGTTACGAATAAAATTATTTTATTTGGCGTCGCTGGTCAAAGACTTCTTAATGTGGGACAGCCTGCTATGTGAGAAGAACCCAGGCTTCTGAGCTGGATGGCCTTTGGTTTCCAATCTATCCCTACCACTTGTTTAACTGGAGGCCTTGGGTAAGTCACTTAATTTCTTTGAGCCTCATTTTCCTCACCTGTAATACTGGGATAATAACATTTATCTCACATGATTCTTTTAAGAATTAGAGAAGTACACACAGAGCACTTAGCATAGTACCTGTACACAGAAAGTGGTCAGTAAATGAACACTGTAGTTCTGATACTGGAAGGGTGGTTTATGAGAAGTATAAAAGTTATGGAAATATTAGAGCAGCTTCATGTTACAGTAAATGTGATCAGCACAATAGATTTAAAAACCCTGAATTCAAATTGTTTAATATGGAATTAACATAAAGAGTTAAGTAATCTTCTGTATAACTTGAGCATCAACTACAAAGAAGGATCTAGTTGTCCTCTACAGAGGTCAAAACAACATAATCTGACAGTAAGAGAATCTAGTTAGATATAAAAATAAATGTTATTAAAATTTTTAAAGTGGCTAAATTCTTCCAATCCTAGGTATATCTATACTGAAGAGAAACGGAAACGTAAGTTCGTACAGAAATGTGTACATGAGTGTTTATAGCAGTGTTACTCATAAAAGGCAAAAGTTGGAAACAACACCTTTTGAATGGATTAACAATGGATTAGATAAACAAAATGTGGTATGTCTATATGACAGAATATTATTTGGCTATAAAAAGGAATAAAATACTGATACATGCTTGTATGAACCTTGAAAAATTATGCTAAGTAAAAGAAGTGAGTCACAAAAGACCATGTATTATATGATTCCCTTTATGTGAAATGCCCAAAATAGGCACATCTCTAGAGATAAAAAGTAGAATAGTGGTTGCTTAGGGCTGGGGAAATTAATAATGAAAAAGTACAGGCATCTTTTTCAGGTGATGAAAATGATAAAAAATTGTGGTGACTGGTGCACCATTCTGTAACTACTATAAACCACTGAACTGTAAAAGGGTGAATTATCTGATCTGTGAATTATATTTCAATAAAGTTGTCACAGAAAATAGTGGCTAAACATTGGGAAAGGCCGCAAAAGCTACAAAACCTTAATACTTTACGGGTCTGGCCTCTCACAATATCACAGTGGTCTTAGACTCGTAAAAGAGAGATGATGACTGATTCTGGGATGTTGCCATTGTGGTTGTTTCTCAGGTTTTTGCTATATTTCATCCTGCTTTGGTTTTGAAGATCATTTCACTCGATCATACTTGTAGAATTTTCCTTCTTTAAGGATTTTTATTATCCTCAATTGGCTCTCTCCACAATTGAAATAAAAGAGAAATAAATAACGCATCAAGTAACACAAAAGGAGACTGGTAATGTATAACGTCACATCCTTACTAGGACATATATCATATGGAGACACATTTCTGCTATACACAGATAAAAATAAGTGCCCCACTTTTGCTTATTGCTGTCTTTTTCCATATCTATAATTAATGCTCAACAACCAAGTGTTTAATATCCTGGATACAAATAACTTTCCCACAGAAATAACCTGTCAGAAATGGAAAAAAATAAACCAACCCTCAAAACATGTGTGCAGCTATAATGCATCAGAATTGTTCTATAATTTTAGCAGTAAAGCAGGGTACATTGTGCCAAAAAAATCTGATTTTAGCTTATGTTTTCCTAAAGTTAGGACTATATAAGATGTAAAATGAAATGTTCTACTACAAACTGACCTATAGTGGTGACACGCAACAAAAATATTTAATTTGGGGATATTCTCATGCCACGTGGGAAGAAAACACCCACCGAATCATAGCTTTCTCCAACACATGCATCATGAAAAACTGCCCATCTTTTGCCATCTATGCAATGTGAAGCCTAATATATACCAAAATGTGTAACGGGCTCTTAAATGTGCTGTTTAGATGGAGAGTTTGATGATATCACTGAAAACCAAAAGCAGAAATGCGATCTGTTTTTGGATTTGTTATCTTCATAAAATGGAATCCCATTATTTTTCACTTCTTTGATTATCTTATCTTCTACTTATGGATGAGTTAGACTCTAGACTCTCAAAGTCACACAAAACATAATGAAAAAGCATGAAATATGTTCATCATAAAATATTATTAGTTATAGTGATTTCTGAATCAGAGAGAAATGAGTATTTTGCAGCTAAGAACCAGTATCCAAAGAAATGCAGATAGAGGCAACTTGGGGTGATAGTGAGTCTTGGGAGCTGAGGAACCCTATTTTCACCTGCTGTGTGGCTCACTCTGAGCAAGTCATCACTCTGAGCCTCATTCTTCCCACTTGTAAAAAAAAAAAAAAAAAAAAGCCATTTGGACCAGATGGTCTCTATCCATATAACATTTTAAAAAAGCTTTGGCAGTCCATGATTCTGTGATATGGCACTGGGTAGTCCAAAAGATTAACAGAATCTATGTCCTTTCCTACCCCATTTTAATTACGCCACCTTTATAATAGAGTTTTTTTCTCCCAAGAGTTTTTAGCAATTATGATTTTAAGCCAATAAAAATGGAATAATTGAAGCAGGTATTGTTCAGAGAGAGAGAACACATACGCAAAACCAGAACTGTGCATTTGAACATAAAGGTAGCTTACATTGATTGATTTGATTTATTTGGCAATCTATTTCAGTTTTGCTTCAATTTTCCAGTAATGGAATAAAAGTAATTCCATCTGTCATTCTATATCCAAATGCCATCTGTTAGAATTGTCTAGTTTGTATAGGCAGCTCTCAGTAAGCAGGCCTATCTTATATCCTATCTTTTTACCGCTACTTACTCCCTCATATAAATATCAAGAAATCTGGTGAGATTTAAGTTTCTGAGCATAGTTTGCAGATGCTATTTTGGGAAAGGCAAAGTTGTTCTTAATATTGAAAGAGGGCATTGCTGGACTTTCATTTTCATGCATTTTTTTCCCCTGGTAGCAGAGTGACCTCAACATATATCTACCAAATGCCTGCCTCGATTTGGAATCAAATTTTTCTCCTGAATGAAACTACAGAACCCTACAGCTTTAGCTTTAATAACACCTCATTCTAAAACAGTGCCAGACAACACATGGTAATGGCATTGCAAACTGGAGCTAATTCAGGGAAGACAGGTGTGGCAAGATGGGGAAATCCCACAGCTCCCTCGTTTCTCTAAGATGGAACCAGATCTTCCTCATCGTTAGTTGGCAGCACTATTTCATACTGATTTTACACATTTTACATATTGAATGGTAGCTATAGCAATGGAGTATTAAAAAACTAGAAGGATACTAACGGGACATTCTAACATGACAACGAACACACATTATCGACATTAGTGGGTCATACTCTGGAACATTGGTCACTAAAGCTAGAGTTTTGTTCTGCCACTCACTAACTGTGTGCCCTTGGATAAGTCATACGTTCTCTAATTTTCATTTTTATCATCCTTAAAATAACGGATTTGGATGAACTCTAAAGTGCTTTCTAGGACCAATTTGACATTTGCATAATCTTTTATAGCTTGCAGAATATTTCTACAAATCTTATGCCATTTAATTCACACAACTCTGTTACTTATCCCATTCCTATTTTATAAATAACTACATTGAGGCCTCCCCCAAGAAAACCTTGCAATAAACGTGTCACCCAAGTTTCCTTTAAAATTATCAGCTGCTGTGGGTACTAATGTGGTCATTTTAACACATATTACTAAAGTGTATTACAGTTTTCTACAATATTCTCAATTATAGCATACCGTCTCTCATTTCCAATAAAATGAACAAGTATGTAAAAATGCAACTATATGTACAGTCCACTGTTATATACAACAGGTACAGTTAAATCAGGCACCTAACACTTTAGGTACTTCATGTTATAACTGATATGCTCAGCAAATGGCCTGTCATTCTCTGAGCTTAGGTTGTCTCTGTTCCATTCTCCTCGATAGACGCTTAAGGCAAGGCCCTCAAGTCTAAGTAAGATGAACACGTTCACAGAATTCTATGCTCTTCTGGGCTAAAAGGAAGAAATATAATTTCTCTCCTCAGGAGATCAAATTGCAAAGTGCATACATTAATTAACCATTACCACCTGATGTATGTTACATGGCTGAAGAAGTAGACCAGGAGTTCTGCACAATTATCTCTTCTAGGAAGGCTCCTCAGAGCTTTTCTTTCTCTTACAAAACAGCAGTATTAGAAGGTAAGAAGATAAACTTAGAAGAACTGAAAAGCTTAAATCCCTCTTGAATGAATGAGAACAACCATTACGTGCATATGCCAACACAGGAAAGAGACAAAGCAGCCCGCAGTCTCTCTAGCACAGGTGTTTGATATTTTAAAACAGGAAAACAACTTTCATATTTATTCTGCCAAAATGCATAAGCTTATATCTCAAGTCACATAAGTATTTAATTGTGTGCTAGTAACATTTTGGTGGGATGAATGTTGGAAATTATATTTCTAAGGTGAATAATTTAATCTTTTTTCTTTTTCCCCATGGTGAAGGCATCTGTGAAAGACAATGGCCATTGCTAGGAGTTTCCAACACGGTGCTTTGAGTTTGGGCTGCAGTGATTCTCTACTTTTTTTTTTTTTTAACATCTTTATTGGAGTATAATTGCTTTACAATGGTGTGTTAGTTTCTGCTTTATAACAAAGTGAATCAGTTATACATATACATATGTTCCCATATCTCTTCCCTTTTGTGCCTCCCTCCCTTCCACCCTCCCTATCCCACCCCTCTAGGTGGTCACCCACCCATTAGCAGAGAGGCTGCCTAAAATCATAATAAGGCCACAGACACCCCAAAACACACCACCAGACGTGGACCTGCCCACCAGAAAGACAAGATCCAGCCTCATCCACCGGAACACAGGCACTAGTCCCCTCCACCATGAAGCCTACACAACCCATCTAGTTTGCTTTTTAAATGTAAGAGAGAATAAAGAGTAGAACATTTTTATAATTCCCCCACACATATTTATATATATATACACATGTGGATGAAGGTACAATATTTCAAAATATTCTTGGGCAATCTGAAGGTTTCCCTTACCTACAATTTAACAGGACCATCATCACTGTAATTGGTGTTTACTTCAAGAAGAACTATGGCAAAACAGATAAATAAGACAACACATGATATGGGTGGGCTGACTAGAGCAGACAGCCATAATAACTTACTTCTGTATACTTTTGCCCTATAACTCCCAGAGAGCTTTAAAACCAGTTTTGGCCCCCAGTGTTAAACTTCCATTGTCATATCTATTATGACTCATTCTCTGCCTCCCACAACATGGGCACCCTATCCTATCTCCCCTGCTTTGCCTCTAACTCCCAACCTGCTGCATCCTCTTCTGTATGCCTGACTTTCAGCTCCACCTTTTAAGTTCAGAGCTAGTGGCTGCCTACACCTATGTCCCTTATCCAAGTTCTTCATATATATTTGTAACGCAGCAAGACTGTGAGGGCATAAGAGATTAAGTGGCAACTTGATTTTAGAAAGTTTAAAAAAACACCTGAAACAAACTGTCTTAATGTGACGACAAATCGGGTTCCATCACGTACATCAAATCATAGTCTGATCACGCCACGTATCGGGAAACATATGCATTATTTTACTCTATAGTCATAGTATTTTAGTCAATCAACTAATCCAGAATATTATTTATAATAATACTGTCTTGATTGAAAAAGAAATTTATAGAAATTCATAATACACCAAGTAAAAGCAAACAGTCTACAATCTACTGAGCATTATCTACTAAGGACTTGCTTTGCATCCAACTGTCTAGCGCCACCCAAATAGGAAGCTGCAAAGTCTATGATTTTGAAACATACACTATACAGCTTCCCAAAGCAAATGTTATCTTCATCCAAGATAACCATTATTATTGTGTTCTGTCTTTCTACTCTTCTTCTTCTTGTAAATCTGTAATTAAATGGGTGTTTTTCTGCGAGCCAGGTATATAAGTGTTCATTTTTATCTTTTAAACGTGTAGATACGGTCAAAAACAAAGTGGCGAATTTGCTTTTTTGTTTGCTTGCAATTCTATCCCTTGAGTGGTTCATCCATTCTCATGGCTTCAGCCTATCTCCTCCTGACAACTTCCCAATTTATATCACTGGTACTTTCCTCCCTCACTTTCACTAGACTTCAGTTTTTCTCTATTACTTTAAATCCATCATTCTTGTAAGCTCTCTTGCCAAATAGGCTCCTCCTCCTAAATTCCCTGTGGTTGAACCACACTACCCGTCATCCAGGCTGGGGACCCTGGTGCTGCCCTTGATGTATCCCCTTCTTCAACCACATGACCTCGTGCTAGTGCATTTTGATTTCAACTGTTTCTTCTACATGTTTGTTCTTTTCTACTATCATCGATTTATGTTAATAGTTTTATTTCTGATTAATTTAAAAATCACACAAGCACATCTTAATTCACTGTTCTTTTTAAAAATTTCAAACATATCAACAAAGCTGATATATGGGTCAGATCAAGTCACTCCCCTACTTAATATCCTCCAGTGTTTCTGTAAAGGATAAAGGGTTTACGATGGTCTTCTGACCCCTCGCTGTGTACTTAATCTCATCACCTATTATTCTCCCTCCTTACCTTGCTGTACTTCACCCACACCACCTCCTTGCTATTCCGCTACATGTTTGGCATGTTCCCAAATCAGGACTTTTGGACAGCAAGTCTTAACTCAAATATCACCTTCACAGTGAGACTTTCCAGGCTACCCTGTCTAACATTTCCACCCTTTCATACACACTTCCTATCAACTTCCCAATTTTCCAATGTACATAGCAACATCTAACTTACTTATTCTACTTATTTATCTTTTTAATTGTTTATCTCCTCCTATAAGAATGTAGGCTCAAAGGAGGCAGAGCTTTTTCTCTGTTTTGTTCACTGCCATAAATCCAGCGCCTACCATAGTGCCTGGCACATTAAGGGCTCAATAAGTTTTATGTAGGCACAAATGAATGAATCAATGAAGTCCTGTCAACCAGCTAATGGTATGTGGTATAGATCAGATACCAATCTCTGTTGTTTTACATTCTCTCTTTTTACAGTTGAATAGATTTTATTGCAGTTATACTGAAACATAAGTGTTACGCTGGGGACTCTGTGGATGGTACTTGATTTCAGCATCAGCCTTCTGGACATTAACATTTTAATTTCAAATATATTTCTTCAAATAATGCCAGGGTCATTTAGGTCATGTTGATTTTTTAAAATAGCATGGCGTAAGAAATTGGTAAAGTTACATTCAATTCTGGCCACTAATGAGTCACTTTAAATGGTCTAGAACAGTGGTTTTAAATCTTTATGGTCATTAATTCTTTTGAGAATCTATTAAAAGCTTTTACTTTTACTTCCAAATCATTTCAAAATAGGAGTAAGGTAGTTAGCAGCTATAAACACAATGCAAAAGATTTTTTTAAAAAAATAATCAAATTAGGCAATGGAAAGAAAGAGGAAAAAATGGGAAAAATGAAGTTAAGTAATAGGGTATAAGGTATACAAAATGTATACCTTCAAGCTCTGCAGAGTTGATTGGAGATGGACTCCAGTTTTCTTGCTGAGCTTATTATTATTCAGAGCATTATGGCTTTCAATACTAATAAAATGAAGTAAAATTCTTTATTTTGTGCTATTATAAAACTGTCAGTGCTTTATTGTATCTATAATAAAAGTTTAAAGTAGATTATAGAAATTCTTTTCTGAAAATTAAAGAATTTTAATGCAATCTAATAAAAATCCCAGTGAGTGGTACTAGTGTCAGAATAGGAAGACAGATTAATGGAATGAAATAAAAGTTTACAAAGAGAACCAATTATATCAGAAGTGTTGTGATAAAATTGGGATATTAAATTTGTGGGCAAAATGTAGATTATTTAACAAATGGCATTAGAATAAGCAGCTAGTTTTTTAAAAAGAAAATTTTTTCAATCCCTACCTTAAACCTTATAATTTTTTTTTTTTTTTTTTTTTTTGCGGTACGCGGGCCTCTCACCGCTGCGGTCTCCCCTGCCGCGGAGCACAGGCTCCAGACATGCAGGCCCAGTGGCCACAGCCCCAGCTGCTCCGCGGCATGTGGAATCCTCCCGGACCGGGGCACGAACCCGAGTGCCCGGCAACGGCAGGCGGACTCTCAACCACTGCGCCACCAGGGAAGCCCACAAACCTTGTAAATTTTGATTAGGTTAAATTTTGAAGTAAAATCATAAAACAATTACAAGTAATGAGTATTTTTACTAAAACTTGGGGTAGGGAAGGCTTTCCTAAACATAACAATAAAGGCCAAAACCATAAAAGAAAAGACTGATAGGTCTAATTTCTTACAAATTAAAACTTCCATATATAAAAAACAAAAAAAAGAAAAATGCCAACATATTTAGAAAATGGATATATGTATCTATATATGGGTACATACATAGATACATATATAAATGGATACACACACACAAGGTGGGGATGGGGGGAGGGGAGAGAGAGAGAGACAGCAAGCACAAACTTAAAGTGAGCTTTCAAATTAATAAGAAAAACCTGAAGAGCAAAACAGAAAAAAAAAAAAATGGCACAAAGAAACAATTCTAATTCTTCCCAAAAGAAATTCAAAGGTTGATAAATACATGGAAGCATTCAAGAACCACAGCAGTCAAGTAAAGGTAAAGTAAAATATTGAGATGCCATTGATTCTGATAAAGATTAAAATATAATAACCATTGATGGTGTGGCTATTGGTAACTGGTGCTCTTATATGCATTGTGGGCTCAACATCACTAATTATTAGAGAACTGCAAATCAAAACTACAATGAGGTATCACCTCACACTGGTCAGAATGGCTGTCATCTAAAAATCTATAAACAATAAATGCCAAAGAGGGTGTGGAGAAAAGGGAACCCTCCTACAGTGTTGGTGGGAATGTAAATTGGTACAACCATTATGGAGAACAGTATGGAGGTTCCTTAAAAAACTAAATATAGAACCATCATATGATCCAGCAATCCCACTGCTGGGCAAATATCTGGAGAAAACCGTAATTCAAAAAGATACATGCACCACAATGTTCATAGCAGCACTATTTACAATAGCCAATACATGGAAGCAACCTAAATGTCCACTGACACAGGAATGGATAAAGAAGATGTGGTTCACATTAAAAGGATCATACACCATGATCAAGTGGGGTTTAACCCAGGAATGCAAGGATTCTTCAATATATGCAAATCAATCAATGTGATACACCATGTTAACAAACTGAAGGATAAAAACCATATGATCATCTCAATAGAGGCAGAGAAAGCTTTGGACAAAATTCAACACCCATTTATGATAAAAACTCTCCAGAAAGTAGGCATAGAGGGAACTTACCTCAACATAATAAAGGCCATATATGACAAACCTATGGCCAACATCGTTCTCAATGGTGAAAAACTGAAAACATTTCCACTAAGATCAGGAACAAGACAAGGTTGCCCACTCTCACCACTATTATTCAACATAGTTTTGGAAGTTTTAGCCACAGCAATCAGAGAATAAAAAGAAAGGAAACCAAGTTGGAAATGAAGAAATAAAACTGTCACTGTTTGCAGATGACATGATACTATACATAGAGAATCCCAGAGACGCTACAGAAAACTACTAGAGCTAATCAATGAATTTGGTAAAGTTGCAGGATACAAAATTAATGCACAGAAATTTCTAGCTTCCTATACACTAATGATGAAAAATCTGAAAGAGAAATTAAGGAAACACTGTCATTTACCACTGCAACAAAAAGAATAAAATACCTAGGAATAAACCTACCTAGGGAGACAAAAGACCTGTATGAAGAAAACTATAAGACATTGATGAAAGAAATTAAAGATGATACAAACAGATGGAAAGATATACCATGCTCCTGGATAGGAAGAATCAACATTGTGAAAATGACTATACTACCCAAAGCAATCTACAGGTTCAATGCAAACCCTGTCAAACTACCAACGGCATTTTTCACAGAACTAGAACAAAAAATTTCACAATTTTTATGGAAACACAAAAGACCCCGAATAGCCAAAGCTATCTTGAGAAAGAAAACTGCAGCTGGATGAATCAGGCTCCCTGACTTCAGACCATACTACAAAGCTACAGTAATCAAGACAGTATCGTAGTGGCACAAAAACAGAAATATAGATCAATGGAACAGGATAGAAAGCCCAGAGATAAAACCACGCCCATATGATCACCTTATCTTTGACAAAGGAGGCAAGAATATACAATGGAGAAAAGACAGCCTCTTCAATAAGTGGTGCTGGGAAAACAGGACACCTACATGTAAAAGAATGAATTTAGAACACTCCCTAACACCATACACAAAATAAACTCAAAATGGATTAAAGACCTAAATGTAAGGCCAGACACTATAAAACTCTTAGAAGAAAACTTAAGCACAACACTCTATGACATACATCACAGCAAGATCCTTTTTGACCCACCTCCTAGAGAAATGGAAATAAAAACAAAAATAAACAAATGGGACCTAATGAAACTTCAAAGCTTTTGCACAGCAAAGGAAACCATAAACAAGACGAAAAGACAACCCTCAGAATGGGAGAAAATATTTGCAAGTGAAGCAACTGACAAGGATTAATCTCCAAAATATACAGGCAGCTCATGCAGCTCAGTATGAAAAAAAGAAAACAAAACCCAATCCAAAAATGGGCAGGCAGAAGGTCTAAATAGACATTTCCCCAAAGAAGATATACAGATTGCCAAGAAACACATGAAAGGATGCCCAACATCACTAATCATTAGAGAAATGCAAATCAAAACTACAATGAGGTCTCATCTCACACCGATCAGAATGGCTGTCATCAAAAAATCTACAAACAATAAATCCTGGAGAGGGTGTGGAGAAAAGGAAACCCTCTTGCACTGTTGGTGGGAATGTAAATTGATACAGCCACTATGGAGAACAGTATGGAGGTTCCTTAAAAAACTAAAAATAAAACTACCATATAACCCAGCAATCCCACTACTGGGCATATATCCTAAGCAAACCATAATTCAAAAAGAGTCATGTACCACAATGTTCATTGCAGCTCTATTTACAATAGCCAGGACATGGAAGCAGCCTAAGTGTCCATCAACAGATGAATGGATAAAGAAGATGTGGATATATACAATGGAATATACAATATACAATGGAATATTACTCAGCCATAAAAAGAAATGAAATTCAGTTATTTGTAGTGAGGTGGATGGACCTAGAGACTGTCATACAGCGTGAAGTAAGTCAGAAAGAGAAAAACAAATACCGTATGCTAACACAGATATATGGAATCTAAAAAAAAAACAAAAAAGGTTCTAAAGAACCTAGGGGCAGCAGAGGAATAAAGACGGAGACATAGAGAATGGACTTGAGGACACAGGGAGGGGGAAGGATAATCTTGGACGAAGTGAGAGAGTGGCATGGACATATGTACACTACCAAATGTAAAATAGATAGCTAATGGGAAGCAGCCACATAGCACAGGGAGATCAGCTCGGTGCTTTGTGTCCATCTAGAGGGGTGGGATAGGGAGGGTGGGAGGGAGACACAAGAGGGAGGAGATATTGGGTATATGTTTATGTATAGCTAATTCACTTTGTTATACAGCTGAAACTAACACACCATTGTAAGGCGACTATACTCCAATAAATATATTAAAAAAAAAAGATGTGGTACATACATACAGTGGAATAATACTCAACCATAAAAAAGAATGAAATAATGCCATTTGCAGCAACATGGATGGACTTAGAGATTATCATACTAAGTGAAGTAAGTCTGACAGAGAAAGACAAATATCATACGATATCACTTACATGTGAACTCTAATAAAAAATGATGAAAATGAACTTACTTACAAAATAGAAACAGACTCAGATCTTGAGATGAAACTTATGGTTACCAAAGGGGAAATGTAGGTGGAAGTGATAAATCAGAAGACTCGGGGGAATGGCGGGGGGTGGGATGAATTGGTAGATTGTGGTTGACATATATACACTATTGATACTATGTATAAAATAGATAACTAATGAGAACCTACTGTATAGCACCGGGAACTCTACTCAATGATCTGTGGTGACCTAAATGGGAAGGAAATCCAAAAAAGAGGAGATATATGTATACGTACAGCTGATTCACTTTGTTGTACAGTAGAAACTAACACAACATTGTAAAGCAACTATAGTCCAATAAAAATTAAAAAAAAAAGATTGGGAATAACATATACACACTAGTATATGTAAAATAGATAACTAATAAGGACCTACTGTATAACACAGGGAACTTTACTCAATATTCTGTAATAACCTATATGGAAAAAGAATCAAAAAAACGTGTGTGTGTGTGTGTGTGTGTGTATGTGTGTATATATATGTGTGTGTATATATATATATATATATGGATATATGTATAACTGATTCACTTTGCTGTACACCTGAAACTAACACAACATTGTAAATCAACTATAGTCCAATAAAATTTTTTTAAAAGGGGAGTGTAAATTGGTTCATGATTTCAAGAAAGCAATTTAACTACATGCATAAAAAGTCTAAAATTGCATTGGTTCTAGCAAGTCTTTTAGCATTTAATACACATAATAATTTGTTAATTATGCAAATATATATGGAATCTATGGAATTATGCAAATATATATGGAATCTATATATATATGGAATATATGGAATATATATGGAATCTATGATAGTATCTTTTTTCTTTTGGTTTAATTAATATAAAGATTAACATTTGTGTAGGAAAAAGAGACAGGAAGTATACACCACAATGTTATCAGTGCTAATTATGGGATTTGGAGATCTCAGGTAATTTAGATTAGTTTTCCACTTATGTGCTCATATGTTTTGAGTATAAGCCCTATTTGGAAACAGGAGTCACACATCTCTGATGTATTCCTGAGAAGGTTATTTTCGGAAGCACAACAGGTTTCCTGAGCACATTTAATATGTGGCAGCTAAGAAGAGCAAAGCATGTTTAAAGAGGTGCAATGACTTCATCGGGATCTGTGGGCAAATTCTTATCAGTGCCAGTCAATTTCTGGTCCTCAAATATTTAACAGTGAAACTAACCTCCATCTAATGAGCCTTTGTGATATAACATAGCAGGTATTTCTGTGACTCCACAATGGGACCTGAATTCTGTTTCCAGAGGACAGTAAAAGAATTTGTTAAGATTCTTTCTTCAATTATACTCACAAGGTTGTTGAATTTGTTTTTTCTTAAGGTAGCATAAATATATTGAAGTACTAGATCAGAGAATTTGCAAATACGTTAATTATTGGTGAACAGTTCAACATTAGTTGCAGAAATTCAGGCCTAAGTTTTAATGACATGATTTAAATATCTTGTGATGATACAAATTCAGTATTCAAAGAGAACTGACTTTATGTCCCATAGCTTCTGAAGTAAAGATAATTTTGCTTTTATGAAGAAAAAGTCAACACTCTAAAGAAAATGCTTTAGATTCTTGAAGCACCTTGGCAAGTTTCTTTCCCTACTGCACTATGCTAGGCCCGATAAACAATCAAGAGGCAGCATTAGGTAGATTTAAGAATTTAGGTCCAGAGCTCCTATGCTTACTGTGACATCCTGCAAGCTACTCTGTGTGCCTCAGTTATCTGATTTATAAAATAAGGATACTAATAATAGCAAGTTCATATGGGTTTTACAAGAACTAAATAAGTTAATGAGCATATTTGATATGTAGTGTCTAAGAAAAACAAGCCATGTTTGAAAAAGCTGTGACAATAGTATTCAATAAATAATCAATAAAATAATAAGTTTGATAAATTTTAAATTAAAATATATTGAATATTTAATTTTTCCCCAACATGACAAGTTTCCCTGGCATGCAGTAAAATATTTCAAAACAAAAATAAGATGCATAAAGACATAACTACTGGGGCAGCCCAGCATATAATATAATGATGATCAATTAAGTGGCAACAAATAATAATTGAGTAACTGGAGTTTAGAGGCAAAAGTAGTAATAATGACTTTTTAGAAAAGGTGGGGCTAAAATAAGCCCTAGAAATAGGAATGGGATTCAATTTGCTAGAAAGAAAGTAGGAGTTCAAGATGTTTACCTAAAATTTGTAGCTGAAGCAAACCAAATTTTATCATCTAATTTTGTTTAGGATTTCTTTTTCTGACTCCTCCTTTTCATCCTCTATGGGACTACATTTGTGATATAATTATTTATTTTTTGTTATTGAAGAGGCAGATCCTCATGTTTTCCTTCTTCAAAAAAAACTTATGAAAAATTTCAAACATAACATACAAATAGAAAAATATCATGAACTTCCATCTTCCTTAACTCAGCTTCCAACTGGTTATCAACATTCTGCCATTCTTGTTCCATGTAATGTATTGATTAGCACATAACTTCAAACACTGGGCTCTTTGTTATGACCAACTTTCAACGTGTAGTTGAGAGGCATCCATGAAAATATGGCTTTTTTTCATTATTGTGCAGGATGCCCCAAACGGGCGTTCTGGGCTTTGCTCATTGCTTCCTGAAATAAGGAAGGATTAAATGATTTTGTTCAAAACACCTAGTCTCCCATAAATTGAATAACTCTTTTCAAGCAACCTTTTTTAAAAATTGAAGAATAATATAAATACCGAAAAATGCACAAATCAAAAAGATACAGCTTCATTACTGAAGACTCCAAGTGAATGTGCTGTGAAAGTATCACCCACTTCAAGAAACAGTCCATAAACTGGATACTTCCCTTGTGCTATGCTGGGTGTTACTCTTCCCCAAGTATAAGCTATTTTGGCCTCTCACCATAGATCAGTTTTGTCTGTTTTTGAGTTCTTCATACATACGTACATACAGTATGCATTCTTTCGTGCTTGATTAACTTGAACAACCCTATGTTCAAGACAAGCATACTATTTTTATTTTTATATATTCTTTCATAGTATGAATATGCCAAATTTATTTATCTACTCTGTAACTGATGGATATTTGTTTCCACTTTTTCGTATTATGAATAATGCTGTTATGAACTTTTTATATCTGTCCCTTGGGGCTCTTCATTGCTATGGGGTACAAATCTAGGACTAGAAATAGGGTCATATAAAATGAATATTCAGTTTTGGTAGATTTGGCAGCACAGGTGTTCCAAAGTGGATTCACAAACTTATATTCCCACCAGTAGTGTATAAGTGTGCAAGTTGCTCCAAATCCTAGGATTTGTCATTTTCTTAAATTTTAGCCATTCTGGTGGGTGTGTAGTTGAATCTAATTTGGGCTTAATTTGCAAGTTCCCAATGACCAATGAAGTAACGAGATGAGCATCTTCTCTTACGTTTATTAACCATTCGGATAGCCTCTTTTGTGAATTGCCTGGTCAAATTAGCTGCCCAATGTTTTAAGGAGTTTTCTATTGTTTTTGTTTAATTAATTTGTGGTACCTACCAATATATTTTGGACATGAATTTCTGTCTATCCTGAATATGGGCCCTGAACAACTTAGAACCATGACACTACCAAGAGCTCTCCTTAGTTTTTTAGCTTAGTTATTAACAGATGCCTCAATAGGAAAAGGGGTCGTGTCTCTGTGTTTCCTTTCCCCAGGAAAGCCTGTTTCCATAAATCCCAGTAATCCTTGGTTCCATAAATTCTGGTTACTCTTAATTCTAATTTTCATCTCCCTAGCCTTATGAAGCTTTTGAAAGCCCCAGGTCACCACATTCTGCTCAGTGTCTAAGCCCGTAACACTTAAGAAATGTCAAGTATCTTGAGCTGAAAAGTGGGAAAAAAATTCCAAGTTCACTTGAAAGCACTTCCCATCTTCATAGGCTCTTAATACCCCTGTCCCTGGCTGTCCTGGTTGCTCTCCAATGCCTTCAGACACCTGGCTATTTTTTTATTATATTATTTTGCTACTGTAGCTGTTTTTAGAGGGATGGTTAGTTTAATAGAAGCTATTATGTCATGGCTGGGAGCTGACTCTAGATGTAGAACTCACAATCTGGATTTATTTCTTAAATTTAAGCAGAATTGTGTGAGTGTGAAAATATTTCAAGGGAGGAACAGAAAAATCCATAATTTTTCATCAGATTTTTTAAAACATATGACATAAAAAAATTAAGAATTACTGCTGTAATTTCTAGGAGCCCAAGAGAGAATAAAAAATGCTGGAGGATTGGCAGGAGGGGAGGGAAAAAAAGAATTACTGCTCTGGATACTTAAAGTGGCTCACTAAGATCTCACCAATTGGATATATACGATCAACACTAAAGGTGTTCAGAGTATGCCACCCCAACATTTGCACTCTGACATAAGGATTATTTTGAGCTAAAGGCAACTGAAAAGAAGCAAACACACATACAAACTTTCTGTCCTTCTTTCTACCAGGAAGAGCAGGATGATTCCTCATCATTTGAGACTACTCTAGATTTTTATCGGCCCAGATACAGCACTGACAGCAGTCTACACAGCAAACCTTACTAAAACAACCCTTGTCTTCCATTTGTTTCCCTATATATTTCTCTCTCCACAGTTCGTCACCCCTAAGAACCTAAACCCCCTTTCCTTAGTCTCGTCACTTCTCTAAAAATGTTGTTCTTTGTTCATATACTATATAAACCCTAAGTTCTAACCACCCTTTGAGGTTCTCATCAATGAGCTCTCCCGGGTCCACGTGTAACATGTGTTAATAAACTATGCTTGTTTTCCTATTGTTAATTTGTGTTTCATCAGTTTATTTTGAAGGCCCAGCCACTGAACCTAAGGAAATAGAGGAATTTTTTCTCCCCTACACTTTTGGTGACCCAGATAGGATGCCTGGGACATCCCACCTATCCCAGAGTGCTACAAATTAATCTCAGGACAACTGATCAAACCAGCAAAAAGTAAGAATTCTTACCGAAATCAGACTCCCAGATTTCTGTCTGTAGAGTCTAGGTGAAAAGGGTAGTAAAAATTTCCAAACTGAGATTACCAGGAAAAAGCATTTCTGTGAACTACTTCTTTGGGTGTATGTGGATTTGGCCATTTGTTATTGATCCATTTTCTCTTGGGTAGCCACAATTTCCCTTTGTCACTGTCTTTTGTGTCATTCATCATAAGGGGAAGAATCGTAGGGTAAAACACAGGCATAAATCCTTAAGCTTTTTGTTTGAGCCAGCTTCACAAACTGGTGAGTTCCTACTTCTCACCAGACCAGAGGCTGTTTGGACAAATTTTGCTGTGAGTCACCAATTTAAAAAAAAACCAAACAGATGAAATCCTCCTTCTGTTTTGTTTTGTGTCTTGAGAACTTGGCCAGGATCCAGTGAAAGTGTACTCTCCCTGATTTTTCTGCTTGCTGGGAGGCACAGGTTGTTGGGCCTACATCTGCAGGTGGGCATCTATCAGGCTGGGGACCGGAGACATACGCCTACCATCTGTGCCAGCTCTCAGGGGAATCTATCTAAATAAGGGGTCTTATTAAAAACCCATAAGGGGCATTTGCTGTCTTTTCCCTGCATTGCCTTGTCAGTGCTGGAAAAATCTCATCCCCATATAGCTTACTAGGTATCGTAGATTAATAGGTGTGTGATTGGAGATGTCCCATTTTCGTGGGGTTTCTAATTGCCTGTGGCAATGAAGGTTTTGCTTTCTTTTACTATCATTGGGTGGGAATGACCTTTATGGATCATGGGGGCTACATCATCTGTACTCCAGGGACAGCTCTTGCCTCCATGGTAAAAATTTACTCTAAGCCTGGAAAGTGGCCTATGGGTCTTTCCCTAAAAAGGTTTTCTGGTTTGTGCCACATCTGGAATGGATATACCTTTGAAGATCATATCCACTGAGTGCCAGATGATGGATCTTCTATTTGGAAAAAGATATTTGGAAAATATCTAAAAAGTTTTTAGAGAGCTCTCGTCCTAAACAAATATCTTATTGGTACCTATGGGAAGATCTGATTAAAAGAAGAAAAAAAGAGAGAGGGAAGGAACAGGAGAGTTACTTTCCTAGTTCTTAACAAGGTTAGGAAGTAGATATAAGACTTAGAATAAAGGTTAACAATTGGGCTTCCCTGGTGGCGCAGTGGTTGAGAGTCTGCCTGCCGATGCAGGGGACGTAGGTTCGTGCCTTGGTCCGGGAAGATCCCACATGCCGTGGAGCGGCTAGGCCCGTAAGCCATGGCCGCTGGGCCTGCGTGTCCAGAGCCTGTGCTCCGCAAAGGGAGAGGCCACAACAGTGAGAGGCCCATGTACCGCAAAAAAAAAAAAAAAAAAAAAAGGATAACAATTGAAAAAGACACTTAGGCAGTTGTGAGACTTAAGTAAATACTGATAGCCAGGAAATAGGTTCCTTAAGGAAGACAAAGGTTCTGGGAACACACAGCAAGCCTGGTTTCTACTGTCCTTTATAATCAGACCTCAGCAGCTTCAGGCTTTCCCATACAAAGCTCTTAGTGAATGTATTTTGCATCCCCCACTGCAAAGAATTCATTGGACTGTCTACACTTAAGAAAAAGAAAACTTCAATAGCAACTGCCCTAGATCTCTGATAATAAGCAAATATGCCCCTAGACTCCTTCTTAGAAAAAACATAGATCCTTTCTCTGTCCCTTTAAGAGGTAAATCTTACCATGTCTTTAAAATGTAGATATCCAAGGGGGCAACTGGTGGCTAAAGCACCTACCAGCAATCTCAATTTTCCTGAGATTGAAAGGAAAAAAAGGAAAAAGGGGGTTTTTGAAAACATACTGCTACTCATTATTTCCAAATTTAGTCCACAGTTTTCATAAAATTACATGTAAGGGCAAATGAAAATCTTAAAAGTCTTTCCACAAACATCCATAAAAAGTTTTTACACTCACTGAAATGTTAACTTGTTAACTGCTTAACCTGTTCCATCTACCAGAAATATAATTTGTTTTTTTCTGTACCTGTTGAATAATCTTCCTAGAAAACAAAATTCTGTGTCATAACAGAATGATTACCTATGTTTCATGTTGTCTTTATCAGGTCTTTGATTACTTAAGAAAGCCAAGTCTTAAACACTGTATAATATCATTGATACGTGGAATCTAAAAAAATATAACAAACTAGTGAATAAAACAAAAAAGGACACTCACAGATGTAGGGAACAAACTAATGGTTACCAGAAAGGAGAGAGAAGTGGGGAGGGGCAAGACACGGGTTGGGGGAAAAAAGGGCTATTATGGGATTATATGTAATCATGTGTGTGAAGCTATTAAAAATTATATAGCACTATAGAATTTAGAGAAACTTTCATTCAATAAAAAAAATTAAAAAGAAATATATTTTAAAAAGATAATTACTAGAGAAATGTAAAATAAAACTACAATGAGGTATCATCTCACACTAGTCAGAATGGTCATAACTGAAAAGTCTACAAATAATAGATGCTGGAGAGGGCGTGGAGAAAAGGGAACCCTCCTACACTGTTGGTGGGAGTGTAAATTGCTGTAGCCACTACAGAGAACAGTTTAGAGGTTCCTTAAGAAACTAAAAACAGAGATATCATATGATCCAAGAATCCCACTCCTAGGCATATATCTGGACAAAACTATAATTTGAAAAGATATATGCACCCCAATGTTCATAGCAGCACTATTTACAATAGCCAAGACATGAGCAGAAGCAAGAAGAACTACAATCCTGCAGCCTGTGGAACAAAAACCACATTCACAGAAAGACAGACAAACTGAAAAGGCAGTGGGCTATGTACCAGATGAAGGAACAAGCTAAAACCCCAGAAAAACAACTAAATGAAGTGGAGATAGGCAACTTTCCAGAAAAAGAATTCAGAATAATGATAGGGAAGATGATCCAGGACCTCAGAAAAAGAACGGAGGCAAAGACTGAGAAGATGCAAGAAATGTTTAACAAAGACCTAGAAGGATTAAAGAACAAAGACCTAGAAGAATTAAAGAATAAACAAACAGAGATGAACAATACAATAACTGAAATGAAAACTACACTAGAAGGAATCAATAGCAGAATAACTGAGGCAGAAGAACAGATAAGTGACCTGGAAGACAGAATGGTGGAGTTCACTGCTGTGGAACAGAATAAAGAAAAAAGAATGAAAAGAACTGAAGACAGCCTAAGAGACCTCTGGGACAACATTAAACGCAACAACATTCGTGTTATAGGGGTCCCAGAAGAAGAGAGAGAGAAAGGACCAGAGAAAATATTTGCAGAGATTACAGTCAAAACCTTCCCTAACATGGGAAAGGAAATAGCTACCCAAGTACAGGAAGTACAGAGTCCCATACAGGATAAACCCAAGGAGAAACACGCCAAGACACATAGTAATCAAATTGGCAAAAGTTAAAGACAAAGAAAAATTATTGAAAGCAGCAAGGGAAAAACGACAAATAACATACAAGGGAAGTCCCATAAGGTTAACAGCTGATTTCTCAGCACAAACTCTACAAGCCAGAAGGGAGTGGCATGATATACTTAAAGTGATGAAAGGGAAGAACATACAACGAAGATTACTCTACCCAGCAAGGATCTCATTCAGATTCGATGGAGCAATCAAAAGCTTTACAGAGAAGCAAAAGCTAAGAGAATTCAGCATCACCAAACCAGCTCTACAACAAATGCTAAAGGAACTTCTCTAAGTGGGAAACACAAGAGAAGAAAAGGACCTACAAGAACAAACACAAAACAATTAAGAAAATGGTAATAGGAACATACATATTGATAATTACCTTAAATGTGAATGGATTAAATGCTCCAACCGAAAGACACAGACTTGCTGAATAGATACAAAAACAAGCCTGCTATATGCTGCCTGCAAGAGACCCACTTCAGACCTAGGGACACATACAGACTGAAAGTGAGGGGATGGAAAAAGATATTCCATGCAAATGGAAATCAAAAGAAAGCTGGAGTAACAGTACTCATACCATATAAAATAGACTTCAAAAGAAAGAATGTTAAAAGAGACAAGGAAGGACACTACATAATGATCAAGGGATCATTCCAAGAGGAAAATATAACAATTATATAAATATATATGAACCCAACACAGGAGCACCTCAATACATAAGGCAAATGCTAACGACTACAAAAGCGGAAATTTACAGTAACACCATAATAGTGGGAGACTTTAACACCTCACTTATACCAATGGACAGATCATCCAGACAGAAAACTAATAAGGAAACAAAAGCTTTAAATGACACAATACACCAGATAGATTTAGTTGGTATTTATAGGACATTCCATCCGAAAACAACAGAATACACTTTCTTCTCAAGTGCACATGGAACATTCTCCAGGATAGATCACACCTTGGGTCACAGCCACGGTAAATTTAAGAAAACTGAAATCATATCAAGCATCTTTTCTCACAACAATGCTATGAGATTAGAAATAAGTTACAGGGAAAAAAAAAGTGAAAAACACAAACACATGGAGGCTAAACAATACGTTACTAAATACCCTAGATATCACTGAAGAAATCAAAGAGGAAATCAAAAAATACCTACAGGGCTTCCCTGGTGGCGCGGTGGTTGAGAGTCCGCCTGCCGATGCAGGGGACGCGGGTTCGTGCCCCGGTCCGGGAAGATCCCACATGCCGTGGAGCAGCTGGGCCCGTGAGCCATGGCTGCTGAGCCTGCGCGTCCGGAGCCTGTGCTCCGCAATGGGAGAGGCCACAACAGGGAGAGGCCCGCGTACCGCAAAAAAACAAAAAACAAAAAACAGAAAAAAAAAAAACGAAAAAATACCTACAGACAAATGACAATGAAAACATGATGATCCAAAATCTATGGGATGCAGCAAAAGCAGTTCTAAGAGGGAAGTTAAAAAAAAATACAACCCTACTTCAAGAAACAAGAAAAATCTCAAATAAACAACCTAACCGTAACACCTAAAGGAACTAGAGAAAAAAGAACAAACAAAACCCAAAGTTAGTAGAAGGAAAGAAGTCATAAAAATCAGAGCAGAAATAAGTGAAATGGAAACAAAGAAAGAATAGCAAAGATCAGTAAAACTAAAAGCTGGTTCTTTGAAAAGATAAACAAATTGATAAACCTTTAGCTGGACTCATCAAGAAAACGAGGGAGAGGACTCAAGACAATAAAATTAGAAATGGAAAAGGAGAACTTACAATGGACACCGCAGAAATACAAAGCATCATAAGAGACTACAATGAGCAAATGGACAACCTGGAAGAAATGGATGAATTCTTAGAAAGGTATAACCTTCCAAGACTGAACCAGGAAGAAATAGAAAATATGAATAGACCAATCAGAAGTAATGAAATTGAAACTGTGATTAAAAATCTTCCAACAAACAAAAGTCCACGACCAGATGGCTTCACAAGTGAATTCTATCAAACATTTAGAGAGGAGATAACACCCTTCCTTCTCAAACTCTTCCAAAAAATTGCAGAGGAAGGAACACTCCCGAACTTATTCTATGAGGCCACCATCACCCTGATACCAAAACCAGACAACGATACTACAAAAAAAGAAAATTACAGACCAATATCACTGATGAACATAGACGCAAAAAGCCTCAACAAAATACTAGGAAACAGAATCCAACAACACATTAAAAGGATCATACACCATGATCAAGTGGGGTTTAATCCGGGGATGCAAGGATTATTCCATATAGGCAAATCAATCAATGTGATACACTACATTAACAAATTGAAGAATAAAAACCATATGATCATCTCAATAGATGCAGAAAAAGCTTTTGACAAAATTCAACACCCGTTTATGATAAAAACTCTCCAGAAAGTGGGCATAGAGGGAACCTACCTCAACATAATAAAGGGCATATATAAGAAACCCACAGCAAATATCATTCTCAATGGTGAAAAACTGAAAGCATTTACTCTAATACCAGGAACAAGACAAGGATGTCCTCTCTCGCCACTATTAGTCAACAGAGTTTTGGAAGTCCTAGACATTGGCAATCAGAGAAGAAAAAGAAATAAAAGGAATCCAAGTTGGAAAAGAAGAAGTAAAACTGTCACTGTTTGCAGGTGACATGATACTATACATAGAGAATCCTAAAGCTGCCACCAGAAAACTACTAGACCTAATCAATGAATTTGGTAAAGTTGCAGGATACAAAATTAATGCACAGAAATCTCTTGCATTCCTATACACTAACAACGAAAGATCAGAACGAGAAATTAAGGAAACAATCCCATTCACCACTGCAACAAAAAGAATAAAATACCTAGGAATAAACTACTTAAGAAGGTAAAAGACCTGTATGAAGAAAACGATAAGACACTGATGAAAGAAATCAATGATGACACAAACAGATGGAGAGATACACCATGTTCTTGGATTAGAAGAAACAATATTGTGAAAATGACTATACTATCCAAAGCAATGTACAGATTCAATGCAATCCCTTTCAAATTATCAGAGGCATTTTTTACAGAACCAGGACATAAAAATCTTAAAATTTCGATGGAGACATAAAAGACCCCGAATAGTCTATGCAGTATTGAGGGAAAAAAACGGAGCTGGAGGAATCAGACTCCCTGACTTCAGACTATACTACAAAGCTACAGTAATCAAGACAATATGGTAGTGGCACAAAAATAGAAATATAGATCAATGGAACAGAGCAATGGAAAAGGATAGAAAGCCCAGAGATAAAACCACGCACATATGCCTACCTAATTTACAACAAAGGAGGCAAGAACATACAATGGAGAAAAGACAGCCTCTTCAATAAGTGGTGCTGGGAAAACTGGACAGCTACATGTAAAAGAATGAAATTAGAACATTCCCTAACACCAGACACAAAAATAAACTCAAAATGGATTAAAGACCTAAACGTAAGGTCAGACACTATAAAACTCTTCGAGGAAACCATAAGCAGAACACTCTATGACATACATCACAGCAAGATCCTTTTTGACCCACCTCCTAGAGAAATGGAAATAAAAACAAAAATAAACAAATGGGACCTAATGAAACTTAAAAGCTTTTGCACAGCAGAGGAAACCATAAACAAGATGAAAAGACAACCCTCAGAATGGGAGAAAATAGCTGCAAATGAAGCAGCTGACAAAGGATTAATCTCCAAAATTTACACACAGCTCATGCAGCTCAATATCAAAAAAACAAACAACCCAATCCAAAAATGGGCAGAAGACCTAAATAGACATTTCTCCAAAGAAGATATACAGATGGCCAACAAACACATGAAAGGATGCTCAACATCCCTAATCATTAGAGAAATGCAAGTCAAAACTACAATGAGGTATCACCTCACACCAGTCAGAATGGCCATCATCAAAAAGTCTACAAACAATAAATTCTGGAGAGGGTGAGTAGAAAAGGGAACCGTTTCACACTGTTGGTGGGAATGTACATTGATACAGCCACTATGGAGAACAGTATGGATGTTCCTTAAAAAACTAAAAATAGGGACTTCCCTGGTGGTGCAGTGGTTAAGAATCTGCCTGCCAATGCAGGGGACATGGGTTCGAGCACTGGTCCAGGAAGATCCCACATGCTGTGGAGTAATTAAGCCCGTGTGCCACAACTACTGAGTCTGCGACAGCTACTAAAGCCCGTGCGCCTAGAGCCCATGCTCCACAACAAGAGATGCCACCACAATGAGAAGCCCGTGCACTGCAACGAAGAATAGCCCCCACTCACCACAACTAGAGAAACCCTGCGCAGCAATGAAGACCCAACACAGCCAAAAATAAATAAGTAAATAAATAATTTATTTTGAAAAAAAAAAACAACTAAAAATAGAAATACCATATGACCCAGCAATCCCACTACTGGGCATATACCCAGAGAAAACCATAATTCAAAAAGACATATGCACCCCAATGTTCACTGCAGCACTATTTACAATAGCCAGGTCATGGAAGCAACCTAAATGTCCACTGACAGATGAATGGATAAAGAAGTGGTACGTATATACAATGGAATAGTACTCAGCCATAAAAAGGAATGAAATTGCATCATCTGTAGAGATGTGGATGAACCTAGAGACTGTCATCCAGAGTGAAGTAAGTCAGAAAGAGAAAAACAAATATCATATATTAACGCATATATGTGGAATCTAGAAAAATGGTACAGATGAACTGGTTTGCAGGGCATAAATTGAGACACAGATGTAGAGAACAGACGTATGGACACCAAGCGGGGAAAGCAGCATGGACTGGGGGTGGTGGTGAGATGAACTGGGAGATTGGGATTGGAAAAAAAAAAATTAAATGGTGATGATGATGATTAAAAAAAAAAAATCACTATATAATAGCCAAGACATGGAAGCAACCTACATGTCCATCTACAGATGAATGGATAAAGAAGATGTGGTATATATACACATAATGGAATATTAGCCTAAAAAGGAATGAAATAACTTTTGCAGCAACATGGATGGACCTAGAGATGATTACATTAAGTGAAGTAAGTCAGATAGAGAAAGACACATACCATATGATTTCACTTATATGTGGAATCTAGAAAAGTGATATAAATGAACTAATTTATAAAACAGAAATAAACTCACAGACATAGAAAACAAACTTATGGTTACCAGACTGAATAGTGGCAGGAGGGGAGTGGGGAGGAGATAAATTAGGATTTTGGGAGTAGTATATATATACTGATATGCCCAAAATATGTGAACAATAAGGACCTACCGTGTAGCACAAGGAACTATATTCAATGTCTTGTAATAACTTAGAGTGGAAAAGAATCTAAAAAGAATATATATATATATATACACACACACACACACACACACATATATATGACTGAATCACTTTGCTGTACACCTAAAGCTAACATAACATTGTAATACTAATTATACTTCAATTTAAAAAAAATGGTTATAAGAAGAAAAAGAAAACCAAGTCTTCTCAATATTGAAAGAGTTAAGTTTTTGTTTTATTTTGTTGCTTTTTCTAAGTATGTCACTTACTATATCGAAATTTGAACTCCTTTATTGTCAGTTTTGTTAAATATTAACACATATTATCTCACAGTGATTTTGATTATATTTAATCAAGTGTTCAAAACTTTTGACATTTTTAATAAATTTCTAAGTTTTGATAAAATCAAATTCTTTGACCTTGAGCTAACTTTGAGAGTTCTCTGAGGGCCCCTGGAAAGTCTCAAAGATTTGTTCTTTCATCTTGTAAAAAGAGAGATGTTAAATTGATTAGGTTTAGTTGGTATATTAAATTATGTGGGAAGTCTGTCAAATAGGAAGTGGTGTTTAACCTTATTTAGGTTATATTTTTATGAATATATGTTATTAATACAAGTGTTTCAAAAATCTTATGAAATTCCTAGACATTTGTTAATGTTCTTACTGTTCGTATGTGTCCATACGGCCTGATTTAATGTTATCAGTCATAATTCCAATTATCTTAAAATACTGTGCGTCACAAAAATAACTAAATTACTTTGTCAATTGCATTATAATGAGCTCTCATCAGATCTTTAACCATAACCATTTAAAGTCTTTTATTACTCACAGTTATGCTTTTACTTTTATTCTTCTCTGAAAGCATTTGCCATCAGCTATAGTCCAAAAAGTGCTTTGTCTTTAAAGAGATTCATGAAAAAACTCTGACAAGTACTCTGGAGCACAGATTTCTGTTAACTTTTTAAGACGCCACTGGACTGGGTAAGAATTTCCAGAAATCTAATGGATAAACTGATGATTCTATAAAGCTGCTAACTGAGGATCAAGTAGAACAAAAATTAATTACATGAGACTGAATGAACTGATGAGGAGGATTACAATTTCTATGACTCTTTGTTTAAAACATTACTGGTTCTTTGATGTTTTGTTTTCCAGATTTAAGGAATCCTTTTTCTCTTTTCTCTTAAGCTATCACTATCTATGGCCTGCAGCAAACTGGGGGATTATACTCTTATAAATAAGGATGAAACATTTTTTTCCCCTACCTGATCCCTCCAAAATTTGGAAAACTCTTATTAAATATTCTTATTTTCATGGTAATGATGTTATCTGCATAAGTTCAATAAGCATCTGTTCTCCTTGTAATAGGACACAATTGAAAACACTGGTTTTATTACCAGTGCTTTGACTGGAATGTCATATTTGAGGATGATGTCCGTAGAATCAGATATAACCAGACAGAGTTAAGAAAGTGAGCTGACTTTAAAGAGCCAGTGCTTACAAAGCTCCTTGAAAAAACTGGTCTGGTATCTGGCTTACAGGGTTCCTGAACTCACAGGTGAGTAAGAAAGGTCACTTCCTGGCAGGCCCAGCAATCCTAAAATATTTTGTGTACCTCAAGAAGAGAGAAATTCACCATATCTATGGATATTGAAGGAAAATCTAATGGCAAGTTCTGAGCTTGACTTCCTGGCCTCAAGAGGCTTTTAAAAGTCTAGTCTGAGATCCCTTATTAAAAATTCTAGTAAAGCAGACTTAAAAAAAAAAAAGTCTATATAGTCAATCAATATTCTTGCTAAACTTATGTAAATATAATCAGGCCAAGCTTAATGAGACAAGACTTATTTTGTAAACATATTAGTCCTACTTTGATTATCTTTGATAGAAATGGTAGGGAGAAATTCTATGTTTCAATGAGAAATTATAACCTACCTTTATAGATGTTCATTATCTTTGAGGTACTTTTATCTCTTTGTAAACTGAATCTTGCTTTTTTGGTGAATTTTGTCAGTAATTAAGGTTTCCAATTTTTCTCTCATCCTCTTGACATGGAGTCACTGAGAACTAAAACCTGACTGCCCAGGTCTGTATTGTTACTATCTAAAAAAGCCCTGGAATCTGAAGCTGGATGCTTCCATGCTCTGTTCTGAAAAATAACCATGACTGTGAGACACTGATGTATATGCCAGCAGCAGAGACATTCAAACTATAAAACAGGAAATTCATCGAATTGCCACTGCACGTTCTCACGTTTCAAGTCCAAGACGTAGAAATCTTTACTGACTGCCCTCTGGAGTCAAAAATTGGGTTAACAGTTTGTTCTAACCATTAAACTTTCTTTTTCTTTTGTTTCCACAGAAATGTACCTGATTAAATGCCTGAATGCTCACATGATATAGAAGCCTAACTTAGGTGGTTTCCCTATTCCCAGCTGCATCACTGCTTCCGGAAATGAGACACAACTGTTTATCTGGACAGACCTAGTCCCTGGAATGAGAGACTGATTCGATAAGATACGGAGCAATGTGCTCCACTTGTTCTTTTCTGCTTT